>NC_135783.1:178091446-179291446 GCF_051106095.1 Pogona vitticeps | reverse complement strand
ATCTCAGACAGACATAGCAAGGATTTGTGTCCCTCCCCGCACCGCCCTTCAACCATTCCATGTACAATGTGATCTCCTATTTTCAAGACAGTGTCTTTGCTTTAGAGATGTTCAATGATGGGACACTCCACCAACTCAACTTAAGAGTTGTCATCAACACTGGGATGCTGAGAAAACAACTATACTTCACAGCCATTTGCAGAAGGCAGGAGTTAACCTTGGTGGGGTTTTAGTGGCTGTTAAAAAGTATTTCACCATGTATTTGCTGATATAAACACATGAGAAACAAAATGGTAGTTGGTTGCTAGACAAGCAGATTGGTGTGTGGGAAAACACCCATCTCCGTAATCAAGCTGCAACAGGCTAACATGACTATGCCCATTAAAAGTGTTAATGGTGACCTTCAGGGTACTTCACATCTGCTATAATACTGCCAAAGTTGTACGTTGTTGCAACATTGACAAAGATGATAGTGATGTGTAGGCATAGTAGTTCTTTGTCTGTGGAGTCCAGTTTTTTGTGGGTTGTGTGAATTCTTTCCCGTAGGAGGGCATGTTCCAAGCGGTGATAGATACAGCTGGTCTGTGGGGAAATGATGCTCCCTTTTGTCTTGAGGAAGGCTGGTATGGTTTTTGTGTCTCTGCAGCGTAGTAGAAATGTTAAGGAACATAGTAGATGTGCTTTTTTTGCTTCGGAGTGTCTCAGGGTCTGTCTGACTGTTTCCTCCCTGTAGATGAATGAATCATATCCTTTATGGATGGAGATGCATGAGGAAATTGGCTCTTTTATTACCTATAAAGGGACTAATGGGCATAAGCAGGAAAGAAACAAAATACCTAATCCCTTTATTGCATTGTCAGGAATTCCCTACTCCTGCCCCAAGGGATAAGGGCCAGACCCTTGTTCAAGTAACAGCATTCTTTTCAGAATGCAAATGATATGCTTAAAGGCTCCTGAACATCATTAAAATTAATTGTCTAGCCTTCAGTAAAAAATTTCTCAGAATAGGTGAAACAAGGAAAGCTGCCTGCAGGGCACGTGTAGCTAATTCACCAGTGCTTTTGCCACTGTTCTTTTGCAAGTTCTTGTAAATAGGTGGGAAGGAAGGTAATACAGACAAAAAGTTATGTGATGATTGAACATGATGGTGTACATTGAGGTGGGAAAGATGTGACCCTCCACATGGTTCTTGGTCTGTGGTACCCACCAGCCCTGGTTAAGCAGCTAGCAAACCCCCTAGTGAGAGTGATGCTGGAGCTTGCAGTGCCGCATGTGGAAGGGCTGCATCTTCCCTGGCCAACATCCAAAAAGAAAACAATGGTGTACATACCACATGTACCGTGTGCCAGTGCTCTGTGGTGGAATGCCATGGTATATGTGAGAATTTTGTTCTGAGGCAAATGTAGTGATTCACTCATTTATATATTTCATCCTAGTGCAGGAATACAGTGTATTCGTGAAGGCTTTCACAGCCAATGTCTGATGGTTGTGGGTTTTTCAGGCTCTTTGGCCATGTTCTTAAGGTTGTTCAGTATCTGTTGTGGTAAAAGCGTTCCTTAGAACTGCCTTTACACGAAACAGAGAGGGATTCAGAATGATCCGTCCCTATTGCCAGCAAAATCGGGTCCTGTAATTTTGCCCTAGGAGACTTCTCACTCCTTCACCCAAGTCTGTCTCGATTTTAAATAAACAATCTGGAAGGTCTGCTCTTCTTTTTTTTTATTACTTTAGGACCCTAATTTGGTAGCATAAACGCGGCCAGATCAAATAATATATTTTTAAAGTAGCCAATTTTACCATGTGGTCTAAACAAGGAGCCAACTTACAGACAAATTGTCTTTTTATCTTTTATTAAAACAAACATTCAAACAAACATACTAAAGCATAATAACGTCATTAATTATTTCCAATACCCCAGCTTTCAGCACCAGATATTTCCTCTATAAAACGAAAACAATAAACAGTCTAACTATATCTTAAATTAACATTCTTACGCAGTCTTCAAATTAAAGTTCTGCCAGATGCATCTCTCTCCGTGTGTTGTCTCTGGCTGTCGTGCAAGCAAACTCTCCCCCATCTCTCTTCTCCGTCCTTCTTCTCCTTCTTCTCTCTTCTCCCATCTTTCTTAAATTAACAAGTTATGTCCTTGTCCGTCAGAGCTGAGATAAGATAAAGGTCGTATTGCTCTTCTTGACTTTTTTTTTCTTTAGCTGGAGAAGAACTGACCTTGTACATTTTTTCTCTCTAATTAGCACCTGGACACAAGCAGATTTCTAGCTTTTTCGTTGCTGCTCTTAAATAAACCCTATGATATAAATCTCTATTCTATTTTCATAATCAAATTCATGACATCTGTGGCTGGCATCTTCAGAGGACAGCACTCTGCTCTGGTGCAGTTTGTTAGGTAGTTGACTATTTATAGCTGTTGGATCAGCTTTTATCCTTTTCAGGAGACGGGTGATTATGGTGATCAGTGTGTTTTTGTTGTGGGTGTATTGTTGTGATAAGGAGGAGAGATTATCTGTCACTGTGAGTCCTGAGTGTCGTTAGCTGATCTTTTCTGTGCAGTGATCACCGGTCCTTGTGGCAGGGTAGAGTTTGTTGACCTTTTGCAAGCTGAATTTTTCAGTGCTGGGACCCAAGCTTTGTTGAGTTTTAAACTTTCTTCTTTTTTGTTGAAGCTGTGCTGGTGTTTGTGGATTTCAACGGCTTCCCTGTGCAGTCTAACGTAATGATTGCTGGTGTTGTCCAGTATTTCAGTATTTTGAAATAGTATTTCATGTCCATCTTGTTTTAGGGCATGTTTAGCTACTGCCGATTTTTCCTGTTTTTTAGTCTACAATGTCTCTCATGTTCTTTGATTCTGGTGTGGATGCTTCGTTTTGTGGTTCCAATATATACTGGCCACAACTGCGAGGTATCCGGTATACTTCTACAGTGGTGAGGGGGTCCCATCTGTCCTTTGCTGTCTGTAACATTTGTTGTATTTTTGTGGTGGGCTTGAATACTGTTTGTAGGTTGTGTTTTTTCAAAAGTTTTCCCATGCAGTCCTTGACCCCTTTGATGTATGGCAGAAATACTTTATTTGTGGGTAGCTGTTTTTCTGTAAAATTGTACTGCTTTCCACTGTTAACTTCCATGGTGTTGCATCCTTTGCACATGGTGTTTATTTTGTCAACATGTTTACAGTCAAATCAACAAGTAGACACAAAGCAGCCACTGTGGTTAAAGTGGCCATTCCTACTGATGTGGAGTGCAGGAAAGTCAATTCCTTGTCATTATGGCTTACATGGATGAAAAACCATGTAAGTTACCAATGGAAAGTGGTATAATTGATGGAAACCATAATTTATAAGCTACATTTGAGTCTTTTGTCATATAACATACAAAATGTTTTCAAAAAAATTCTTTCAATTGTATATTAATACAGATAGGCTCCAGAGACTAAAATGTGACACAGTGGGCTCAAGGATCAGAATGCAGTTAAAGATAAATAACTTATCCTCTGCCCCTGGTAGAAGTTGCCGTAGTCAAAGGAGTTTTGTGTTGCAAAACTTTGCCTAGCTGCTGTTCAGGATGAAGACAGAAACAGTTTATTTGTTATTAATTGTGAAGTATCTGTGTCACCTTCCAGCCACACAAAGGGGACTAGAAGCAAATGACAGTAGTGAACTCAAATGAAAACAAACACTATTTTAAAAATTAAAGGGTAATTAAAAACATGCCAACAGAAAGAAACAACAGCACCCAACCAACCAGTCAAAGCCTCCCACACAAAGAACCTGAATTAAATGCTATAGGTCTGTCTGATTCAAGAGGCTGTTTGGCTTTGGTTGATAAGGACGAAGGTTGCAGAAAATGATGTCTTTGTTTTTTTGCTACTATAACAGACTGATCAACCAGTCTGTCTAACTGGCAGTCACTTGTTTTTCGGTGCACTTTCCTTCAGGTTCACCTCACATAGGAGTGCAAAGGAGGAGGAGTCATAGGGCATCCATATATTATTTATACTCCATAGGAGACCCAGGTGGCTACAATACAGTGTAGATACAGCTTAAAATATGGACGTAATTCTAATATGTTATGGGCATATTCTATACATCCATTAGAATGCATATGCTGGGGGGTTGGAGCAAAACAAGCTGTACATGGTCAAATACAGTGGTATTTGCTCCACCTGTAAAGGAGGTACATTTGATACATTTTTTAATGTCCACATGACATTCAAGGCAGATTCAATTCCTTCCAGCCTATTTCCTGCCAAACTGGCTTTTCTCCTCTGCTTCCAGGGGGCTGGATTCAATTGTGTCTTTTCCCTTTATATGTCTTTTCCCTTCCTAAGTCTTTCTTAGGAAGATGGGGGGGGCATGTCTTTAGGTGGTGTTTCCATTCGATGAAAGCTCTTAGGACATGCTTTTTAGGGCAGTAAGAGTATGTACCTCCATTCCTTTCCCCCATTTCCCTCCAATGTTTTAATTTTTTAAAAAAATCATATGTGCTTGAATTCTAAGGAAAATCATGCTTCTGAAGTGAATTCTTTGAAAACATTTCTCTGGGTATTTTTTCTGCAGTTGTTAAGAGGCAGAACAGCTCTCTCAGCTTAGATTGCAGTGCAAAATCACAGTAAGATCACTGACCCGAGAACAGTACTTTGAACCTTTCATTTAGTATTTCATATATTTCCACATTACTAATATATTCTAGGGCTGCTAAGATTTCAAAGGTGCTAATGTTGAGCTTTACTGTGTATCTATTGCAGTAAGAGAGTGCCAAAAAGTATCAAAAGCATTAAATAGGATTAAATTAAATAGAAATTATACTGTGTTGCTCTTTGCTCTATCAGTGATGAGGCATTACATTAATACAATACTTGATGTCCTCTGCACCTGCGAACACATGCACAAAAAAGAGGGGTGAAATAAAAGACTGTTTAGAACAGGGGTCTCAAACTCAATTTACCTGGGGGTCACTGGAGGCAGAGTCAGGGTGAGGCTGGGCCGCATCAGATTTTCCACCAACCAGAGCAAGAGCCCAAGGAAGCTGGCCAGGAGTTTCCTCAGCCCAGCTAGGGCTCCAAGGAGGAGGAGGAGGGGCGTGCGAGCCCTCATCACTGGCTACGACCCCCTCCAGCTCCTTCTTCACTACCACCAGCAGCAGCAGGACGAAGAAGCGGGGAAGGGAGGGAGCGCCACAACCGCCTGGCCGTGGGGAGGGGAGGAGGGCATGACATAAAATATTAAAAAACCCTCACAGAATTTGCCTTGCCAAAGAAGAAAAGCAAGCCCCCACCTGTACCCATGAAATTAAACAGAACAGGGCAGGCCCCCCACAGATGCACACGCACACACACAAACACACAAACAGAGGTCCGGCAACCTTCCTCTGAGGACCCCCCTCAAAAAAAGTCACACTCAGCAGCAGCAGCTACCCCCACCATGACAGAGGAGCAAATTTTGCAAGGCAAGCCCAGGCAGCCTCCAGAGCCAAGGTGGCTGAAGCAGTATGAAGAGGATGAGGATGAGGATGAGGAAGAAGCACTGCTGGGCGCTGAGGCGGCCGCTAGCCGGGCTAGTGCTGCGGTGCTGAGAGAGAAAGAGAGCCAGAGAGTTTCCCTGGAAGAGGCGGTGGTGGTGACAGCTGCTGTTGGTGGCTTGGAGGCGCTCTTCAAGGATGGGCCAGGAGCTAGCTCCGCTCTCAGGCATCGCTCGGTGGCGGCTCGGGGAAAAGGGCCGGCAGCACGCCTCGCTCGCCAGCTCTCCCCCAACACAGTGCCTCTTGCACCCTCCATCCGGAACTGTAGCCTGCCAGCCGGCAGACAGGCGGGCTGGCTGAATGGCAGGCTGCAGTTCCAGATGGAGGGTGCAAGAGGCGCTGTCTTGGGAGAGAGCCGGCAAGCGAGGCAAGGCTTTTTTTGACTCTTGACAGCAGAGGATGTGTGGGTGCTTTGGGGGGGCAGGCAAGGAAGGGGCCACAAACTATCATCCGGCGGGCCACAAATGTTTGAGCCCTCTGGTTTAGAATATTTCTGTAATCAAAAAGCCTTGCAGCTAACCATAAAAGGAAAAGAGAGGTGGGACCAGAGGAAGGAAGCAAGCAAGCAAGCAAGCCAGCCAGCCTTGGTCATATTTAGATTAAATATCCTAATAGAGATGGGGATGAACTGCCAAAATGGTGGTTTGTCTTGATTCATGTGTCATCAACCTTGTTTACCTACAACCCACAAATCTCCCCCCCCCCAGTGAACCAACGAACCAACCAATTAATTCATTGGTTCATTGGGCTTTTGTTTTTCTAAGCAGCCCATGAGACTATCTTAAAAAATAGGTGAGTCCCCCCACCCCCAGAGCTTGCCCTCACCCCCTTCCCACTGCCATTTGCCTTGTCCTGCTGCCTCTGTAATATTATAATATGTATTATAAATTAGTTACACCGGAAATTTATATATCTTTGAAATGTAATAGACAAGAATGAAAACTGTAAAATGTTCATGTTGATTTTACAACCCCTGTTCTTCATCGTGGTCTTCTGTGAATGCACACAAAGGGTTAATACCAGCGCCAGCGTTGGGCCTCTCGGAACATTCTCTAGCTGCAAGAGAAAAGTAACAATGTTTAGGACTACCCCTACTGCGCACGCCCAGCCTAACCGTCCCTCAGTTCCATTTTTCCGCCTAGCGGTTTGGAGCCTCTCGTCTTAGCTGCGTTCTATTTGCGACCTGATATTATTCCTTGGATTTTTTGACCTCGCTTAGCTCACGGACTACCCTAGCGCTTTCTCCCTTCAACTAGACGACTCGGTTTATTTTCTTCTACTGGCCTTACTCGGACTGCTTACGGACTGCCTTGCCTTCTCCCTTAAACTAGTCGACATCGTTTTTTTCCCGCCCTATGTCCCCTTCCGGGCCATTCAGCAGGTGTGTGGTGTGCAATCGCAAAATTCCCCACCAGGACGGCCACGATACTTGTCTGTATTGTTTGGGGGAATCGCACAACTCCAAAACTTGCCCACACTGCAAAGCTTTCACTAAAGCCGCTCTTAAGGCTCGCCAGCAGCGCCTTAAACTCCATCTGTGGGAGTCAACGTTGTCTTCCACGGCGCCCTCGGAGGGAGAAATGGCTTCCACTTCTCGAGCAGCTCCTGTTCAATTTCCTGTCTCCAAAGTTTCGAAAATGTCGAAAAAATCCGCGTCGTCGAAATCGGCCGCGCCTGCTTCGAATCCCGAGCCCCCGGCTCTTGTTCCACCAAAAGCTAAACCGTCGAAGACATCTAAAGCTAAGGCAGCCGCCCAGCTTAAAATGACATCCATTCGACTTTCTCCGAGCTCGGGCTCGATACCGTCACCGATTCTCGAGGAGTTGTCGAGACGCTTCGAGACCTCGTTCGAGGCACCCGCTCCTCCTCCGGTTCGACACACTGAAGCTGTGCCACCATCGGGAATGTCTTCCCCGACGCCGAGCCAGTTAGTAGGTGTCACTACTGGTCTCACTTCTGCCCCACATAGCCCTTTTCCTGCGGGCCAGGGGTCGCCTCCTGTGTCGATCTCGTCCGTACACTCGGACTCGAGATCTCCTCGAGACAAGGTGCCTCGTTCACCTGTGCGTTCGAGGTCGAAATCTCCTCGAGGCAAACGTTCCCGCACGGAGAAGCATCGCTCCACGAGTCGATCCCCTTCCTCCGGCCGCTCGAGGTCGAAGTCTCCTCGATGGAAACGGTCGAAGAAGAGGCATCGGGCTTCCACCCAGTCCGACTCTTCCCATCGTTCGGACTCGAAATCTTCTAAGCGCAAACGCTCTCGGAAGAAGCGACGCTCCCATCGGCGTCGTAGCAAACATCGACGTCGATCCTCTTCTTCCTGTTCGGCGGACTCCGACCGCCCCAAGCGTCGTAAGCGCCATCGACGTCGACGTCAGCGTTCGAGGTCCCTTTCCTCGTCTTCGACGTCCGCATCTCGAGACCGGTACCATAAGAAGATCCGGTACATATACCTGTCTTCTTCCTCGGAGTCGACCCGTCCTCGACGTCGACGCCGAGCTATTCGAGTCGGAGAAAAGCCTCCTTCGCTACCTGTTGCCCCTCCACCGCAACCGGTCCCTTCCACCTCGGCGCCGACTGCGGCCCCGACTCGACCTCCGACAGCGCCGGTCGGCATCGAGAAACCCCCTCCAAAGAAGAAGAGGGATGTCTTCTCCTCGGACCCAGATGAGGTGTCCACGGAGCAGTCTTCTGACTCTGATCAGGAACAACCCCCACCCCTGCCACCGCACGATTTACCTCCGGGTGATGTGGTGCTTTCAGATACAGGTGACCCTCACGCCTCTTCTCCATCTGAGGATTTTTCTTCCTACTCTCAGATGATGTCCAGACTTGCCAAAACACTGAAATTGGACTTGAATCTCCCTTCGCCTCCGGGTGAGGACTTGTTCTTCGGAGACATCAAGAAGGACAGTACCGCTCCCCCTAGTATAGCCTTTGTGCCTGTAGTTATGGAGGCCATTAAGGAGTTCTGGGCTCAGCCTGCGAATACTCCTAATGTCCCTCGTCGCACAGAACACTTCTACAAGATTCATGGGGCTGACACCCACTTTTTACTCAAGCATCCGATTCCAAACTCACTCATTGTTGAAACAAGCTGTTCAAGGCCATCGGCCAAAGCTCACGTTACCCCCGTTGACAAGGAGGGTAAAAAACTGGAAATCATCGGCAGAAAAATCTACTCCCTTGTCACCTTGTTACTTCGAGTCATAAATTACCAGACTGTTCTAGGGGCTTATCACAAACAGTTATGGCTCAAACTTTTGCCAGGTCTCAAAATGATACCTGAAGACTCCCGGCAAGCTTTCCTGAACTCATATGAGGAAGCTCAGACGGTATCCAAGTATGAGCGTCTCTCCATCAGACATGCAGCAGAGATCTCTGCCAGAGTTCTCATGTCTGCCGTCACTGTCCGGCGCCATGCTTGGCTCCGTTCTGCAGACATAATGGAGGACGTCAAATCAAAGGTTGAGAGCCTCGCCTTTGACGCTACCGGGCTGTTCAACGAAAAGACTGACTCCCATTTAGAGGACCTTCACAAGGCCAAGAGGACTGCCAAATCCTACTCTGTCCAAACTCAGTCTAGGCAGCGAAGGCCCCCATGGCGCAAATCTTATGGTCAATATCAACCTTCTCAACAGTACCGTCCTTACAAGCACCCACCTCAACAACGCTCTGGCCAGTCTTCTTCTTCTCTCCAGGGCTATCAGGGATACCGGCCTCGTCCGTCTCATCGCCGCCAATCCTTTAAGCCACCTGGAAGAAAACAAAAACAGTATCTTTGACTTTCGGCCCCCCATTTTTACCCACTCGCCACCTGCCACCCGTCTTCAACCATTTCTTCACAACTGGTCTACCATCACAAACGACACTTGGGCTCTAAAAATTATTCAGCACGGTTACCAGCTGGAGTTTATAAGATCTCCTCCGCTAGGTTTCATAAATCATTCTCCCTTCGACCCCTCGCTAGAGGAAGAAATATCATCTCTCTTGGGAAAAGATGCCATTTATACAGTACCACCCCGCGACATACACCGCGGTTTTTACTCCCGCTACTTTGCTGTCTCAAAAAGAGGAGGAGGCATAAGGCCCATCCTCGATCTAAGACTTCTAAACACTTACCTGCGACCCAGACGGTTTCGGATGCTCACCCTAGAGTCCATCATGCACCTGCTGAAGAAAAACAACTGGTTCGTCCTTATAGATCTAAAGGACGCATACTTCCACGTCACTATCCACCCCGACCACCGCAAGTTTCTCCGGTTCATCTTTCAGGGCACAATCTACGAATTCCAGGCCCTGCCGTTCGGCCTGTCCACAGCTCCTCGGACCTTTACCAAGGTCATGGCCCCAGTGGCAGCTTACCTTCGTCTCCGGGGCATCCACGTTTATCCTTACCTGGACGATTGGCTCGTAGTCTCCACCTCACGAAGACAATCCCTGAAAGACACAAAATTCATCCTGTATCTCCTCTCCAATCTCGGTCTCACTGTCAACAAACAGAAGTCTCAGCTCGTTCCCTCCAAAACAGTACAATACATAGGGGTTTGCTTGGATGCTGTGAAGGGTCGGGCATTTCTTTCCCCAGAGAGGATGCACAAGATTCAGCGAGCCATCAGGAAATTTCGCCCTCGTGCTCGAGTGACAGCCCATCACACCCAACACCTCCTCGGCCTGATGTCCTCTACAACACCGGCGCTCGCTCACGCTCGCCTCAAGCTACGCTCGCTCCAGTCTTGGTTCCTCACTCTTTTCGACCCTATGACGGACAGCCAGAGGAAGCGTCTCCGGGTCACCCCGGAGCTCGCCAGGCAGCTCCAGGGGTGGACGTACACACCCCACCTCACGGTTGGCCGGCCTTTTCGTCCACTCCGTCTCTCCGTTCAGGTCACAACGGACGCCAGTCCATCCGGCTGGGGGGCGCACTGCGGTCATCACACCATTCATGCCCTCTGGACCCCACAGGAAACCATGCTCCACATCAATCACCTGGAGCTCCTTGCAGTTATCAAAGCCTTCAGGTCCTTCCTCCCTCTGCTACAGGGCCGCGGAGTTCAGCTAGTGACGGACAACACTACCACAATGCACTATGTCAACAAGCAGGGAGGAACTCGCTCTCACTCACTCCTGTATCTCTCCATCCTCCTCTGGGAGTGGTGCTACCGTCATCATATCTACCCGGTAGCCATCCATGTAGCCACAGAGGACAACGCCATTGCGGACACTCTGAGCAGGCTTCAACATCAGACACACGAATGGGAACTGAACCCCCTGGTTTTTCACGACCTTTGCAACCGGTGGGGGTCTCCAGTGCTGGACATGTTTGCATCCCCTCACAATGCAAAATACCTCAGGTACGCGTCTCGAGCCGGTCTCGGCCTGCATTCTCTCGGCGACGCATTCATGATTCCATGGAACCAGGGTCTCTTGTACATATTTCCACTGATTCCGTTGATACAGAGGTCCCTAATCAAGCTCCAACGTTCGATGACTCCGGCCATTTTCATTGCACCCCTTTGGCCTCGCCAAGTGTGGTTCCCCACTCTAGTCAGCATGGCTGTGGACTCCATGACCCTTCCGCTGTGGCCGGACCTGCTGACCCAGGAAGCAGGCAAAGTCCTTCACCCCGACCTCGACACGCTCCATCTGACGGTGTGGAGGATCGTCCCGAAATCCAAGAGGTCTTGACTAACGCCGTCAAGCCCTCCACGTCTCGCTTGTATACCTACAAGTGGAAAAGTTTTTTGAAATTCACCCAGCAGAGGGAGCTTGTTCCCTCCCCTGTATCTCTTTCCACGCTTCTACAGTATCTCCGTTACCTGTTTGATTTCCACCTGTCTATATCTACTATCAAGGTGTACCTTGCGGTGGTTGTTTTCTTCCAACCCAGGGCTTCTCCTTCTTCCTGGTTTTTCTCTCACCCTACCGTCCGGATGTTCTTGAGGGGTCTCTCTAACCTCCGACCTCCCGTTCGTCCACCGCTCCCACAGTGGTCCCTTCACTTGGTTCTACATGCTCTTTCCAGGCCTCCATTTGAACCTATGGCTACCTGTGACCTCAAGATGCTTTCTTTAAAAACGCTGTTCCTGGTGGCTATCACATCTGCTCGCCGAGCTAGTGAGTTGGCAGCTCTCCGTTATGACCAACCCTTCCTTCAATTCTTTAAGGACAAGGTTATGCTTTACCTGGACATCTCTTTTCTCCCGAAGGTGGTCTCCAACTTCCATGTAAATCAACCACTGATTCTACCGACCTTGTTTCCGTCTCCGACTACTGATGCTGAACGCATGCTCCACATGCTTGATGTTCGACGATCCTTGGCCTTTTATGTCTCCAGGACCAAGGACTTTAGACTGGCCAACAGACTGTTTCTCTGTTACTTTGGCCCAAAGAAGGGCTGTCCGGCCTCGCCGTCGACGCTCTCTAGGTGGCTCGTATCTACCATCGCCCTTGCCTACGAGCTCAACCACAGAGATCCTCCAAAAGGACTTAAAGCCCACTCCACCAGGGCTGTTGCCTCATCAACTGCCTTACTCCGTGGCGTCGACCTGCCCGACATCTGCCGGTCCGCTACCTGGTCCAATGCCTCTACCTTCATAACCCACTACAGATTGGACATGAGGGCAAGAGAGGAAACCAGATTCGGGAGAGCAGTGTTAACATCGGCTCTTCAGTGACAGCCCACCATCCGGTTAGTAAGCGTGCTAATCACCCTTTGTGTGCATTCACAGAAGACCACGATGAAGAAAGAAAGGTTACTTACCTGTAACGATGGTTCTTCAAGTGGTCATTCTGTGAATTCACACAATCCCACCCGGCCTCCCCTCTGTCTGTCTGTCACTGGCATCTCTATGACTCGAGTACCTGTGGCGGACAAATGGAACTGAGGGACGGTTAGGCTGGGCGTGCGCAGTAGGGGTAGTCCTAAACATTGTTACTTTTCTCTTGCAGCTAGAGAATGTTCCGAGAGGCCCAACGCTGGCGCTGGTATTAACCCTTTGTGTGAATTCACAGAATGACCACTTGAAGAACCATCGTTACAGGTAAGTAACCTTTCTTTTTATCCCATGTCCCCTGTCCCCATCCCTAACTCTAACCCTAACCCCTAAAATAAAACTTTTTTAAAAAAAGGACAATGATCCAGCTGGGCAAGTCCCAATGCTTTCCACGAGAGAACTAGGTGCCTGTTAAAGTTTACACCACTGTATTCACATCCCTGGCAATGAAACCCATTGGATGCAGTTGAGTTTATGCTCATTGGTGGTTTTTTGGACTAGCTAGAGCCCTAATAAGCTTATATTCCCAGAGTCCTGATAAAGACAGAATGCAACTAATGCCTCCTTAGAAGGCATATTGCATCAATGATTGACAGGAATACAGCCTAATACAATATGGCCAAAGGAAACATGGAGATGAAGCCTCCCTGGGTTCAGCTAAGTGTGGTCCCTTAACATCTAGCAACACAAAGATGGCCAGCCATCCCAGCTTTTGCAGAGGCGCTGTCACAATCTGTGCAACTGAGTGGTCTTGGTAGCCGAGCCTCTCCAGACTGGATTTGGCCATGAGGAGTGGAAGATCCACTCCGTCCCATGAAAGACAATTTTTACATGCTGAGAGGCACAATCTCCTTCTCGGAACTGTCAACCTGTAGATCAATGTGCTTGTATAGGTATGTCCCCATCAATACAGAACAGGCACATGGGGGGTTGTGTTTTCAACCTCTTCTATTGACATCAAATTGGGCTGGTTTTGCCCAACATAAATAACTTTCTGAAAGGAATTGGCTTCTCCCCTGATGGACTAATTCTGCTCACATACAAATTAGGTGGAGGATTACAGAAGCTTCTGTTACACCTTGTATCGCTGCAAAGCCACCAGTAGCAGCTGTTGGGGGTGAAAAGGGGGCCCCCTAGAGGCAGCCTCAGTTTTGCATTATCTTTGAGTGGCATTTGGAGCACGTTGTCTTTTGAAGGGCTTGCGAAAGAAACGCCATGCCTAGGAGGGTCAGGAAGTCATCTGTTTCATCGATTGCATCTGAAAGGGGTGGGGGGGGGAAAGGGGTCTGCCCAGGGCTTTGACGCAAGAGAAAGAAACGCCAACCACTCCCACCTCTTTATAAAAGAGCAAAGGGGAATTCTGAAGACCAAGGCAGATTTCAGCTTCTCGGGAAGGAGGAAGTTTGAGACAGAGTCATCCTCACCGGGGGATCACTTGAAGGGGCCTCCCCGAATTCAGAGAGGTAAGAGCATCTCTTTCTCACCACCGTCACCACTACACCGCTTATTCTTCCAAAGCAGAGCCGAGCCGAGCCTGGGCAGGGGATGAGGGGAGGGGCGCACAATAGCGCCGGACAGGTTCAGCACCAAGGAGAGCTCCCAAGACTCCGCCGGCTCAGGGAGAAGGAAGGGCAAGCGCCCAGGGCCCCGGGCATCTCCCTCGTCCCGGTTGGCGGCGACCGAGTCCCTGGGCAGTTTCTCAGCGGGCACCCCCCCCCTGCCAGGGCTAAGCAGAAAGCCCAAGCTCGTGCCTGAACTTCTCCGGCACCGCGAAACCTTGCACCGTAAAGCGTTGCGCGTCTGCCTCGCCCGGCAGCAGCCTCGCCGCTCTGGAGGGAAAGCTCCGCCGGCGGCGCCGAGCGAGGAGTTTGAGCGACTCCGGCGGAGCAAGCTGGGCCGCCTGGCTTGGCGCGCCCCTCGGGGAGTGGAGGAGGCTTCCTGCTGCGAAGTGTGGGGGGGGGGCAGGAGGGAGGAAGAGGAGGAGGAGGAAGAGGAGAGTCCTGCCGTGTGCGGGAAAGAGAAAGAATCGGACCAAAAGAGAAGAGGCAACGACAAGAGAGAGGGAGAGAAGGAGGGAGGGAGAGAGAAAGCAAGAAGAAAGCAACGGCGAGGTAGAAAACACGGAGCGGGAAAACACGGAGTTAGGGGACCTCAGGATAATACCCTCCTCCTCCTCCTCCTCTTTTTTACTTAATTATTGACACCAAGGCAGAGCACATGGCTCTTCTCTGTGCTTCGATCTTCACAGCAAGGGCTGGAAGACTTGGGCTGGAGTTCAGGTCCCTGCGCTTCACAGCTGTGTGGGAACGAAACCCTGGAAAGAGTCGCCCTACGGCGAAATCAGTTTGGCAGCCTGTGATTATTGTTGTTATTAACCCCTTTCCTCTTACGTGTCTTCCCTCTGACACTCTAAACTATTTATTATTTATTAAAATTTTATTTATCAAAACTTACTTTTTTAAAAAACTATTAATCGATTGGTTGGTTGGTTGGTTGGTTGATTTGTGCCCTATAAAAAGGGAATCGCCTATTCTTGAATTTCTAAACGAGGTGCCACTTCCTCCTGCGGGTTCCGGCCAAACATTCCACCAAAGGAAGGATTCTACGCCTCACATCCATTTTTTCTTGCCCAAGGGTCACTTCACTTCACTCGGGGGGGGGGGTGTCACTCAGCACACTCAGTCCTCATTGGGCTGTCATTGTTTCAGGTCTGAGATCCCCTGAAAAAGGGCAGAGAATTACTGAAGGTTGAAAGGGAAGGGGAAATCAATGGATCTTTTTCTGTTTCTCCCACTTTTACACATAGGAGTATTCAAAAGGATGCTCCCACAAATGGAATAAAAACTCCAAGCTCCTATTTCTCAACAATTATAACAAACTTTTTTTTCTTATTGAGAAATTTTCACTGGTCTATTAGACTGCATTTTAGTTTACTATTTATAAATAACTTGCCATTTTTCTAATGATCAAGGCACCAAAACTGACCATAACGAAGGAAGGTTTTGCAATTGAAATTACAGCCTGTTATGCCCAGATGCTTCCAAATTAAATCATATATTGAGAGTATTGCTTTGATTTAGCAAAGCCAGTGAAGCTGGCACTGTGCAGAATATCAAACGGGAGAAAATATTATCTGACAGAGGGGAAAGATTGTTTCAGTGAGAAGAGAAGAGCATCACAAGAGACATAAAGGTAATGATAATGAAGGAACTACTGTCATAGAAGTGAATGCAAAAGACAAAGGAAATGTGGACTAACCCACTGCATCAACAAATGCAACACAGTGGTTTATGTATATTTGAGACTATGACCCCCATCACCTCAATGATTTTTCATGCAGAGTGGGGTTGATACGGGATGTAGTCCAACATCATGGGGTGGGAGGAACCAAGTTCAGAAAAGTTGTTCTGTTGCTATGACCTTCCCAAATTATCTCTAAACAATTCTCAGCACTTCCCTGTCCCCGCTTTCAGGGAAATATCTTACACGGAGACACATCTCTAGCTTGTTCCACTGTGGGTATAACTCTGTGATGAACAGTGGTCCTAAATTTTAATGTCTATTTACTTCTTTTTTTTAAAACCATTGCTTCTTGCCCTGTTGTTTTGGCATTTCTTTGGCAAAAGAGAGAGCAATGAGGTCTCAATCAGGATTAAAAGGCAGAAAAGGACAACAGCCAAGGTCTTAAGAACTAGTCCATAGCATTTTGGACTGCATGTTCTCTTTCAAGAACAGCGTCCACTGCCAATGGTTTTGCAGTGTTTTCCAAATTCAAAGGTCTTTAGGCCAAAAAACAGGCCCAAGTACTCCATGGCATGTGAAACTAATTAGAACGTTCTGTGGACCCCAGTCAAAAATTATGGTAGCTAATGTACAAATCAATGAATTTCCCTCCTGCCTTTTCAGCCTATAGCATATATGTTATTGGTTCATTTGATTCATTCATTTGTTCATTTATCCTCCACTTTTCTTCCAATAAAAAGACACCAGGTGCTTTACAAAAGGTGGTCCGTGGGATTCAAATGGTGGTAGTAAGATTTCAATCAGATCTGGGGGATTTGTGTAAAATATATGAGTAATACCTTTATTTACTTGACCAAGTAACATAGGAATCTGCCTTATATCAAGTCAGGCCATGGGTCTCTCAGGTTCTGGATTACCTACCTTGACTATCAGGGGACCCTCCAGAGTTTCAGAGTGGAGTCTACTTTCTCCTAGATCTTTTGAAAGATGCCAACGATTGGCATGAGATCTTGGCATAAAAAAAGAATGTGCTTTGTTTGAATTACAGCTCTTACCTTGGAGAGGAAGGGAATTTTATAATATGTTTTGTTCTTGGCAGCTGTGGTGAATCTCCCTCATGACATTAAAGTCCATGGACAAAAAGTCCATGGACTTTAATGTCACGAGGGAGATTCCCCACGATATAGGATTCACCTGCTCTCTTTTCATTGTGGGTTTATATTAAGTGGCACCTGCCTTCTGTTATAACCAGGTGGATCTCCTGGATCTTGGTCAAGCTGATCCCCAGTGCTGGGAGTCCTCATCTGCCATCTTGCTGGAGATGAGGAACCCACATGTTTCTGATTCTGTCAGTGGCTTTTGGGACTTTACAATCTTCCTGAAATCTTCAGAGAACCTGAAGCATGGGGCTTTGTGCTGGGACCTGCCCCAGCTCTTCTGGGATATCTATGCTGACTGTGTATTCTCCACAACCCATGGCTTGGGGAAAAGGCAGCAGCTCTCTGGTGGCCAGCAGCAAAAGGCAGTACTTCCATCTTGGATCAGAAGACGTAAGCAATTCCAAATCTGTCAAGATTGTTTAAAAATGATGATAATTTCACATATCTGATTCAAAAAAAATTCATATAAATATAAAACATACAGTGCTTTGGCATAAAATGCTAGCTTTGGCTACAAGTTGTGACTGAGGCTAACATTTCATGTCAAAAATGTCTCACATTTAATATTAACATATCACTGTGTAGAACAGTGGTTCCCAACATTTTTGACACCAGGGACTAGTTTAGTTGAAGACTATTCTCCCAAGGACCTGGGGTGGGGTGGCAGGCATCCCTGCGTGCATGTGTGTGGGAGGCGTGCATGTGTGCATCTGTGCATGTGGTGTGTGTGTGTGCGTGTGCATGTGGGAGGTGTGTGAGCAGGCAGGCGAGGGGGTGCGTGTGTGCATGTGCGAAACAGGCAGGCTTCCGTGCAGGCATGCAGGGGGCATGTGTGTGTGTGTGCACATATGTGCACATTCCTTCAGCCCTCAAAAATCTGTCTTGGTGCCCCGGTCCACGGCCCAGCGGTTGGGGACCCCTGTTGTAGAACACATGTGTGAATTTATTGCCATCACTTTATTTTTGCTTTTGCTTTGATTCCCATGGATAGGTGCATCACATCATCAGCATGTAGACTTCATTGTTGTTATGCGTTATCAGGTCACACGCAACTTACTGCAAACCTAGTCAAGTTTCAAGGTGCAAGAGACATTTAAAGAGTGGTTTGAGCAGTACCATCCCCACCCCAGTCAGTTTTCATGGCTGAGAAGGGATCTGAAACCTAGTCCATCACTCTGTTCACTGCACTACACTGACTCTCACAGATATACACTTAGATGAACAAACATCTATGCTGACTTAATACTGCCCAACCCAAAATATCAGAATACAAAAACCGGGGAAATTATTGCATGGAAGGATTTACCCCTATCACTGTATGAAAACCCACTCTTGTGGAAAATGAGTGTTTCAGCAGTTTCTCAAGTACTCTGTGAACTCCCCTGGGAGTGGATGTTCTGTGGAGGCCTTCTTTCCCTTAGGTAATCCGCCAGACAGGCAGGCAGGGCCCAGACCCCCTGCCCTCATAGTTTCAAGTGGGCAACGTGACTTGGCCGATGAGATGAGAGAATGCTTTGGAAACATGCTTGGCTTTGGAGAGCAGTTCCTCCTTGAGAACAGACGGGTGATCTGAAATAGGGAGCGGGGAGGGAGACGGAGAAAAAAAAGGAAATGGGAATAAGCTGTGGAATCAGTGTATCTTTGAGCAAACAATACCTCTGCTTGTCTTACGCTGAAAAGCAGAACCTTTAACTTCTGTAAAACAAACAAATAAGAAGCTGCTTGAGACAGCTGCTGCACTCTACCTAATGTTAGGGCTGGGGGCAGTTTTAAAAAAAGGCTTAACAGGGTTGGAGTCTTGGCGTTCTGCAGTTTCTAGGTCGTTTTAGAAAACTAGATCTCTAAAATCACTGCAAACCAATCTGAGAGATATTCATCAGGATCTGCCCCACCGGACCATTGGTAGCTAAAGATCCTGTAGAGCAGTGGTCCCCAACCTTGGGCCTCCAGATGTTCTTGGACTTCAACTCCCAGAAACCCTGGCCAGTAGTGGTGGTGGTTGTCGCGACTGCCACCTCCACCTACGTCACTGTTACATACAGCACTGATGTTACCTGTCTGTCATGGGTTTGGAGGGAAAGTTCCATCCTATGGGGAGTGGAAGGCGGGACATCAGGAGGAGGGGCTGTACTGTATATAAATGGGAAGCGTGTGTGGTGAGACACACACTGTGAGACACTGGGGTGTGACGAAGCAGCAGCTGGGAAGAAGAAGCTGTTGTGGAAGTCTGTGTGCCAGACAGGGTACTTCTGTGTGTCAGAGTACCAACCTGATAGGTTCAGGTGTCTGTTGGTTAGCCAGAACTGATAGGTTCAGGGTCTGTGCTTTAAGTTAAGGGTTCTGGGTGAACCAAACTGTATGCTTGTATGAGTGAGAATAAGCCACGTTACTTTATCTATTCACCTGATTGTTTATTTTTCCCTGTGTGTATTTAAAATAAACCTTATTCTTTTTATTGTTTAAAAATCCATCCCTGGTCTGTGTGACTTCTTAAAGGGAATGGTTGGTGGCAGCTTAGTGTAACTGTGTGACATATCCCAGTAGGTCTGGGTTTGTCACATTGATTGGTGTCCAGCGTGTGGGATACGACTGGTCCAGTTGTCCAGCGGTCCAGCAAAGCCTTGGCAAGTGTGCCCAGAGCAAGGGGGGGTCTAGTCAGGGACAGTCTGAGGCGCGTAGGTAATCTTCTAGGTGTACCTCACGGGGAGGTGCGCTAGTAGAAGAACGTGCCCACTGGGGAGACTTAGATTAAGGTGCTCTGAGGCAGCCTAGTTTTGGCGGGAAAAAGCTGAGGCAAAACTGCGTAGCAACAGCGAGCTAGCTTGCCAGCTGAGAGGCCCAGCAGAGGGGGGTAGGCTCTGACTCGATACTGTTGCAAGTTAGTGCTGAAGAACAGCAGCCTAGAGAAGGCTGGTTCTGAGGCAAGAAGGAAAAAAGTGGTCGTTTTATTTTGAGGCTTGACTTTTTAAAGCAGCCTGTTCTGAGGGGGGGTATGCCCTTGACTCGAAGCCAAGTAGCAGACATGAGTGAAGTGAAAGACCCCCAGATTGACCAAGGTTCTGAGGATGAATTTGGCTCAGTGCAGGGTGACAGCACAGGAGAGCAGGACCCAGAACTCAGAAAAATGCTCCTAGCCCAACAGCATGAACTGAGGGTGAGGGAAATGGAGGAAAGATTAGAGAGAGAAAGAAGGGAGGAAAGGGAAAGGCAATTTGAAATGGAGCAAAGGGAAAGAGAGAAACAGCGGCAATTTGAATTAGAGAGAGAGAGAGAGAGAATGGAGAGGGAAGAAAGAATGGAGAGAGAGAAAATGGCGTTTGAATTAAGAAAACTGGAACTGATGAACCAGAACAATAATAACAATAGGGATTCTGAGGGAGGCCAACTGTCTAAGGCTGACCTGAAGAAATTCCCTGTGTACCACAAGGGAGATTGTCCTGAGGTGTTCTTTTCCTTAGTGGAAAGAGCGTTTGTGGACTTCTCAGTGAGGGAAACTGAGAAGATGACCATCATGCGGTCTTTAATCAGTGGTAGCCTGGCTGAGGTTTATGCCGAGATGCCTGAGGAACTGATGAAAGATTTTGCAGAGTTTAAAAAACTGGTGTTTGCCAGACATGGGATAAATGCGGAGCAGCTGAGACAAAGATTCAGGTCCCTCACCAAGAAGCCAGAACAGACTTTTACCCAAGTGGGGGCCCAATTGGTGAGGCTGCTTGAGAAATGGCTATCGCAGGAAGGGACAGAGACCTATGAGCAGCTTAAAGACTTGATAGCACTGGAACAGTTCTATTCAGTCCTGCATGGGGAATTGAAATTCCAGGTGAGGGAAAGGAAACCGAAATCTGTGGCAGCAGCCGCAGAGATCGCAGATTTTATTTCCCAAATAAGAAAGCCCTTGGGTGAGGGGAAATCTGTAGGTAAACCCAAAGAAACCTACAGCAAGTACTCTCAGGGACCAGGGAAAAGCCAGCAAGGGGGAGGGGCCCATGGTGAAGGGAAGCCCTCAGACATGAAACTAAGACCTCAGATTTTGGAGGGAAAACCAAAACAAGATGAGAGAGAATCAAAATACACCAGAAAATGTTATTTCTGTCAGGGAAAGGGTCATCTAATCTCAGAGTGTGAGAAATTAAAGCAGCTAAAAGGAATGGTGCCTCAGAATTCTAGTGGGACCAAGCCAGAAGCTGTGTCCTGTGTCCAGAAAGAGCAAGGCTCAGTGTCACTGAGGGAGCCTGTTGCCATGACTACTCAGTCTGGAACAGCTACCTCTGCTGATCAGGCTGAGGAAAATGGTCCTCTTGTGGAGGTAAAGCGCTGCTTGCTGGTGAAAACAGATTCTCAGTTGTTTGAGACAGCAGGGGTGGACGTAGGAATACTTGACCGTCAGTATAGGGGGCTGCGGGACACTTGTTCCCAGGTAACCCTGTGCCATCCAGATATTATTCCTAGGGAGTTTATAATCCCAAATGAGAGCATGAAGGTAGCAGGGATTGAGGGGCAGGTAATCTCTCTGCCAGTAGCAGAGGTACCTGTCAACTTTCAAGGCTGGAGGGGAGCTTGGCGGCTAGCGATTTCATCGACTCTGCCAGCAGCCGTGCTCGTGGGAAATGACCTGGCTGAACATGTGAAACGGGTGCTAGTGATTACACGCTCACAAGCCACCACGGGGACAGTTCAGGGGGGTAATGATGAGCCAGAGACGGAAGCAGAGGGGAGTTCAGAAGCTGTGGTGGAAACCTTAACCACAGACAGCAGATTTGGACAGGAGCAAAAGGCAGACGCCACTCTCCAAAAGTGTTTTGAACAGGTGACTGACGCCCAGCTAACACCTGAAACCCCAGTGAGATTTCTGGAGAAAAAGGGGATTTTATATAGAGAAACCCTGAGGAATATCTCAAAAGGGGGAGATGGGATCAGAAGTCAGCTGGTGGTACCTGAAAAGTATCGCCCCATGATCTTACAAAGGGGTCACTCTGACATGTCTGCTGCACACTTAGGGGTGAAAGGGCCCCTTGATTTGATCAAGCAGGATTGGGAGCAGATCACCCAGGATGACCCACAAGACGTTGTGACATACATAGACACCTTGATGAATGACCTAAGGAGAAATCTAGAGCTGGCAGCAGAAAACCTGCAAGCTCAGAAGGTCAGACAGAAAACATGGTATGACCACAAAGCTAGAGAGAGGCACTTTGACCCAGGGGAGGAAGTGCTTTGGCTTAGGCCCTGCAGAGAGAACAAACTGCAGCTCAAATGGGCAGGACCATATAGGGTCATTTCCAAGATGTCAGACCTGAACTACCTAATAGAGCAGGAGGAGAACCAAGCAAGGAGGGTGGTTCATGTGAATGCCCTAAAACCCTACTACAGAGGGGAACAGAGGGTTCTATTTGCTATAAAAGCAGCTGAGAGTGAGGAAGCGGAATTACCCTTCTGGGAGGGTAGAGGGGAAGTAAAATACAACCCAGAGGAGGTAAAGATCAGTCCTGCACTCACCCAAGACCAGCAGCAAGAACTAAAAATGCTGCTTAGTAAATATCAACAGGTGTTTTCCAACAAGCCGGGGATAGTGAAGGGAGGGATGCATCGGATCCACACAGGGGATGCACCCCCGCAGGCAGTATCCCCATACCGAGTAACGGGACCCTATAGGGACAAGGTGCGGAAGGAGCTGGACGAGATGCTGAGGGAGAACATAATCGTCCCCTCTTCTAGTCCTTGGTCCTCTCCGATAGTCCTTGTGGACAAGCCTGATGGGAGCATTAGGTTTTGTGTTGATTACAGGAAATTAAACCGTGTAACCACTCCTGATGCCTACCCAATGCCCAGGCTAGACAACCTGATTGAAACCATAGGGGGTTGTCGGTTCATCTCATCATTGGACCTGGTAAAGGGATATTGGCAATTAAGAATTGATCCCAGGGATCAAGAAAAAACTGCCTTTTGCAGCCCTTTTGGTCTCTATGAGTTTCGAGTCCTGAGCTTTGGTCTCAGAAATGCACCAGCCACATTCCAAAGGCTGATGGACCAGACCTTGGCAGGGCTCAGTGACTTTACAGTGGCCTACATTGACGACATAGGGATCTTCAGTAATACCTGGGAAGATCACCTGATACACCTGGAGTTAGTGCTGCAGAGGTTAAGTGCAGCAGGGCTAACAGTAAAGGCCAGCAAGTGTCAGCTGGGTAGCCCAGAAATAAAATACTTGGGTCACATGGTAGGGGGAGGAATGATAAAACCCCTGGAGGCCAAAATAGAAGCTGTTCGTGATTGGCCTAGACCCAACACCAAGAAAAAAGTCAAATCATTTCTTGGGTTGGTGGGCTACTACAGAAAGTTCATCCCGAGGTTTAGCGAGATTGCGGCTCCGCTGACCGATCTGACGAGGAAGAAGGCTGATGACCGCATCCCGTGGACCAGCGACTGTGAGGCGGCGTTCCAGAGGTTGAAGGAGGCGTTAATCAACTATCCTGTCCTGCGTGCTCCAGACTTCGACCGGGAGTTCATCATCTACACCGATGCGTCTAACAGCGGGGTAGGAGCAGTTCTGTGCCAGGAGGATGAGAATGGTGACCAGCATCCAGTGTCCTACCTGAGTAGGAAACTTCAAAAAGGTGAGAGACATTTGGCAACCGTGGAGAAGGAGTGTTTGGCCATAGTCTACGCGATCCAGAAGGCCAAGCCTTACATCTGGGGAAGACATTTTATTCTGTGTACTGACCATTCACCATTGCAATGATTAAAGACAATGAAAACCCACAATAGCAAACTTATGAGGTGGGCTTTAAACCTACAGGACTATGACTTTGAAGTGAAGGTGGTCAGAGGGTCAGTGAACTGTGTTGCTGACGCCTTATCAAGAAGACCTGAAGAATGAAGACGGCGAAAGAAACATGGACTATGTGTATATAATGATGACAAAAAGTAAAATGTACCTGTTTTTGAATTGGTTTGTATGAATAAAGGTAAATTGATGTAATGTAGATGGTAAATGTTTAAATGCCTAATTGAAATGTTTAACTTAGAATGTAAGTATGAGTAAGTATAATATGGTATGTATAACTGTTGTTGTATGTTTTATTCAGGTTGTTTTTTGGTGAAAAGCACGTTAGCTTTCCCCCTACAAAACAACTTATAAAGAGGGGAGGTGTTACATACAGCACTGATGTTACCTGTCTGTCATGGGTTTGGAGGGAAAGTTCCATCCTATGGGGAGTGGAAGGCGGGACATCAGGAGGAGGGGCTGTACTGTATATAAATGGGAAGCGTGTGTGGTGAGACACACACTGTGAGACACTGGGGTGTGACGAAGCAGCAGCTGGGAAGAAGAAGCTGTTGTGGAAGTCTGTGTGCCAGACAGGGTACTTCTGTGTGTCAGAGTACCAACCTGATAGGTTCAGGTGTCTGTTGGTTAGCCAGAACTGATAGGTTCAGGGTCTGTGCTTTAAGTTAAGGGTTCTGGGTGAACCAAACTGTATGCTTGTATGAGTGAGAATAAGCCACGTTACTTTATCTATTCACCTGATTGTTTATTTTTCCCTGTGTGTATTTAAAATAAACCTTATTCTTTTTATTGTTTAAAAATCCATCCCTGGTCTGTGTGACTTCTTAAAGGGAATGGTTGGTGGCAGCTTAGTGTAACTGTGTGACATATCCCAGTAGGTCTGGGTTTGTCACAGTCACCACAAGAGATGACAGGTCACGATCCTTCACTCACACACACACAGTACCATTAGCTTCTCCCTGCACTGAGGCAACTCTTCCCTCACCATTTGACTCATCCCCAGACCAGTCTGACATTGCTTGGTCTCTTTGTTCACTCACTTCTGCCATTTGACTGCGCGTGAGAGGCATTTTAATCACACAGAAGGCTCTTTTCTATTTTCAAGCCTCTGTTTAAAACGTCACTTTTTCCTTTCCTGTGCTAAGGTCTGACACTCTTTAACAGGGTATACACACAGATATGGCTAGGCTTGTTACTGTAGTCTCTAATGGCTTCTGCCCCTTCACTGGGCCTCTTGCCAGATTTAGAGCTACTTTAATTTTCTGCCCTTGGCTCTACTTCAAAATCCACCACAGCTTCACCCTCTCTCAGGTTCTGCAGTTCACTAGAGAGATCCCAAATCTTCGCTGCCCTTGGTCTGTCTGTCCCTTCCGAGTTCTCCCAACTCTGAACCCTCAGACCAAGTCACAACAGCCTCCTATTTTGGGCCAATCTCCCTCACAAAATGGACCTTCTAGAGCTCATAAGTCAGTTCCCTCACTCTGAAGTTTAGGTGCCTCTCTACTAGATCTGCTCCCCCCTGGAGACAAATCCTAGAGAGTTACCCACACCCCACTTCAGGTGCACCTAACTGAAATCCTTTTGCTCTGGTCACACTAGCCAAGGCTTTTCTGGGCAACTGGGCAACTGGACAACTCGTATCCCACACGCTGGCACCAGTTTTGTCGCGACTGCCACCTCCACCTACGTCACCACAAGAGATGACAGGTCACGATCCTTCACTCACACACACACAGTACTTCTTCGCTGCCACCAACCACACATAAACCTGACACTTCAGACTTATTGTGGATTTAAAATAAAAATAATGTTTTATTGATACAAAAGTAAAATGTAAATCAATGAATAAAAGAATCACTTGTTATACTATATTAATCAGACCTTAACCCTGCACAGTTCTTAGTTACTTAACACTCAGGTACCTAACCTATATCTAACCCTCTCACTCTCTAATTCCCCAACAACAACTCCCTCAACCTACAACAAAAAAACTCTTCTCTCCTGGTACACCCCCCTTATATACACAAGCTCCACCCCTATAAGACCCACCTCCTGCCTTGCCATAGGCCAGGAAACTCCAGCCTTAGCCAAGACAGGCAGGTGACGTCATGGCACACGTCACAGTGGTGAAGGCTTCTGGGAATTGTAATTCAAGAACATCTGGAGGCCCAAGGTTGGGAACCACTGCTATAGAGGAATAGGAGAAGAGAAAAACTAGCTAGTGGAAACTTCAGGTCCGTGGTTCTCAGCCTTAGGTCCCCAGATGTTCTTGGACTAAAACTCCTAGAAATCCTGGCCAGGTGAAGGCTTCTGGGAGTTTTAGTACAAGGACATCAGGGGACCTCATGTTAGGAGCCACTCCTCTAGATGGTCTCAGCCTGCTTTCTTTTCTGTCTTGGGATCTTTCATGTGGAGGAGTTGCTCATAGAATAGGAAACTGGAGACACACCAAAACCTAGGGGCATGTGGACGTTCTTCTGCACACATGATACCAAAATGAACTGGGTCTTCTAAAAACACAGTGGCTCTTCTGTATGGCTTTGCATCCTTTTGATAGGGAATGGGAATGTGTGGCCATTCGGATGTTGAACTGCCACTTCTATCAACCCCAGCCAGCATATCTAATGGCTGGTGAGCAATGGCAGGAATCATTTTGTAACTCTCAGTCTGAGCCAGAGTGGCAAATAAAAAGTCTCAGCTGCAATTGGGATGTGTGCCCCTCCCCCTCAGGATCGTAGTCCAGATGCTTTATTTGCCAGCTAGAAACACACTGAAAGTTGCAAAAAAATTTAAAAATACCCTGAGCAACAGAGTTTCAGCTATTTTGTTTCATTTTTTTGTTACAGATGGTGGAACAGACTACACAGCTAGCTATTTGAAAATTTACTGCATAGCTATTTATATTTATACTCTTCAATTTAATTGTTCAAAGGAGTGGATGAATACATATTAAGGCATCTATTTCTCTTGTACTGTACAATAACTAGAGCTATAAAAAAATGAAAATCACAATAAATCATTGAACTCCAAGGCATTGTAAAAACCCAATGAATGCACACTTACAACACATGATACAATTCAAAACAAAACACTGAAATAAACCACCAGGACCTAATCTCCTTCTTCCACAGGGACTGATGTAATAGATACAAAATACTTCAAATATTTAAAATATACTCATAAGGAAGAGTCTTTTGTTGCCCCCATGTGTAAAATATTCATTAAAAAAGCATTCCATTGAAGTCACTGCACATGGCTATAAAACTGCTGTTTCTCTAATAGTGACTCAAGCTATTTATTTAACGACATAGCTGATCTGCCAAATGCATTGAAATGTATCATGATGAGCATATAAAACAGCAGGTGCTACAATTACACTCTTAAAGTAATGATTTATAGAGCAGGCTTGGAATGTTGTGAAGCCCTATGTTGTTAGCATGATGGAGAACTCTGGTGGTCTCTTTTGTAAGATGGTGTGAACATCAAAGCAAGAGAAGGGATCTACACATTTCAAAAGGATCACAGAGCAAAAGCATTGGGACAGATGTACAATAGGCTGAGTCCCACTCCCAGGGGATACTGGGAATTCTTACCTGGCTGTCCTTGGAAAAGCAGTGCATCCTTCAGCTTCATCATTAACTGCTGCAGTTCCTCCTCTTCTGCCTGGGTCTTGCCAAGGAGTGCTTCTGTTGCAACAGACGAATGAGATTTTGCAATTTCAGTTCTCCTGCTGAGATGGTCACCATTTGTCTCAGGCTCTAGTTTTTCAGGGTGATTTGCTAGAGGAACATTCACCTCCTTGGAGTTTTCAGGATGAGTGTGTTCAAGATTAGCATCTCGAAAGCATTCTGCCTGCTGCACGATTTCTGGTGATCTGGAGCTGCTGGCAAGAAGACTAGCCTGTGGCTTTGGAAGCCATTTCCATGCACAACCGGAGGAGGAAAGAGCCCAGGACTTGTGTCTCAAATACTTCAAGTGTTTGGGCTGCAACGGAGGGCAACTGGAGCCATTATGAACATTCTTCTCCTGCAAGGGCCTGTTCTTACGTAAAGTCATATTCTAAATGTATTAGGAAGGAATGATAAAATATTGACTAAGAAGTTCCTCAGACACTTTATACACACATACATATATGTTCGCATAGAGGGATGCAAGAGAGTCTATTAAATGAAGTACACTATAGTGAAAGATTTTGAAAAAGTGGTAGATATAAGCGGAATAATAGATGTGCCCAATTAAAGGTGAGAGACAGGCAGCTGAGATCACTGAGTCTGGAGGCTAAAATTATCAAGGTGCACCTCCAGCAGGGAAGTATGTTTATGCGCGCGTGCACACACACACAACACACACACACACACACACACACACACACACACACACATTTGAGAAGAGCAAATCTTGGAAATGATGAGTTACAAGCAACATCCTCCACTGCAAAAGTTGAAAAGATAACCAAGGAACAGCATCACATACCTCAAATTATCTACTGGTGTGACTAGTAGTGTTTCCTAGTTACTTAAAATTTCTAGCAGCAGTTTGACTGGAATTTCTCAAATGTGACATCGCATTTATTTATTTATTTATTTATTTATTTATTTATTTATTTAGTTAGTTAGTTAGTTAGTTAGTTAGTTAGTTAGTTAGTTAGTTAGTTAGTTGATTTTTACCCCACACCTCCAACAGTCTAAAAGATTCTCCCACCATGAAAAAGTAACAAAATGTATTATGAAAAAAGAGATAATGGGCAACACAAGAAGTAATGTAAAAGTTAGTTATTTGACATTAAATAGAAAAGGAACCCTGTGATTTATCCATAGGAACATGTGTTGGGTAATATTGTACTTTTATTGGATCACTGAAGAGTTATGAACAAAACAGGTTTTTGAGTTCTCCAGAACTCTTAGTCAGGCAAATGAAACAAAAAATCTGGGCTTCAGGCAAATGATCCAAAAATAGTCAGGTGTGATGGCCATCGCCCTTGAAACCAGATGGCCAACAAAATAAAATTGCATATGAAATACCATGATCAGCCACCAGGGCAAATTCTACTGTCATTGGAAGAAGCTTTTCTATTAGACTGCACTTAAATGAGGATTTCGCCTCCTCCAGATGGAGGTATAGTTGCTAACTTGGCTATAAGAGGTTTTTCCACCCTATGTGATACTTAAGTCTGAACCTGTCTTTTGCTGACATAAAGGCTGCCACCTTGCTCCACATTCTTCTTCTGTAAGCCTACAAAGAGGTCAGACAGTGGTATTCAAACTTTTTTGAGTCATAAACCCCTAAGTAACCAGCAATCTCCCCCACCATGTTTGCGTGAAAAGGCATTTTAATAAGGTAAACTAGAGACTTCTTTCTCTCTCAGAGTGCCTGCTTCTCATACATACACAAACATGCTAACTTTAATATTCAGGCCTGAACAGTCAAGGAAGGAATTACCGTATTTAACAAGGGTTGCAATACGTATAAGCTGACCCACAACCCTCCAGAAAACACTTTGTGACTGCCTTGGGGGTCATGATGTCAAGATTGGGAAACACTGATTTAAGATGGTGGACAGAATGACAGAATCCCAAATGGGGCTTTTGTTCAGAGAGAAGAGCAGCCAATGTAAATTAATATTTTTGATATCTCTTTTGCCTGTGATGTGGGCAACCTCCTCTTGCTTTCCTGGGTTCAAGAGCCATGGGTATCACTTTTGACCCTACATTTGGATTAACTGCCTTAATTGCAGATTTTATATCATCTTTGGCTGATGAAGAGCACTGGAGAACTTGGATGCCTGCCTTTTTCATAACTGATCCAATAAAGGTATTATTTGACTCATTACCATAACGTTTTCCCAGCATTGTACATAATATCAATAATAAACTACTTATTACCATCACAAGCAACGAGACAATTAGCCCTCAGAAATAACTTCCCAAGTTCCTTGGACTCACAGAACTAGCTTCTTATTTCTTTGGGCCATGTCCTGCATTTCTTCACATTTTTACTTCAACTGTTTGGCTAATTAGATCATAACAGCAGCATTCGTTTTAAGAGCTACTGCCAAAGTGATAATTAGAGAAATTTTGGTGGAAGTGTGCGTCTAGAAGCCTTTCAATAAAAAAAAAAATAAAGTAATACATCTTCAAGAATCAAAAATCCTAGTACTGATTTCACTGAGGGCTTGAATCAAGTCCCCAGGTATTCCAAGATTATTTTCCTTTTCTTTTTCTTTTTCACAATTTCTAGAAAAGGCTTGGATGCCTTTTCTAACTGTATTGCCCTGTCTGCAGAAAGTCTGGTTCTGTTGCAAACTATTCGCCATTTTAAATACTATTTAATTAGTTATTGTATTTGGTGTCATACTAAACAAGTCCTTCAAGACCTATAAAACTGGAGAGGATTAGAATGTAATATGACTAATGAGCCTGGAAATTATTCTCCAGGTATTTAATTAGGAAAATGATAGTGCAATATTTGCTGTCCATAACAGATGACTCATGTGACTCAAACTGCACAGGCTGTGCTGCAAAACAAACAAACAAACAAACAAACAAACAAACAAAAAACACACAACCCCCCCAAACCAAAAATGCCTTAATTTCCAACTGCCTATATTTACTAGGCACAGAAAAGAGCATTATAAATAAAGATGCACACTGAAATCCTGTTTGATGCCACTGGACTAGTAATGAACCCATTGGCCCAGTAGCATAGGCTCCTCTATGTCTGGAAGTGCTACCGTTCCACTATCTTTCTGAAATTTGTTTGGGCAGAGTTGAGAAGGCCGGACTTGGTAAGAAATTATTATAACCAACTGCCATGTGCTGTCTAATCTGCCCAGTGAATGCTCTCCAGGACTTCAGTTTGATTTCTTGCCACCCTAAAATTCTTTGATCAGCGATGCCAGAAATTAAATCTGAAGCCTTTTGTGTGCAATACTTTGCTCCTGAGCAATGGTTCTCAGTGATAATGCAGGAAGAAGTTGCTTTACACCACTCTAGATCAGTGGCTCAGCAGAGTCTCAGAGGGCACACAGGGAGTGGGTTTTTCTATCACAGTAACTTGAGAGCGTTTTACTCAGGGAGCAGGTACTGTAACCACTGACATTACACACCCTGCCTCCTCACAGCAGATTTGCAGAATGGAGAGCAGACTTGAAACGTGCAAAGATTAGGAAAACCATGAATAACAACGTTTATCACTTGAGAGTTAGGCATCAGTCGGAAGACTCTCTGTGATGGCCTAGGATTGGGGTGTCGTGAAATCACAGAGGCAGGGCAGGCAAGGTTTGGGAGGAAAATATGCACAACAGACACATACTTTTCCACTGTCAGCAAATCCTGACAATAGTTAGGATGAGTGTTCCCAATCTGAAGACAGAAGTCAAACTGTTATCCTTCACCTTCCCTCTCTAGCTGGAGCAGCATTATGATTCCCTAATATGTCAGCTGTCTTCCTCATATATATAATGTGATTGGCTCATGGGAAGGGAAGGGAAATAGCCCTTATGTGGGGAGCAGACGATCAGGATTGGACCATGGCAGAAGGGGGGCTGGAGTTTAACCCTTCCTCCTGTCTTCCCCTGCCATAGTCCCAACAAAAAACACTCCCTTCTAAAGCCACTTTGTGCCACAATGGAAGCTTCTCTTGGGTAAGGACAACATCATTTGGTTTATACGTCTGTTTTGGCAAGGTTCTAATCTACATTGGGCTCCTTTCTTCTGCAACTTAAAACAATTATGGGTGAACATTCTATAGGTGGTCCAAGGGCCTGTTTGGCCTATTTGTACCTTAATTTCTATTCTCATTTGCTGAAGTTCCATCTTGAGGTTCTCTTGGCTTGCTCTTAGCTCATGGAGTTTTGTTTCCATAGTGCAATTTTTTTCTTCTTGAGCAGAATGGAAAACCTGCACTTTGTCCTTCCATTTGTTCAGCTGCTTCTTCAGGTACCTGCATGGCATTAAAGTGACACAGTGGATGGTACCAAACTAAAAGGAAACAGTTATAAAGAAAGTTATCATGGTCACAGATCTGGGATTAAGAAGCTGGATCAGAAAGAGCTGAATGTCCCAGGAAGTGAGAAGATTATCCAAACCACCACACTGACTGAATATCATGGAAGATTTCATAATGTTGAGACCTCACCACCAGAAGACACTTTGGGTGAGATGTTATTCTCTTCCCTTTCTTCTGGTATGAAACATGGTGCTTTTGGCAGGGAACAGATTCCCCAAAGCCAATAATGCCAAGCACCACTGTCTGCATTGAATCACAGTCCAACTTAGCCTCAAATGTCCTTAATGGCTTGGGCCCAACATGTCTCAGAACAGTCTACTGCATTCTGATGCCCTTCAAGGGTGTTGTTCACACTGGCAATGGGTGTCCAAGATTTCAGTGGAAACTCAATGGCACATTTACTGGAGACTTTGTCGTATATTAAGGTTACATCAAATTTTGGGTTTGAAAATCATAGTTTTGATGGAGTGTAATAATGTGTGAGAGATTTTCTTTAAAAACACTTTCCTGTAAGCATGTTCTCCTTTTCTCAGTCCTGTTCAGTGCCACTGTTTCTTTGTCTGTTGTTCACTGCACTTTTGAACCTCCTGCTAACTAGAGTTCTCTAGGCAGTGTACATTGCTTCCCCTCTCTTGAGTCAAACACTTGAAAGAACGTGACTCAGAGAAGTGAGGCTATCAAGAAACACTCCATGTCCTTGGAGTTACAGTATCAGGTCTTCCACTTGGCCAGTTGGCCATTGGAACAGGGATAGCAGTTGCAGCCTTAAGAGCACAGAAGTACTAAAGGGAAGGGGGCAGCAATTTGCAGACCAGATGTCTCCCAGTGTGGAGATACATGGTGTGACAGGGAACTTGCCAACACTCATCAACCCTCACCAACCATCATCCCTCCTCTCCAGATCCACATGTGGATCAACGCTGCAGCCAGACTATGAAGCTTTAGATAATAAGATGAAGGACCCTAAGGGCCTGGGTTTTCCTTTTCCCTCAATAAGTTTAAGGAAATAATGAGTGAGATTCCATGGCCAGAAATTCTTGAAGAGAAGGGAGTTCATAATGCATGGGTGTTTCTTAAAAATGAAGCATTAACAGCATAATCACACAAACTTCCTGTGAGAAAGATGAGTGGGAGGTACCAAAAGTATTCAAGGTAGCTGTACAAGAAGCTCTTATATGAGCTGAGATTTGACAGAAACATGTATATGAAGTGGAAAGAGCAGCAAAACACTGTGGGAAAGTACAAACCAGTAGCCAATGTGTTTTGATAATAATAATAAAATTCTGGAGGGCACAACTCAGAATGATTTCAGATTTGCAAGAAAGGTTAAAAAACAATAAAAGGGGGCAGGGTTTGGCTACATCCAGAGCAAGGGGAAGAACAAGGAAGTGATAGGTCTGCTAACATGGAAAGGATGGAGAAATGTGAATGGATGAGAAAGGGAATCTGTTCAGCTTTTGCTTCTGTTTCACCCCCAAAGGAAACCATGTTCTACTAAGAGGAAACATAATCAACAATCATTTGAGGAGACTGCTTCCTAAGGTGGGTGAAGAGGTGGTATAGGAACACCTAGCTAATACTCCACTTCTTCTACAAACTCGTCTTCAGGTCCAGAGACATCAAAGGTCCCGGCTGTGGAATGCCCTTCCAGCAGAAATTCGGCTGGCACCCTCGCTGGGTGTTTTTAAAAAAAGTTAAAAACTTGGCTATTTAAGCAGGCCTTCCCTCCAGTCAGCTAAGTTTTTTTTTAATTTTCTTTCTCTCACCTCATTCCATTCTGCTAATTTTAATCTAATTGTATTAACTAATATATTAATTGTATTTTATGATTAGTTATATTTTACATTGTCTTATTTTATGTTGTAAGCCGCCCCGAGTAGACATGGTCTAGAGGGGCGGGGTGTAAATTTAATAAATAAATAAATAAATAAATAAATAAATAAATAAATAAATAAATAAATAAATAAATAAATAAATAAATAAATAAAATGAGTTCCAGATAAAGTCTCAGAGCCTCTGTCTATAACTGTTGGGAATTCTTGAAGAACAAGCAAGGTCCTAAAGACATGGTAGGCAAATTTTGTTAAGGCACAACATTATAGAAATATATCATTATGGGTAGCTCCATTAGATGCATTCTCTGATCTGGCAAGAACATCTCAAGGGATAAACAGGAGATGTGCCGAGATATTAGATAGTGATTTTAATCAAAAGAACAAAGATGAACTGGCAGAACAAGGTATTATCCTAGATTGGTGGTTGATAAACTTGTTGAAATCAAGATATGTAAAAGATAAAGCTACAGGGTTTCAGAAAGACAAAATACCTTTGGATAACGGGTTGCTGGACTCAGAGGAAAAACTGATTAAAGGTTTATATAATACTTTAATGGAGCAAAAAATGGAAGATGAAATTGTGAAGGATTGCATGGTTAAATGGGCTCAAAATATAGGTCATAATATAGAACTAAGTGCCTGGTCACAAATCTGGGAACGAAATATTAAAATGACTAAATCTATAAATGTAAAAGAAAATATAGTATACAAAATGTTTTACAGATGATATGTTAACACCAGAGAAATTAACAAAAATGTATTAAAATGTTTCTAATAAGTGCTGGAAATGTGAAAATAAAGTAGGGAGCTTCTATCATATGTAGTGGACGTGTAGTAGGGCCAAGGAGTTTTGGAAAATGATTCATGAAATGATAGAGAAAATTTTAGGGGTTAAAATTGCTTTGGCACCAAATAATTTCTTACTGAATATATTACCAGCTACACGTGACAAAAACCAAGACTTAATTGACCTTACACTTGATATATGCCAGTAAGTGGAAGACTATAAAGGTGCTGCCAAAGAAGGAATTTCTCGAAAAGATTTTGGAACTAGCAGAAATGGATATTTTGACAGATACACTAAATGATAGACTGGATAATAATAAATGGGAACCTCTTTATACCTGGATAAATGGGAACCTCTTTATACACCGATTTAAGTAGAATAGTTTAGATTAATATTATGTTAGAGAGTATAAGACAAGATGAAATTAATGGAACATATTGTAAGAAATCAGTCTGGTTGCAAGTGATAGAAAAGCAGAAAAAATACAATAAAATATTTATTTAAAAAAGGAGGAAACATAATCAACAATCCTGCTTCCTAAGGTGGGTGAAGAGATGGTATAGGAAGACCTAGCTAGTGCTCCACTTTTTCTATAAACTGAAGTCTTCAGGTCCAGAGAAATTACATCAAAGGTCCCAAAACGAGTTCCAGATGACATCTCAGAGCCTCTGTCTATGACCGTTGGGAATCCTTGAAGAATAAACAAGGTCCTAAAGTCATGGTAGGCAAATTTTGTTCCCATCTTCAGAAAGGGGGGGGGGACAAATTAGTTCCGGGCAACTACCACCCAATCAGTTACTACTGCTATCATGAAAATTCTTAAACAGGCCAATTAAACAGTCAGTCTATGAGGACTAAGAAAAAAAGGTGATGAATATGAAGAACTAGAATGAGTTTCTTAAAAATTAGTCATGACTAATATTTTTTCTTTTTAAAAATAGAGTTACAAGTTTAGTAGAAAAGGGAAATGCTGTGCATGCTTTCTGTAAAGTTTTTGACAAAATTTAAACTGAACACTAGAAAGAACTTCCTGACAGGAAGAGCTATCTGACAATGGAGTGGACTAACATGGCAGGTTGGTGGACTCATCTTCATTGGAAGTATTTAGGTAGAGGTTGGCTGGCCATCAGTTGGCATCAGGGATAGGGATATTTGTATTTACAAATGAATATCTCCATCCCAGGTGCACCTAATGTAGGTCCAGCCCCCAGTACCAGCCCGTCCACTCAGGCATCCTGGCACCACGAAGGTCTTGCTCTTCCTGCCAACTGTGGCAGTAGCTCCACTGTCTCCCTGCTTGGCTGGACACTCCAGACAGGGAGTGGGAGGATGGGTCTTCCCTGCACAGCTACTGAGTGGCCCGCTGAGCAGGGAGATGGTGGAGTTACCACCGCAATTGGTGGGAAGAGCGGGACCTTCATGGCAGTGGGACAAATGAGTGGATGGGTGGTCCTGGGGCCGGATCTGCATTGGGGGGCACCTGGGACAGGGATCTCTAATTGATATGCTTTAGATGTGGACTTCCTGTATCATCAGGGGTTGGACTAGATGACCCAAGTGCCCCTTCCTTTCCCCTTGATAGTTCTATGTGCCTTTATTGCTTTGTTACTAGTTTTAATTCCGCGAGCAAAACTATACATGACATTTTACCTTTAAATTTAGATTCCCGCCCCTCCCCCCCACTCACAAATAACCAATGTAGCGGCTCTAATCTAGACTGGAATTACTATAAAGGAGTAGTGATACTGTGCCCCTTCCCAGCTGTCCAATCCAGATAAAGGTCCTTGTGATGGCTACTTAGAAGCAGACAAAATACCAAAACACCAATTCAAACACCAGGGAGATGCTACCCCACCAAGCAAATAGCCAGAGCATTATTCCGCTGATACAGATCAGGGCCACAGTTGGAGGCAAAGAGATAAATTCCTACCAGCCACATCAGAATATCAAGTCAGATCAGCTGCCCCTTTCAATATGTGTGCCATTTGCTGTGGAAAATGCCTGCACTTAAAGGGAAAACTACACAACTCATGTCACATGTAGTTCTCCTGTTTCTCTTTCTATAAGCAACACCAGCAGACACCTGGATTGGGGATTTTGCCAGCCTTTCATGATTTGATGACATACACTCTCTGAGCCCACTAAGCTAATCCATCACTGTGTCAACCCACTCCCTTTGTAATTATTGAAGTGGTCTGCTCTGTTCCCCAAAATGGGACTGCCTGGAAAGGAGGGAGGGATGGCAGGAAGGAAGAGCAGTATTGCTTTACAGTCCAGTACCAGGACTGCAGGGAGAGAGGGGGAAAAAGGGTGGGCCCATTGTGATTGCCCAGGCCTGACCTTGTGTGTCTGCCTCTATGTCTTAAAAATAATTAATATTTTGGGGGATTCGGGGGATCCAGCATCTCCTTGCTGTGGACATCCATCAGTGTATGCTGATTTTGCCATTGGTTTCTGTTACGGTCAGCCATAGCATTACCTGTCCGTCACAGCTGGGAGGGAAAATCTCAGCCAATGAGAGGGCGGAGGGTGGTGCAGAGGCGGAAAGAGCTGTGATATATAAGGTGTGTGAGAGGTGTGAGTGGGTCAGATAGGAGATAGCAGATAGCAGATAGATGAGGGATGAGTGTCTGAGCTGTGAGTTAAAGTAATCTTAGTGTCAGTGTGAAAGAGTCTGTGAGAGCTAGTGCCTGAGAAACAGCAATTGATTATTTCTTTAACAGTGGTTTACCATTCCTTTCTTTTTGTATTCAATAAACCAAGTTTTTATTTTTAAAAGTTATACTGGCCTGCTGTATGATTTATTTATTAAGGAATGGTTGGTGGCAGTAAAGAAGAGTGAAGGGTTTTAAAGTGACGTGATGACCTCCCTTTGTGAGTAGAGAGGAAGGCCATCACAGTTTCCAACATTCATTGTGGCCTGTATGGCCCTTGGTCATGGATAACGGGAGTTTGTTCAATATCATCCGGAGGGCCATAGTCTATATTAAGGCAGAACATATGTGGCCATTTCCCCAAAACGTTCCTGGCAGTTAAAGGAGCTCTGTGCACTTTCCTCCAACTTCACAGCCTTTCCCTTTTCTCTTCTGACTGCCATCAAAGTACCACCTCTGTGCTGAAGTGGCAGAACAAGCGATTGTCTCCATGCTAACCATTTGAGACAGACCTGACAGGAGCAGCACCTGTGTCTCTAATCTAATAGCTGGGCCTGAGTGATGAGGGCAGTCCCCTCATTCTGTGTCTCCCAATCTCAAGCCAAGTGCCCCACTTTCTCCTACACACTGCTGAGTTAGATATGCAGAGTTAGATGCTCCCTGACAGAAATAAACCATGGACTGAATGAACTGTTTTACATTGGAGAAGTATGCCTTCCTCCCTCTCTCTCTTTCTCTCTCTCTCTCTTTCTCTCTCTCTCTCCAGTTTCTTCAGTGTTTGGAGGAGCAACTTATAGACATTCGCAGATACCCACCTCCTCTCTTGGTGAAGAGTCTTGACGGATTGCTGTGCTTTAGCCAACTCATCCTTCAGAGCAGCAAGGACCTGTAGAAACAGAGGGAAAGTGCAGTTGCGATGTGAGGAAGCAGGCAGATGCCCAAACCTGGTGAAGAAGTGACGTCCTTTGCCAGGTGGCTATACTGAGACATTCATCTGCTATACTCAGTGCTGACTAGCTGGCATACTGTGCAGAATGCAACAAGGCAAACTGAGGTCTGACATTACAATAGGATTGCAGTACCTTCTGAGGAACGGTTCCAAGCCCCCTGTCCCCACCCGCCAAAAACCATGGGTATAGCAAACCCTATATATGGGTATAGCAAACCCAGATGTAACTATAACACAAAAATACAATGAAAAGTAGCATAAGTTAGCAATATAATATCACATATATAGCATAGTCTCTAGTGGCCAGTTCTGGTAATACACCTTGAAAACACATATTTCTGGAGGGTTTTATTTAATATTTTCAGGATGCAAATAACTGAAACCGCAGGTACTGTACTGATCCTGCAGAGCCTGATGGCACTTTAAAGATCAATGCCTTTATTACAGCATAACTTTTCATGGGGTTCATTTTCATCAGATGCATCCATCCAAGTCATGCATTATAGGGAAAATCCCGCTGTGGGGAGATGAATAGGTTAATTGTGGGAGATATGCATGCCACTTAAGGCTTAGTTTGAATCTTAGTGCCCAGTATGTTAGTGGATGACATTTCCATTAACATCCTCAATAAGCCCATTTTAACTGAACATGCCAATTAAAATATCACTTATATTGCCAACTACTAACCTAAGTATTCTGTGCAGAGGGAGAAAATGGGGAGGCCACTAGGATGACAGAACAGCCTTTGATCTTTTTGTAAAAGCCCATTCTCATCATGTACCAGAGACAACTTAGAAATAGAGCATTTTTAACTAAGGCATGCTGCAATGCATACAACCACACTGCCATGAGAAAACCCCACCAGTTGACAGGTCTCATCACAGAGTTCATAGCTACATTGAATTTAAAATGATTACAGAAATTATACCAGATGGATACCATTTGGAATTATCAAGGTTCCAGATTCTCCCCCCAGAATGCCTTGCTGACTATACTGTTTTTTAGTGGAACCCCATTATTCAGAGTTAGTTACCTGCTGGTGTGTTTTATCTTGACTCAAAGATCTGCTGTTGTTTTCCATCTCTGGTGCTTGGGACACTTTGGTATCTAAAGTACTACTCAGCTGCGGACCTACAGTATGTGCTGAGCAGAACAGATCAGGTGGCATTGGCTGTCCCGAAGAAATAGACTGGACAGGACAAGGACTGGAAGGAAGCAGAACAGATAATAGATGACAGTACTGAACAAACTCTTCACACTTTTTGACAACTAGAACCATTCTAAGTATGGTCAAATATGCAATGGTGTGGATCCAAAGAACTGCACCGTTTATTGTACATGGCCAGCTGATGCTTGGACATGTGTAACACTATAAAGAAGAAAAGCAAAGGCTTATGATTATACTCTATACTAAAGAAAGCTTTAAACACTGTTATTATAGTTTACTTTCAGCTGATAACTGAGCCTTTTTCTTCTTTTGTGTACTTTTAAAATAATTTTCCATTCTGCTTATTATTTTCACAGATTGCAGTCACAAGATATTATACACAGCGATCAAAACACACACGTGTAAAACAAGGCGCTCACAGTGTTTGGCCGTGGACAGCTGCGTCTCCACCACCTCTCAGCACCACCAAGGCCTTTCTTCTCAGTGCTTCCTTCCTTTTGCAACGTCCTGGCTGCAAATTGTTTCGGATGACGTGGAAAAATAGCTTTGCATTCTCCTTTGCTGATACCTGCCCAAATGGCATTAACAATCGGTCAGGAAGGTGGCTATAAAGAAGACTCAACCCAAAATGTTAAGGCAGCAGCGGATGGCGCAACTACCCTATGGACACTTTGTTCTTCTCCTCACAAGAAGCCATGTGCTCAGCAAAAGAAGCTGAATGGTTGATAATCAGACTTGCAGCTAAAGTCTGTGTTTACCTCTTGATGATCCATTACAAAGCAACACAAATTAATCTGCACAATACTGGCAGTGAGAAAGCTGGCTGGATAGCTCAGAGGTTTAGGCATCTGGCTGTGGAGCCAGAGGCTGGGAGTTTGATGCCCCACTGTGCCTTCTGTGAGCATACAACATTAGGGCCAGATAGCCACAGCAATCCAGATAGCTGTCTGCTGCACCGATGGAAATCTGTCTCTACACATGGAGTTCCCTAGAGACCTGGAAACTATGTGCAAAGTCCTATTGGTTTCCTTTGAACATCTGATGACATCCCAAATGTAAATAATTTCATTTGTTCATGCTGTGTGGAGAAGAGCTTCTGAATCAAATGTTGGATGCACAGTACGATAATAACAGAACATATGGTCAGAATATAATTGTTGTATTTTGAAAGTAATGGCTATGTTTTCATGGCAAGCAAGCCAGTATGCATAACTGGAAGGAAGGAAGGAAGGAAGGAAGGAAGGAAGGAAGGAAGGAAGGAAGGAAGGAAGGAAGGAAGGAAGGAAGGAAGGAAGGAAGGAAGGAAGGAAGGAAGGAAGGAAGGAAGGAAGGAAGGAAGGAAGGAACGAAGGAAGGAAGGACCCATTACTTACTTACTGGCACACAATGTTCTATTACAGGGTGAGATTTCTTGTGGGGTTTGCAATACTGTCCTGTTAAGAAACAGACTTGGCAAAGGTCAAAGTCCAGGCACTTCAGACAACGATACCTGTCCAGAAATCAATAAGAAGAAGCATCAAATTCAGCAGTGAGAGTTTCACAAAACCAATCAGCCCATCCACAGAGCACCTGTGAGTAATGTGGGGTCCCAATAATACATAGATACATACAATGAATTCTAATATAAATTTCCAACCCCACCCCATCACAACTAACATTCTTGAGACAATTAAGCTGCTGGAACTGTGAAAAGGACTAGTGCAATTATATTTCTGTAGGCTTACAACTAAAAAATACAAACAGACAGATAGCAAATAGTCCCTCACCTCAAATTCACACACAGATTCATGAAGATACAATGTTTTGATAATAAACAGATTTGCCTTTTTTAGGAATTGTGAAAGATAATGCTGATTTGTAAACCTTGACTTTGAATGTGTGTGGGTTTTTTGGGGTTTGTTTTTTTTACTACAACTTCCAGAATCCCAGTCAGAGCTTAGAAATGCTACGATTGGACTTTAATGCCCAGAACTCACATGCTGACTGGAAATTCCCTCTAATTCAAAAATATAACTTTTCCAAGCTCTGTATCTAGTTATCCACTGGCTAGGGTATTCCGAGAGCTGTCATCCAAAAAAATAACTTCTTTCAGAGCTGAAAAATATCTTTATTTCCTTGATTAAGGTTCATAACTAAACAAAGATTTATGCAGGGTTTGGCCTGATCATACCAGCCAAATGTACCCCATGGCCATGACTGAATCATTTCCCCAGCCAGCAGCGCATTCATTCATTCATTCATTCATTCATTCATTCATTCATTCATTCATTTATTTATTTATTTATTTATTTATTTATTTATTTATTTATTTATTTATTTACAAGATTTCTAGCTGCACCATTACCAATGGTCTCTGAGCAGCGTAGAACAATATTAAAACTTTAAAAACATTAAAACCATTAAAAATAGGCAACATTATAATAATACCCTATATTAAAAACAGTCATTAAAACATTAATATTAATAAATCCTGCTTCTCATACGGCCAGCTAAAGAATACTATTTAATTAAAATGCTGGCTAAACCGAAAGGTCTTTGCCTGGCGCCGAAAAGTCACAAGTGTTGGAGCCAGGCAGATCTCTATAGGGAGGGCGTTCCAAAATTGGGGGGCAACAGCCGAAAAGGCCCTATTTCGACATGCCACCCCCTCACCTCTTTCAGGGATGGCACCTTTCAGGAAAGGGCTTCCTGGCCTGATCTTAGAGGACGGGCAGGCTCGTATGGAAGAAGGCGGTCCTTTAGGTAACCAGGTCCTAAGCCATTTAGGGCTTTACATGTCAGAGTAAACACAAACTTCTTTTTCCCTTACGTTGGACACATGTCCTCCCTGGGTTGCCACGAGGTCACTGTGACCTGAAGGGGATGCCGCTCACTACATAACACATTGCCTTGACAGGCTCAAGAACTTAAACAGGACTCTGAAAACCCAGGCCAGAAAAAAAAAAACAGGTGGCTAACCTTATAGGTGGGAAAGTGCCTTTCCTTCACGTTGGGCCAGGAGCCCAGTGTGGAAGGGGGCACAACTCCCTGTTTTGGACGGTGCAGCCCCCCACATCATGCCACTCAACAGCTTGAGACCTCTCCAGCTGGGGCATGCTCTGGCGCCTCCTGTCCCAGTTTTGACATCGAAGGAGGCCTGACAGCAACTCCTGCAAGGCGGGTCCCCTCACTCTGCCTCTTGCCTGCGCTCCCCACTGGGGAAAATGGAGAAGGGAGAGTGGCCAGGACCAAGGCACTGCCTTGAAGAAGTGTGCCAGCCCCATGGTGCTCAGCACAGGGGCGGGAGCAGGTATGCCCGGCCTTTGCCAGTGGGTGGAAGGAGGGAGGGATGCAGAGGCAGCCAGGTCCATTGTGTGCAATGCATTTCTTCAAAAGCTGCTGGCACCATGGATAAAATGGTCCTGAATGGGAACCCCTTCTAGACATAGCAATGTATATACTGTATTAGCTCATTAGGCATCCTTCAGTCTCGAAAGACTATGGTAACGTGCTCTGTATGGAGGACTTGGAACAGCGTGCTACTTATGTATATGTCCCAAGAGACAAGAGAGAAAATAAATCAGTTCCATGGTAAAGCCAGCTATAACATTTCAAATAGGAAGAAATGAACTGGTTATGTTAAAACAAATGGGACCACTTGCCCCAGTATATATACCACACTACTGTGATTCAGTACAACAGAAGTATGAAAAGAATCATTAGAACTGGGGTATATTTGGATGGTGTGATCAGGCTGGTGTGTGATTCACCCTCAGTGGGAAAGAATGTCTGACTGTCTGATATCCCCTACTTAACGTTCAACAAGAATTTTGGCTTAATATATTTGCAAGAAGTTTTTGTTACATCATTCCTGATGTAAAATGAACACTGTTTACATCAGGAATGGGCAAGCTTTCTGGGTCTGGGAGATGATTTCCCTCTCCTAGGATCTGGGAAAAACCACCTTTATGTTGCAAAATGGGTGGTGGCAGAGACGTATTCCAGAAGCCCAGTATGGATTTGTAAAGATCCTCTTTAAAAAGGAGGGGGGGATTTTAAAAGGTCAGCAGTCTCCACCTTGTTTAGAAGGAGAGCCTCTGTCCCCAAGGCTTTAGAAGAGCAAACACTCCTTTTTTCAGCAGGGGAAGGATGCGGGTGTGTGTGTGTGCTTTAATAGGGATCTAAAGGCTGCTGCAGAAATTTATTGAGGGGGGAGCTACACAATTTCTACTCCTGTTTCATATGCTCAGAGGAAAGCTGTCCTTGCTTCACATGCTTTCAGACCAATTGCTAAAATGGCCTGAATGCAGGCTCTCAGGCTGTAAGCTTTATGGAATACAGAGGCCTATGGCCACTGTACATTGTTGAAAGCCCAGGAAAGTCAGCCGCACCTTAGTCCAGTGATAGGAAACCTCTTGCAGATGTTGCATTGGACCCAGTGGGTGACCATTTTTGTTGCTGACAATCTGTAGCAGGTCGGGAGCCAGCAGAGGAGTGCAGGTTCAGACTGGAGCCATGCCAAGAATCTCTCCTCTCCAATGGCTGAACTCAGAACCTGGAAGAGAATCCCAGGGACTTCAAGAGGACTGTGTCGCAGTCATCACAACACACAGAAGGCAATATCTGGTTCCTTATTAAGACTGGCTTCTGGAGTAAAGAACGTGACCGATGCCCTATGGGTCTCTGTTTGGAAACACCTTAAGACGTTAAGGCTCTTAACTAATTCACTGATTGCTATGGTAGTGCCGTCTAAAAAAACCCTGTGCAGATACTTGCATCCCAATACAATAAAGAGTCAGGTGGCACATGTAGGCGAGGGGTCAAACTAAACAATACAGGAAATGCATCCTCTGCAATTAACCAGTTTTCCCTCCCTCCCTGAGCGACAAGCCTCAGTGATCAGACGTGTGAACTAAGCCCGTGTTTATCACCCAGTGATCAATTACAAAACAAATCACAGTAAATGTAAGATAAGGAGCTGAGAATGTTTGGATGGGGTGGGCGGAGAAATTAAAGATTTCCCCCTTGTCCCACAGCCACAAATGGCTTCCCTGCAATGAAGTGGATTCCATGAGACCCTTGGGGGAATTTTTTTTTTAATTCTTAAAAAATAGTTGTGGCTGGTGACATTATCAGCCTTACAAGGCTTCGCAATGTGAACAGGATTTTAGCCACAGCATCGTTCAACCTGAGCAGTTTATTATGGCATGAACTCTTGCAGTCCATAGCTCACTTTCTCAGATGCAATCAGGATATCCTAGAGGTCCCTTTTGAAGGAGATTGGTTGGAGTAATCAATAGGAATCAATAGCCTATCATTTATTGCGATCTTTAAGAAACCATTCCCTTTACGCATTTTGTGGAAGTAAGGAAGGAATCATTCAAACCTCTCATAAAATGGGATTAAGAAAGTAAGAAGACAGATTTCACTGTTACTCTGGAGACAGCCAGTGCTGTGTACTGGCTTGTGGAACCTGGTGAGTCCTGTGCAGGAGCCACACTATCAGACCTTATTTTAAACAGCATGAAATCGCCAGCTTCCCTTTGCTCCTTCACAGTTTGGGGCCACATCACCTCATTGTGGGGGAGTTTGCAGCATAACTATGCTAGAAATTATGCTTTAGAAATTATATCTGATTGCTGCAGGAAAGTCTTCTCATTTCAGTTATTGCATTAGTTTATTAGGCAATTGGGTGTGAATGATATATTTTGAAGAAATACTGTCTGAGGTCACAGCCATATGGCAATTTTACCTTGGCTGTAAGCTCCACTGAACTCATGCAGATGTAACTGTACATCAGCTGCCATGGTAAGGAGTGCAAATGGAACTGTTGGATAACTTGTGGTGAGTGGCATCATGCTAGAAGCAACCCTAGGGATAATGCTGTGCCCTCAAAGATTTGTAGTGACAGCCATCTTTAAAGTCCATGGAATGAGATCTTAATGGTATCCACCAAATGATCTCATCTGGGAATAGAAATCACTATACGTATTGATGTCATTGTTGTTATGTGTCAGCAGGTTGCTTCTGACATAGGATTACTTCATGAATTAGTGGCCTCCAAAAGTTCTTAAAAGGGACGTGGTGGTGCTGTGGGCTAGACCGCAGAAGCCTGTGCTGCAGGGTCAGAAGACCAAGCAGTCGTAAGATCGAATCCACGCAACGGAGTGAGCTCCCGTCGCTTGTCCCAGCTCCCGCCAACCTAGCGATTAGAAAGCATGCAAATGCAAGTAGATAAATAGGGACCACCTTGGTGGGAAGGTAACAGTGTTCCGTGTCTAAGTCGCACTGGCCATGTGACCACCGAAGATTGTCTTCGGACAAAACGCTGGCTCTACGGCTTGGAAACGGCCCCCTAGAGTCGAACACGACTGGACAAAAATTGTCAAGGGGAACCTTTACCTTTACCTAAAGTTCTTATCAACAGCTTTGCTTAGATCTTGAAAACTTAAGGCCATGGCTTGCTTTATCTCATCAAGCCATCTCTTATTTGGTCTTCCTCTTTGGTGCTGCAGCATTATTGCCTTTTCCAGTGAGCCATGTCCAAAGTACAACAACTTCAGTTTAGTCATGTTAGTTTCTTGGAGAGTTCGGATTTGGTTTGATCTAGCCCAGTGGTTCTTAACCTTGGGTTACTCAGGTGTTTTTGAACTGCAACTCCCAGAAACCCCAGCCAGTACAGCTGGTGGTGAAGGCTTCTGGGAATTGCAGTCCAAAAACACCTGAGTAACCGAAGGTTAAGAACCACTGATCTAGCCCATGCATTTTTTCTGACAGTCCATGGTATTTCCTCCAACACTACATTTTGAATGAATCATTCCCCTTCATCCAACAAACAGCTTTCTTCACTGTCCAGCTTTTATATCTGTACATAGTACTCAGGAATACCACAGTATGGGTGATCTCAGTCTTGGTCTCCAATGACATATCCTTTACTCTTCGTCTGTATAGGAACTGTTGTACTGTACTTAGAAGTACATTTTCTGTTAGCAAAGGCGACTGCTGAGATATGGTTCAAGTTCTCTATTGCATTCTTTTGACTTACCCCATTGAAACAACTGTGTGTTGCTATTTCCACGTTAGACGGGTCCCTGTTTTCTCCCACAACTGTCAAGAGCTGCAGAGGAGGGGGAAATGCACTTCATTACTATAAGGAGAAGGCAGGTGCTATCACAATGTAACAAAGAAGAGTCGCCATAGTGATTAGGACCTTTTGGGTAGTTGTAATCCAAAACACTAGTTTTTCCAAGCTCTGGATCAGGAAAAGGAAACTTGTTATAATCATCTTAAAACTGCAGAGCTAGAAGGGCCCCTCTCGATCATTGAGTCCAGATTCTGTCAAGGAGGCACAGTGGGGGAATCGAACTCTCAACCTCTGGCTCAGAAGCGAGACATCTAAACCACAATCAGGCAGTTGTTCACTTCCAGATATAAATGGAATGCTGCTCTCATTATTCCCTTATTCCTCACCCTTTGCTACGCTGGCTGGGGCTCATGGGAGGTTCAGTCTAACATCTGGAGGAGCAAATGTTTACCACACATATTTTAACTAGTTGTTTCCCCTCTTTGCTTGATTAATTACAATTGTGTTATATGATTGATTTACTGCCTTATAAATTCCTGTTATTTTAACATATATCTTCATTTCAATTCACAGGAATTCTGAATAAACTCCACATACAAACCCCAACTAACAGCTGTAAAAGTATCCCATAGTACTGGTGAACTAAATTATATTCAAAAACTAATCAATATTTCTTTCTACACATTCTTGCACTTCTCACAAAAGAAACCAGTTTTCATTGTTCAACCTGGAGCAATAGGGGTTGGCAAAGGAAACAGGCAATTATTGGGATAGAATTACTGGACTTTAATTATTATATTGCTATTATAGCTATTTTGATTGTTTGTTTATTGCCTTATTAAATGATCATTACTTACTGTATGTTTTTATCATTGTAGTTATGTTATGGTTGTATTTTAACTGGTTTTGACTATTGGAATGTGCTCTGGTATAGAGCGCAATATAAATGATGATGATGATGATGATGATGTGTCTGCTGAGAAAAGGCATTTTTCCCAGTCTTTCATTTTAATATCACTGATGTGTGATATGTGTAAACCATTGTCTTAATAGAGACTCCTTGCCATTATCTGGGTGGAGGAAACAGGAATTGTGTGGAGGAGAATGCAAGGTATATTCTTTCTTATTAAGACTTATTACCCTCCATGCAGTTGGTGTCTTTGTACAGACTTCAGAAACATCCATAGCTTAGTCACTGCTACTTTATCTATCTATATTATAGGCAATAACCATGCTGAAATGCCATTCATAACAATATGTCTTTCTGTAAATTTATCAATTCATTTAATAATGATTCTACAAAATCTAGCTTGTGTTTCAAGTAGATCATAAAGGCAAGTAAAAAGACATATATTGTTACCTATTAAGCCCATCAGCATGAGATTCTGCTATTCTGATTTTCTATAATGCCCAACACATTCACTTGAGAGTTTTTGAATAATGATGGTTACCGTCTCCCCCTTTTTTTGGTCATATATACATTGGCATAGTGTGTGAGGGGCACGGGGTGGACGCCCCAGGTGCAACATTTTTACGGGCCACAAAGCAGTGGCATGGCATGGGGGGGCTATAGGGGCAGTCACCTGGGTGCAAATTTAGGGGCATGCAGGCTGCTCCATATGGCACACTCTCACAGCCACTTCTCATGCTCTTCTTCCCCATCCCAGCAGTCCAAATCCAAGCTGCTAAGGGCGCCAGACCCACCACCACTAGTGTGGACGTCAAGCGGTTCCACTCCGTGCCTGTTTCATGGCACCACCCTGGGGGCTTCTTCTGCCCTACCCGTGCCCCACCTTGTCCACATGTTGCCCCACACAGCTGGCATGTGACCCATGACTCACAGTACTTGTCTTGCTCTGGTGTTGGGACCCACACTATGCCGCAGCATATGTGATCCTGTATAGACTGTACTTAATTTCGTTGATTCTAATAACCATTCAATACCTTTCTTTCATGTGGGTCTCCTGTAGAAAAGATGGCTTGGGTAGCTCAGTGTGTTAGGTATCTAACAGCAGAACCAGAGGCTGGGAGTTTGATCCCCTACTGTGCCTCCCAGGAGATGAGGCAGTCTGTGTAGCCCCAAGGGCACCCACCAAAGGGAAGGGTAAACCATGTCTGAGTACTCTCTACCTAGAAAACCTTGAAAAGTGTCACCATAAGTCAAGATTGACTTGACGGCATACAATTATTATTATTTTCCTGCAAAAAACACATATATACATACATGTTCATTAGACAAAAGTCTGGCATAATTCCTCCTTTTATTTTGAATGTTTAAACTTTTCACATTTAGTGTCAATATTTCAAAAACACTTATCTTCATTTATTTTTTATTCTTACTCTAAAAAGAAAAAAATGAAGAAAAAGACAAGACAAGGGCAGAGAGAGATATGAAAGAAAGGGATAATGGGCTTTGCTGTTGCTGAACAAATAAAGCTTGTGAGAGAGATGTTTCTGAGGATGTTTGTCTTGGGCAATAAGGGGTGCTGATAAGTATTGAGCCTTTCCCAGAAAAAAATTGAGCTAGGAAGCTATAAATTGCAGGGTGCATTGGCCAATTTGTCTGTATTCAATGGTGCAAAAATGAACTACCTATGATTTTAACTTATGTATTTGAGAAGGCTTTCATGACCAGGATCTAATGGTTGTTGTGGGTTTTTCTGGCTCTTTGGCCATGTTCTGAAGGTTGTTCTTCCTAATGTTTTGCCAGTCTCTGTGGCCGGCATCTTTCTCCCCCACTGCGAGGCTTCTCCCAAAGCACTGCGCCCGATGGTGGTTTCAGCAGCGGAGAAGCCTTGCGGTGGGGGAGAAAGACTGGATCAGCTCCTGGCTTTCTCCCCCACCAGGCAGCTTCTCCGCTGCTGAAAGCACCAGTGGGGCAGCCCTTTGGGAGAAGCTGGGCGGCGGGAAAGAAAGGCAGGAGAAGCTGCCTGGTGGGGGAGAAAGGGCTGGAATGGATTAACAGGTTTTCAATGCATTCCTATGGGGAATGCATTTTTTACCTACAGACTTTTCAACCTACAGACACCGTTCCAATACGGATTAAGTCTGTAGGTAGAGACTCCACTGTAATGTGCTCATTGCTGAAAGGGAGACAGAAAGAAAGTACTTTCTATTTATAGACATTTTCATTGAAATCTTATTGGCACTTGCGTAAGATCTGAATAACTTTCCATGGCTACCTGCAACTGATTGATGAAGTGCTGGGGTACATTCTGGTTGAACAAATCAGGCACATGACCAGGCATGTGACCCAGACACTCCTTGGCCCCTTTCAATTAGCCAGGGGAAGTTACTCAAACCTTATGCAAACACCGGTATGCAAGGACCAATAATAGTTAAATTTATTGCCTGGAATTCATAACCTAATGCCACCTAAGGCCAATGATGGCATCAGCAATGGAGAACGTGACGGGAGCAACTCAATTCAGAGGCTGGCAGCAAGTCCGGTATGCAGGAAGTTTCAGGTTCAGTCCCTGACAGCCACACTTAAAAAGGTGCTTGAAAAAGGAATTTACAGGAACAAATACCCCACTAAAAACAGTAAACAAAATCAACACCAAAAACACGTTCAAAGCAATAAGTCACAACAGTCCATTCAAAATCCCAACCCAGGCAGCCAGTCAATAAGGGAAAGCTTGCCTGAAGAAAAAGATCTTTGCCTGCTTATGAAAGGACTGCAAAGATGGGGCAAGTCTGGCTTCCAGTGGGAGGGAGTTCCAAAGGCTTGGGGCATCTTTGAAACACAACTGCATGTTTGATAGTGCAGGGATGGTGTTAAAATACTGATACGTGTTTCAAACACTTAGGTCTTTTTTTAATTGGCTCTTTATGCTATCTTTTTCATGGCTAGGACAAGAAAAAATGTCCAAAAAGAGGCAGAGAGACACACACACACCCCAAAGGGTCAAAGGCTGCATTGTGTTACTGTGCCCATCCTTATTCAATTATTACTTTCAATTTTTTCCCATAGGTCAGAGCTTAGGAAAGTTCCTTTTTATGCAGATGCTGGAAGTTAACTTTTTGGAGCACCAGCCTAGAATCCTGTCAGAAGGTCAACATGGATCAGAGGGACTGGTGACAGGTGATAAATTTATAGGCCACTAATAAATATATATATTTAAAAATCATATAAAATGCAAGCTTCTGTGGGTAAATCACATGATAAGAGGGATTGTTGACATCATCTTTGGGACAGCCAATCCCGAGGGTGCTGCTGCCTTGGGAACCCAACCCCATTTTCTCCTGGGTCTTTGTGACCTCACAGGGGCTCCACCTCTCTGCTGGCAGATAAAGGGGGCTTGCTGGGCAGGGCAGGAGACCAGAAGGGAGGCCAGTGGCCAAAGGGCAGCCCAGCAGAGAGAGTGGTGGCTGCGGCTGCAGGGGACCCAGCCCTTCTGCCCAAGGCAAGTTCTGAACTTGCTAAGTGGGCTTGCGAGTTAACAGCTCGAGGCTGGTGGAGATCTATGGCTTGAAGCTGGCTGATGTTGGCGATGGACCGGGGGGAAGTCGGTGGACGTTGGCAGACAGAAGCTGGTGGAATCTGCCTGCGGAAGCTGGCTGAGGCTGCAAGGCGGAGGCTGGCAGAGGTTGGCGGATGAAGCCGGTGGAAGTTAGCCTCCTGAAACCAGCTGGCGGAAGCTTGGTGGATATCAGTGGATGGGAGCCCGGGAGTGGGGGGGGGGGGGCTGGATGGAGTGTGTGTGTGTGAGTGTGTATGTGTGAATGTATGTGTGAATGGGCTGGCTAGCGTTCCATGGGGATGTCTCCGGGGTGAAGCCGGTGGAAGTTAGCCTCCTGAAACCAGCTGGTGGAAGCTTGGTGGATATCGGTGGATGGAAGCCCGGGAGTGTGTTGGAGGGGGAGTGAGTGTGTGTTTGTGTGTGTGTGTGTGTGTGTGTGTGTGTGTGTGTGTGTGTGTGGTGGGGGGGCTGGATAGTTTGTGTGTGAGAGTGTGTGTGTGTGTGTGAGAGAGAGAGTGTATGTGTGAATGTATGTGTGAATGGGCTGGCTGGTGTTCCATGGGGATGTCTCCGGGGTGTGTGTGTGACCCAAGCATTCGGGAGCTGGCGGAGGCTGGCTTCAGAAGTGGAGTGGAAGAGATGAACGGATGGATATTCCTGGTGGAAGCCAGTGGATGTTGGCAGGTGGAAATTCGGGATGAAGTTGGCAACATTGGTCGGTGGATACACCTGGGTTGAAGCCGGTTGACAGCAGTGGACGAGCTTGCCCCTTAGTTGTTTTCTCTCTCTTTCTCTTGCAGCGCCCGAAGCTTCCTCTTCCCCAGGGTGATGCGAGGGACCATAAGGCAGGCGTCCTGCTGGAGCTGAGCCGAGCTGTCTCCACTGAGGATCAGGATACCCATTTAGCCTCTTTACAAAAGCCAATAAAAGTATTTTTCTGGAATGGCTTTGAAGTGTTGTTTGTCAGGGGCTTCCAAGGGAGCATCTTCTCCATCCCCTCATTATATCTGGGGCCCAATGCCATGGAATGGGTCTCTGTGAGGTCATGGTGTGGGACCTTGTGATGTTACAAGAGGCAGGAGCCTCTTCAACAGTGAGAACTAATGTGTCTGCAGGCGTGAAGGAGTGGGAGAGGCATCGTTGGTCCCCTATACGACTTTCTAAATATATTATGTGTCCAACACATGAAGGAAGCCAGTGAGCCCTGGTGCCATTCAGAGAGGGTTGGAGTTGTGTACCCAAACGCTATGGCCACCCTGTAACAATAAATGAGACTCTTTCTTTCCCTTCCACCACTGCTCCTGACACTTGTCTGCCTGGCCTGGAGATTCAGGGAGGCACAGCCATTTCCTGGCACTGCAGCTCATTCTCTGGGACCTGGCAAGCCTAATCATCATCAATACCATGAGCACTCCATGGACAGCTCCCTGCAGAGTACAAATGGGGAGAAAATATGCCACTTCAAAGAAGTTTACAGTCCAAACTCTCACGCTAGTGCCACAACTGAGGAAATCGAGATGGGAATAATTTGGAGATGACCGTACATTAACATTGATGTGGATCCATGCCTTGGATAGACTGAAAAAATACACTGGTACTGCAAAATCTGCTGCCTGAAGAAAGTGGCTGCCTCTGAGCACCTAGTCATTCAGGTGTCTATGAATGTAGCAAATGTAACATAACTATCATTGTGGCATAGTGAATTCTGCTGGCAAAAAACCCTGCAAAGCAGGAGGGTTAAACCCTGGAGTCCACCTGTGGACCTATCCAGTGACCCAGTCCTCCTCTCCACTCAGCTGTCATGATTCTTTTTTCCCTCTTCTAGAATGCCCAACAATTACCCTTTCTCTTTCTCTCTCTTTTTTCTCCTACCCCATTTTTTCCCTTGCAGGTCTATTCTGGGGCTAATTCAAACTTCCACTCTCCTCACTCTTCTCCCACAATGCAAGGCGTTTTCTCTCTTTCAACATTTTGAAGAGTTATGTTGTCGTTATGTCCAGGATGATGGTTTCTACTCTCCTGAGGATGTTCAGGGGACTGGAAATGAAGCCCTATGAGGAAATACTGAAGAAGCTGAACATGTTTAGCCTTGAGAAAAGGGGATACTGGGGAGATATGATAGAAATTTTCAAATACTTGAAAATCAGTCATGCAGAGGAGAGGCATGATCTGTTCTTGATCATCCCAGAGTGCAGGACACGGAATCATAGGCTCAAACTACAGGAAGCCGGATTTAGGCTGAATATAAAGAAAAACCTCTTAGCTGTTAGAGGAGTACAACAATGGAACCAATTACCTTGACAAGTGGTGAGTACTCCCATATTGGAGGCATTCAAGAGAAAACTGGACAACTGTGTGTCAAATCTGCTTAGATTTGGATTACATCATCGAGCAGGGGGTTGGACCCCATGGCCTTATACACTCCTTCCAACTCAATCAGTATTTTATGATTCTATGAATTCTACAATCACGTGCATCATCTTTTGAGGTGAAAGAGAGTACAACATCATTAATGTTTTACTCTAGAGGTGTTAACTCTGAACATGGCTATATTATACTGGGAGGCTTTGGGAATTTCAGCTCCTTATAGTGTATTCTCCTACTTGTGTGAGTAGGTGTGTGAGTTCAGCTGACTGTGACTTGATATCAGCATTTTGGTGAGGAAGCAATTTGTATGGGTATGCATAACACACTATAGAAGTAAAGTTTCTGAATCAGAAAGCACAGTATGAACCCCGTATCTGCAGGGGAATGGTTACAAGCCACCTCACAGATGCTGAAAACTATGGATAATCGTGAACACTACACCTAGCATCGTCAAAAGATCAAATCAAATCCAAAAATATGTATTTTCACTTGCATCACCAGAACTATTCAACCAAGGGACCCAGAGACCATGCTATGTACTCTTCAAAAACAATGGTCATAAATGACTTCCATCAAGGTCCGGTCCAACAGTCAAGAGACCTCCAGAAGGTTTCACAAAGCAGTCCCCAAACAATAGCATCGAAAACCAACAGTTGCTTCCTGCACTGATTTTGCACAGGAGCCAAACCTATTTGGATCATAAAACCAATCCCCTATGGTAGGGGTCCCCAACCTTTTTCACCCCACTGACTGGCTGGGGAAGGCGCAGCACCCCCCAAGCTCGTGGGCATGTGCAAATGAGTGAGTGCGAATGAGCGTGCATGTACAAACAATCGGTGGTGTGGTGCTTATTCACGCTCACTGGTACACATTTCCCACCAAGGGTTCGGTGCTTACGTGGGGTGTGCGCGTGCTTGTGCGCATGCACAAATGGCAGTGCAGCACTCACACGGGCGCATGCAGCATGCGTAAATCAGCTGTGTGGGGGTGAATGCATGCACGGGAGACGGGAATTCTGTTTCCGCGGCCCGGTTCGGCTCAGGCCATGGACCAGCACCAGGCCACGGGGGTTGGGGACCTCTGGTCTAAGGAATGGAGGCTCAGTGGTTCCCCCAGGCCAAAGAAGTTCCGAGTGCAAAGGTCAGTGCAGAAGCAAATGGCAACAGTTTTTTTGGATAAGAAGGGAGTTCTGCTGGTGGACTACCTCCAACAGGGTTCAACCATCAATGCAAAATATTACTGTGCTTTATTGACAAAGTTGAAGCAAAACATCAAGGAAAAATGTTGAGGAAAACTCTCCAAAGGTGTGATCCTGTTGCATGACAATGCCTCATCACTGCAGGTGAAATAATGGCAAAACTGACGTCCTTAGACTTTCAAGTGATGCCCCATCCACCCTATACTCCTGACCTGGCTCCTTCTGACTATTATCTGTTCCCCAAACTCAAAAAAACACCTAAAGGAACAACAATTTGGGAGTGTTCTGGAGGCAACTAATGCTGCAAATGAGTGGTTACACCAGCAGTCGGAAGAGTTTTATTTGGAGGGACTTAAGAAGCTGCAGGACAGATGTCGCAAGTGCATTGACTTCGTGGGGGAATATTTAGAATAGCGTGGCAGCTACAGCTTCCTAGCTCAATTTTTTTCTGGGAAAGGCTCAATACTTATCAGCACCCCCTCATATTAAGACAACATGGTGACCTATCAAGTAAGCCTGCTAATTTTTGAACAGCCAACCAATATTGTTAAGCAGATGCAACTCCTCTCCATTGCTACATGGCCCAGTAACTGAATTACCTGGAGTAAGTCAGTGAGCAGACTCCTCACACCATTTCGAGTAACACAAAGGCTGTGTTTGGAACCTTTGCCTGTGCAGGTTGCGTAAAGCTGAAAGAAAGCTGCCAACACCAGAGGAAACAGTCAGAATCTCGATAGACTTGAGGGAATTTTTTTTTCTAACTTATGTTCTTGAAGTCAGTAGTTTGAAACTCTAATACACTGTATATGCCACAGTAATTGAAATTCATATCTTCTGTAACAGAATCTATTTGGTTTAGGTTTGGAAGACCTGAATTTAAATTTCCTACCTGAATTTGGGCTAGTCATTCTCAGCCCAGGCTATATTACATGGATGCAAGGACAAGGAACTGGATTAATTCCCTTGCATACAGTGTTGAGCTCTTTGGAGGTAACGTATAAATATGAGTAAAGCATAATTCATTCATTCCTTATCACATGTATAGCTTCCTCAGAAGAACTCGGGGGGGGGGGGCTGGCCTGGAACAACATGACGATAGGCTGAGTTCCCTAGAGTTCCTGCACTGTGTGAAATAGTGAGGCTTAGAAAGGATGTTCCTGTGACATATGGATAAATACATTCTTAATATTTATGAAGTATATAGTATCCTGGGGAGTAAGGGTGAAGCAGGAGTGAATTAAAATGAAGTGGAACGCCTGCAGCAGTGGTCAGAAGAAGGGCAGGGGTGACGAAGTGAAAGATGAGGGAAGAAGAGGAGAGGAATCATCCCCCTTGACTGCTGGCTGTGAGGCTAAAAGAGTAACACCCAGCTGGTTGCAGAGAGCTGATTAAGTAGAATGGAGTGCAATAAATCATCTTTAAAGTCTCCTACTGTGACTGGAAATCTGAAAGAGTCACATACTGAAAAAAAGGCTGATGCTTAGATGAACTAATAACATAAGAACATAGGAAGAATCCTGCTGGATCAGGCCAAGGGCCCATCCAGTCCAGCTTCCTGTATCTCACAGTGGCCCCACCAGATGCCTCAGGGAGCACATGAGACAACTACCATATTTTTCTGTGTAGACGACCTCCCAATGTATAAGACGATCCCAAATGTTCACCATTACCAGAGGTAGAGGAGCACTCAATGGGCAGCTGTGAGGGGCGGCCCAACACAGCTGCTCCTCCACCTCCTGCTGCTGCTGCTGCTGCCACTGCCGCCCAATTGCCTCCTCCAGCACAATGCCCAAAGGAAGCCTGCAAGTGGCCACCGCCGCCAAATCACCTCCTCCAGCACCACTCACAGGCTCCCTTCAGGCAGGGGACAATGTGGTGACGTGAGCCCCAGCACTGGTGCTGGAGGAGGCAATTGGGCGGTGGCAGCAGTCAATGGGAAGCCACGAGGGCAGTCCAGTGCGGCTACTCCTCTGTATCCTGCTGCTGCTGCCACCACCACCCAATCACCACCTCCAGCTCACTCGCCGCCTTGTCCCCTGCCCAAAGGGAACCCATGAGTGGCGCTGGAGGAGGTGCTCTGGACGCGGTGGCAGCAGTCAATGGGCAGCTGTGAGAGACAGCCAAGTGCGGCTCCTCCTTCCATGTAAAAAACTGTCTCAATTTTTCCTCTAATGATTTTAGGAAAAGTGTCATTTTATACACGAAAAAATACAGTAGATGCCTGTCTCCTGATCCCCCTCCCCTGCATCTGGCATTTTGAAGTACCTTCCTTTTAAGCCTTGAGATTAAACATCCCTATCATAGCTTGTAACCTGCAATGGACTTTTCCTCCAGAAATCTGTCCAATCCCCCTTTTAAAGGCATCTAGGCCAGATGCCATCACCATGTCCTGTGGCAAGGAGTTCCACAGACTAACAACATGCTCGGTAAAGAAATATTTTCTTTTGTCTGTTCTCACTCTCCTAACACTCCATTGGAGTGGATGTCCCCTGGTTCTGGTATTACATGAGAGGGAAAAGAGCTTCCCTCTGTCCACTTTATCCATCCCCTGCATAATTCTATACGTCTCAGTCATGTCCCACCTTTTCTCTAGAGTAAAGAGCCCCAAACTCTGTACCCTTTCCTCATAAGGGAGGTGCCCGAGCCCAGTCATCATTTTAGTTGCTCTCTTCTGCACCTTTTCCAGTTCCACTATGTCTTTTTTGAGGTGTGGCAACCAGAACTGTACGCAATACTCTACCAGTGTTTTGTATAATGGCATTATCATGTTGGCTGTTTTATTTTCAATCCCCTTTTTAATGATACCTAGTGTGGAATTGGTCTTCTTCACTGCCGCATACTGGATTGATGCTTTTATCGAGCTGTCCAGCAGCACACCAAGATCTTTCCTGATCTGTCATGGACAGCTTTGAACCCATTAGCCGATAAATAAAGGTGCTTTTTTTTCCCCCCCAATGTGCATTGCTTTACATTTCTTATACAGTACTGAAATGCATTTTCCATTTTGCCACCCATTCTCCCAGTTTGGAGAGATCCTTCTGGAGCTCTTTACAATCCCTTCTGGTCTTCAGCACCCGGAAAAGTTTTGTGTCATCTGCAAACTTTGCCACCTCACTGCTTATCCCTGTCTCCAGGTCATTTATGAACTGGTTGAAAAGCACCAGTCCCCAGAAAGATCCCTGAGGCACACCACTTTTCACCTCTCTCCATTGTGAAAATTGCCCATTGACATCTACTCTCTGTTTCCTGGTTCTTAATCAATTCTCAATCCATAAGAGGACCTGCCCCTCTTATCCCCTGACTGTGGAGTTTTCTCAGCAGCCTTTGGTGAGGCACCATGTCAAATGCCTTCTGAAAACTGCCCGTAATGTTTGATTGCTGCCTATTTCCTAAGCCCAGAATATCGCCTGGTGTTTGAAAAATGTGAATAAATAGAAGAAAAATAAATAGATTAACAAGCCAAATCAAAAGTGAAACTAGAGAAGCTTTGACATGTGCAGTAAGGCTTTGTAATGCTTTGCTATGCAGGACTGATAAATTGCTATTGAGGTCCCTCTGCTGGTGACTTGTACAATTTTATCCTCCCCCCCCCCCCAATATGTTTTCTTGATTAAAATATTTTGCTGGGGACCCTTCTAAAATAATTGGGATTGTCTATAAGATTGAATTAAAGAAAGATATTAATGAGACAAGGAAGACTAAAACAAAAGGAAAGCAGAGTTGCAGTTAAAAATAAAAGATAAAGTAGAGTTGTTGGAAAAGAGAAGACTCTGAATCAAGATCGGCATCCAGATCTAGATCTAATCTTTCCAGACCCTCTGATCATGCCTTCAAGAGGTTGTCAGAGGCTTCACTTGAAACAACTATGTCACAGAAATCACAAAAATTTCAAGAGGAGGGCTCTAGGGCTGACTCAGAACCTACGGATAGAAAGAAAATATTGGAAGCCATAGAAAAAGTTAATGAAAATGGTTCAGCTTTAGATTAAAAAAAAAGAAGAAGCAAAACTGAATGTGTAGTTTCAGCATCTTGATAAGAAAGTTATTAAAATGCAAGAGGATTACAAGAAGTTAAGTAAAAAACGTGGGACTAAAGTAAAACAGATTATGGAAGTAAAAGCATTGGTGGAACAGAATGTCTTCAGATTTATGGATCAAGAAAGAGACATTTAGGATTTACCCAGCTGATAATGCAGCAGGATTTTTCATGAAGATCAAATATACGAATTAAAGGATTATCTGAAAACACCCAAAGAGAAAAGAATTATCAAAATTAATACTGGATTGGCTAAATAGGATATATCATGAAATGCAATGGATTTTATATGACCTTGAATGGGTGCGTAGAGTTTCAAAGAAGATCAGAGGTCAACCTTGCCACCTACTCCTCAGATTTGCAAACTACGGGTGGGGAGGGTCTTATGAAGGTGCTATCTCAAAATTGATAGTGATATTATTGTTTTCCATTACTACTGTAATGAAATAATGGCATACAGAAGAAAAATGCAAGTTATCAAAGCTATTTTAATTGCAAAGGCCATCAAGTATATTGGGTCACCCAGTTCATATGAAAATATATCATAATGGGAAACATTACGATGCTACTTTAGTAAAATCAGCTTTAGATTTTTTGATGAACGCTGGGCTCATAACTAAAGAAGAAATAAGCAAGCTGGTTAGCCAGGAGCAGAAACAAGAGCAACAGACGGAGGAAGAGAAGACAACTGCAAAGGAAAAATAGGTGGTTGGGGTGAAAACATGGAGCAGAGGAAAAGCTATATAGAAGACAAAATAAAACATATAATTAAATGGGGAGTTCTGGGAAGGGCTACAACAATGTTTACTAAGAGGATATCCAGATAAAAGTAATAAAAGAGAGCAGATGGGAGGGATCCAGAGAGTAAAGGGGAGAACTAGCATGGGAAAAATAATAAAATTTTGTGAGAGTAAATACAGGGGTAACAAAATATAGAAACTATAGTGTTAATGGTAGACAATATTCTGTTAAGGTTTGTTTAATATTATTTAGAAACTTCAGTGTCAAGGCTTGATTATATAATTTTAATAAATATAATGGAAAAGGGAACTGGACTTAAAATGTTAATGACAGAACATATTAAAGTTAAGTAGGATTTGCATAAATTTTAGAGCAGGTATGGAGGGAAAAGGATTAGAATTTAAAACAGATTGAGACAGGACAAGGCAAGGGGAGGGAGCTGAGCCAATGGACCAGACCAGGCTTCCCTCCCTCCCCTGAGGCCAAGAGGTCAGTGGAATTTAATTGAGAAGAAGGGGGTCAAAGGTAAATAATTATAGGTAGGGGTAGTGAAAGGGATAGAACTTTAGGTATAATAATGTTAGGGTTTTTATGTCATTTATAGGGAGAGTCAGGATGTTGTTGTTGTTTAGTCGTTTAGTCGTGTCCGACTCTTCGTGACCCCATGGACCAGAGCACGCCAGGCCCTCCTGTCTTCTACTGCCTCCCGGAGTTGTGTCAGGTTCATGTTGGTTGCTTCGCAGACACTGTCCAGCCATCTCATCCTCGGTCGTCCCCTTCTCCTCTTGCCATCACACCTTCCTAACATCAAGGTTTTTTCCAAGGACTCTTTTCTTCTCATGAGATGGCCAAAGTACTGGAGCCTCAGCTTCAGGATCAGTGAGCATTCAGGGTTGATTTCCTTTAGAACTGATAGGTTTGTTCTCCTTGCAGTCCAGGGGATTCTCAAGAGTCTCCTCCAGCACCACAATTCAAAGGCATCAATTCTTCGGCGGTCTGCTTTCTTTATGGTCCAGCTCTCACTTCCATACATCACGACAGGAAAAACCATAGCTTTGACTATTCGGACTTTTGTTGGCAAGGTGATGTCTCTGCTTTTCAAGATGCTGTCAAGATTTGTCATCGCTTTCCTCCCAAGAAGAAGGCGCCTTTTAATTTCAGGGCTGCTGTCTCCGTCTGCAGTGATCATGGAGCCCAGGAAGATAAAATTTGACACTGCCTCCATATCTTCCCCTTCTATTTCCCAGGAGGTGATGGGACCAGTGGCCATGATCTTAGTTTTTTTGATATTGAGTTTCAGGCCGTTTTTTGCACTCTCTTCTTTCACTCTCATTACAAGGTTCTTTAATTCCTCCTCACTTTCTGCCATCAGAGTGGTATCATCTGCATATCGGAGGTTGTTGATATTTCTTCCGGCAATCTTAATTCCGGCTTGGGTTTCTTCCAGTCCAGCCTTCCGCATGATGTATTCTGCATATAAGTTAAATAAGCTGGGGGACAATATACAGCCTTGCCGTACTCCTTTCCCAATTTTGAACCACTCAGTTGTTCCATGACCAGTTCTAACTGTTGCTTCCTGTCCCACATATAGGTTTCTCAAGAGACAGATAAAGTGGTCAGGCACTCCTATTTCTTTAAGAACTTGCCATAGTTTGCTGTGGTCCACACAGTCAAAGGCTTTCGCATAGTCGATGAAGCAGAAGTAGATATTTTTCTGGAACTCTCTGGCTTTCTCCATAATCCAGCGCAAGTTAGCAATTTGGTCTCGAGTTCCTCTGCCTCTTCGGAATCCAGCTTGTACTTCTGGGAGTTCTCGGTCCACATACTGCTGAAGCCTACCTTGTAGGATTTTGAGCATAACCTTGCTAGCGTGCGAAATGAGTGCAATTGTACGGTAGTTGGAGCATTCTTTGGCACTGCCTTTCTTTGGGATTGGGATGTAGACTGATCTTTTCCAATCCTCTGGCCACTGTTGAGTTTTCCAAACTTGCTGGCATATTGAATGTAGCACCTTAACAGCATCATCTTTCAAGATTTTAAATAGTTCAACTGGAATGCCATCACCTCCACTGGCCTTGTTGTTAGCCAGGCTTTCTAAGGCCCACTTGACTTCGCTCTCCAGGATGTCTGGCTCAAGGTCAGCAACTACATTGTCTGGGTTGTCCGGGATATCCAAATCTTTCTGATATAATTCCTCTGTGTATTCTTGCCACCTCTTCTTGACGTCTTCTGCTTCTGTTAGGTCCCTTCCATTCTTGTCTTTTATCATGTTCATCTTTGCGCAAAATGTTCCTCTAATATGTCCAATTTTCCTGAACAGATCTCTGGTCTTTCCTTTTCTGTTATCTTCCTCTATTTCTTTGCATTGTTCATTTAAGAAGGCCCTCTTGTCTCTCCTTGCTATTCTTTGGAAGTCTGCATTCAAGTTTCTGTAACTTTCCCTATCTCCCTTCTCCTCTCTGCTATTTCTAAGGCCTCGTTGGACAGCCACTTTGCTTTCTTGCATTTCCTTTTCTTTGGGATGGTTTTCTTTGCTGCCTCCTGGACAATGTTACGAGCCTCTGTCCAAAGTTCTTCAGGCACTCTGTCCACCAAATCTAGTTCCTTAAATCTGTTCTTTACTTCCACTGTGTATTCATAAGGGATTTGGTTTAGATTATACCTGAGTGGCCCAGTGGTTTTTCCTAATCTCTTCAGTCTAAGCTTGAATTTTGCTATGAGAAGCTGATGATCAGAACCGCAGTCAGCTCCAGGTCTTGTTTTTGCTGACTGTATAGAGCTTCTCCATCTTTGGCTGCAGAGAATATAATCAATCTGATTTCGATATTGCCCATCTGGTGATTTCCATGTATAGAGTCGCCTCTTGTGTTGTTGGAAAAGAGTGTTTGTGATGACCAGCTTATTCTCTTGACAAAACTCTATTAGCCTTTGTCCTGCTTCGTTCTGAACTCCAAGGCCAAACTTCCCTGTTGTTCCTTTTATCTCTTGGCTCCCTACTTTAGCATTCCAGTCCCCTAGAATGAGAAGAACATCTTTCTTTGGTGTCAGTTCTAGAAGGTGTTGTAGATCTTCATAGAATTGTTCAATTTCAGTCTCCTCAGCAATGCTGGTTGGTGCATAAACTTGGATTATTGTGATGTTGAATGGTCTGCCTTGGATTCGTATTGACATCATTCTATCATTTTTGAGATTGTATCCCATTACAGCTTTTCCCACTCTTTTGTTGACTATGAGGGCTACTCCATTCCTTCTACGGGATTCTTGCCCACAATAGTAGATATGATAATCATCTGAGCTGAATTCGCCCATTCCTGTCCATTTTAGTTCACTGATGCCCAGGATGTCGATGTTTATTCTTGCCATCTCCTGTTTGACCACCTCCAGCTTCCCAACGTTCATAGATCTTACATTCCAGGTTCCTATGCAGTATTTTTCTTTGCAGCATTGGATTTTCCTTTCACTTCCAGGCACGTCCACAGCTGAGCGTCCTTTCGGCTTTGGCCCAACCACTTCATTAGCTCTGGAGCTACTTGTACTTGCCCTCCGCTCTTCCTCAGTAGCATGTTGGACGCCTTCCGACCTGAGGGGCCCATCTTCCAGCGTCATATCTTTTAGCCTTTTGTTTCTGATCATGGGGCGTTCTTGGCAAAGATACTGGAGTGGCTTGCCATTTCCTACTCCAGGTGGATTGCGTTTAGTCGGAACTCTCCACTATGTCCTGTCCGTCTTGGGTGTCCCTGCACGGCATAGCCCGTAGCTTCTCTGAGTTACTCAAGCCCCTTCGCCACGACAAGGCAGCAATCCATGAAGGAGAGTCAGGATGCACACAAGAAATTTGGGGCTACAAAGAAGTATGAGTAATGGTTAAACAGATAAAATTAATTACTTGGAATGTTAAAGGGCTAGGAATGAATGTAAAGAGGGCAAAGATACAAAATGTGTTGAATAAGAGTAATGTGGACATAGTGCTTTACAAGAAACACACAAGAAAAAATTAATTGAAATGAAATTGGTGTGAAATCGGTTTTTCGAAGTCAAGAGGACTAACAATTTTATTTTCCAAATAGAGACTGAAAAAGTGGAAAAAGACACACAACAAAGGTACCTAATAATACAAGATCAATTAAGAGGAGAATATTGCACCTTAATAAATGTATATGCACCCAATGAGAAACAGGAGGAATTCTTTGTAAATATATTAAGTAGACTGGATAAATTAAGGAAATAATTTGTTATATTAAAATAATTAAAAGGAGATGAAAGAAGACATTCATATTATTCATCGGTGCACAAAACCTAGATTATATATTAATATTCAAAGAATTTTTATCAAGAGTAAATAATACAAGTATTCATGTTATTCAAATCTCAGATGATGCCAAGGTAAACATGGAATTGTTGGTAAACAAATTTTAAAAAGCATATAAACGGAAGGTAGACACGAACATTTCTTAATATATAAATGTTACTGAAGGGTTTAAAAGAACCTAGAAGAAACTTGAGAAGTAAATATGAAACGAGGTGGAAAGGCTAAAATAATATGGGATGCCATGAAGTCTGTGGCCAGAGATTATTCCATAAAAGCAGCAGATACAATTAAGAACTGAAAAGAACTCAGGCGTTAGAAGATAATATTAAAAAGTTAGAAAAATAAATTAAAATAACTAGAGAAAAGAAGACAATGGTGGAACCACAAGCTAAAAGGAAGGAACTAGAAAAAAATTCATATGGAAAAGGTCCAGAGGGATTTAATATATTTAAAAAGGGAATATTCCGAATGCATTAATAAAAACTCAAAGCTTTTGTCTAAAGCATTCCAGTGGGGGAAAGAAAGTAAGAGCAATATAAGAGTTATGAAAAATCAGAATGGGGATAGATTATTTATTTATTTATTTATTTATTTATTTATTTATTTATTTATTTATTTATTCATTCATTCATTCATTCATTCATTCATTCATTCATTCAATAAATAAATAAATAAATAAATAGATAGATAGATAGATAGATAGATAGATAGATAGATAGATAGATAGATAGATAGATAGATAGATAGATAGATAGATAAATAAATAAATAAATAAATAAATAAATAAATAAATGGTAAAGTCTAATGATTTCAAAGATGTATGGAATTTATATTTGGAATATGTCTTTTTGAAGGGGAAACGCTGTATGCCAGCAGAAGAATCAATGTATTTTTGGAGAGGAATGGGGTCAAAAGTGGTACAAATCGATATTATGGGTTACCTAGTCCCAAGGGTGAAGTTGGCACGAGTGGGAAATTTTTTATTGTGTGTTGTGTGTAGTTATTACAGTGGACCCTCTACTTAAGGAATTAATCCGTATTGGAATGGTGGCTGCAAGTCGAAAAGTCTGTAAGTCGAATCCCATAGCCAGTGGTTTTTATTCTATTTTTATTACATTTTGTTTTTTTCTGGTCTGTAAGTCGATTCTCTGGCTGCAAGTCGAATCTAAATTTTGCAGCCAGAGAAGTCTGTAACTCGAAAAGTCTGTAAGTCGAGCCATCTGTAAGTCGAGGGTCCACTGTACTGAGTTTTTATTTTAGTTTTATTTCTGTGATTTATTTGTAATTTTCTTTGTTTATCAATAATAAAAAATAACTTAGGAGTGGCATATATTATTCTTATCACTTCCATTTTATCCTCACAAAAATCTGTAAAGTGGTTGAGGCTGAGTGGAAGTCCACTGGCCATGATCACAGTGGGTTTCACAACTGAATGGGGATTTGAACCGTTTCCACTCTGCGCATCTTCCCATGAATGAGCAGAATTTTGATAGCATAGAAAGAAAAAAACCCACTGCAGTTTATTCTAAAACAAGGCACTGTGCCTTGTTTTCAAGTTGATCAAGGCTTGAAGAGGTGCTGTGAGTTTGAAAACAAAGTGTTCACAGCTCATGCACCTTGTATTAAAGCCAAATCATGACCCTTTGTGGGGGGCATTACTGCATGGCCAAAACTTGATGGCAGGACGTGAGTGGAAGACAGAGAGCACATGGGCAAACAGGGGCTGTGTGGTGGCTATTTACTTTAATTACTACATCAGAGTGGTATGGCTAGGGATTATATTATTGTGCATAGATGCTTACACACTCTCCAAAAGAGAAACTGTCTATTTCAGTTGCCTTGAATGTACTGCCCTGTGTGCTACATAGTACTTTTGGCTTTTCCAGCATCTGCCATCCTATATTGTAAAAACAGAAAAAGACAAACAATCTCTCTCTCTCTCTCTCTCTTTTTGCACCTCTTATTCTTAGTAGGGCAGGCAGTTCATCCTGTATACTTCAGTGAGAGCCTGACAATGCTGGACTTCGCGAATACAATGCTGGACTTGTTGACTGCATGAAAAAAGGGGGCCTGTTTGTTAGCAATCTAATGCTTGACAAAATGTAAAAAAACAGTGTCCCTCACCTTTGTATTTGGTCAGCAGGCTGTCTCCTGAGAGAGCAATCAGAGCAGCTGCAGTGGATTGTGGCTGGACAAACCCCACACTATTTCTACAGTACAATGGGAAATTGCAAAAGTGAGATCAACAGCTGCCATATCGGTGATATCACAAGCTTGTCATTGTAGGTTTCTTTGTCTGACAGAGACAAGTAGCTGCCAAACCCTTCTCTCAGGCCCTGGTTTCACAGGTTATACAGTGATAATGACTTGATGTGGAAAGATAAGTTTTAGAAGACGTGGCCGTGTGCTAGCATATCAGGAAAAACAAAAAACAAAGAAGACAAAAATGTTGTGGCATCTTAAAGACTAAGTGCTACATTTACTGCGAGCTTTTGTGGACACGTCCACTTATTCAGAGTGGATCTACACAGCAAATATTTATACATTTATATCTGGGCCAACTGCTAGAAGAGACTTTATTGTTAACAAGAAGACTGTTTTTTTTCTGGTCACATGTTGTTGATAGTGAAGCATTTTACATCTGGCAATGACCTTTAAGACTCCTGTTGATATACAGTTTCCCTCTCAGGAAGCATTGTTCTGTAAACAATGACGGTGGCTACATTCATCCCGGGCTACAGATAACAAGCAGTAGCAACATGGTAATGAGTATCTCTAGTGGAACTTCTGAGGTGGCACTGCTAGATAGAAAAGAAATAAAGCTGGAAATTTCAGCATCATGCAGAGTGTCCAGGTTTGAAATGATTTGTCATTTATGCCATCTTTTGACAACAGTGCCCCTCTGCACTCTACAAAGGACATTCTCTGAAGAAAAAATACAGTGGTGCCCCGCATAGCGATGACAATCCGTGCAGCAAATATTGTCGCTATATGGATTTGTTGCTATGCGGGGGGGAAAAAGCCCATAGGAATGCATTAAAACCCGTTTAATGTGTTCCTATTGGCAAATAACTCACCTTAATGCAAAAATCCCCCATACGGTCACCATTTTCACTGCCCGGTAAGCGAGGAATCTGGGCAAAAACACAGCAGGCGCCCATTTTATTTACCCGGTGGCCATTTTGGAACCGCCAATCAGCTGTTCTAAAAACATCGCTATGCAAAAATCGGTAAGTGAAACAGCTTACCGATCATCACAAAGCAATATTTTACCATTTAAAACATTGCAATGTAATCGCAAAAATGATCGCAAAAAATCGTCGCTATGTGGATTCATCGTTAACCGAAGTGCTCGTTAAGCGAGGCACCACTGTATACTGGACACAAATTGGATGTCAGGAATGGCAATACACAGAAACCTGTTTCAAAGCATTTTAATTTACCTGCATTTTGCAGAAGATCTGAGAGTTGCCGTTCTGAAAAAGGTCATTACCAATCCAATATATTGCGTTGTATGCCTCACGCCTGTTCAACTCTGTCCTGGAAATCATAAGAACTAGCAAATTCGGGTTCTTAACTACTCAAACACTGATTCTTAAGATGCTAAATTTTGTGGCCAACACCAGAAGGTGGAATGTGCCCAATCCTGCAGTAAAGCAACAACCAAGTACCTGCTAGCAGTGTAGATTTTTTAATTTTTTAATACAAATCGAACTTGAAGATGCATGGATGCATGCAGTGAAACAAACCATGAGGTGGAAATGGTCTTGTTTTTTCCTCACCTGTCATATGCTGCAGTCAAGAGGCCCAAAGTTAGCTCTGGGGCCCGCGGATCTACTTGTCCTGGTTTCTCTAACCTGGCTCTTTGAAAAAGCTCCTTCAGCAGCTTGAAGAGCCGGCCCACTGGGAGGAGGTTCAACTTCTCAGCCTGACAACGGTGCTTTGGCAAGATGTGCTGAATCGAGGAGGTATCAGTCAAATCCACTGTGGGAAAAGAAAGCCCACAAATCCATGACGAAATCCCGCAAGTTCACTTGTCAGTGAACAAAAGACAACGTCTTATTTCAGTTTTGACCCTTGCTGGCTTCAGAGGCCTCCCACAGCTTAAGCCAGATTTGTAACTTCCACAATTACTATAAGACATTTACCAACAACCACTGCCCTCACATAGCCATCACCAGGTCTAGAGTTCTCTGCAGCAACTCTTTAGCCAGGTCTGGTCTGCGACATTCTGCTGCCTGGGCAAAGAACAAAATGGCGTCCTTCCCACTCCGTGTACATAAGCAACCTGGACAGGGAGCTGAACCTTCAAATGCTATTGATGGGAGAGGGTGCTTCAGCACACCTAAACACAGTAGATGAAGTTATGCAAGGCAAAGCCACACAGCGCTCTCCTCCAATAGTCTGCTGCTATCTCCCACCATCTGTCGACTGCCTCAGTCTGCCTGATGCTCTCGGAGCCTTGCAGTTTAGAGAAACCAGCAGCCAGCCCCAGCTTGGACCACCTGAGGTGAGGATGGGCTCTTGTTTCACATGATAAGTATTAGCCAGGGCCTGGATGTTTAGAGACACTACTTTTCCAGTGCCCCTAAGGACTCCTCCTATACCTACCATACCATATCAGGTACATGGAGGACATACAGGACAACAGAGCTGGGACAAGCCAAGGATTACCACTCAGACACCAGATCTTCAGATGTTATGTCACATACGAAACTCAGAACAACCAGGTACCTGCTAGCAGTGTAGATACATGCATCTTTAATATTACTGGAACTGGGAGTAATCAGGAAACCCTAGACCACACAGTTTAAAAGGTATCTTTGAATGTCCTGCTTGCCCTGAAGGGTTAATTTTTCAAGAATAAGGCGCTTCTGAGGTAAAGGTGCTTCTGAGGTGGTCTGCGGAGTGTAGCTTGGCTACACTAATGGAACAGACGGTCCCAGATACAGAGGAGGCACAGGAGACCATTCTTGGACTCTTAAAGTGGTTCTCAGATAGCATTGTGGACATGGAGAGCTGCTGTCCTTTGAAGGTGCAGATTGGCATAGGTCAGAGAGGGTCAACGGGAGATCCGTGGACTGTACATGGCTCCCTAGGGATTTTTGCAGGGGCCTAGGCCACCAGAGATATGACCATGCCCATCAATCTCAAAAAACTATTTTTAATTTTAAAAGTGCCCACTTTGACTTCTGAAGAACTCCAGGAGTGGCTGCTTTGACTTTGGGGAAGTCGAGGGGCCCCAATTATGCCCCCTCCCACTCCAAAAAAGCCAGGAATCAAAATCAGAAGTGGCCCATCTGTGCAATTCCCAGTTCATTTCCCCCCTCAGAAAAACAGACACTTCTGGCGATTTTGGACCTGCTGCGGCTCATGCAGGGTCCTCAGAGGGGGTGAAATTTTGGCCCCCAGTCCTGTAAAATTTGCCAGCCCCAGACTTAAATGGTCTAATGGTTGTATTCAGCATAAGGACACTCGTACAACCAGATGAGGGATAATACTATTAATCAGCTGGGAAGGCTGGACACAATGTAAGAAACAGCAAGAATCAGGGACTTTATCCAGGGATCATGAATGAAAGACAGACTGCTTGTCACATATGCCACAGGATGTAGAGCTTGCTACCTAGAATTTCTCTGAGAAAATCTTGGATTAAAGGATACACCTTTGATTTCAAAAATCAATTAAACTCCCCACAGTGGCTGGAATTCTTGGGATGGGGGGAGACTTTAATGCCCTCCCCCAAAAAGACACACCACTGCCAATCCCAGAGATTTTTGGACATTAGAAGCCCCCCCCCCCCGGGTCCTGTCCTGAGGACCCCACAGTCTTCCTGAGGTCAAAAGGAATTCCTAGGGAGCTTTGGAACCTGAGCAGGGCAGGAATAGGAAACTTTTAATTAAAGATAAAAGACTGTGGGTGATGATGTCATCATACTTAGATACAGTATCTTACTATGTAACTGATCTTCCTGATAAGCCTTAGAATATGAGGTGATGAATATCCCTGGACTTTAAAAACAGAAATAAACTGTATCTTGTATGTTAAAATAATGTATGATAAATATATTTGTATTATCATGAAAACTAGTTTTTGTACAATGTCTTTGTAGGGCTTTGCTCTGAAAGGTTGCATACACATGCCTTGAATGAACAAACAAATGAATCTTCATGTTCCATTTCTCAGCCTGGCACTGGCTTCATGTTCAACTTCTGACAGATATCCACTTCTAAAGCCTGACTTAGAGAACCAGCTCTAAACATGTCTTATTCTTGCTACTTTTTCAAGTCCTGCCAGGCTCAGACTCCCTCTTTGAGGCTTCCTCTCCCTACAAGTCCCCCAGTTCCCTGTGAAAAACAAGATCCAGGGCTCATCTCTTCTCCTTTTTTGCCTATTCTATGAAGGAAACTTCAGATTTTGTGAATTTGTGAATCCTGCACAGGAAATATGCTACAGTATTTTAATAGGAATTTTAATAGCCCTGTATCACTTGGCATTGCTTCCAGGAAAAAAATTATCATGAAATGTCTGAGAAATTCCACAATATTTATTGTGAAGTTTCTCAAGAGAGAGAGAGAAAATCTTGCACAGAGAAATCTTATTGTGAAGGGGAAGAGAACAGATTTTTTCTTCTTCCCTCTGTTTCTTGTAGATAGTGAAGGGCTGTCAGATTTATATCCTTATTCCTGAGTCCCTGGCTCAATTCAAATCCTGCAAACTGAAATAACAACTGTGGGTTCCTGATGGCAATTTTTAGAGTACAGTGGTGCCCTACATGACGACGATAATCCGTTCTGGGAAAATAGCTGTTTAGCGCAATCGTCATCATGCGAAAACCCTTTCCCCATCGGAATGCATTTAAATCCATTTAATGCGTTCCAATGGGGAAAATAGTCATCGTCCAGCGAAGATCGCCCATATGGAAGCCATTTTAAATTGCTGTCTTGCGAAAGAAAACACCCTAGAGAAGCCATTTTGTGGAGCTGCCGATCAGCTGTTGAATCGTCCTCTTGCTAAGCATCGGTCCAGGGGAAAAAAGCATCTGGGGAAGCACGGAACAAAACGTCATCCAGCGAAATTTCCCCATAGGAATCACTGTTTTGCGAAGCGCAATGGCGGTCGCAAAACCTCGTCGTCATGTGGATTCGTTGTTTTGTGGAGTCATCATTTTGTGAGGTACCACTGTATCTGTTTTAATTGTTTTATCTTTTATTGTATTTTAATTGTATTTTAATTGTTGTAATCCGCCCAGAGAACTTTGGGTAGAGTGGGTGGCATATAAGTTAAGTAAATAAGTAAATAAACAAACAAACAAACAAACAAACATCATCTTTCACTTCTGAGCACTGGTAATTCAGAAAGAAACCAGTCATTCTTCAGTCATGCTCCCAAGTGGCTTAAGCCTCAGGGTGCAGAGCCAAAGGTTGGAAGTTCAGTTCCCCCTCTGTGCCTCCTTGACAGGGACTGGACTCGATGATCCATAGAGCCCCTTCCAGCTCTGTAATTTGAAGGCTATTATTATTATAAGCAACCTTGTTTTTCGGCCTGATTTAGATATAAATGTAACGAGTTGAACTATGTAAATCTCTTGAGCTCCTCCAGTGTGGCGTGGTCAGTGCAAAGACTGATACAATTCCTTCCACATAATAAAAAAGTTGACCTAAAATTACTTACGTTGACAAACACTTTGCACAGCGCAGAGCTTCAAGGCAGTTCTGTAGACAGAATTCTCAATGGCATTGAGAACCTCTGTGGAAAAAAAGAGGAAAAATCAAATTAAAATTATGTCTGGTTTCATCTTTTAAAATATACAGTATACAGTATATATATTAGTTTCAAGGTACAACTGAAGAATGTAAAAGCAGGGTTCTTCATAGGGAAAGGCTCCAACTGAGTAGTGGCATAACAAAAACAATCTGATATTGTTTCTTTTATCACTCTTATGAATTGATTTACTGTTATTTCTGTTCTGTTCTATCTATTTTGATAACTCCCCAGAATAGTCCCTCACACTAATGGGGTGATTGATTGATAACAAGTGCTGTCAATTCAATTCTGACTTATCCCTTTCAGAGTTTTCTAAGTATAGAGTCCTCAGGAGTGGTTTACCATAGAACATGATGTTACACCTATGTATTATGAATTATGAGACTGTTCTTCTGGGGGACAATTGGCAGATGTGGGAGGGGATTAAAGGGAAAGGAGAAAGAGCAATTAGAATAAATACACTGTGAATATGGCAGGAGACGATTGATAACACTGGGATTCTGGGAGGTATAGTCCAAACCAATAGCTTTCCTGACCTGTGGTACAATTGTTTGGACATCTCTGTCTGTGTATGTACTGTATATGCACACCTTTATTGTCACACTATGTTCACGATCGGATGGAGCATGAGAGAGCAAGCAAGCAAGCAACAGACATACTTGTGTACACCACAGAAAGAGGAAGTTTGCTTGTGGATCACAGGATGTGTGTGTGATTACAGGAGGCAATATATGTCCATGGCAACACTTTCAGATGTGTCCATTGTCCTGACAAAATCAAACATTTCGACAAAGATCGAAATATGACTTACAATAGGCAATACTGAAGATTGTTTGTTCATTTATTTGAAGAAAACTAGATCCCATTTAGTATTTACCTTGTTGAGCTAGATCCATCTTTTTAAACGTGGAGACAGGAGAGCAATGATGGAATGCCTGCAACAGAACAAAGTGTGATACAAAATTATGGCTTTCAGCCTGTAGTTGCCAAATATACAAACAGCCCAATTCACTATTCACCATAATAAAGGAAAATATATTCCTTAAATCTATGTGCTAATGATATTGGATCTGCCCATTTCATAAAATAACTGTCCATATGTGATTTACATATTAAACCAAGGCTTACAATGAATAAATATGCCAGATATGTGAATTTAGACTTAGTTTCGTCAGACACTGTAGACGTTGATTTAACATCTCTTTCCCAGACATGTTTCAATTGCAGAACAGGTTTCACAAAGGTATTCAGCTAAAAAGCTAGGCAGACCTCTTCCCCCATCCAACAAAAGCCATAAATTTAAATATAAAATGAAAATGGTGAAATAAAATATCACCTTTTCTATTCCCTCCTTTAACAGGCATTTACAACTTACCTGTACATCCAAAAGTTTTTTAAAAAAGCTCTCCGAAGGAACCAGGACAGCCAGAAAGTTTATATTCATTGGAAACAACATCCCAAAGGGGGAAAGTATTCACCCTGAAATAGTTGCTTAGTTTACTGTTTTCCGGTAAGACACTAACATGTCTAGCTTCATTTTAATTATTACCATTTCCACACAACCGTGACAAAATTTAAGTGTGAGTAATCAATAGTCAATATTCTGAATAACTAAAAACAAACAATTTCTTTGATCTTTGTCTCTGAAGGTCATTTCACGCAGGTTCACTTTCTGCCTCGGAAGAACATGAGACTCAATCATCCTGGTTGCTGAGAAACGTGATGCTACTATGGAAACAGAGAAACAAGAGTGGAAGTAATTGTCATTAAGACAGGAAGGATACATGATGAGTTGCTTTGCCCAAATTTGTGGCCTCTACTTTAAAAGGGGGCTGGTGATCTGAAGTGCACTATTTTGCAGCTCACAGGGTTGGGGGTCTCAAGATTTCCAATATAAATGAGCAAGCTTCCCAGCAGAGTGCTGATCTTGTAAAAGGTCTTACATATGTGCATGCCTTTGGAATATGATTTTTAGACATTTTGCAATTTAAATTGTTAAACAGAATATTTAATATTAGCTGTGATTTAAAATGGAGCAAACTTCCTAACAATTGTGTGAGTTAGAGATTGGGGTATTCGTGTAGAAACATCCCGCCCCACAAATGGACATAACGAGGATCTGATCCCCTGGGGCAAGACTGTCCAATTATTGTCTGCTGTTGTCGTGGGCTCTGGGCTCCCTTCCTATCACTCTGGATCACCCAGCTGGCCAGCCACTCTTCAACCTGACAGAGAGGCTCGTCCTCCCGCCTCCTGCCAGGAGTGGCTAATAGACTGCAAGCTCCAGAGCTACAGGAGGGAGAGCGGAGCCCATGGCAGCAGTGGACAGTGAATGGACAGTCTGGCCACAGAGGGCAGGACCCTCATTATGTCCACCTGTGGGAGGTATTTGTATATGAACACCCCAATCTCTATGTGAGATTTATGATGCAGCGGGCCCTGCACACTCCTTTACTGGATACAGACAGATACTCTATGGCACCTTTATGGGGCCTCCACCCAACAGTTTTGACCCGATAGAGTGGGTTCAGTCTAAATTCCTTAGGGCAATATTTGAAGTTCCAATATGTGTAACGAATGCACAAATTCATTTAGAGACTGGCTCAATAACAATGGCAGCCTCCCTTCAGTACTGGCTTAAAATAAACGTTCAATTACAAGGATTAACTCATTTACTCCTAGAGGACAATTTTCAATTGAGGTGGTTAAAAGCTGTCATAAATAAATTGCAAGTAATGGGCTTCTCTCCTCAACCAATATTAAGCATGCAATGGGATGAAGCAAAATCAGCTCTTAAATGGAGAATAATGGATATGGAGAGACAGGTAGATCTCAGCAGATGCCCCAATTTTAGAGCAATAGACATGCATAAATATTGTCTGCTCTCTATGGCCTACCTATCAGAGCTTGAGACGTATAAGTTTAGGAAAGTCTTTACTCTGGCTAAATGTGAGGCTTTCCCTTCTGCAGTGTTGGAAGGCAGATTTAAGAAAATTCCGAGGGAACAGAGATTCTGCCCTTGTGGCTCTGACAAGATAGAATCTATCGAGCATATGATGCTCAGATGTAACAGGCATAATAAGATTCGAGGAAAATATATTACACCTCTCTTAAAAGATATGGCAGGTCAATCGGATTCAGACTACTGTAATCAATTGCTAACCGACCAAAATCGGACTACTGCAGAACTGGTAGCGAAATTTTGGGTGGCATGCTATAGCAGCCAGAATAGACAGCTAAACCCTTAGACTTTGGTCTTACATTGCTATATTTGCTGTTTTAGATATTTTATTTTTTGTATGTCTGGTGTGGCTCTTTGTAGTGCATGCCAGTCTTTGAAGTTTTGTACTCAATTTTGTATGGCTTGATGCCGTAACTATAAAGTATGTATGTATGTACTGGCTACAGAATCAAAATCCTGCCAAGTCTGATGTCCAATTTCATTATCATAATTAATCACAGTACTGAAATTAATATCCTAGGACTCATTCTCCTCTCTTGTGCTCAATACCAGGGAAAACAATGGACATGGGGAAAAGGGGAAACCTACAGTGTCCCCCCATGACAAAAATAAGATTTATCAAACAGAATACGATGATGGACTTTGACTTGAAGAACAGCAGAATTCTACTATCCAGAGCTTTTTTACAGGCGGTTTCCAAACTTTTTTACTACATAGGAAAATTACCGTATTTTTCGCACCATAAGACGCACTTTTTTCCCACAAAACAGGGGGGTGGAAAGTCTGTGCGTCTTATGGAGCGAAGAAAACAGATTATATTTTCCTGTTTTCTTCTAAAAAATTGGTGCGTCTTATGGAAAGGTGCGTCTTATGGAGCGAAAAATACGGTAACTTCAAAAGAGGGACGTGAAGAATATAAACTCAAGGATCTGTGAGAGGTAGATTAAATGATCTGAATTCATAGCCATTTTTATAAGTGTATTTTTAATTCTTCAAGCCTTACAGGGATGAACATCCTATTTGGTTTCTATCTCCGTAAGAAAAGCCTCAAAGCTCAAGAATTATAAGCCTAAAGTGTTGTGCACCATGAAATTGTTGTGGATTAAGTTCTGTGTGCTCTTCATTCACACAAGGCACTCTATGCAAGGAGAGGAATTATGCATAAGAATCAAATAGTGTCTGAAACAAATTTCATGGGAGTTGACCTTTCCTGTGCTGCGTTTCCTTTACACATTACAGACTAATGTGCTTTTATGGAGTCTACATTTGTCTGAACATTCTTCTTGCATCTGTTTCAGTGCATGTGCATGGAATATAAATGCACATATAGTTTGCCACAACTAGTAGACATGCACAAATATTTCAGAACTCACTATGAGTCTCTTAACACGATATACCTGTGGTTTACACTAGTGATGGGAATTTTGGCTCTCCAAATATATTTGGACTGGGTTTTCCATAAATCTTCACCAGAGTCTATATCAACTGTTCCTAAACTAATGCTCTCTAGTTATTTTAGAGCACAATTTTATCTGATGCCTAATGGATTGGTGCAGATGCCCCCAAAGCTGTTAGCAGTTGTAGTCCAAACCCCCTGGAGGGCCCCAATTTGGAACGCTTACTGCAAGACAAGAGAGCAAAGATATCAGCACCAAGAGAGGATATATGGTTCTCTAGAATTTAAAATTATCCTTTGTGCTGATTACCTTTTTTATTTATCTCTGATCCTCAGTATTCTGATCTGGCATCAACATGGATGATTAATCTGGTTGGAGATTTATCTGACTGTTCAATCATCTGCTAAAAATCAACTGCCCAAAATCTGAGTGGATTAATTTCTATTAATTATTTCTCATATGATTACATTCAACTGTTATTGATTTTTTAACAGTCTTGGTTGTTGACAGATAGACGCTATTAAATTTCAAAAAATGTAGTACCTGGATTATTCTTTGATGGGGAAAAAAAGCCAAAAAGCCATGGTGTTAAGATGTCTTTATTAAGGCTAACTAAAATATCACAACGTGATTAAAAAGTTTTGGATAATCCCAGAATTCTCTGTCAGGCTAGTTATCAAACAAAAATGACAAAAGCATCAGAAGAAACAGCACGTGCAGCATGAAGAAAAGCAGTCTGCAGTCCAAAGCTGTCAGGAAATGTGTCACTATCATTATACTCTTTTCTGAGACAACTGGTCCATCATCCTATTTTTCCTTGTGGCTATTAAGTGAAACAAAAACAAAAAGGTGTGTGGCCATGGAAATGAAGCAATAACGGGAAAGTCTGAAGACAGAACAGAAGGTGCATTGAACAGACTTAAGACATTCAAACTGTTCTCAATGTAAAACATATTACAGAGACTACAATCTTGCTTTCCCTATGTACAACAAGAAGAAAAGGGAGCATAGTAAGAATGCAAGTATATAGAGGAGACAACAGAAAGCGCTGTCCAAACTGAGGTAGTTGTCTTGAACTTTCCTTTCTGCAAATGTCATACTTCAATATTTTAAATTCCTTATGCATTTTCCAGTCTGGTACATTAATTCTACAATGGTTGTCACTGCACTGAAATGAAGCCAAACTGGTGTTAAGCCAAATACTCCAGCTCAGACTGATCAAGACATATCTAACGTACCATGCATCAAACAGGAAAGAAACATGCTTATGTTTTTATATAGCTAGAAAAAGTAAGAAACAGGAAAAACTGCCATTCTCCACGATCAAATCTTTTGCTGCTGAATTACTAAAAAAAGGACATCGACCACATTCAGGAATTCTCACAGCTATTACTGAAATGATCAGTAATTAAATATGAACTTCCTTCTCTGTTGCTCAAATTCACCTCTGCTTAAAGGAAGTCATCAGCTCAAATTTCAAGACCTGCAGAAGAAAAATAAATAAACATAGATCAGCTTTCAGTTGTTCTTAGTCATAGAATAATCTACGTCAAATCTGGGATTTATTTGACATCTACATCAGTCATAGAATAATATCTACCGTATTTTTTGCACCATAAGACACACTTTTCCCCCACAAAACAGGGGGGTGGAAAGTCTGTGCGTCTTATGGAGCGAAGAAAACAGATTATATTTTCCTGTTTTCTTCTCCTAAAAATTGGTGCGTCTTATGGAAAGGTGCGTCTTATGGAGCGAAAAATATGGTAGTTAGCTGGTTATCCAAATGCTTATAACTTTTTACAGATACATTTTTGACAGAATGCAAAATTTGCTGTACAAGGAAGTTCAAATCCTGTTGATAGAGAAGAAAAACTAAGAGCATTATTCTCAGAGTTCACCACTATGCCAGTACTTAGGATGCTAATGCAGCCATGAGTAAAAGGCTGCTACTCCATTTATGCTGTATTTACATATATATTATTTCAGTGCAAGAATGCCCAAGAAGATTTTGGACTGAAAACTCCCATTGTCCTTCATCATTGGCTACAGTGGCTGGGGATCATGGGAGCAGTGGGCCAAAACACATTTGGAGTATCAAGGTTGCCCAGTGTTCAGGCTCTCTTTAATGTCTGCAATGAAAAATATACGACACATAAATGCGAGACTTTTTTCTTGAAATACACCATCGATGTGCATTCAGAAGATATAACAAATCATATGGGTCCATGTCTCTTTCACACTTTCTACCCAAGCAACCCTAGTGGAACTTCAGTTTAGCTATAACCTAACCAGATTGTTGCACAAAGTTGGACGAGGCTCAAAACACAGAAAGAAAGGACCTTTATTATACAAACTGCAAAAGTAATATAACTCTGATCAGAACAGCATTAAGAAATGAACAAAGCTGAGGCAGAGGGAATGAAGATTAAATCCTGAAATAATCAGGATAAAAAATTAGAGGTGATGTTTCATTTCCTTCTGGCTATGTTTAATTGGTCATACTGTCAAATGAATTACTTGGAAAAATGACAAACACTATCTTTTTATACAAAGATTTTTGGTAAACAGAATTTATATTATATTTTCTTGCAAAAATATACATACTGGCTAAAATTCTGATTAGTAACATCATCCAAAAACATTACTCATTAATTTATAGTTCCCTGTCGCCTTCCCCTAGTTCCCTGTCTCCTTCCCCTAGCTGAAAAGTCTGTTTTATTTGAAAACTCCAAACATTTCAGGTACTAAATTGTACTATGACTAAAGGAACACCTTACTGCCAATGATTTCCTATCAATCAGAGTTAGTGGAAGTCAGAAGCCAAAGCAAATATGAGAAGATGCTATTCATTAACACACCAAAGTACTGTATTAGTTTTTTTAACAAGGGTTTTAATTAGCTTCTTTGGCCTACCATCTGCAGGTTCTTCAAATTTTTCATCAGTGAGTTCATCAAAATTTTCATCTTCTAGACTCTTTGATTCTTCAGTCTCTGTCATAAAAAGAAATTATAACTGTACACTGAGGCTAGAATCAGAAATAGAAAAAACATGTGACTAGAAAAGGAAAATCCTCAACTACTACAAGCCTCCGAGCGTTACAACTGGAGTTCCTCTTTCTTCCAGGACTGTTTCTTTATTTGGTGATTGGTCTTTAAGATTTAAGACTGGGATTCCTCTGAAATCTGATTTCACAAATCCAAAAAGGTGGCTTCAGTCAGTTCTCTGCAACTCTGTTTCCAGTTCTACAGGCTATCTCTGTTGTTTTTTCTTGCTATAATCTTGCAGAAATTATGGCCTACACATAAATGGACCAGGCTGAAAAATGTAATGCTGGCCATTAAACAGAAACATGGAAAAGACTGGAGTTCTGTTGCCAGCACCCCAACATTACATTTAGCTTTACATTTCTTGAATTGACATGGGCAAAATAATTTCTCTGTCTCAGAGTTAGTCCATGCATGAATATTTATCACTTGTTTATATCCCAAACAAGTAGGGACTTGCAGAGATACAGGAATGTAGCAAAACTTTCATAACTCACCTTACTAAAAATGTAATTCTTTTATATGTGATCAGTTCATAAACTCAGCTATAGTTACAACATGAGATACTGGTTTTATTGTATAGAGAGCTCTTCTCACTAGCTGTTAATCATTGGCAATAAAATAAGCAGCTTAAGGAGAATAAATTGGAGCAGAGAAAAAGGACTGAGTTGTTTCATTCTGTCTGCCCATTTTGCCAAGGTGGTTTGCAATGTGCCCAAGTTGATTTTGGTTTCTAAAATATATGACTAAAAAACCTCCACACAAAATCCTGTGAAAGTTACCTTCAGCAGCAGCCTGGTCTTCACTTTCTAATGCTAAGATCTGGCCACTTGATGAAAGTCTGATATCTGAAAAGGACCACATTAAAGAAAAGACCAGTCCAATGAGTTCTTATCAATGCAACAGTTCAAGGGGTCATAAATGAACAGAAAAAAAATGCCAGCCCTGGGAGGGAAATAGCAATCTATGTCTGTTTCCTTGTCTCTGTCTGTACAGCAAAACTGTGAGAGATTTTTAAGGGCAGCCTATAGCAGTTCCCAACCTTGTCTGTTAAGCATAAGATACCAACTCCTGCAATGACACAAAGGAGAATTTGCCATATTCTTTATCTGATATTATAAACCTGCCCATTTCACAAGAAATAGTTTCTCTACTTAACATCAGCTGAGTCCCACAGTCACTTAAAATTCTCTCTCTTTGTCACTTAAAATTCTCTCAGGCACTCTGACAGCACTGCATGAAGTTAACTTCAGGACTTCATGTGTGACTAGACAGTCCAGTCACCCCAATCTGGAATTAGCTGAATAGTGTCGCTTTGAGACACAGTATGCCATTTGAGGTGATCTTTACAATCAAACAAGGATCAGGTGGTTTTGGGACAGGAAATCATTCTGCACCTCAAAGCAACCTTATTTAGCTACAACATCCTCTCCAGTATTCCCCTCCATTGGAAGGAGAAGGTTACAGCTAAAAAAAACTTATAGGAGAGAGGCATGCAAGGGAATCTCCTTCCTATCAAGTGAAACAGAACTGGAGTTTAAGGGGGAGTCCAATTCACATCCCACGGTGGGCCAGGGGAAAGCTGGGAAAAATATTTTTCTATTGGTAAGTGAAATGCTGGTCAGTTGGCTTGCCATCAAGTGGCGTAGTACTGGAATTTTAAGAGAACAACAACCCATCCAACAGTCTTTTAAGAGAACAACAGTGTCATCCTCCATGGGGGACCAGGAGAAAGCTCAACTTTTTTTTATTGATCAATGGCATATTACTGACATGGGGGATCCACTTTGATTTGATTCTGGTGATCAATAATGCTGAAAACAAAAACACATGCTAAAAAAAAGTAATCCCTTCTAGGGACCCAAAAAGGTGCAGGTAGGCATGGATAAGGATCAAACAGGTGTGCAATTGCCAGAACATCGTGTGGTTGCCATAAAGTGGAATGAAACTGTCCATATCAAAATTGGTCCACAAGGTGAGATAAAGCACCATCTGATGACTGCTTTACTTTTATCAGTCTCTCACTACTACACACACTTCGAGCTACATGTGCTACATACACACTAAGTCTGCCGTATGAACGTCAATGACATGTGCAGGATTCAGTATGGATCAATTATCAACATACCACATTGGGTGCTTGCTAAACTACTTGCAGCAGTTCACCAAAAAAAGAGATATTTTGTGCTGTGATCTGCTTGCTGCACAGGTGTGGTCGTTGTTGTTTAGTCATGTCTGACTCTTCGTGACCCCATGGACCAGAGCACGCCAGGCTCTCCTATCTTCCATTGCCTCCCGGAGTTGTGTCAGATTCATGTTGGTAGCTTCGATGACACTTTCCAACCATCTCGTCCTCTGTCATCTCCTTCTTGCCTTTACACTTTCCCAACATCAAGGTCTTTTCCAAGAAGTCTTCTCTTCTCATGAGATGGCCAAAGTATTGAAGCCTCAGCTTCAGGATCTGTCCTTCCAGTGAGCACTCAGTGTTGATTTCCTTCAAAATGGATAGGTTTGTTCTCCTTGTAGTCAAGGGGACTCTCAAGAGCCTCTTCCAGCACCACAATTCAAAAGTATCAATTCTTCGGCAGTCAGCTTTCTTTATGGTCCAGCTGTGGTTCATAAAGCTAGGGTACAGGTGTGGTACCTGTAACTAAAATTTAACCTAGACTATATTTTATGATGCCAATTCTGGAGATGTTAATGAGAACAGATATTGAACTTGTATGTGAAATAGCAGCTCTGATATTTCTTGTGGCTGCAATATACATCACAACTCAACGCCAGGTTTCAGAGGGTCAGTAAAAGTCTGAAGACTCCAGATATTTTTTAAATGAGAGAGGTAGTTCTAACCCATCCCAAATCCCTCATGATTTCATGGGAGGAGGCAGCTGTCAGCTCCTGGAAGGGAAGCAAGGCCTGCTGCCTCTGAGGATGATGGTGACAGCAGTGGCAGTGGCAGGTAGGGAGGCCCATCCCTTCGTTCGTTCGTTTGTTTAGTCGTTTAGTCATGTCCGACTCTTTGTGACCCCATGGACCAGAGCACACCAGGCCCTCATATCTTCCACTGCCTCCCGGAGTTGGGTCAGATTCATATTGGTTGCTTCGGTGACACTGTCCAACCATCTCATCCTCTGTCGTCCCCTTCTCCTCTTGCCTTCATACTTGCCCAACATCAAGGTCTTTTCCAGGGAGTCCTCTCTTCTCATGAGATGGCCAAAGTATTGGAGCCTGAGCTTTAGGATCTGTCCTTTCAGTGAGCACTCAGGGTTGATTTCCTTTAGAATTGATAGGTTTGTTCTCCTTGCAGTCCAGGGGACTCTCAAGAGTCTCCTCCAGCACCACAATTCAAAGGCATCAATTCTTCGGCAGTCAATAGGGACTCAATACATGACTTGGAAAAATGATTCTGAGTCGTGAGTTTTTTTTAAAAAAAAAAAACAGTGAGTCACTGGTGTGACTTAAGTCAGGCTTAACAGAGAGTTGTGACTCGTGAGTCCCCATCCCTGGAAATATTCTGTATAAAGTTCAATATTTGTCCATTATGCAGGAGGAGGAAGCTAATTCACCCATAGTTCCATTTATTTCAGGAGTGGGCAAAGTACAGCTTTCCCAGATGCTGCAGGGCTGCAACTCCTGTCATTATCCAATGGGGAGTGTTATACTTTGCTCACCTGATGAGCTATAAAAATTTGAATTGCTTCAATTACCTTAATATCTACCAACACTTGAGTTGTATATTTTTAAAGGAATTGGAAGTCCATTTGAACACTCGTCTAGCACATTATGCTAGCACATCTTAACACCAGTACACACTGCTGTTTATATTATTTTACCCTGGAGAAGTCAGGAAGATGGTATGGTAATGTTTTCACCACAAGTATTATACACTTAACATTTTTATTTTTATTTTCTTACCATCTTGGGGTTCAATGATTTCTTCTTCTTCTTCCGTAATATCAGTATATATCTTACGAAGTTCTGAAAGAAAGTACATTCTTTCATTCAACTACAAACTCTTAATAAAAATGGAGAACTAGGCCGAAGTGAAGTATGATAACAATAGGGTTTTGAGGTCTAAAAACGCCTATTTGAAATATCTTTTTAAAATAATCCAAAATGAAACTGCAGCCCATTAAGAGATGTAGTCAAGTATTTTAACATTGTAAAATTGCATAATTATGATTTAATTTAAGGTTGCAATCCTGTATCCTTCTGCCTTGGGGGTATACTGTATCACACTGAACTCAATGGGCCTTTCTCCTGAGGAGACTTTTTAAAAGTCTTGAACTATAAAACAGGCCTGCACAACATGGGACTGCATTTATTTATTTTATTTATTTATTTAATTTATACCCCGCCTATCTGGCCCACCGGACCACTCTAGGCGGCTTCCAAATATAAAATCAAATAATAAAACATAGACAAATACATAATAATCAAACAAGAACAGCAGTAAAGATAAAAAGGAAAAGTAAGAAAAAATCAAGAGTTGGCTGGAGGGAAGGCCTGAATAAACAGCCATGTTTTTAATTGGGTTTTAAAGGTGCCCAACGTGGGGGCCGCGCGAATCGCCGGAGGGAGATTGTTCCAGAGGCGAGGAGCCACCGCCGAGAAGGCCCGGTTTCGTGTCTTCTCCTTCCGGGCCTCTCTCAGCGTCAGGCTCCTCAGCCTCACCTCCTGACTCGCGCGGGTGATCCGGGTAGACCTTGGTGGGAGGAGGCGTTCCGCCAAATATCGAGGTCCTAAACCGTTTAGGGCCTTATACGTAAGCATTAAAACTTTGAAGTTGACACGGAAACAGATGGGCAGCCAATGCAATGCGGCCAGCGTTGGAGAGATGTGTTGATATTTTCTCACTCCTGTAAGGAGCCTGGCCGCCGCATTCTGCACCACCTGAAGTTTCCGTGTCAGCCTCAAAGGCAGCCCCACGTAGAGCGCGTTACAGTGATCTAATCTTGAGATTACGAGCGCATGCACCAAGGTAGTGAGCGCCCCCATGTCAAGATAGGGTCGCAGCCGGGCAATCCGCCAAAGATGGAAAAATGCGGTGCGGACTACCGATGCCACCTGAGTTTCCATGGTGAGCATCGGGTCCAAATATATGCCGAGGCTGCGGACCCCACTCTTCGCGGCCAAGGTGGTCCCCCCAAATGTGAGAGAGCCACCCAAGCCACCTACCATGGGGGCACCCACCCTCAGAACTTCCGTCTTATCCGGATTCAGCCTCAGTCCGTTCTCCTGCATCCATTGCAGTACGGCCCCCAGGCAACGCTGAAGGGAAAGGACAGCATCACCTGCAGTTGGTGAAAAGGAGATGTAGAGCTGGGTGTCATCGGCATATTGATGACACAAAGCCCCACATCCCCTAATGACCCCACCCAGCGGCCTCATATAGATGTTAAACAGCATTGGGGAGATAATCGACCCCTGTGGAACCCCACAATTGAGACTCCACGGGGCCGAGACGCTCTCCCCAAGCTGAACTCTCTGGGGACGGTCCCCCAAGAAGGAACGGAGCCAGGCAAGTGCCAAGCCACCAATTCCCAACTCAGAGAGCCTCCCTAGGAGGATACCGTGGTCGACGGTATCAAAGGCCGCCGAGATGTCGAGGAGGACCAGCAGGGAGATTTTGCCACTGTCGGCCTCCCTCAGCAGGTCATCGTACAGGGCGACCAATGCCGTCTCAGTACCGTGGCGCGGCCTGAAGCCCGACTGAAATGGATCCAGGGCATCCGTTTCGTCCAGGTGAGCCTGGAGCTGATCAGCCACCACCCTCTCAACCACTTTGCTCATGAAAGAAACATTGGCGACAGGCCTATAATTGCCAATTTCGTCCGCCGCCAAACTAGGTTTCTTTCTTATGGGCCTAATGAGTGTCTCCTTGAGGGCGGATGGAAATCTACCCTCAAGGAAAGACTCATTTATTATTACTGTGGCCCATTCTGTTGTTATCGGCCTGGCTGCTTTGATTAACCAGGCCGGGCAAGGGTCCAAGGAGGAGGTGGTGGCCCGGCAGCGGTCAAGCACCCTGGAAACGGAATCAGGCGTTACAGGCTGAAAAGAATCGAAAGTCACTGGGTAAGATGGAGTGCTGGACATCTCTGCTCGACTCACTGTTTTTAAAAACGGAGAGAGCTCCCGGCGGATGGCCTCCACTTTAGATTTTAAAAAGGCTGCAAACTGGTCAGGGGAAAAACTAGGGGGAGGCCTATCACCTGAACCAGTTCCAGATAGGTCGCGCACTATTTAGCTCTTCCTATCTTGCACTGTCCTGTGCCCAGTGCTTGATACATCTGATAATGTTCTAAATGTTGGTGCCTTGAAACTATAAAACAATGGGAATCAATGGGTGGGATACAAGGAATATCCTGCTAGTTCACTGATTGTATCAGATTATCAATATCGCCCTTGGAATTTTTTTTAAGATAAGGCAGCCAGCATGAGGTAGGTAGGTACAGAACAAAGCCTAACCCCCTAAGTGTAGTTTCTCAACAAATGTGATAGTGCGTAGTTTTGACATCTTCCCCGTCAGAAATCCCTTCACTTCCAAAAGCAGTTTGCTATATGAATTAGAGGTAGGTTGGCATGGTTGTTTGAGAAAAACATTGCAGTCTCTTTCAGTCATGACTCATGACATAAGCGTCACTGGGTCTTTTTGGTTGTGAAGCTCCGGTTGCGGTCACACTGCCAATTTGATCCGAGTCATTTCCAACTCTGTTTACATCAATGTCACATTTGTTGAGAAACTACACTTAGGGGGTTAGGCTTTGTCCTGTACCCACCTACCTCATGCTGGCTGCCTTATCTAAAAAAAATAAAATAAAAAATGCCAAGGAGGATATTGATAATCTGATACAATCATGGAAATGTACAAGCCAGTAGAGAGAGAAAATGGCAAGACTCTTCCTCCTCCTTCCCAAAGTGAAACTGAACTCAGAAATTCACAATATTCTGAGCTTTTTAATTTTCCAAGGAGGAAGGACTGCTTTCCTCTGGCTGTTAAATTTCTCTGTCCTGTTGAACTATTGACATCTCCCTTGGGATTTTTTTTTAAAAAAAAGGTAGCCAGTACAAGGCAACAGATACAATTTTAGCATGCCGAACAGGAAGAAATAAGGCCATTTAAGGGCATCTACCTCATGGCTTCCTGACTGATGCTTTGGTGGATATGAAGTGCAACTTTGCCAAGGGAGAGGATCCCTGTACCTTTAGATGTTCAAGTGAGAGCATTTAGACTAGATAAACCTGAACACTTTATGGTATTGAGCCCCCAGGCACTCTGATTGCTGGCGGAGGCATTTCCCTTCTTCATATGAGGAACAGCTTTCCGATCCTTCCCCCACTTGACTATACTTGCAGGGTCTGGCTTCCCTCTTACGGCCAGGATTGCAGCTACAGACTCCTTACTACCTCTTAAAGCACTTACGAAACTTACAGGAGCATTTACATACACAAAGCAAATGGGACTGAAGCAATTTAGGGATCAAGTTATTTTAAAAAGCCTTTACCAGCTGCGTGACAAAAACTCAACTTTCATAGCCAAATAAATTGGTTTTACACATGTGTCATCTGCCCAGCAACTTTTACATTGATTGAAACAATGCTAAAGTACAGTTCTTATGGCCAAACATCTGTATCTTGATAACAAATGGTTTTGTGCCACATTGTTGTCCTTTTTATGCATTTTCGCTGACAGAATTACAAATGAAATTCACATTGTATTATTAATCCTCAAGTAACCAAGGATTCCAAGAGTCTAGCACTACATAAAATGGTTACAGTTCATTCAGCTTCAGCTAAAACCCAAAGAGTATATATTTACAGTTTTTGTTCAGTTTTGAAATCTAGCCCCAAGAATATAAGCTTTGAAATCTGATCCTCAGATTCTCCTTGTATTAGTTGTTACAAAAAGTACTCTTGTTATTCTGCTTATTTTTACCTCGCCTCTGTGGGTACAATTCTTTCACTTCACCTAATGCAACTTGCTTTTCCTGCATGGGGAAAAATATTTACCACAGAACAATTATAGGTGATAACACATTTTATATACTGTATAGAAATTGCATTCCAATAAATTAACTTCAATTAACATAACTCATTATAACCTTTGCCTGAATATATTAGTCTGCTTCCTTTGCATAATGTTTATAGCTTACTTCCAAACCTGTTGGTTTGGAAGTAAAGTGCTCAAGAAAATATGTCTCAGTTTAATAATTTAATATGGTTAAGCTTGGAATCTCAGGAAATTGGTGAGACTCCCAAGAATATTTTCTTTAAACAAAATAAAAGCATTGTAAAAAATACTGAAAACTCTTTTCTTAAAAATATGTTGTTAATTTGGAACAAATATTTAAAAAAATGTTCCATCAACTTCTCCATTACATCCAGTGGTATAACTGGAGAAATATAGTGACTCTATTAAGAAAAAAAAGTTACTGTTATAAAAATTAGTTAGAAAAGATGGGGAATAAAGAAAAATAATAGATCTCAGGAATGGAAAGAATATATTGGTTTAATCTTATTCAGTTAGAGCAGTGGACTAAAGACTGGGTAAAAAGGAACAGTAAATGTAGGATTTTATGAGATTTGAAGAGAAGGTATTAGAAAAGGAAAAGGTAGATGAAAATAAGACAATGAAAGGGATAATAAGCAGAATTTACAAGATATCAACAACAGCAGAGAACCAATAATATTATCTTAAAACATTATGGGAACATTATTTGGGAGAGTAAAAAGGTACTCAGGTCTGGAAGACTATATGGGATAAAAGAACATTAAAATCTATGTCAGTAAGGATAAAGGAAAAAATTATAAATTAGTTTGGAGAAGGTATTTAACTCTGGTGAGATTAAATCAAATAGATAATTACTCTAATTTATGTTGGATAGGATGTCAGAAAATAGGTACTTATTTTCATATGTGGTGGGAATGTGAGAATATAATGAAATTTTGATGGTTGGTTTTTAAGGAAGCAAACAAAAGGATTAAGATAGAGGTTTGCCCTAAAATAGCTCTTTTATCAATATTTGATAAGGTGCAATGAAGCTGGAAAGTAAAAGAATTCAAATTCTTTAACAGCAGCAAGATTAATGGTAGCAAGGAATTCAAAAGTAAAGCATGATTTTCAATCAAATGAATGGTATAAAGAAGTTTGGAATATAGCTATTAATGATAAATTATTGTGCTCCTGCCTCCTATTGCCATGTGACCCTAAATGTTTGTTCAAAGCCAATTTGGCCTTTAGTTGAAAGAGATTCACCACATGTTTCACATACTACTGGAATGAATGCAGCATATTACCCGAATTAGGTCCCAGGCTAGTATTTGAAGATACTCTTGATTCTTCTCACTAATCTCTAGTTCTGTACAGACAATCCAGTTGCCATTTTTGAATTTTACAGGCATGGAATAGACAATTCCTTCAGGAAGCCCAAACTGGCCTAAGGAACAGAAATGGTAATCTGCAAAATGTTCCTTCCATCACAGATAACACACATGGTCTCACACCTTTATCATTTACCATTAAAACTGGAATGACAAGAACCTAGATCATGTCCATCCATTTTGTCACTTCAATTACTGAAGTGGCACTCAGTAATTTGATAATACTCTCAGCATTACCAGTGGCAGTAAAAGTATACCCCCCCCCAATTAATTTAGAAGCTAAGTGGAGGTCTGAAAGGTGGAGAACAAATACTGTTTGGCTTGTTGAGGAGGGGAGATGATATTGAACTGTAGCAATTTCAGTAACCACGAGCAAGGATTGATACAACCAGAAGAGTTTTCTCTCCATGGGAAGTCTATCAAGAATGAAGTTTATTCCTTGCGCGTTGATAAAAAACACAGAAACCAAGTTCATATGCAAATGTCTTGGTCAGCAGCAATGGACAGTTTATTACCAAGAAACAAGGACCGTGTGTTATCAAAGCAAGCTACCGTATTTTTCGCTTCATAAGACACACCTTTCCATAAGACGCACCAATTTTTTAGGGGAAGAAAACAGGAAAATATAATCTGTTTTCTTCGCTCCATAAGACACACAGACTTTCCACCCCCCTGTTTTGTGGAGGAAAAGTGCGTCTTATGGTGCGAAAAATACGGTACATTCTGAAAAGAAGCGGTGAGAATTTTGAATAACTCTCAAGGAAATGTCGAGCATAACAAGACATGGCCTATACAAATTAAGCACTTAAATGAATTAATTTAGCTCTTTGTATGAATTATTGTTCAGGCTTCCCAGTGGATGGTTATTGCTAAAAAGAACTGTAAATATTATAAATGTGTGTAGCCTTGAGATAATCTTTTAGGCATTTCTGTGGCTGTATATATATTTTTAATTAATGTGATTAGGATTTCAATTAAGGTGGTTTGGATATCACAACTATTTATTTTATATATCTGACTGATATTTCATGACATGTATCTATAAAAGCATTTAAGTAAACTGTTAATAGGTGTGTTTAGTAAAACAGAGGTTTTGTTTATATTATTAGGCTTTCAGTGCACTGGTTTTTTCTTGTTTTTTGGGTACCATGACACAGTGAATCAGCAATACTTTCACAGGACCTTTAAAAAAGCCCTTCAAAGCACTGCTGATAAATTATCAACAATTTAAAAGAAATGCAAATTGTCTCCCCCCTGACTTGCCCTCCAAAGGAGAGCTGAGCAGAAGTTTCCAATAAAGCAGCTTATCAAAAGAGACAGTCTTAACCCTCTTGAGAGATCCTTCCCTTTAAAAGGGTGTGACGGACAGGCCAGAAACCACACCTGTCCATCACAATGGAACCCTGATTTTGCAACCAATGGTTGAGCAGGAGGGAGGAACCAATGGAATATAAGAGGAGAATGGAAGACAGTTAAAAATCAGATAGGACCAGAGTTAGAGATTTCAGTTAGAAATGAGTTAGAAGTAGAGTTAGGATTTCAGTTAGTCAGGAGTTAAAGAGCTATACAGTAGTGCCCCGCATAGCGAGGTTAATCCGTTCCAGATTAACCTTCACTATGGGAAAACATCGTTAAGCAGAACGGGGAAACAAAGTTTAATGCATTCCAAATGGGCCCAAAACTCACAGTTCTCCGATGTTTTCCCATGTTCCGGCGGCCATTTTTGGTGTTCCAGTGGCCATTTTGGGTATTCCGGTGGCCATTTTGGGTGTCCCCGGCAGCCATTTTGGGTGTCCCTGGTGGCCATTTTTGGTGTCCGGTGGCCATTTTGGGTGTCCGGCGGCCATTTTGGAACCGCCAAACACCTGTTCCCCCATTGTAATGCGAGCATGCCCTCGCATTAGCGATGGGGAAATCCGCATCGCAATGCGGATTCATCGTTCAACTGTGCGCTCGTAATGCGAGGCACCACTGTATAGTCAAAGTTAGAAGTGAGAATAGTAACAAGTAAATACAGAAGTTGGTTAAATGGCAAATAAGTAAATAAAAGAGGACATTTCAATGATTGTGATTCTGAGTAAATATATAAAGAACATCTGTAACTTTAATATAAACTTTCAATTGTTGGTAGCCAGTGTCTGAGTGAAATAATTTATATTGTGGATAAAAGAAATCCACTGGTTGCAGCGAAAAAGGGTGAAAATTAAATGTCATGCCCGAAAGGGAAACTGGGTGTGTACAAGAACAAACAGGGGAACTGGGGGTGTGTGATAAAGGGAAACAATTTTCCCTTTAAAGTGAAACAAGATCTTGCTTGTGCTAAACAAGGTCACTTCAGGTGCGGTGTGGTTTCCTGACCCAAGACCTCCTGATTCCTTGCAAGCAAATACAAGGATTGTACTACAGCCATGCCCCACCTTAACTGAAATTAAGTAACTCTCTTTAGCTTGATCCAGCCCACTCCAATTTGGCCATCTAATCAAGCTCAGTATCTGGATCCAACACACAAATTACTAACACAGCAAGACCCAGGAGTTCCATCAGTCTTAAATCATACAAGATCTCACAAAGACTACCTTCATGATCCATCCATCCACAAGCCTATATGGGGGTATTCGTATACAAATATCCCCCTACATGTGCAGATAATGAGGGTCTGGCCCTCTGGGGCCAAACTGACCACTCACCTGTCCGCAGCTGCTGCAGGCTCCAGGATCCCTTCCTATTGCTCCATTGTTTGTGATGGATTAGCCACTCTTCGATCTTGCAGAGAGGCTCGTCATCCCACCTTCTGCCAGGACTGGCTAATCCATCATGAGCAACGGAGCGATAGGAAGGGAGAACAGAGGCTGCGGCAGCAGCGGAATCGTGAATGGAACATCCAGCCCCAGGGGGCCAGACCCTCGTTATCTGCACCTGCGGGGGGGGGAATATTTGAATTCATATAGGAATGCCCCATCTCTAGTCCTAATATTTTCATTTAGATACATCTTTTCTGTGGTTTCTCATATAAATAGAGTAGTGTGATAGAGAAGCACTTGAGGATTATTTGAATAAAAGACAATATTTACCTTCAGCAATTACTCCTAGAGAGATCATCTCTCCTGGTGGGGAGTCCTGGTACCAGGACTTCAGCAGAGTAGCGATGGTGTGTGCAGGAGCCAAGCCTAAGCAATGAGTTCCCCAAGAAGTCAGAGAACTCAGTGCTATCAGAAATTCCGTACGCATCCACACACTGTTAGTGAGAAAGGACAGTTTTTCCTAAATACAAATACATAAAGCTACAACAAAGTTACTCCTTTTAAGACAGAAACACTAAGCAATCCTCCCTCCCTCTCTCTCTCTCTCTTTTTTAATAAAGGCTCTCTTCAAGAAATTTTGTTTCAAATCTCTAGCCTTACATGTTGCCACAATTTCTTCAGAAAATGTGAAATGATGTGGCATGTCCAGACAATGAGGAAGATCCCCAAACAGTTTGCGCCTCTCCATCTCTAGGCACTACAAACTAGGGTGCAAATGCGTGAGTGCTTTATCTTTAATCTGCTGCTGAACTGTGAGATGAGTCGTTTTCTCCCGCCCATTCCCCTCCTAGCTATATTGTCTACCATCCTCCCACATTTCCTGTAGTCACTTAAATTCCAGAAGTGCTTTGGTGCTGATGGGGAAGATTACAGATCACTGGAAAATGCTGGGGAGGAGAATGTCTCGAAAAGGGCATCTTCCAGCTCACAGTGAAACTAGATGATAAATTTGACATTTGTTAAGGAGAGATGTCTGTTCAAATGCTGAGCACATGCTTTTCCTTACCTACATATCCTGCTTTTAGCATGACTTATTTTGTAAGGCAGGCTTCAGCAGTATGTGGACCGAGAACTCCCAGAAGTACAAGCTAGATTTCAAAGGGGCAGAGGAACTAGAGATCAAATTGCTAAAATGCGCTAGATTATGGAGAACACCAGAGAGTTCCAGAAAAACATCTACTTCTGCTTCATTGACTATGCAAAAGCCTTTGACTGTGTGGACCACAACAAACTATGGCAAGTCCTTAAAGAAATGGAACTGCCTGATCACCTTATCTACCTCCTGAGAAACCTATATGTGGGACAGGAAGCAACAGTTAGAACTGGGTATGGAAACACTGATTGGTTCAAAATTAGGAAAGGAGTACGACAAGGCTGTATATTGTCCCCCTGCTTATTTAACTTATATGCAGAATACATCATGCGAAAGGCCGGACTGGAGGAATCCCAAGCTGGAATTAAGATTGCCGGAAGAAATATCAACAACCTCTGATATGCAGCGATACCACTCTGATGGCAGAAAGTGAGGAGGAATTAAGGAACCTTGTAATGAGGGTGAAAGAGGAGAGTGCAAAAACCGGTCTGAAGCTCAACATCAAAAAAACTAAGATCATGGCCACTGGTTCCATCACCTCTGGGGAAATAGAAGGGGAAGATATGGAGGCAGTGACAAATTGCACTTTCTTGGGCTGCATGATCACTGCAGATGGAGACAGCAGCCATGAAATTAAAAGACACCTGCTTCTTGGGAGGAAAGCAATGACAAACCTCGATAGCATCTTAAAAAGCAGAGACATCACCTTGTCAACAAAAGTCCGAATAGTCAAAGCTACGGTTTTCCCTGTAGTGATGTATGGAAGTGAGAGCTGGCCCACAAAGAAAGCTGACCGCCGAATAATTGATGCTTTTGAATTGTGGTGTTGCAGGAGGCTCTTGAGAGTCCCCTGGACTGCAAGGAGAACAAACCTATCCATTCTAAAGGAAATCAAGCCTGAGCGCTCACTGGAAGGACAGATCCTGAAGTTGAGGCTCCAATACTTTGGCCATCTCATGAGAAGAGAAGACTCCCTGGAAAAGCCCCTGATGTTGGGAAAGTGTGAAGGTAAGAGAAGAAGGGGACAACAGAGGACGAGATGGCTGGACAGTGTCACCGAAGCGACCAACATGAATTTAACCCAACTCTGGAAGGCAGTGGAAGACAGGAGAGCCTGGTGTGCTCTGGTCCATGGGGTCACGAAGCGTCGGACACGACTAAATGACTAAACAACAACATTTTGTAAGTGGCCATTAGAGAGTAAGCATTGGTTGAAATTCCAAGTCTGATTGCTCATGTACATATACCTGAGAAAATACTGTTTGGGGAAGGAAAGCAGGTTAACTGTTGGGAATGTTTAAGCTCCTTAATGTTTAGTTTCAGTTGCAGATTTGAATGTAAAATGTGAGTCTCTAATGAAGGTCATGGGTACCTAAAAGCAAAACAAAAGATCAACTTCCAAATGCACGAGTCTTTCAGGAAAAATCTAGAAAACAACAGTTTTTAAAAAAAAAATTAGGTAAAATATGTTTCAAAGCCACACTGTACCTCTTTCTGCTTTTGGCCACTGTCATAAGCAGCTGAATTATGTTGCCTTTACTTGTAACCCATTTACAACACTTTGATCTTAATAACTGTAAGGCAAAATACCAGGCTTCAATGTTTCCTTAAGCAATATTCTACATGGAATCTAATGATACATGAAGGAAAACATATTTTTAATGGAAAACTTCCTATTGGTAAAATGAATTAAAGGTCAGATAAATTACTTAATCCCTTTAAGGATTAAATCACTTAGCTTAATCCCTTTCACTTAAAGTAAAGGTTATACATGTGACTTAAGTGAATAGCTCCTGCTATTCATTTTGATGGTGGATTTTGCAAACTAAAGTGTTGGTGTATTTATTTATTTATTTATTTATTTATTTATTTATTTATTTACTTACTTTTATGTGTTAAGTGAAGGGGTGGGGGACAGGGGCCATGGATAAACAGGGTGTGAATTTTGCAAACTAAAGTGTTGGTACACTTCTGATGCAATTGTAAAGTGAGGTAGAGAGAAATCTTGTTATACTAAATCCAGTCCTAAAACACTCTATTCAGTTCTGGAATTTGTCCTCAGAGCTTGCCTACATCTTAATACAATTGCATATCATATCATTTTTCAAGCCACTCAGTTAGAAATTCTTGTTTGTCTGAGATTTTTCAAATACCAACACAGGCCAAAAAGCATAATTATAGCAAATCTTAAGATAGTAAAATACAAAAATCAAGCATATTACAAGCTCTTTCTATTTCAGAGAGTGCAGCACTCCCTGGGTATTCAGGAGCTGTAAAACAAGCAAATTACAACATTGTTGTTCTTGTTATCATCATCAAATTACCGATCAAACAGCACATTCAGTAAAGGACGGAAGAAGCTTGGCGGGCCCCAGATGGCACTATCGTATCTATAGAGTTCTGTTTTACTCAGATCAATGAAGCTGCTCCCAGTGACATTACCCCATACTATAAGATTTTTTATTCCTGTTAAAGAGAAGAATAAGAAGGTTAGGGAACAAACCAGTAAGAATGTAAGAGCAACTCTTTTGGATAAAACTAACATTTATCTAGGGAAACTGCAACCCTTCAGATGTTGTTGGACTCTATTTCCCCTCAGACCCATCTGTCTAGCCAATAAGGATGGAAGATGGAGACAGTTGTTCAAGATTAGGTGGAGAGCCAGTTTCCCTATCCTGATTTACTCCAGCATCCTGTTTCTCACAGTGACTATCCAGATGCTTCTCAAAAGACCATAAGAAGGCCCTGAGAGCAACATCTCTCCCTTGATACCCTTTGTCAAGATACTGCCAATGAACATATAGGCTCTACATAGTCATCATGATCTTTAGCTGCTATTGATATAGTCACTCATGTAAGAACCATCTACCCACCTTATGTTCCTTTGTATTGAAGCAGTATTTGCTCAGCACTCTATTCTAATAGCTTCATGGTGGAAAATGACAGCTTTGCTGAGAGTTGGCATAGCCTACAGAAGGGACATATCTTTGCCATCACATCCTTACAATAATGTGCTATTCTTTGTTTGGGCAGAATGTGTTATGCTTTGTTATGTCTAGGTAGAAGCCTCTGAGATCCATAAGAGAGTAGCCAACCATGCCCTCTCATGCATTTCTGGACTGCAGTTGCCATAACGGTTATTCTAGCTAAGGCTACTTAGTGGATAATGTAGGCCCAAAACACCTAAAATGTCACAACTAATCACCTTTTTCTATGACCTCATTGGTTGACACCAGTTCCTGTTGACCTTTGGTACAGTGCGATTTGAACAATATTAATCAGGTCTTCCTTATCACGTCTCTTCGATTCAGAAATGAGATGGTGAGCCTGAATGGGAATCTTTGCTTAACCCCATAAGTGTCATTAGCTCACATCTATACCGTATTTAAAGTGCTTAGTCAACACTCACTGAGGTCAATCATATACGGGAAAACTAATGCTCTTCCAGAAATTCCATGGATTATATTTATCAACAGCATTACTAGCACCCAGCTGATCCGCTGATTTGTCACTATGTGACTCAGATCAATAGCTGCTCTAGCAGGGACAAGTTGGGACTATTATGTGGTCTCCTACCACACTGGTTCTCTATAAGCACTTACAGAGAGGCATTCTTAGACAAAGTGCCTGTTGTACAGATGCTTTTCCCTAAAAGTTATTTTCTTCCAGAAATAACTTTCATTATTGGCATTAGGTTGTATAGCGTGGAATGTTTTTAATTTTGAGGAATTTCATGGGGTTTTATGCCAATATAAAATATATGGTTCCATCAGATTTTCATTTGTTGCTTTTATAAAGCGTATTTTTAAACATATTTTGTCCTGAGAATAATTAAAATACTGTAAGTGCTAAATAATTAAATTATTGGTTGATCCATAACCACTTCTTACTCACCTGCTGGATGCATTTGTAATTTTCTTGCTAACATGGCTTTTGCTTCACTTTCCAAGAGAGTGGAAAGAGTAACAATATTTCGAGGGTTAAGGGATGGAGCATGTGTCATCAGCATTAATGCCTTAAGGTTGGCAAATGTCTTCCCCATAACTACAATTCGGACACTGCTTTTGGCATTTTTTTCTATCAAAGGACCGTAGATTTCACATTGCCTGGCCACTTGTCGGATGCAGTCTTCAAGCGTTGGGATTGTCTCCTGAAGGACATCATCAAGTAAAACTATAACATCACCATCAAGAAAAGCCCCGTCCAGTTCAATGTGCAAGGAGACACTACGAAGGACTGGGGAGGCTAAGTCCTCTGTCTCCATGACTACGCCCTCAAGAACTTCTTTGCAGCTGCTTCTGTCAAACAAGTGGAGGCTGATCTCAGTATCCATACCAAATATTTCTCCATTGGTTAACAGAGGGATCAAGTGATAGCAGACATGATCGGATGCACTGGTTGGAAAAAAAATGATAAGGTAACATTTTCTACATTGAAAAAATGCTGCTGAACTTATGCATAGTTGATCTGCCTATCTGCCTCTGGGTATTATGACTTGCTAATGCTAGCAGACTGAAGCCTATTCAATTAAACTAACCCATTCAGGAAATCACAGGAAACAAACCAAAACAGTAGATATGAAGAATGAGAAGAGAAAACAGAAGTAAGAAGATGTCATAGCTAGGGAAAGCAAGCAAATGCAACACCAAATGGGGAAGATGGTCAGATGAATATCAGTGGAGGACTAACAAGTATAGCTACAATTTCTCCTAGAAAGAGGTAGACTAAGATTTTATCACTTGACTCCATAAATTCTGCCCAGATTCTTCCAAATGTGTCATAATGCCAAATATCACATTGTCCATGTGCAATTACTGGGAACCTTTGCATTGCAAGCAGTGAGTGCATTTCTTCAGGCACATATCCGAGATTAAGCATGTTTTCTAGTTTCTATGATAGTTATAGTATAAAATAAGAAATGGATTTGACCATTGGTTCCCAATCTGGGGGAGGGGGACACATCACATTGGGGGCACAAAGAAATTCCAAGGGGGCACAGAATTGTGAGATTTTGATACTGGGAAAATATTTTAATTGGTTTAAACAAATTTCTGTGTTAGATGTCACTACTTGAATGTAGGATTTCTCAAGAAAATCTGTTTGTGGTTATTTTCCCTGTAAAACAAGTTTATATTTATTTTAAATTATTAATAAACAATCAATTGCCATTGTTAAAATGAACTGATGTGACAGTGTTTCAAAATCAAAATGAGACTGCTGGAAATTTTGGGAAACGCTGAATTAGACTGAAGTTTTCTGAGACTTCTATACAGTTCTTTTTAATATTCCCACCTATTGATCCAAATGTGCAGGGGGTTAATAAGACTTTTCTGTTCTTCCTCTTCTGTCTCAACTTCTATGTGTGTCTGCAGGTTCTCCTTAGCTATTAGGAGCATCTCTGCTGTCTTCATGATTGATGTGACGTCATAGTACTGCTGAAGATTAGAAAGAATAATTCACACACTTGCAAATATGGGTCATGCGCTACAAATCATTGCATACTCCAAAATCTGGAAAACAAAGCCTATTTCTTAAAAAAGGAAAAAAAGAAAGAATAAGGGATAGAATGGAAACAGCATTTACACATGACCTACATGGTCTTTGTGTCAGCAACACATTCTTTAACACGAAGCTGCAACACAGAGTTTCCTGGAGGCATCCAAGATCCAAGCATTGGCATCAGCTTGATCTAATCCTCACTAGACGTTCCAGCCTTCCTAGTATTACGATCACACGCAGTTACCAGAGTGCTGATTATAGAGTAAAACTACGAACAAAGAGAGTATATCACATGAAAAAGGAAGGAAGACCACGTATTGACATCAGCAAGACTTGCGATCAAAGAAAAGTGAAGGAATTTGCCCAAGCACTTGAGGAAGCCCTTCCAGATCCGGCTGATGCAAATGCATCTGAACGATGGGAACACTTCAAGAACACTGTCTATAACACCGCCTTGTCTACCTTTGGCAAGAAGACCAAAAAGATGGCTGACTGGTTCAAAGCCCATTCAGAGGAGTTAATGCCAGCCATCGAGGATAAGAGAAGAGCTCTAGCAGCATACAAAGCCTGTCCTAGCGAGTACAACTTGCAAGCTCTTCGAGCTGCTCGCAGTCAAGTCCAACAGGCTGCCAGGAGATGCTCCAATGATTATTGGCTCCAGCTCTGCTCTCAGATACAGTTAGCAGTGGACACAGGTAACATCAAAGGAATGTATAACGGTATCAAGCAGGCCTTAGGTCCAATACAGAAGAAATCTGCTCCCCTGAAGTCTGCTACAGGTGTGCTCATCCAGGACCGAGCACAGCAGATGGAACGCTGGGTACAGCACTACTCTGAGCTATATTCCAGAGAGAATGTAGTAACCGAAGAAGCATTAAATAACATTGAGTGCCTGTCTGTCTTGGAAGAGCTGGACAACGAACCAACCCTAGCAGAAATAAAAGCGGCCTTGGACTCCCTCGCCTCCGGCAAGGCACCTGGAAAGGATAACATCCCTGCTGAAGTGCTGAAATGCAGTAAGGAGATCATCACCACTGAACTGTATGAAGTCTCTTGTCTCTGCTGGAGGGAAGGTGGAGTATCACAGGACATGAAGGATGCAAACATCGTCACATTGTACAAGAACAAAGGAGACAGGGGTGACTGCAATAACTACCGTGGCATCTCTCTTCTTAGTGTGGTAGGGAAGCTGCTTGCCCGTGTTGTGCTGAAGAGGCTCCAGGTGCTTGCAGATAGAGTCTATCCAGAATCACAGTGCGGATTTCGAGCTAATAGATCCACCACTGACATGGTATTCTCCCTCCGACAGCTGCAGGAGAAATGTAGGGAACAACAACAGCCACTCTTAGTGGCCTTCATAGACCTTACAAAAGCATTTGATCTGGTTAGCAGGGATGGCCTTTTTAAAATACTTCCCAAGATTGGATGTCCACCTCGTCTCCTTAACATCATCAGATCTTTCCATGAGGGAATGAAAGGCACTGTAGTTTTTGACGGCTCAACATCAGACCCCTTTGACATCCAAAGCGGAGTGAAACAGGGCTGTGTCCTCGCACCAACACTTTTTGGGATCTTTTTTGCTGTCATGCTGAAGCATGCCTTTGGAGCTGCAACCGACGGCGTCTATCTCCGGACTAGATCAGACGGAAAGCTCTTTAATCTCTCTAGATTGAGAGCGAAGACCAAAGTCCAACTGAAATGCATGCGGGACTTCCTCTTCGCAGATGATGCAGCCATTGTTGCCCACTCTGCTGAAGACCTCCAACAACTCATGAATCATTTCAGCAAGGCCTGCCAAGACTTTGGACTAACAATCAGCCTGAAGAAAACACAAGTCATGGGCCAGGGCGTGGACTCACCTCCCTCTATTACCATCTCCACACAAGAATTGGAGGTTGTTCATGACTTTGTGTACCTCGGCTCAACCATCTCTGACACCCTCTCTCTAGATGTCGAGCTGGATAAACGCATTGGCAAAGCAGCCACCATGTTCTCTAGTTTCACAAAGAGAGTATGGCTCAATAAGAAGCTGATGACACATACGAAGATCCAGGTTTATAGAGCCTGTGTTCTAAGCACACTCCTGTACTGCAGTGAGTCCTGGACCCTTTGTGCATGGCAGGAGAGGAAGCTGAACACCTTCCATATGCGTTGCCTCCGACGGATTTTTGGCATCACCTGGCAGGACAAAGTTCCAAACAGAGCAGTCCTAGAACGAGCTGGAATTTTCAGCATGAATACATTACTGAAACAGCGACATCTACGTTGGCTCGGGCACGTCGTGAGAATGGCTGATGGTCGGATTCCAAAGGATCTCCTGTATGGAGAATTAGTGCAGGGAAAGCGCCCCAGAGGGAGACCACAACTGCGATACAAGGACATCTGCAAGCAAGAGCTGAAGGCCTTAGGAATAGACCTCAACAGATGGGAAACCCTGACATCTGAGCGTTCAGCCTGGAGGCAGGCGGTGCATCACGGCCTCTCCCAATTTGAAGAGACCCTTGCCCAGCAGGCCGAGGCAAAGAGGGAGTCACAAAAGCAGCAAAACCAGGGAGCCGGACAGGGGACAGACTGGGTTTGTCTTCAGTGTGGAAGGGACTGTCACTCTCGAATTGGCCTCCTCAGCCACACTAGGCGCTGTTCCAAGCCCTCCATACAGAGCACGCTACCATAGTCTTTCGAGACTGAAGGATGCCTAACTAACACGGCAGTTTTGAGTATGTTATAAATGAACAATCAAGCATGATCATCTAGGCCAGTGGTTCCCAACCTGGATACATGTATCCTCAGGGGTATAAATCAGAACATTTAGGGTTTAGAGAATAAGGCTGAAAAAAGGCACATACTGTATATCAAAATGTTAGTCAAGATACAAGTCAAAAGTTGTGCAATTAATTGAACAACAAGAGGTGGAGTGGGTTTCTTTGTTATTTAACACTGAGAAAACGCCCTGTTCCCTTGCTTTGTCATTTTGGTGGATGGTGGAGAGTACCTCCCCCCCAAACAATGTGTTATGAACATGCCACTACAGCATGCATGCTCAGAGGCATGCCCCTCACACGCTCAGCTTTCACTCTCCTCTGCTTCGCAAACATTCAAGTGCTCTTGTGCTGGTACCAATGTATATGTAAGCAGACACCTCAGTGAGACTTGTGAACAGCGTTCATGAATAAGTTCTTCTGTGTCTTCCCTTCTCTTTGCCATCATTTTAAGTTTAAAATTAATTTTCCAATTTGTGTATTATTGGGGATGCATCAGTGGTTGAAAACTGGCACAACTGAATGTAAATATATATGCACTGTCTGTTCATCTTATTATTCCATTGCTTTTTAATCCCAATACTGGGCTATTTACAGTTACAACATATATATTTGAAATGACAACCACCATATTCATTACAGACATTCATTAATCTGAAGGGTACAATTTATGGAAATGGAATGCCAAGAGGTACACCAGTGAAAATGACTGGGAACCACTGATCCAGGCCAGTTCTTTGCAGTGGCAAAAATATTTAGATTGCAGTCATTCACTCTCCATAATTATGTGGTTCATACAATTTAGGAATAATTTTCTGATCTTCATATTAGGCTAATATTCTTCCAGTTCAATTTACAGCTCATTGTATTTTCCCAGTGGCTTCAATTAAAAATATTTTCTTTCTCCTTTATGGCACCCTGATGCTCTGTGTCCCTCATAATCTTCCAGTATGATTCTAACTCAATAGTATAAGTCCCAGCTGACTAATTTCTTAACAAATATGCTCATGCTATAGCATATTGTTGAGACAAGGGTGAACAAGAACCCCGTGGTGCAGTGGTTAAACTGCAGTGCTGCAGTCAAGTCTCTGTTCACTACCTGAGTTCAATCCCAACAGGTTCAGGTAGCCGATTCAAGGTTGGCTCAGCTTTCCATATTTCCGAGGTTGGTGAAATCAGTACCCAGCTCATTGGAAGGCAAATATATTATTTGCATAATTATGTTGTAAGCCATGCAGTGAGTGCTCTAGCATGAGGCAATATATGAGTCGAAACACTAATACCCTGTTTCCCTGAAAATAAGACCTAACCTGAAGATAAGCCCTAGTATGATTTTTTCAGGATGCTGTTGATATAAGCACTACTCCAAAAATAAGCCCCCGGTAAGTGAAACACTGCCCTCAACCATGGTGCAGCAACCAGAAGATGACATTACTGTATTTGAATAAATGTAGATTGTTGCACATGAAAAAAAGAGAAAACATCCCCTGAAAATAAGCCATAACGCATTTTTGGAGCACAAATTAATATAAGGCCTTGTCTTATTTTCGAGGAAACACGGTAATAACATGAACAAATACTAGATACAGTGGTGCCCCGCATGACGATAATCTGTTCCGGGAAAATCGTCATCATGGGAAAAGCCTTTCCACATTAGAATGCACTGAAACCCGTTTACTGTGTTCCAATGGGGAAAATACCTGCTCGTCCAGTGAAGATCGCCCATAGGGAAGCCATTTTGCGAGCACCGATCAGCTGTTAAAATGGCTGCCCTGCGAAGCATGGGTCCGGAAAACACAGGGCAGCCATTTTAGGAACCCGATGATCGTCGGAAAAAATTGCCGTCTTCTGAATAAACGGTCCGCGAAGCACGGACCAAATCATCGTCAAGCATAATTCCCCCATAGGAATGACTGTTTTGCAAATCACTATAGCGATTGCAAAAAGTCATTGTCATGCGGTTTCGTTGTACAGCGGGGTCGTCGTCTAGTGAGGTACCACTGTACTGCCTAAATATAGATACACCCTTTTCCTCACAAGAAAAAGAGAAGAAATATACTGAAAATTCAGATGGAAACTTTTTACCTGAATATGTTCCATGAACTCATTGAATCCTCCAAGAAGAAGGCCCTTTCCTCCACGGTCTAAGAGCTCCCTCCAAATAATAGGAGAACGCTTGTGTTCCCATCCATTCTTCTCACAGATTTCCTGCAGCCATGTCTAAAAGCAAACACCCCCAAATTAAGAATAGAATATTATTGCATGATAAACATAGGGGAGAAGGCTTCTATACAACCTTGACACATGAATGTTTCAGTTTCCCAAGGTGATGCATCCAAATAACTCCTCCTTTCATCTTCAAGAAGAGGCTTATTATTTCACATGTGGATGTCTATATTTGAATACCAAAGATAGAAAGAGAGGTAGAAGAATTCTTATGAATCTTTCACATGAATGTTTTCACTTTTTTTCTGATATGTGTGAGAATTCTGCCACTACATTTCAGATACATCACAACTGCAACTGAACAAGCAAGTGGATTGTTAAAATGCTGTAAATCAAATTGCTGCAAAGATGTACAGTATAGTTCTTACATTAATGTATCAAAATTGTTGTCACATTCTCTCTTTCCTTAATCAATACTCCTCTCTCGAAACTCATGCAAACCTTTGAAAGATTAGATTTAAGGAGGAGACATTTTTAAGCCTTGTTGCATATTCTTGTTCTTTTATTTTATTTTATTTTTTGTAGATTTAAAAAAGTGGGGAGGTGGGAGAAAGGAATACAAGACAACTGAAAAGGGGCAATAATCCTAGGATAATTTGAAGGCAATAGGAAAAAAGGAAGATTTAACATTAGATGGAGTTACACACTAAAGGCTTTAGTTTACAAGAACAGAACAAGGCTGTTAATGACAGGACCTTTTGGAGGATTTCAACTCAGGTTATCCTAAAACAGAAGCAAGTTGATGGCATATACAGTAGCAAAGACAAAGTATCCGATCTCTGAGATAAAATGAGGATAAACATGATCATATTTAATGGCCAGGATCCTAAGAGCCATCCACAGTACAACAGCTTTTCCCACAAGGGTGCCTTACGTGTCACCTGAAAATATGTGTCCAAAGACTTGCACACTTTGGGATTTCATGCACTAGTGAACCAGACTGCAGTCTTCTACTTCCAGCATAGGTGGCTTGAGATTGCAGGAGGAGGGGAGTGAGGTTTCCCTCCTGTTTAGTCTATGAGCCTTCTTACCTCCCAGTTGTCAGGGTGCTGAGTAATCTTGTGTATTCGGAAGTTAGGCAGATTTTTCTCAAGAGAGTCTGCTACGAGTTCTGCCTTTGCATAATAGGGGCAATCTGCCCTACCTGGAAATTAACAAGAATGGTAAACATTCTCAAGCTTATGATGCCAGAGGAATTTATCTGATATTAAAAATAAAATAAATGTTTAGTAAAAAGAAAGAGGATAATCAAGACAGAGGATACAGTATCTGCCACTTTTTCTTTCACTTTGTTTTCAAACTAGTTATGGCAGGGACACTATCATGTACCACTGAATTTCACAGGACAACCAATGGCATCTTTCATAATAGAAGCCTTGTGTTCAAGTTTTTCAGGTAACTGTATCTGAAACAAATTCTATCTTTTTCTATAACCTTGGAATATTTTATTAAATTAATATAAACAACTTCCTCCCATAAAATACACAGTGCTTCCGGGTGGAGGCTTTTATTTTGTCACAAGTCTACTTCATTCATGGGGAGGGGGGTGCAGTCATTCCCCCCCCACAACAGATCTCATTTTCTTCCAGTTTTTTCTGTCAATACACGCGCACGTGTGCGCACACACACACACTTTGAGAAAAAGACTGAACAATTTCACAGTGTCTTCTAATTTGTAGTGCTAGGAACCCTGCACTAAAAGCACCCATACTGATGGTCATTCATTCAGATCATTGATTTAAATAACTAAAAGATAGGTAGATGTGTGGAAAGTACCCCAACAACCTGACACAGGAGGGTTGGGGGGGGGCTATGTTAAGGACAATAAGATGGATTGCAGGGAAGCTAAACGAATTATTTCCATCTGTAGTCATTGGAGAACATATATGCAACTGAAGTCCAACTGTTGGGAAGCATGATAGTGACCGTAAAAGAGCTTTTAAGGTAAATGATATACAGTATTTCAAGAGTGATTTTACCAGTTCTACCCCCTAGTGAGTTTCCATGGCAGAACAGGGGAATCAAACCACTTAACAGCAAACGGTTTTTATTGCAGAAGATACTTTGGTTGCCCTGTGGAACTCGCTGGCACATGATGGTGTTTGCGGCCCTAACTATATTCGAAGGCCGAAGGAACACCAACTTTGCACTTGCTCAGAGGTGTGTACTTTCCAGTGGAAGGAGGGGGGGACGGGCGACGTTTTGAAAACAGGCTGCCGGGGGGGGGGGGGCAGAACAGCCCTGCTAATCCCAGCGCACTCCTGCAAGGTCTGTGAAGCACTCTCCGCATTTCCTGCCTCACCTGCGAGGACGAACTTGGCCATGGAAAGAAGCGCTGGCTTGCTTCGCCTCTTTTCTGGGAAGAGCAACCCCACAGGGGCCGTTGCCAGGCAACCTGGCGCGCTCGGGAACGACCGGAGCCTTTTTGCCTCCTGAGGGCACCCGTAGCTCCGAGCGAGGCGCTTCCCGCCTTCTTCCGGGGCGTGCCCGTTGTTCTGCTATGGCGGCTTCCGAGTGAGCGTCTTAACCCAGAGATCGGTCAAAGCGGCATTGAACCGGGTGAGGGGCGGCGGGGCGGGGAAGGCGCGGGCTTGGAAGTCTTGGTGGCGGGCGGGCGGCGGAGAGGCTCGGGCGCGTGGGTGGTGGTTGGGTCGGTGCGCGGAGGGATCTTCAGAGACCTTGCCGTGGCTCCCTTTTCGCGCACGTGGGAATGAGCGCCTAGTTCCGTGCGCCCGGAAGCCTTTTCTCCCTCGATCCCGCTTTTTGGGGGCACGAGAGCCGCCCGTTAGCATCTCCTCCGGTGACCTCATCTCCTCAAGTTATTGATTGACTTGTCGATAAACTCAAATTGCAAGCGAGTTTCAGCGAAGGAGGAAGCAATAGCTATGAAGTGGGAAAGCCCCTATTGACTGTTAGGGTCAGCGGGGCTCTCACAGTGGAATTGAGTTGGAAAAGTATTAATACGGAGGGGTGGGGGGGAGAGAGTGAGTGTGGACCTGCCTGGCTATTGAGGTTTGCAGAACAGGCTCCTTCGAAGATGCCCCACTGTTAGCGACCAGAGAGTAGACTGTGTCTAAATGGGCGGCATATAAGTCCAATAAATACATTAGATCACTGTTATATCACAGTTACAGTTTAGATACTCCTCTAGGTTGGGAATGAGATTTTCCTTGTTAATGATTAACTGTGGCACACAAAGTCTCCTAGAACGAAGTGTTTTAGTTGTTCTGTGTTTGTACATTTGATTGTAAAGGTACAAGTTTATAATTGGTATAAAATGTAAATTTTGAATCATTTAACAGGTACCTTATAGGACCCTGTTCTGGCTGGTTCATTTGTGCACCAAGGATTTTTTTTAATGCTCCCTTTGAATATAGCAAAATGAATAAGAAACTGGATTATTTTATTTGGACTCTGAGACGGATGCAGGCATGCCTTTATTCAGGGAGTCCTGTCTTTAGAGCTGCTTCAAGAACATTTGTGTCGGGAATTAATGGACATAAGGGACCTCCACGGAGTATTTACTTGGAGCAGTTTCAGTTGTTTGCAAACCCATCCTGGCAACAGTCATCTCTTCGGTATTCTTCTGAAGATGTTCAAGCTATTAATAGAGAGAGTGTCAATTCAAATGATGAGAAAACCGCTAATTATCTGCGAGAAGCATATGTGCAGAGCCCTGAACCAATGACTATCATAGATGCCCAACCTCCTGATTTTTTGGCTGAGCCACAACAAGGAAGCAGTGAGACTGAAGGAATAGAGAACGAAAATACATCCCAGCAGTTCTTTACTGACCTTGAGATGTGTAGTTCACCCTGTGATGTCCTTGACCTTGTTTCAAAGTCTTCATTCTCTCAAAAGTATGTCAGTACCTGTTTCCGCAGAATGTGGATGCTCGTCAAAGGATTTTCTAAGAAACAGAGGATTTATGAGAAAGATCTGATGTTTGAGCACCCTAACTTTAGCCAGCTGTGCCAGACCTTAATTCAGGAAGCTAAGTTCCTGCAGCGTGAACATCTGGTGTATAGCTTCATTGCTGTTGTGAGACTGGGAATCCCAGAGGACACACTGCTGGTTCAGACCCTGGTCAGGGTATGCCAGGTAAGCCAAAGAACTCTTTAGAAAGAGGTGGTAGACCTTTGGTCAGCCAGTTGTTTTGCCCTACAGCTCCCATCAGCTCCACCCAGCATGGCCAGTGGCAATTGATCATGGAATTTACAGTTGAAAACCTCTAAAGAGCTGAATATTTCCAAACCCAGCTTTGTAGCATAGACTGAATAAAAGGTATAGTAATAGTGTGGCATGTTCTGAGTCATAATAGTGAGTAAGGATATACATGTACAGTATAATGGGCAGGAAAACGCGTGGCCTAAGTTAACAGTTTTTGAGCTAACAAAGTGTCAGAGATGGCTGATACAATATTTGAACCTCAGGATTTAGAACAAGCTAAGATAACATTTTGACTTGGGGACTGGCCCAGTGTGCAAATGGTGCAAGCCATTGCAATATCATAGGTGATGAAATCATTCAAGATCCTTTGAGGTGCCAGTTGCCTCAGGATGGGCCTTTCTGATACAATAGGGAACCTATTGAAGATGCATCTCTTGGAACATTTCCAGTTGGTCCGATAAACAGCTAGATGGCTTTATTCAACTTGTAAATAATATTCTTTGATAATACACTTTTTAGGAGACGTGGCAAGCAGTAGCATTGCAGAAGTGTTATAAAAAGCTAAAAAACTAAGCTAGAATATGCCATGTTGCTAAGCTTAAATTGGCACTAGGACTTGAAAGAAATGGTAGATCCACTTGGATCCATCAGTCTCTTGGGGCAGACCATCCTAATAGGTCCTCCACCCCTGCAGAGATTAAGAGTTCCAGTAAGTCTAAACCTTACTAAGTAGTGATCTGTCCACGAAAAAGGAACTACAGAGAGCTCCTCCACACCCAGATCATCATCCTGCCCAGCATAAAATACAAGGTCCGGAGTGTGCCCTGCTATATGTGTGGGGCCAGAAACCACTTGGGACTGACCCATCGTTGTCATGGAGGACATGAAGTCCTGAGCCGCTCCTCATAGGTTGATCTCAATGTGACATTGAAGTCCCCCAGGACTATCAGCCTAGAGGACTCCAACATCAACTCAGTCAGCTCAGGAAGGGAGAGTGTTGAGCAGTGGGGTGGAGAGTACACAGAATCCCTATTCTGTCCTGGGCACCCACCTTTAAGTATACACAATCAGAAAGCTGTGGGACAAGGTGCCTGGTGAGGGGAATGGAATCACAGTAGACAACAGTGGACCCTCTACTTAAGGAATTAATCCGTATTGGAATGGTGGCTGCAAGTCGAAAAGTCTGTAAGTCGAATCTCCATTGACCTACAATGCACTGAAAACCGATTTAATCCCATAAGCAGTGGTTTTTATTCTATTTTTATTCCATTTTGGTTTTTTTCTGGTCTGTAAGTCGATTCTCTGGCTGCAAGTCGAATCTAAATTTTGCAGCCAGAGAAGTCTGTAACTCGAAAAGTCTGTAAGTCGAGCCGTCTGTAAGTCGAGGGTCCACTGTACTGTCACTCCATCTCTCCCCCCCCCCACCCCAAGGTCTGGCCTGCACAGAGAATCCAGGTGGGCAAAATTCCCCCAGCTTCATCCAGCCAGGTCTCTGTAATACAAGCAAGGTCTGCATGCTCCTCCAGGATCTGACGTTTTCCCTTTTACTGACCTGGCATTCAGCAGCAGCATTTTTAACCCAGGGGGACTATTGCCATGGCTATCCAGTCTGTTTGAATTTGCAGACAATTTGGGGGTGACTAGGATCCTGTTCCCTCCCCTCTCCTACAATGATTCAGTGATCTCTCCCAATCTCCCTCTATCCAGCATAATGCCAATGGCAGCTCTCTGCTCCCCCTCATTGGCCTTCTTATTCAAAAGACACATCCCTCCCACCCCAGACCAACAGCAACGGGCAGGCAAATAAAAAGGAATCCCTCTAGGCAGGAATAATGGACTTCATCAGTCTCCAAGCCAAACAACCAACACCCCATCCCTTTGCTAAGAAGGCTCTGCTTATGTAGGCCCCTTCTCCCCTAGAGCCAGGTGGCCGGTGTTGACGAAGGGGTGGGAGGCAGCCAGATGTAGGGACCCAGGCCTGCAGGGTAGTAGGAGTCAGGAGCCAAACTCAAGCAGAGGAAGCTAGCAGCCGCCAACAGCAGCAACACGGTCTCTCAGCCAGTGCTCTGTGAGATGGCAGTTGAAGATGACTACTCTGCAGGCAGGAATACTGGTGTTTATTGTTCTGCACATTATCTGTCACTTCCCTACAATGTTCACAGAAGAAGCATGTTTTTTCGTGCTTCTTTTCTGGGCTTTCCCATCTCTCCTCCTCCCCTTGCAAAGAATGAAGGAAATGTTATTTCTCTATTTTTCATCTGCCATTTCTTGCCTAAGCCTTCATCTCTTCACAGCCCACTCATGTGTCTCATTTGTTTCCTGTCTAACATTAAAGTGCCAATGTTTGTTCAAAGGCAATGAGTCAGTGAGAAAGCTATATACAGTCGTGGCCAAAAATATTGGCACCCTTGCAATTCTGTCAGAAAATGCAACCCTTCTCTCAGAAAATTGTTGCAGTTGCAGATGTTTTGGTACTCAAATGTTCATTTCCTTGCTTTGCCTTGGAACAACACAAAAAAAAAAACAGAAGAAAAGTCAAATCTGATACAATTCCACACAGATGCACTGGCCAAAATTATTGGCACCCTGTCTAAATTGTAAGAAATAATTGCTCTTCAAGCATGTGATACTCCTTTAATTTGCATCTAGACACACCTGTCGCAAGTAAGAGGTGTGGACAATATAGTAATCACACTTGCAACCAGTTAAGATGGAGAAAAGTTGACTCAATCTTGTGTTGTGACAGCACTGAGAAAAGAATGAAGTGTAAAGAGTTGTCTGTGGATTGGAGAGAACAAATTGTGGAAAAACTTCGACAGTCTCAAGGCTACAAGTCCATCTCCAAAGATCTTAATGTTCTTGTGTCCACTGTGCGCAATATCAAGAGGTTTACAGCCCATGACACTATAGCTAACCTCCCTGGACGTGAACGGAAGAGCAACATTGCTGAAAAATTACAACGAAGGGTTGTTGGATTGGTGGATACAGAACCCAGATTAATTTCCAAAGAAATTCAAGCTGCTCTGCAGACACAGGGTACAACAGTGTCAGCTCGCACTATCCATCAGCATCTGAATAAAAGGGATGCTATGGTAGGAGACCCAGGAGGCCACCACTGCTGACACAAAGGCATAAAAAAAGCAAGACAGGAGTATGCCAAAACTTATGTGACAAAACCACAATCCTTCTGTGAGAATGTACTGTGGACAGATAAGACAAAAGGAGAGCTTTTTTGTCAAGGACATCATGCCACTGGTGTCCTTGACCAAAAAAGAAATGAGGCATTCAAAGAAAAGAACACAGTCCCTACAATCAAACATGGTGGAGGTTCAAAGATGTTTTGGAGTTGCTTTGCTGCTTCTGGCTCTGGATGCCTTGATTGTGTGAACGGCATCATGAAATTGATGATTACTAAAGAATTATGGGGCACAACATAGTGGTCAGTGTCAGAAAGCTGCATCTCCAGCAGAGGTCATGGGTCTTCCGGCAGGACAATGACTCAAAACACACTTCAGGAAGCCTTCAGAAATGGTTATAAACAAAGCGCTGGAGAGTTCTGAAATGGCCAGCAATGAGTCCAGATCTCAATCCCATAGAACACCTGTGGAGAGATCTCAAAAGAGCAATTGGGAGAAGGCATCCTTCAAATCTGAAGGTCCTGGAGAAGTTTGCCAAAGAAGAGTGGTTCAAAATTCCAGTAGAGAGGTGTAAGAAACTCATTCATGGTTACAGGAAATGATTGATTTCAGTTATTTTTTCCAAAGGGAGGTGCTACCAAATATTAAGAGTGCCAATAATTTTAGCCAGTGCATTTTTGGGTTTCTGTGTGGGGTTGTGTCAGATTTGACTTTTCTTGTCTTTTTTTGTGTGCGTTGTTCCAACGCAAACCAAAGAAATGAACACGTGAGTACCAAAGCATTTGCAACTGCAACAATTTTCTGAGAGAAAGGTTGCATTTTCTGACAGAATTGCAAAGGTGCCGTTATTTTTGGCCATGACTGTATATAGTTGATATAATGATTAGTAATTGTGTGCTGTCAAATCAATTCTGACTTACTTTCCAGAGTTTTCTAGTTATAGATTATCAGATATGATTTATCATTCTCTTCCTCTGGGTGCTCTCTGGGATTGTACTGCTTGCCTAGTGCTCTTGGGACACATAGCAGGGAATCAGTTTCCTGGTCTCTGGCTCTGCAGACAGGTACCCAAGTCATGGAGCTATCCAACTAGCTACAGTTGATATGACACTATATAAAATGTGGCTTAATGATTTCACATAGCATATTTATGGCACATGGTGGTAGCTATTTGTTTAGTCACTTGGTAACAATTTTTACAGTTCATAGGCAATTAGCTGTCACTCTGCAGTCCTAGAGCATTGCTAAAGTCTTCTACTAAATTTATATCTTGTGTTTTACATATAGAAAAACTCTGCATGTTGTATTTCTCTTTGGAGAAGCAGTGATAAATCTGGAATAATTACTGTATCCAGCTAAAATATATTTTAGTGTAAACCTTGAATTTCATAGGCATTGGTTGAATCATTGAGAATTATTGTAAACTTTGAATGTAATAGACCTTCGCTGAAGAATAGTAAATACATTTTATTAAGCGTTTTTTGATAATAACTCCATCTGAGATACATGATACTATTAAGACTGGAATATTTGTGTGGCCAATGATTTTCCCTTTGCATGAAAGACACCTGAAATCTGGCTGGTAAAACCTGTAACCTCTAGTGTTTTCCTGGGTTTTCTGCAGGAACGTCTGAACGAATTTAATGACAAATGTCTCTCTGTTCTTGCCAACACTCTGAAAGATATGGAAAAAACCAAGAATGTGGAAGCTCTTCGGTTTGGATTGCAGTAAGAAAAAGGGGGGAATGACTTCTTATAAGCATCATGTCTTTACCGTAGCACGCAGTTAAATGGACATTTTTCCACAAGAGGTTTTTGGACAGTAAATTACAGCAGTAGTTTAATGCAGTAGTGGAAGATACCAATTATGTTACTATGGGCGAATTTTGGTCTAATATAGTGGCAATCAGTTGAATCCAGGCTTTCATGGAAATAGTCCTATTGATGTCAGTGGATCTGCCTTCTTAGGAAGAGTGGATAAGGATCAGATTGTGAGCTTATTGTACAAGTTTTGATTTCCAGTACCAGATTTGTGGAAGTGCTGTGCATCTGAATGCTGTACTCGTAAAGCAAGAACTATGGTAACATAGTTGTGCAAGCCCTATATTTGAAACATGCTTGGAAGGAGGGAAAGATAGAGACATGAGTGCAGCAATAAGAGAAGAGCAGCCATTCTTCTTGTATTCTGAATGCTTTTCTCATTTACCTGCTCCCCTCCTTCCAGGCAGTTTAAAGTGAGAAGCTTCAAGCAGTGTGGGGATCTTTCCTAAAGTAAGCAGCTTCTGGGAATGATTACAGACTAAGCAGAGGAGAGTGGCGTACCCATGACTGTGCACAGCAACTCAAGAAAGAGGAGAAACATCCCTATGCCCAATCCAGTTCCTATTATTTATTTTTTTATTTATTTAATTTATACCCCGCCTATCTGGACTACTAGACCAAATTTATGGGTCAAAATTTAAATGGTCATCCAGATTTTCTTTATGCTGACAACTTTTGACCAAGACAGTTTTGCAGACTGGGTAAAGATTTGATTAAGTTCATGGATTTGATGAAATGTTACTGGAAAGTTTATGTGAGCATGGGTCTAACTGGTAAAACCTGTGTGCAGAGGGGAAATGAACTTGTGTATGCTTATCTAGGCATACCATTTAATGCTCATGTGTTGCATGTGACACTTCAGTGAACCACTGTTAAAATCAAATGTAGTACAGTGGTGCCTCGCTTAACGATTACCTCATTAAACGATGAATCCACTTTATGAATGGTTTTTTGCGATCACTATTGCAATGGCCCCTATGGGGAAAATTCACTTTGCGATGATCACGGGGAAGCAATCATCGCAAAGCCCCCATTTTTGCACAGCTGGTCGGCGGTTCCAAAATGGCCGCCAGGTAAACAAAATGGCCGCCCGCTGTGTTGCCTCGCTTTAGAGGCACCGAAAATGGCCGCCACAATGGAGGATTTTCGCATAAGGTTAGTTTTGGAGCCCATAGGAACGCATTGAAGGGGTTTCAATGCGTTTCTATGGGCTTTTTAAAATCGCTTAGTGACGAAATCGCTTAGCAGCAATTTTTGCTGCACGGATTAACGTCGCTAAGCGGGGCACCACTGTACTTTGTGCATCACCTAAATGTTCATGTATTTTTAATAGGGGAACAGCCTTACTTTATTTTTTCCAAGTTGATTGAATCTGTTATCTCTCTTACTAGGTTACTGGTGGAGCAGCAACTCTCCCAAACCTCAGATGTGTTCATATTGCAGAGCTATATGAAGTGTATTGGGAAGGATGGACCACTCATGCTTAAAAGAAAGCTGGAGGTAAAAAGGAATTATTTAACCATATATCCAGTTATAAGTATTTCTGCTACTACATGGCAGAACCAGAATCATCCCCTCCATGTAGTACACCACAACACATGGATCCCAAAATATATTACTTCTGGCAATGAAGAATAATGGTTCATTATTCTAAGAGCTTCAAATGTGTCATTTCCCATTAATTCTTGTAGTTGCAGTTACGCAACTGAATGTATTTATCATGTGATTTCTATGTTTCCTTGGAAATGCTTTGATAGACAGCAGTTTGCATATAGAAAGAGTGGGGGAAATGGAAAATCCATATTTAAACATATTTCTTCTTGCAAAGAAAATGTGGATTAGCTCACTGCCTTCTCAGAATCCCTGCTTCTCAATAATTCTTTGATGATAAAATAACTAGAGAAAAGAGCATGTCCTAGTCAGAGGTAGCAGATCTCACCTGCTTAAGACATTGACATTTTAGTGTAATATCTGTTTAATTTTAGAACAAGATATATGATCAGATTGATCGGTTTACTGTCGCAAATGCTCAACACATGTTCACTACACTGGCTGAAATGAATTACCACTCTCTTCCAATTCTGAGTGCTTGTAGTAAGAAAGTAATAGGTAAGTCATGAGTGAATAAATAAAACTGTTTCATTCTTCAGTCAATATGACTGTGATGGTTTTCTCTCCTGTTCTTTTTTCAAACTTGAAAAAGACCGGAGCTTAGAAGATTTGATGTGGAGCCTTTTCTAAGGGATGAAAGGAGACAAGAGAAATAGGAATAATGGGAAATTGTTATAAGAAAACTATTACAGTGGTGCCTCGCATTGTGACGTTAATTTGTTCTGCAAAAATCACTGTTGAATGAAAACGTCGCAATGTGAAATAAAAAAGCCCATAGAAATGCATTAAAACCTGATTAATGCGTTCCTATGGACTTAAAACTCACCATTCAGCGAAGATCCTCCATAGCGCGGCCATTTTCGGTGGCTGTAGAGCGAGGAATCCGTCCCAGAAAACAGCAGGCGGCCATTTTGTTTACCTGGTGGCCATTTTGAAACTCCCAATCAGCTGTTTTAAAATCGTCGCTTTGTGATGCTCGGTTCCCGAAGCAGGGAACTGATCATCGCAAAGCGAAATTCCCCCATAGGGAACATTGCAAAGCGATCATTTTTGCAATCACAAAAAGTTCGTTGCAAAGCGATTTCATCGTAAAACGGAGCGCTCGCTAAGCGAGGCACCATTGTATTTGAAACATTCCAAGCAACCACACTTGAATTGCTCCTAGCTAAATATTGACATGCTTCTACATTACAATTACGCATTCAGGAGAGGTGGTCCAAAAAGGTAAGGGTCAAGTGCAAAGATCAGTGCAGCTGGACTGTGCATGGTTCAGTGCTTTGCATTCAGAAGACCTTGGTTCAATCCCCAATATATCCAGGCAGGACAAAGGAAAAGTCTACCTGAGACCTTGGAGAGCTGCTACTGACCACTGCCATTGACAGTAATGGGTTAGGTGAGCTAATATTCCAGCTCAGTATCAGGCATCTACCTGTGTTCTTTGTTTTGTAACCACAAGGGAGTTTTAGTCTATTATTTTAGCAGCAGCATTGAAAATAAACCAATCTGGTTTGTTTGTTTGTTTGTTTGTTTGTTTGTTTTAAAGGCTGTTAAGGATTCAAAAGCAGTATGTTAAGTATGGCTTATTAAAATCGGGATCAGGTAATTAAATAAAAAGCACTAATCTTGCACAAATCCCACGTATTGTCCTTTGCCTCTCTGTTCTGCTGTGATTTAACATGGCTATATTTTTTGACAATGTTAATGCACAGATGTCTTTTAAATTAATCCTGAAGAAGTCTTAAAACAGAATAAAATTACCCCTGTTTAATTTTTATCTCCACTTTTATTAGAGAACATCCAAGGAACTCCATTTAATAAAATGCTGCAAGTTTTGATGTCTTGTAGTAAGCTCCAGTATTATGACGACGCACTTTGTTCTGCAATAGGAGATTATGCAGCATCAGTCTTATATATGTTGGACGTTAGACAGGTAAAATTTGAAATAACAATATTTGTATCTATTGGTTACAGTTCTGGTAGGAAATTAATGAAAATATGGAACTAGTGATATCATAGTTATAAATTTAAATTTCTCTTCATGTGAGTCACATATTCTGAAAGTTTGTAAAAGTAGACCCTTGAATTACACTTTTACTGTAGTTCAGCCTTGTAGTTTTCTACTCAGCCAGGTGATATACTTGCTTCTGAACATGTTTCTGTCCTCTCCCTTTCTCTAAAAACATTTCAAACCTGTGGGTTGTAAAGATTTGGATAAATGTGCTACAACAGCCCAGTGATCACTATAGTAATAGTTTTATTTCATCAGTATCTTTATTTAAAAGTATCTTTAATTTATATTAGGAATTTGGAAATTAAGGGATTGCTTTCTTATGAAACTCAGTAGTGTGAAATTGTGATGGAAAAAGATGAAATCAGAGTCAGGCCCCAAATCCACCTGCTAGCCCTATTGTGCCACAAAAATGTATCTAAATGTTGACTTGCACTATTTGAGACTAGTGACTGAATTTATCTCAGTCTGTGTTGATGTTATAAAAAAATGTTTTACTGTAACAGAAATTACAGGATTGTTCCTGTGTTCTATATCTCTTCTTTGTTCTTTCTCACGGGAATCTTTGGGATCTGAAAAGGAGTAGCACTGGGTACTTGATTAGGAAATGAAACACAGCAGATTTAATCCCATCAGAAGGAGCTGTTACCCCTGCAAATTTCCTGTAATTCTCCAGGGAAATAAAGTTAGTGCCAGTTACTCCCCTTCTCGCATTTAAAAAAAAAAGGAAAATTTTAAATGCAAGTACCATAAATCCCCCTGTACTTATTTGTCAGAAATTTGATGTGTATAATTTTCTTCCAGGTGCTTACTGTAGCTTTAATGTTCATTCAATTCTAAGGAACAGAGGCCATTGTCCTGTTCTACTGATGCAACAACCAGTGATATCTCGCAGCAGCAGATTGCCACTAAAGATCTGCTTTGACTTTGGGTTGCAACCAACTCACGCATCATGAAACAAAGCTGTGCACAACCCAAAATTGAAACAGGAACTCTTTAATTATCAGAAATTTGCTGCTACCAGTGGCATCACTCCCATTGCACTAACTTTATTTCCCTGCAGAATTACAGGAGCTGTGCAACAGGATTATGCTCATAAAAGTTATAACCAGTGTTTGTTATTTGGACTTGAATCAAATCAGGTGGGTTCCAGACAGGTTCAAGCAAAGGCTATTTTTCATATGGGTTCCAAACTAGGTTTTCTGTTTGGTGCACACTGTAGATTTCTGTTCTTGATTTCAGGTAGTCCTACTTCTTTTGGCCTTCAAGGCTTTTCCCTTTCGACCAGTGAATCTGATGGACATGTTTGCTGAGAAATTGATGTCTCATCCTGAATCCTTGAGTATGACGGATATTTTGTTTGTCCTGGAATCCTATTGTTTCCTCAACCATTTCCCCAAAGACCAAAAGGAGAAGTAAGTTCTTTACTGGAAAACATTCTGTTTTGTAGAGTTTCAAGAAAATGTAGCCATTCATATGTAGTGTTACAAGTTGCTACACATTTAACCTATGAAATTCTTTACTATTGAGGTGGACCAGCAAAGGAGTTTAACCAGTGGTTCTCAAATTAATGTTTTCACACACTATTTGAAAATTGCCCGAGATGTTGGCAAAAAAAAAAAATAGATGTTTGTTCTACAAAAGAAAGTATATACAGAATTGGAATAACTTTTTCTCCAGAGCTGACAATGGGCAGATCTCACACCATATTATGAAGAACCACCTACTGTAGGTCAGCCTGCTTGACAAGATTTCCTTGAACTGGTTAGATGTTTAGGAAGAAATTACTAGACAGATGGAGAGCCATCACATAGCCTAAACCAGAACTGTATTGCCCTGTTTGATCATCCAGCCTTCATCACAATGGACTCTGATCTTTCTCATAAGGCAAAAAATGTCCTGTGTAGGCTCTAGTACAGATATTTTCCACTGTTCTGTGGCCTTTCCGAATATGGCTTTTGGATTAGCAGCTCCCAGTTAACCATAATTGGAGAACCTCTAGTTTAAGCAAATCCTTGAATGATTGGTTTATTCTTGCCAATGGCTTTCGTAATCAAAAATAGAACCTGCACATGAAGAAGGAAGAATTTTCAGAGACAACCAGGGATGGCTTTGTATGTTTCCAGAGTGCAAACACTATTTGTTATTGCACCTATACTGTAAATATAAATACATATATCTATATAAAGCTATATCTATATACTGTAAATATAAATAGATACATCTATATAGAGAAATGACTGACTTGTTGCGAAGGCAGAAGTTGGGAGCTTGAATACCAGAGTGGTAAAATATACCCGATGGGCGGGATATAAATCAATCAAACAAACAAACAAATAAATAAATTGATTCTCCACTGTGGATCTTGTGAGTAGAGCCAGCCTGTATGGCCTTCAGCAAGCTGCACAATCCTAGGGCACCCTCACAAAAAGAGAATGAGAAACCACATCAGAGTATTTGCTACCTAGAAAACCCTGAAAAAGAGCTGCCATAAGTAAGAATTGACTTGGTGGCACATTGTTGTTGTTGTTAAATAGATATACACTGTCTATGGAAGGAGACATAGGACGTTTGAAGGTATACAAAATAAAACACCATCGCACATCATGAAAGACAGATACAGTTCAGATTACCTTAAATTCAAACGTACAGTCACTGTGCTTGTCAGGTGCACTGTGTATATTTATGTGGAGGTACACATTATTTATAGCATTGATATACAGTATGTAGGTGTATACATATCTGTATCCATAGTGATAAAAATTGAGTTATGAATGTGTGTGACAATATTTCTTCTCCCATGTTTTTTAAGGTTCCTTGAGATTCTCAATACTGTCTTAAATACATACCTCTCCACACTCCCTAATAAAAAATTACTAAGGGCTGTATTGGCATTCTGTATTGCTGGATATGTTCCCCAGGCCGCAGTTGATCGACTGCTGCAAGCTGAAATTCTCCATGATCTAATATCAGGTCAGAAACTTGTTTTTAACTCTCATTGATAGCTCAGTTCAAAGTTGAAGCTACTGTATATGTAGTACCTGTGTTTGCACACATCGTGTTTTTTGTGAGAATGCAAGTTTAATGTTGTGCAAGGCTTCCATTGATTAGTTCTGTAATAGAAAGGGCATGACATGCCCATTTTCATTTTCATTGTATTACCAAGGAGGTGTCAGCTAGATTTCTTTTAAAGGGTTCCTGTAAAGTATTAATATTCTTGTTATCAAGGCTGTTCCTATTACAGGTACGAATCTAGAACTATAGGTATATACTGGCAAAACATTCCTTTGATAATAAAGGTGTCATTTTGTTTCATTTTTTAGATGAGCGGAAAGCAGAGGTACATAAAAAGAAGTTGCATACCATCAATGTTTGTTTACAACTTGATGGAAATGCTTCTACTGAGCAAGCAGCCTTATCATCCCTGGCGCTACCACCACAACCTCCTGTTACTATTCCTGTTGTTCAGAATGTGCTGGATACACTTCTGGGAGATCCGAGTCTGTATCAACCAAATGTAGTGGTGTCTCATGGCTACTCCATAGGTATGGAATACCACGTTATTCTTACCATCTTTACAAAATAATGAATGCTGGCTTAAAAACAGGAGATGTGGGATGACTAATGTGGAGGAGAGGAGTTCTGAGGACTTGACTTGAAAAGAGCTGACCAATTGCAACATAAGATGGTGTTGGTGGAGGCTGCAAGGACAACCGCTAGGTTCTCCACAACTTGCTGTCTAGAATAACTGTTCTGAAAAGTGAACAGTCTGGTTTCTGACTCCTGCAAATGGAAAACAAAATCAAATGAGCATTTCATGCCAAGTTATTGTCATATTTTATATCTTTCAGATGGTGAGGCTTTTCCTGAGTGTGAGTCTATTTAGATCAGTGAGATTTAAGTCAGCAAAGACACAGGCTGAGTTTAAGTCACTTATTTAAATCAGGTTTCCCACTTATATTGCACTTGTTCTCTAAGTTGTGAGTGAATATAGGGATATTGTACTAGGAGAAAGACAGGCTATGCATTGAATACATAATGGGTCAATTAATCAATTGATCTTCATTGGCTTATTTTAAATATTTATACTCTGCCCTTCAGCTGAAAAGCCTTCCAGAGCAGCTGATAGAAGATTGGTATTAACATCTATAGAGGGTATTTACCATGTTTAACAGTGCAACAAAACTTTGCAACTATTTGTTGCATTGTTTCCCTTTTTATGTGTAGATGAACACCGATGAAATTATTTCATTTAGGATTCCTGTGACCAGCAGCCACGATAATTTGTGAGGAGAGTTGGGAATATGGGAATCAATTTGATGGGCAATCTTGCCTTCCATTTCTCCTTAAAGTGTTGCTCCTATCTGCTTTACTTGGCCTTGGTCCAATCAGTTGGTGGTGTTAAGGATTAATAGAAGGGTTTGTTGCTTAACTTTGTTTTAATGTGATTACATGGTCCAGAGTACAGTATATGTAAGAGAAACATAACTTAGAAATTGGGGAACAGGGAATCTGTCTTGAAAGATCACGCTTATCCGTGTGAACCCTGGAAAATTGGCTGAGAGTTGTAATTAGGGATTGGACTCTGGCAGACCTTTTGACAGCTCTCAGTCTCATAATCTGGCCGGGGGCACCAGCCAAATTGTGGGAAGGAGAGTCTTTTCCCCTCAAAGGCAAATCCCTAGTTTTAATTGTCAGTATCTGCTTGATAACAAGGAGGGGGTAACATCTGCAGCTTATCTCTTGTGAGACATCTCTTGTGAAACCAGCCTTCAGTGCCAAACTGGCTGGTTCCCTGGTAGTGTGCTAATTGGGGGATGATTTCGGCTGTGTGAAGGGAGTAGGGCAGGAGATACTCTGGTCTTCCTGAGCACTGGAGGGAATGCAAAGCCTGGTTGGTAGATCATCTGGAGGGCCTATGATGGGATATACATGGTACAGTCGTGCCCCACTTTATGATTGCCCCGCATCACGATGAAACCACATTACAACGATGTTTTTGCGATCGCAAAATGATGGTCTGAATAGGGGTTTTTCACTTTGCGATGATTGGTTCCCTGCTTCGAGAACCGATTTTTCGCAAAATGACGATTTTTGGACAGCTGATCGGCAGTTTCAAAATGGCTGCCAGGTAAATAAAATGGCTCCCTGCTGTTTTCTGGGACGGATTCCTCGCTGCACAGGCATTAAAAATGGCTGCCCTATGGAGGATCTTCACTGGATGATGAGTTTCCAGACCATTGGAACGCATTGAAGGGCTTTCAATGCATTTCAATGGGCTTTTTATTTTTGCATTACGACATTTTCATTCTACAGCGATTTCACTGGAACAAATTAACGTCGTAATGCGAGGCACCAATGAGTGGTTACAAAAGGGTCCTCTGGACCTTGGCAGTCTTCTCAGGACTGATGGAAACTGACTTCAACCAGCCCTCCTTTGTGTGTTGTTCTTTCCTTTTTGAACACTATGCATGTAAATACTCATATCTGAGAATGTGCCTGTCTTTATGGAGAAATGCTTGACAGCTTTCACTCAAGATTAACTATTGGTTAATGCCCATGTGCTTTACTGTTAAGTTTTTTATTTGTGATTACAACATTCCTCTAAAACATTAGGTATTATTTGGGACAAATATATTTAGAGACAGAAACATCCCATTTAATATATAAAAATCACTAGTATGTGGTTGTTTCAAACAATCAGTTTTTTATGCCCTCTGCTTCCCACATGGATATTTTTCAGCCTTCCATGCTCATACAAGTTCACTGTTTGGCTAGATGTAAAAATCACTTTAGTAGTTACCAGAAGGTGGTTCTTCTTCGTGGTCTCTGTGAATCCACACAATTGGGCTGTTTTGTGCCTGCATAGGACCTCTCGGAAGTTTCTAGAACTTAAAGACATGTGATTAGTGGGACGTTCCCCCGTGGAGTTCATGCTCTGCCCGCCCAAAGTCTCCTCAGGTCACACCTTTCGACGAGCAACAGCTACTTTTTTCACTAGATCAGAGCTTTGCTTCTTTCAGCCCTTCGGGTCTTCTACCCTTCATTTGACGTTCCCTCATGAGTTAATATTTCGTTTTTATTCTTCCCAAGTTTTTCTCTCTCCTTTCCTCTATGCTGTCCCCCCACCCCACCCCTTCTCACTTCTTTTATGGTTCCCCCTCCCCCAGGCTGTTTAAGTGATGTATGCTCTGCACAAATAAAATCCCACTTTCTGACAGGCACGACTGTTGCCTCTTCTGCCTCAGGAAACAACACCATACTCACTCTTGTTCAGAGTGTAAAAAACTCTACATTGATACTTCGCTTACAACGTCTTAGATCTCACGTTTGGGAAAAATCTCTTCACCCACCTGCTGTTCCAATGGAATCAGAAGCGGTTTCACCACCAGCTCCTCAACAAGATCCAACGTGCTCCATCTCGAGCCCAACAACACCAGCTCCAAGAGAAAAGGAGCATTAAAAATCTTTGAAACCGAAATCAATCTTGGCATTGAAGCCTTTATCGAGACTGCTCAGGCTCATGGCTTCCACTACAGCAGTCATTCAACATGCAAGACTCAAGATGAGGTCCCTACAATCTTGGTTCTCTTCGACCCTATGACGGAACCTCCTTTCAAATGCCTCATTGTATCGAGGGAACTTTCTCGACAACTCATCTGGTGGACTTTCCTTCTGAACCTCCTAGTCGGCTGACCGTTTGCTCCCCTTCAGCTTACAGTCCAGGTCACCACAGATGCCAGCCCTTCAGGATGGGGAGCCCACTGTCCAGGTTGAAAAATGTATGCACTGTGGTCTCAAAAAAGAAAGACTTCTTCACATCAACCTTCTAGAACTGTTGGCCATAATCAAAGCTTTTCGCACCTTTCGACCACTAATTACATGTCAGGTGGTTCAACTCACCACAAAAAAACACTACAACGCTATTCTGTGTCAACAAGCAAGGTGGCACACATTCTCTGTCCCTGCTTTATCTAGCAGTACAGCTCTGGGAATGGTGCTATACCCACCATGTTTTTCCAGTAGCAGTCCACATAGCCACGCACAACAATTTATTGGCAGACCATCTCAGCCAACTCATCACGTCGATGCACAAATGAGTTCTAGATGATACTGTCTTCACCCCGCTCTGCAGCCGTTGGTGGGATACGCCTACCGTAGACGTCTTCCCCACTCTAAGCAGGAAAGGGCACAGGGTCTCTAGGAGGCGCCTTTATGGTAGACTGGACAAGGGACCTTCTGTACCTTCTCCCTCCCATCCCACTAATCCAGCGAATTGTAATATAACTCCGCCAGTCTCACTCCAATGCAATACTCATTGCTCCCTGGTGAACCATGGTTCACCCATCTGAAGGAACTATCAACAGACCAGTTTCACCTTCCATCCATTTTACACCTGCTAACACAGGACAACGGCACTGTTCACCACCCAGACCACAAATCCCTCAACCTTACAGCATGGAGCTATCCTTGACAGAGCCAGAAAACCTTCTGCACAACTTCTTTATAATCAAAAATGGAAAACATTCTCATCCTTTGCTGCTTCCAAGAATCTTTCAACATCACCGCTTTCATTACAAACACTACTTACCTTTCTCTTACATCTTTTTCACCGTGGGCTATCCCATTGCCGCCATCGTAGCACACCAACCATCTCACTCTGACTCAGTTTGACTTTTTTCTCACCCAACGTTAAAGAACTTTCTTAAAGGCCTTTGTAACATCAGCCCACCTCAGCGCCCCCTTCTACCATAGTGTTCACTACAACTCGTTCTCAGTGCTCACTCGATCCCCTTTTGAACCTATGGCCACCATTAACTTAAAACTTCTTTCTTTAAAAACATTATTCCTAGTTGCTATTACATCAGCCAGTGAACTCTCAGCCCTCAGGTTGGACCCACTATATATACAATTCCATCCTGATAAAGTCACTCTGTATCCAGATGTTTTCTTTCTACCCAAAGTTGTGTCTGAGTTTCACATAAATCAACCATTGGTACTTTCATCATTGTTCTAATCTCCTACGACGAATCTTGAGTGCATGCTCCCCACACTTGATGTCAGACGTTTTTTGGCTTTTTACATTGACAGGAATAAATCATTTCTAGAATCACCTAGACTCTTCATATGCTTCCATGGTCCTCATAAGGGGTTATCAGTATCACCTCAAACTCTGTCTCGATGGATTGTACAGACAATATCCTTGGCCTATGAACTAGCAGGCTAAACACCTCCTGAGACCCTCAAGGCCCATTCCACCCGGGCAGCCTCTACGTCTACTGCTTCTCAATGCAGCATTGACGTTTCACACATCTGTCGTGCTGCCACGTGGTCAACTCCATCAACCTTTATCTCCCATTATCGCTTGGACATCCGAGCTAAGAATGATGCAGCCTTTGGCAGGGCTATCCTGACTTCCTTCCTGGCGTGACGACCCACCATCCGGTAAGTGAGCTTGTTACTCACCCAATTGTGTGCATTCACAGAGACCACGAAGAAGAAAGAGAGGTTACCTATCTGTAACTCTGGTTCTTTGAGTGGTCATCTGTGAATCTACCCATCCCACCCATCCTCCCCTCTGTCATGTTATCGTCTCAGTCTACTCTCTGACAGCGGCGGACTTTGGGAACTGAGGAGACTTCGGGCAGGAGGAGAATGCGCTCCACGGGGGAACATCCCACTAATCACATGCTTTAAGCTCTAGAAACTTCCAAGAGGTCCTGTGCAGGCACAGAACAACCCAATTGTGTGGATTCATAGAGGACCACTCAAAGAACCATGGTTACAGGTAGGTAACATCTCTTTTTGTCAGCTTCATTTAAAAAAAGGAAAAGAAAAAAAGAAGTGTTGTTGAAAATGCTCTATCAGTATATGATATGAAAAAATACTTTTTTCATTCTCCTCTATAGTAGCCCTGGGTTTAATATCAGTACACAGAAGCTTATTTTCTGATAGTTCTGCTCCTAAATGCTGAAGAAAAAACTGTTGCAATGTTTGTAGTTCGGATTGGCCAAGTGTCACATCCAGAACAAGTGAGTGCTGCATCCAGCACAGTCTGATTGAAATTAGAGATTAGGTAGGAGTCTTAAGAACTTTGGGACAGAATTTGGAAATTCTTAATTGCTGAAAAATCATACCTGCTGCTGATGTCTTCAACCTTCCACAGGCATAATTACACCAACAGGATTTCAGCTTTTGTGACCAAAATCTGGATCCAGCTTCCTATGAGCTGAACTTTCTTGTCCACCTTCACAATCCATGTTGTGTAAAGCATTGTTTCTAATTATATAGGAAGGGATCCACTATGAACATGGTGGGAAACCCCTTTATCTTTTTGGACTTCTTATCTTCCAGGGTCAAGCCCCGGCACTGGAAACAGAGCCCGGGTTGGTCCCTGGTACAGATTAAAGCCATGCACTTCTTTTCCATATAAACCTGATGGTATTGAGAGTTGTAGTTGCCTTTATTAGTGGGTGAAAAATGTATTAATTTTATTACTTTGGTGTAACATTTCACTGAATCACTCCAGTTTTATTTTACTGCCTCAGTATGGCACAGTCGCATTTTATCTCCTTTTGTTTTTCAGATTTTCAAATCTTAATGGATGCAGATCGGAAAACAGTGGTGCCAAACACACAGAAAGATCACTTGACAGATGATCCTAACATTAAAAGGTACCTTTTCCTGAATATAGGTTTTCTCTAATTTGCTGTTTTGGTGGACATTTTTCCAACTGCTGCTATTGAGCTGCTTAGCCTGTAAAAATATGTACAGTATATTTAATATTACTTGCAGAGGGTATTGGTCTGTGTATTTCAGAATGCTGGTCAGATTTTGTTACAAAGTCTTTTTAGCAGAGTCTGACCATTTTGGAGTGCTTTATGGCACTCTTGATCTGAATTTTGTCTTTACTTGATTGCCTATGGTGAGTAGAATCTCCTAAAATTCTTCTATACACTGGGATACTCATTAATTCAAAGCCATTAAGCTGCAGCAAAGGGACTGTTCTGGATACATATGCCTGGTCTCATGTAGCCTTCTCATCATTTTGTAGTATTGGCCCTGCTGATTTAAATTACATGAAGATAATAACTGTGTATGTTCTGTGATTAGCTGAATATAAACAGGAAAACTATATGCCCTCAAAACTTCCTCCAGAGGGCTGGTGAGAGCCCTGGAGTAGGTTTTTAGATGGCATTGTGGCGAGAACGAGAAGAAAGTTGTTTGATCTCCTGCATCTAAATTCAGTTCTAAGTCCTGGTCCATGCATTTTTTTAACAAAGTGCACTGTCAGGTGTCGGTGCACGAGGGACTCTCTTTTTCCATATGTAAAGTATTCTTTTGGTGCTCCATCCTTTAGGGGTGGAAGCTGCTAAGAGCGCCTTTTGAGGAAGGCTGGCAGCAGCACTTTGCTTATGGAGTTCTTCTAGGGAGGAGTCCTGTCTGATGCCCACTTTTGTCATTTGAACACAAGGTGCAGGTTTCCTTTTACCAGGCTTTAAAAAAATAGATTATTGATTTTATCTGCTGGTAGTAGTGCATTTTTCTTCATATTGCTTCAATTGGCCTTAAAAATATATTGGTAGCTCTCTTAAAAGTGCTTGCATTTAAGGGCAGGATGCAATCTTTTGAGTAAACAAAGATTTTTGCTCAGGGCAAGACAAAGTTGATTGATCTGTGCATTATCAAAGAAGAAAGACGCTGTGGAATTTTCTTTCTTGCATGTTTTGGTTAGAAACCAAAAAACAAAGACATTTTAAAATGTGTGTGTCATTAAGTTATACAGTACACTGGATTGGATATAACTGGTTCCTTGTAGGATTACCATGGCAAGCATATACTCGAACAAATCCAAGTTAGACAGGGATCAAAACTCCTGTACGTTCGCAGTTGCAAAGACGATACAGTAGTTTTCCAGATGGCTGAGGATGCGGTGGGGCTACTTCTTCTTGCTGTTTCCATTTCCTCCTCATTTTCCCCTACCTAATATGGGAATACAGTGGTGCCTCGCAAAACGAATGCCTCGCGGGATGAAAACCCCGCAAGACAACTGTTTTTTGCGATCGCTATGGTGCCTCGCAAGACGGTTTCTTCTATGGCCGTGCTTTGCAAGATGGGTGTCCCCCCCCCCGAGACCGATGCCTCGCAAGACGAAAAAAATTAATTCGTCTTGCAAGGTTCCCCTAGGGAACCTCGCAAGATGATTTTTTTCGCAAGACAGCACTTCTTGTGGAACAAATTATATTCGTCTTGCGAGGCACCACTGTATATGAGCCCTTGACTCCTAACATCCTGTTCAGAAGGACTTGGATGTACCTGTACTCAAGAATAATAAAGTACCTTTTTTTCAGTGAAGCACTTTGTAAAAGTGATTTGCGAATGGAACACTTATATATATGGGAAGGGAGGCAAGTAACAAAGTACAGCATTGGCACTTTAACCTCTACTTAGGAAGAATTGTGCATTTTGTCTTCAAAAGAGCAAACAAATGATCTTCAGCATTATTATCCTTACTTCAATAAACAGATTAACTGCAACACATATCTCATTGGTGCAGTATGCATTGCTACGGTAGTAGACGTCATTGCTATTGCTCGTTACAGGATAGCTCTGCTGTGCCCCCATGTGAATGCTTTCTGCACGGGCTCCACTCATCCACTCGGCTTCCTGGCAATGAAGATGAGGCACCTACGCCTTCTAGGATATCAGGTGATCCTGGTAAGTGAAAATAAAATGGGATTGAGGTATTACAACATCCTGTGACACAAGCGGAAAATGGAACACATTCAATAATCATAACAAGACTTGGGTGTCTTGTAAATAAGGGGATGTTAAGATATACATTGATAACAGTGTAATAATAGACATAATAATAATGATACATGCAATAACAACAATCCAGCAAAAGATTGTAATCAGAATCTGGTACAAGAGCTAGTTTTTAAAACTTGACTTCATATATTCCAGGGCTTTGCACAAATTATAAAGAGGCAAAGTTCATATTACTTTAGAATATGGTTTGAATGTACTCATCCTGGGAAACATATTTTAGTGTGGTTGTTAACTGCAACAACAACAAAATGAAGCCTTAGCTAACAAATGCATTGTGTTGTGTGATTTTGTGGACTGCAGCTCATTTCAGCAGAATTGTGGAGTGTTGTTTTCAGTAGCTGGGTATATACATGAGTAGAAAGGGTTGGGGGAAGTAATCATTGATATCAGAAGCAGATGAAATAGAGACAAATACAGACTGATACTTGTGTTATTGTAAAGTATGAGGTGTTAAATTGCACCAGATTGTTATTTTGTGTAAAATAAATATAGTGGCTCTTTTCAGTGGTATTGACAATGACACAAATGTCCCAGCATTAGTAAGGAAATAAACATGCAGGGTGTGATAAAGACCATTGTAACAGCCTCCTTATACCTCACAAAGGGGCCGTTACGTCACACTCAGTCACTCTTCGTTTCCACTGCCACCAACTATTCCCTCAAATAAAGCTTCAGGCCAAAGTATGATTTCAAAATAAAAACTTAGGTTTATTGTATACAAACAAAAGGAATGGTAAATCCCTTGAATATAAATAATACTTTAATCACTATAATAATATAACAATCACACACACACTCTCACAGACCCTCACTATGTAGCACAGTTCTTATCTCTCAGTATCTCCAAGCCCTAACCGTCCCTAACTCCCTATCTCAACCCTATCTCAAAGCCCTATCTGGCCCTATCTGAATCTCTCACACCATTCACTCCCCTTATAAACAACAGCTCCACCCCTTATGTTCCACCCTCCGTCACGCCATTGGTAGATGACACACAGCTTCAGCAGTGACGGGCAGGTGATGTCATAGCTGTATGTAACAACCATTATCTTGATTCAGGCCACAGCTGATAAGACCCGGTTTGACTTGACAATTTCACACTGAAGTCTCCCTTTGAGTCTGTTTGTTTAGAGGAGGGGTGAACAACCTTTAGGTGTAGGGCAGTGTCCAATGTTCCACTAGATTAAATGTTGCCTTACTGATGACAGATGTGTTCATTTACAGGTCTTTTCTAATTAGGTTGAACTTTGACATTTTTTTTCTTTTTCTTTTCTTTTCCTATTCAGGTTTATTACCCTGCGTTCCAAAAAATGAAGCCAAATGAGGCACTTGAGTTTTTGAAGGAAAAAATATTTTCAGAAGAAGGAAGTTCTGAGTTGAAGATCCAAAGTGACTGTTAAATCTAGGCTGCATTCTCTTTGCCAGCTTCTCTGTAGCAATTTGTAGACTGCTATGACCATATGTGTGACTCTCCTTGCCACCTAGCTGAGGCCACCCACAGGGATGTCTCCCCCATAATTACCCTCCCACAAGGAGGAATTGGGGGGTAACTGTGAGGGAGAGGCCTTCTTTCCCCCATGTTTTCAGTGCATGGGCATTTATTGTCTCCCCCCCACACACACACACAACTCATCTGGGATTCTTACAGTTATACATGTTTTCAAAAGAAACAGGGCTCTTCCTCCACAGTTCATGTTTGTATAACCATCATGGGTGGCCAATTCTGTGGCAGCTTTCCTGCATGTATACGTTTGAAAGCAGAGGGCTGGCACTCTGTGGTCTTTCAGATATTGCTGTATTGAAGTTGTATCTGAAGGGCCATAAGTTGCCTACTCTGCTTTCAGGTGTAATAATGGTGGAGGGAGAGAAAAGAACACTGGAAATAGCCCTCAGCATGATACTAAACTAAATTGACCCACTGTTGTTTTATTACGAGTATATTTGCTGAATTCTACACGGAATTGAATGTACTTATCCTATTGTGGTATATTAAGTCATCTTTACTAGTACCTTTTGTGAAATTTGGATGAGAAGAGGGTATATGTATAGATAAATAAACAAACAAACATATGAATGCAAATAGAAACTGTTTCATTTTGTCATAGAAAAAATTGGATCAAAGCTCTGACCGACACATATTCTGCCCTCTCAAAAACCACCATTGAATTTCCCCTTGTAATAACATTTCCCTGAAAATAAGACCTAACCTGAAAATAAGACCTAGTATGATTTTTCAGGATGCTCATAATATAAGCCCTAACCCCAAAATAAGCTCCAGTTCAGTGAAACGCCACCATCCACATTGTGCAGCAACCAGAAGATGACATTGACTGTATTTGAATAAATGAAGATGGTTGTACATGAAAAAACAAAACATCTCCTGAAAATAAGCTCTAATATATTTTTGGAGCAAAAATTTAAAATTGCAATAAAAGCCGGCGAACCGTATTTTTCCATGTACAGTTACGCCTCGACTTTACAAACTTAATTGGTTCCAGAACTCCGGTCATAACTCGAAATGGTCGTAAATTGAAGCACCATTTCCCATAGGAATGCATTGAAATGCAATTGATCCGTTCCGGCTGAAGAAAAAAAATCACTGCAAGATCCATCAGAAATGCAAAAAAAAGCAAAGCAGAAAGCAAGCAAAGCGTGCAAGACCCATTGGAAATGCAAAAAAAAAAAAAAAGCAGAAAGCAGCATGCAAGACCCATCGGAAATGGGGGGGGGGACCCAAAAAGCAAACAAACCCCCCACGACCCATTGGAAATGGAGAGCAAAAACTCCAAAAAGCAACCAAACCCCCAAGACCCATCGGAAATGGGGGGAAGCAACCAAACCCCACAAGACCCATCGGAAATTGGGAGAAAACCCAAAAAACAAATAAACCCCCCAAGACCCATCATATCACAGAAACATAACCCCCCAGCCCAAAACTACGCTGCAAAACCCACCCAGAACAGTTTTCAAAAAGCAGAAAGCAGCACCTTACCTTACCAGGCAGTCCAAAGCCTCTTCCGATCACACACACTCTAACTGCTGGGGTGAAAGAGGTACAAAGAACCAGCCTCTTCACCACCTACAGTTAGCAATTTGAATTCCCCGCCTTTTTTCCCTGCCTTTTTCTGTTCATAACTGGAAGCTCCAGCCGCAAGTCGAAGCAAAATTTTGCAGCCAAAGCTAGTCGCAACTTGAAATGGTCATAAGTTGGGACATTCATAGGTCGAGGCACCTCTTTATAAGATGTATAAGATGCCCCCAATTTTCTAACTCAAAATTCAGAAATCAGTATTTTGAACATTAGAAAGGAACACATTTTTAGCAATTAGGCAACATTTACATACCAGTACTATGATAAACAGCATTCCATGTCTAGTCACGCTGGCCACGTGACCACAGAGGATTGTCTGCGGACAAAATGCTAGCTCTGTGGGTTGAAAATGAAGATGAACACTGCCGCCTAGAGTCGGACACGACTGGACAAATTGTCAAAGGAAACCCTTAAATACAGTGGTGCCTCGCATAGCGAGGTTAATCCGTTCCGGATTAACCTTCGCTATACTGAAGCATCGTTGAACGGGGCAGGGATTTCCATTGGAACGCGTTAAACATGGTTTAATGCGTTCCAAATGGGCCAGATACTCACCGTTCAGTGAAGCTTCTTAATGGCCAGCAGCCATTTTCGTGCCCTCGCCTCGCTTAACGAGGGCGCGAAAACGCTGCGCACGGCCATTTTGGGCCATTTCCGGGCTTCCGGCGGCCATTTTGGCCGCCGAACAGCTGATCGTCGGGCTTCGTTTTGCGAAGATCGGTAAGCGAAACGCTTACCAGTCTTCGCAAAGCGAATTTTCCCCAATTAGAAAAACGTTAAGCGATCGCATTAGCGATCCGAAAAAACGGATCGCTATGCGATTTCGTCGTTATGCGGTGTGCTCGTTAAGCGAGGCACCACTGTATAATATTATGCATCACACTTAGCTGAGCAAATCACTTCATTCAGCCTTGTTTGCATAACTGATTATTCAGTTTGAATTTTGCAGAGTAAGACATTCACTTACCGTATTTTTTAATTTTCTGACATCTTTATGGGCTCAGTGATCTTTACCAGTCACTGTCATACTGCCTACATGCTCTCCTCCGCATCAGCTTACGTTATTTACATAAGTCTTGTGACTAGAGGAAGCCTGTTAGCAGAGACATGGGCAGTTTTGCAACTGTGTGGTTTTCTCTTCGGCTTACTTCTGTGTAAAAGATGCCCCTCAATGTTTACTCTAACAATTTCAGGAAAAAGTAGTGTCTTATACATAGAAACATATGGTACATACAAAGTTTCATTACATGGGAATAAATGAGGAAAGCAATCAGCAATAAATGAATTAGTGAAAATTCCACAACCTTGTTTGAATTGTTTTCTGTATTTCTGCTGCCGTAGGGTGCAATTCTTGATCCGCCTATTAAGATAAAAAGCCCACTAGGCTTAATGGGGTTATTTCGAGTAGATATGGATAGGACAGAGGTGATGGGAATTGGAGTCCCAACAATATCAAGATAACCCTATGTTCCTCATCCTGCTGAACACGGCTGCTGGATAACACCCCGTTGCTTGAAATTGCAGGGCCAGGCTAATTGTGGTCTCACAGAGGTGGGGTAGGAACAGTTGGAACCTGTACTGCTGTGCAGATTTGTGCTTTTGGAATGAAACTCCCCAAATTCCCCGGACAACAATGCTGCTGGAGTAATTCTGTGAATTTTAGTCCAGAAACAGAAAACATACATGCCTTTATTGGGTGTGTGTCTGTGTGTCTGGAACCCCTTCTGGGCCAGCTCATTTTGGAAACGGCAGTCCAAATAGGTGGGCTGCAAATCTGGGTAAAGCTCCCATTAGCCATGTAATATTGGAACCCAGATCCAAGGATCAAATCCTCTTTCTGAATGTCCAGGCAGGCAGCCAAATGTGCACAGAAGTGCAACGGTGTCTAGGATTTCTGCCAGGGCTTGTAATCTGTGCAATATTTTCTCTAGCACGCAGGGCACTGGATAATTTTTTCCTAGCCCAGTGCTGCTCTTGGGATTCATCAAAGGCTCACTGCCAGCCAATGGAGATGATTCCCCTCCCCCCGCCTGTGCTACTGATCAGGGTTTTAAAAAAGTGGATAGTCTACCTGCACCCATGCCCTGTCAAATCTCCCCTCCTGAAACGTTTAGCATCTTTTACACTCAAATCAACAGGACCTGGATCCTTTCAGTACTGATGAAGTTAAAGAAGATGAAGCCTCAGCCAAAAAGAAGACGTTGGTTTAATACTTATGGGCAGTTTGATTTACGTATAGAAACCAACCACTTCCTAAGCCTTAAATAAATTGTGTTATATCTCATCTGCTGTTTACCTTTTTAATAAATACATATTATGCATAGCCCATCAATTTTTTTCTGGAGTTACTTGTCCTCTGCTCTTCCTCAGTAGCATGTTGGACGCCTTCCGACCTGAGGGTCCCATCTTCCAGCGTCATATCTTTTAGCCTTTTGTTTCTGGTCATGGAGTTTTCTTGGCAAAGATACTGGAGTGGCTTGCCAGTTCCTGCTCCAGGTGGATCGGGTTTAGTCAGAACTCTCCACTACGACCTGTCTGTCTTGGGTTTCCCTGCACGGCATAGCCCATAGCTTCTCTGAATTACCCCTTCACCATGACAAGGCAGCAATCCATGAAGGGGTTCTGGGCTATATAAGATACCATTAATGGCCACACAGAGCATCATATAGAAGACAATGTGGACTCTGAAGACCAACCATGTGGATTCTTTGCGTCAGCCAGAGGTGACTACGATCTGAAGAAACATCTCATGCTCACCAAATAGAAACAATATTTAGACTTTAATTTGGCACAATTGGCTATTTCTACCTGGTGAATAAACCAGATTATAACCCCTTTGTTCCAAGGGCTGCTATGTCTTTGTATTTTCTCCACTCCCACATTCAAAAAGAAACCAGAGTTTCAAAGTAGGCAATGTGAGTATGTCTTTGGGAGGGGGACAATCACAGAGTAATTGGCAACCTTTTGATCCTAAATTTAAAACCATGTTGCAAAGAGGCTTGAGAACCCAGACTAAGAGAACTGACGTCAATTCTGACAGACCACCCATTTTGGGATTCTTGTGTACTTTGTCCATACTAGGCATGATGGTCCCATGCTAAGCCTGAAGAAGTGGGATTTTTCTCTACAAAAGCTTGAAATTTATTTGATTCTTTAGTGGTCCAATGAAAGGTATCACCCACTCTTAAATTTAGACATTTTGGAATTCCCATCACACCCCTACTTTGCCAATAAAGACCTTAATCTTGCCCTTAAACGAATCCAATGTAATGACACTGCTGACTGGTCAAATAAGAGAGGGCTAGAAAACACTTGGGATGTGGTGGCGCTGCGGGCTAAACCGCAGAAGCCTGTGCTGCAGGTTCAGAAGACCAGCAGTCGGAAGATCGAATCCACGCGACTGAGTGAGCGCCCGTCGCGTGTCCCAGTTCCTGCCAACTTAGTGGTTCGAAAGCATGCAAATGGAAGTAGATAAATAGGGACCACCTCGGTGGGAAGGTAACAGCGTTCCGTGTCTAAGTCGCACTGGCCACGTGACCACGGAAGATTGTCTTCGGACAAAACGCTGGCTCTATGGCTTGGAAACGGGGATGAGCACCGCCCCCTAGAGTCGAACACGACTGGACAAAAAATTGTCAAGGGGAACCTTTACCTTTACCTTTACCTAGAAAACACTTGTTTGGGTTACTCTTCAGGAACAGGAAAATAAAGGGTTGCTTTTAAAATGTAAGTATGGTGGTGACACTACTTTCCAATGGGCTTTAAAAACTAGATTTATAATTACTTTTAAAGTTACTTTCTAAGTGCTAGCAGAAGTTGGATCTGAAAAGGGTAAAAATGGGGGGGGGGGGAGCACTCCAAACACCAGCCACAGGCAATTCAGGGTCCATTTTGATGAAAGCTGATGCAGAAAGAATGAAGCCTTAAGTTTAGATTTTATATCTTTTTGGCCATGCACTACTTGCCTGTTTAAAAATGCTGGCGGACGTCATAGCAAGTGGAATTAGCATAGGTGGTACCTGAAAGGTGGCCAGCTAGTCAAGCCTGCAATGTGTCATAAACTGGAACACAGCATCTAATCTGCATGTTTTAATTAACATAATCAGCTGTTTGCATAACATTTGCTTGAACACCTAGGGTGCTATCAAATGCCAAATGTTGCTCCACATGATTATGTGCCTTAGAGAGTCTTTCAATTTTGAGCTGCCCCCCCCACACACACACACTCCTTCCCTTGCCCAAACCATCCAAGGACTATCCTGCCCAACCTCTCTCAATGGCTGAGTTTGCCAACTGGTTGAGTTCACTCAAATCTCAGGGGTGCCTTATGTAAAATGACATCAGAATCATACGTTTAGAAATCAGAAATCAGGATGGAATCACTGCTGGGGTGGGTTTTTGTTTGCTTGGTTGCTCTTTGGAAAGCTTCAGCCTCCCCCAGCCCCACTGGAACCAGTAGGACAATATTGGGCAATTATGGTCCTCATGATTTCTTCTTTCTTCCAGCCTACAACTCCCATAGTCACATTGGCTCTGCCAGCTACTGAGAACCGTAGCCCCCTCCACCCACCCACCCAAAAAACCTCAGGAGGGTTGCAGTTGACCCTCTCTGTACTAGGGCTTTCCTATTTCTAGTTAAATTGTGGCCATTAATTAAGATTCCAGGGTTTTTTTCTGACATAGTTGGGACTAGAAAGTGGGCTAACTTTTATCATGTAAGCTGATGTTCTCAGTTTTCTAAGGAAAACTCAAGAAGCCAAAGGTAATCCATCCTCATGTAACTCCCACAAGCTACTAGGTTTAGCCGTGTAGGTGGAGATGGCAGTGAGGAAGGGGCTATGCTTGTAAACTTTTCAGTTTAGAATGGGAAACTGGAGAGGGGAAAAATTATTTCCTTGAGAGCAGGAATTAGGACCGTACCACCTTGGGTTAAGCAAAAGAATGTAAGGGCATGTGGGGCAATTTCCCTATGCCTATAGAGTGATCGTGTATATATGCACCTTTGCAGATACTGTATATCTTTTTTAGACCTTTAAAATGTTGCCTTGTCTTTGTGCCTTGGATCACTGTGAAAAAAACAAACAACTGACCTCTGAGAGACAAGAATCTCTTGAGATATTCTTTATCTATATAAAGTTTGGGCTATGTTTCTTGTTGTTGCTTTTTCTACCTGCTTCAAAATTTTGAATCTTTGCAACCATAACTGTTTGCAATATTGATTGTGAAAGACAGCCTCACACTGGCACACAAGAATGCAATCTGAGGTTCTGCCTACAGTCCCCACTCAGGGCTTCGTGGGCAGTTTCCAGGCAAAACACTTTCCTCTTTCACTTAAAACCAGGGTTTGGGAAAAGTCCTTTTTTGGACCATAACTGCTCCTACAGAAATGCATTGTACACAATGGACATGGGGGGTGGTGTGTGAAGCCTGCCTAGCAGGGCTGAAAATTAGAAAGAATGTTTAGGAACGTGTCCCTCTGTTGCACTGGCTGCTCCTACAGAAATGCATGGTACACAATGGACATGGGATATCTGCGTGGTAGAACTGGTGATCGTTGGCATGTCAATTTATCTATCCCATAATATTTTTTATTTCTATGGGAAGATAAATTGAACTGTTTTTTTTAATTGTTTTGATAACTTGGGTTAGGGTGTGGGATACAGAAAGTGGGGAAAAAAGGTTGGGGTTGGGAGGGAGGAGAAACAAAAATATACTAACATCTATTCATATTGTAATATCAAGATTCACACTCCGCTTTTCTACTATTTTCTGCCTTCCAGATCTTAGTTCACACTTTGATCTATGTTATTCAAGCACTATCTGGTGACTCTAACCATTTGTAGAATAAGTCACATCTTTCAGTTGCCTTTTGTAAAGGACAGTCCTTCATCACTTCTGATAGTATGTCCATTTCTACCATTTGCTTTATCTTCTCCGTAAGATCTTCTTGTTTCGGTACCACCTGATTTTTCCAATTTTTGGCATAGAGAATTCTGGCTGCGGTGACTATATATATAAAACTATACACTTCTTTGCTTTATCTATATTATCTGGTATCATACTCAATAAAAACAGTTCTGGGGTTATACAAAGCAATATTTGTTGTAACACAGCATGCACTCCTATCCAATATTGTTTCGCTACTCTACAAGTCCACCACATATGATAATAGCTTCCCACGTGTGGTTCACATTTCCACCAGACATTTGATACATCTATGTACATCTTTGACAGATAAACTGAACTGTGTGCCTGAGACATTTGCCTCCCTCCTCCTAATAATAGCGCTAGTCCTGATGGGAGATGTGGTGGAACCAATCAAGATGTAGCTCACACAGGAGCAGGACTGATTTCTGGACTGCGGAGATGATCCATGGGGGCTCCTTCTGACAAGCTGGAGAGCTCTCAAGGTTTGCATGTCTAGCCCATTCCCATCCGCCCAACTCATAACTGTAAACCTCGCCTATAACCATAAATGAGCAGGCTGATCTCTAATTTCAGTGTGCTGCTCAAATAAAATAAAAACTTATGTGTCTGCGTTGGCTACTGTAAAAGGTTTATCAGTCCATAAGTCCAGGCCATCTGGCAGCCATCTGACTTGCAGGCACTGCTTTCCTTCCACCTAATTAAGATATAATGTCAATTGGGAAGGCAGAGACATTAGACAGGCTATTGTCTCCAGTCAATGAGGGAAGCAAAATGGAGCATTTATGGAAAGTGAAATTGATGTATTTATATTCAAGCAGAGCAACATTTATCCAGTGGCTACAAGGCTCTCTCTTGCGCTGACACATCAGCTGTTCTGCTGACCTGTTAGCAATGCAGGCGTGTAGGGCTTAATGGAGAAAGGCTGCAACAAAGTGAAATTTCCCCCTGCTTGCCAATAAACAGTTTGTGCAATAGTGGAAGTAGCTCCCCCTCCTTCAGTCAATTAGCAGCAGCCATCACATTTTTTTTGAAAAATGAAGAATGATCTGTCTGTGTGCCTTCTGCTTAATTGATGCAACTCTGGAATGGATCAGCTGACAATCGGCAACACCCCTTGTTCTAGAGCTTGGATAAGGTACCTCTTTCGAGCCATGACTCCCAGACTAGCCCATCCATTCTGAATTTCCGAGGCCTTTGCTGCTGCTGTTGCTATTACATTCTGTACAGTTGTTTCTGATTTATGGCAACCCTAATAGGGTTTTTGAGGTCTATGAGATGTTTAAGGAGAGAGTTTACCGGTGCCAAACCCCAGTGACTTTTCATGGCTGATCCAGGAATCGAAACCAGGTTTCCTGAATCCTAACCCATCATTTTGTTCACAACAAACACCATTAATTCAGCAAATCAGGGTTATATCAAAGGACAATGTTGTGGTTATTTAAAAACAGCTTTCCAGCTATTTCCAGGGGCTACTTGCTGAATACTTGCAGATCCTATTAACAATCCTTAACAAAACTCATAGGCACAAAAGAGACTTATATCTCCTGCAGTAATATTATTTTCTTCTAGATTAGTTCTAAACAGGCCTAAACCAGTGCCTTCCAGTTGCACTAGATGAAAAATTCCAGTCTCCCTCAGCAAAATAGGGATACTGGGACTTATTTTATCCAACATATCTTGTGAGCTAATGGTCAGAGAAAGATGGACTAAGAGGTTTCCTGAGATCATCTTCTATTTCTACTCCCAAGAAAAATCTATAATTATAAATTTATGATCAGTTCCTCTACAGGAGTAAGGATTAGGAATATACGTTCTTCATCATCATCACTTTTCATTGCAGGCTTGTTGCCTTGCCTACTTGGCATTGAGACAAAATTACTCCCTCTGTTCCCAAGCTATAATGCAGCCATATGTCCCAAACATTTTGGACTTACAGTTGCCTTGATTTACTGACCACTGGCCACAGCCTCCCTTGCTCGAAGAGGCAATGAGACTCACTGCCACCACGGCCAAGATCTTGACACCCCTTCCCCAGCCACCTCATCTCCTACCCCTTGAATATCCCCGAGAGCCCACCTCCTTCCAGGTCCTGGTGCAGGGACCATAGAGATGGCGCACCATAGATATGGAAGCACATGGCCTTCACTTCCAGTTCATGTTTGACATCTAGCTATGGCCAGCTCCTCTATATAAAGCTATGGACAGCCTTCATAGCTCTGTGCTCTGTCCTTTTTTCCATGGTGTCCCTGGCTCAGATCCCAGGGCCCCCATGGAGCCATGGCACGCAGTTTGGGAAAACCTGCTATGATGCACAACACAGGGCAGTTACCAGTGCCTGCCACTAACACTGCCACACACCCCAAGCTGTTCTCAGACCACACAGTGACACAGACCAAAAAGAAGAGAGAAGACTGTGTATTCTCAAAGGCTTTCACAGCCAGGATCCGGTGGTTGTTGTAGGTTTTTCGGGCTGTCTGGCTGTGTTCTGAAGGTTGTTCTTCCTAATGTTTCTGCAGTCTCTGTGGCCGGCATCTTCAGAGGACAGCTGTGCTTCAGTGCTGTCCTCTGAAGATGCCGGCCATGGAGACTGGCGAAATGTTAGGAAGAACAACCTTTAGAACATGGCCAGACAGCCCGAAAAACCTACAACAACCATCAGAGAAGACTGTCTCTGCTCGAATGAGTAACCTTTGGGGGTCTAAGCAAGAGAACTGGCTGGCTTCTGAAATGGGTGGTGTGGGAGGGTGTTTGGCTGGCTGGCATCACACACCGCCCTCTTTTTCCTTCCTCTCCCCTTGGGTTGGCTGGCTTATGGCAAACGGGCTGCCTTTTGCCTGCCTTATGGCAAACGGGCTGCCTTTTGCCTGCCTTATGGCAAATGGGCTGCCTTTTGCCTGGCCTGGCCAAACCCAGGTCTCCTCACAGACCATTCCCTTTCACCCACACACAGGCAGGGTCCACAGGAAACTCCCATGCCCAACTAGTCCACAGGACTGGTGTGACATGGATAGTTTTCATAGGCCTGGTCCACCTTCATTTTCACCAGATCCTTTGCTCCCTTATAAAGAGCACACACAATTTACCAGATCATTGTGGCTCTAGAAGGCATTTGATAGGAAAGGAAAGCAAAGTTCAAGAGGCTCTGGAAACCCACTCACTTGACCAATGAGAAGAGAACACCATCAAGGGCAATCATCTTGCTGATCAGAGCATTGGGTTTTCTAAGCCACCTGCCTCTGCCCTGCCTGGCCTCCCCATATCTGTGCATATAGCTGAACAACTTCAATGCTTGCTGTAAGTTTTTGGGCTGTTTGGCCATGTTCGGGAGGTTGTTCTTCCTGACGTTTCGCCAGTCTCTGTGGCCGGCATCTTCAGAGGACAGAGTGCTATCCTCTGAAGATGCCGGCCACAGAGACTGGCAAAACGTTAGGAAGAACAACCTTCAGAACACGGCCAAAGAGCCCGAAAAACCCACAACAACCAGACTGTAGATTCTTCTAAATAGTAGCACTTGGAAGGAGTTACTCTTGTGGACTACATCTCCCAGAACTCCTTGGGGTTTTCTGAGAGTGGCCTAAACCAGTGGTTCTTAACCTTTGTTACTCAGATGCTTTTGAACTGCAACTCCCAGAAACCTCAGTCAGCACAGCTGGTGGTGAAGGCTTCTGGGAGTTGCAGTCCAAAACTCCTGAGTAACCCAAGGTTAAGAACCAGTGGCCTAAACAAAATCAATTTCCAAGCAGTGCTGAATAGTAAGCATTCTCAAACGTATTCAGCTTTGCTATTGAGACCTCATGGGATGTGAAGTAATTCTACAAGTGGTAATTGGAACACTTTTTCTTTAAAAACACTTCTTCATTGATACACTTCCAGAAGAATAAACAGACAAGGCTTTAATTCTATCTGACAGATAGCAGTCATACATTCCAGTTGACACTCTGCTGACCTAGTGGAGAGATTAGTAGAGAGTATAGTATAAGTGCCCAAGATATAATAGTTAGTCAAGAGCTCCAGTAGCATGGTTGCTAAGAGACTGAGCTATGTCCAAACTGAATCTCCTACAGAGGTGTGTTTTTGGACTACAGAAAATGTGGGGAATTGTGGCCCAAACTCACAAAACTACAGACCTGTATGTAGGGGGTCCTGGGTAAACCTCTTGTGTGAAGGTGGTGCCATTTTGACTACCAAAGATCTAAACCCAGTGTGGAAAATCTGAGGACCTCTAGGAGTCATGGTCTACAATTCTTATCAGCTCTAGCTCTAGAATTGTGGAAATCCTAGCCCATGCCAAAAGAAGGCCCCAGAATCCCTGCTCTGCATATGGTTGGACTTCTGCTCCCATGAGGCCCCTCTAACATGGCTGATGGTCCTGGATGATGTAAGTTGTAGTCCAACAGTATCTGGAGGGCCACCAATTTCCTCAGCCTTGAGAGACAGTGATCACCAGCCTTCAGAAACAGAGGGAATAAAGACTCTTTCTGGTTACTACCACTGTGTCCAAGTGGGCATTTACTTTCCAAACAAATGAGCAGCATGGGCAGTTACACCATCTTTTTACAATTATACTCAGAGGAATGGTGCCATATAAGGTCTTCTCTTTGCTAACAAATTCTTCGCCATTATTAGAGAAAATGCACATACTCAAATTTGGCTAGGCAGCATGACTTCGGGCCATCTCATCTGTAATCCTGTAGTGTTTAAAAAATTACCCGTCTCCAAAAAGGCAATTGTAAAAGGTTTATCAGTAAATAAGGGCTAGCCATCTGGCAGCAATCTGACTAGCTGGCGTAGTTTTCTTTGGGTGGTAATTAAAATAAAATGCCAGGGGGGACAGACAGTCATTATCCATCTTGATTGTTTTCTCTCCCAATAGAAAAAGAGCAGGGGAAGTGGAAGCGTTTATGAGATACAAACTTCCAAATATGGCTGAGAAGAAAACTTGATTCTACCACAGCAAGCCTCTGAGCTGTAATTCCCGGACTCTGGCAACACTGTTCAATACAAAGGGATGGTTTTCCATGAAGAAGCCAACAGAGCAGTCACAGACAGTTCTAACCAATGTGTACCTGTAAAGCTGGGATGTTGTAAGAAACAAGAATTTGGCATCATTTTGGAAGGTTCTAAGAAAAAGGTGGCCAGCTGTGGCTCTCCAGAAAGAGAGAGAGAGAGAGAGAGAGAGAAAGAGAGGTTGTAACTCGTCTTATCCTCCACCATTAGCTCTGCCAGCTGGAGCTGATGGAAACTATACACCAAAAAATCTGTATAGGCACAGTCACATTCCTCTTCTTTAAGTTTAATGTCGAATTTGGAAATGAAACCCCCTTTTTTGTACTTACACCTCCTAGAACCTTCTAGTCAGTATGGTACATGTGCTGACTCTGGGAGCTATCCTTCCAAAAAAAAAAAAAAAAAAAGGTTTCCAAGCACTGAGTTTGAAGTTACTGAGAGAACCTTTTAAAAAAAATCTCCCCTTCACAGATTGCTGCCTTGTCGTGGTGAAGGGGCTTGAGCAATTCAGAGAAGCTATGGGCTATGCCATGCAGGGACACCTAAGACGGAGAGGACATAGTGGAGAGTTCCGACTAAACGTGATCCACCTGGAGCAGGAATTGGCAAGCCACTCCAGTATCTTTGCAAAAAAACCTCCATGGACAGAAACAAAAGGCTAAAAGATATGACGCTGGAAGATGGGCCCCTCAGGTCAGAAGGCGTCCAACAATGTTACTGAGGAAGAGCGGAGGACAAGTACAAGTAGCTCCAGAGCTAATGAAGTGGTTGGGCCAAAACTGAAAGGATGCTCAGCTGTGGACGCGCCTGGAAGTGAAAGGAAAGTCTGAGGCTGCAAAGAAAAATACTGCATAGGGACCTGGAATGTAAGATCTATGAACCTTGGGAAGCTGGAGGTGGTCAAACAGGAGATGGCAAGAATAAACATTGACATCCTGGGCGTCAGTGAACTAAAATGGACGGGAATGGGCAAATTCAATTCAGATGATTGTCATATCTATTATTGTGGGCAAGAGTCCTGTAGAAGAAATGGAGTAGCCCTCACAGTCAATAAAAGAGTGGGAAAAGCTGTACTGAGATACAATCTCAAAAATGATAGAATGATTTCAAGACAAATCCAAGGCAGACCTTTCAACATCACAGTCATCCAAGTTTATGCACCAACCACTGATACTGAACAGGCTGAAATTGACCAATTCTATGAAGACCTACAACACCTTCTAGAACTGACACCAAGGAAAGATGTTCTTCTCATTAGGGGGGATTGGAATGCTAAAGTAGGGTGTCAAGAGATAAAAGGAACAACAGGTAAGTTTGGCCTTGGGGTATGAAATGAAGCAGGCCAAAGGCTAATAAAGTTTTGTCAAGAGAACAAGCTGGTCATCAGAAACACTCTTTTCCAACAACACAAGAGGCGACTCTACACATGGACATCACCAGATGGGCAATACTGAAATCAGATTGATTATGTTCTCTGCAGCCAAAGATGGAGAAGCTCTATACAATCAGCAAAAACAAGACCTGGAGCTGATTGTGCCTCTGATCATCAGCTTCTTATAGCTAAACTCAAACTTAAACTGAAGAAAGTAGGAAAAATCACTGGGCTACATAGAGGAATTATACCAGAAAGATCTTGCTGTCCCAGACAACCCAGATAGTGTGGTTGCTGACCTTGAGCCAGACATCCTGGAGAGTGAAGTCAAGTGGACCTTAGAAAGCTTGTCTAACAACAAGACCAGTGGAGATGATGGCATTCCAGTGGAACTATTTAAAATCTTAAAAGATGATGCTGTTAAGGTGCGACACCCAATATGCCAACAAGTTTGGAACACTTAGCAGTGGCCAGAGGATTGGAAAAGATCAGTCTACATCCCAATCCCAAAGAAGGGCAGTGCCAAAGAATGCTCCAACTACCGTACAATTGCACTCATTTCACACAAGCTAGCAAGGTTCTGTTCAAAATCCTCCAAGGTAGGTTTTAGCAGTATGTGGACCGAGAACTCACAGAAGCACAAGCTAGATTTCGAAGGGGCAGAGGAACTAGATACTAAATTGCTAACATGTGCTCGTTTATGAAGAAAGCCAGAGAGTTCCAGAAAAACATCTACTTCTGCTTCACTGACTACACAAAAGCCTTTGACTGTGTGGACCACAGCTAACTATGGCAAGTCCTTAAAGAAATGGGAGTACCTGACTACCTTATCCATCTCCTGAGAAATCTCTATGTGGGACAGGAAGCAACAGTTAGAACTGGATATGGAACAACTGATTGGCTCAGAATTAGGAAAGGAGTACGACAAGGCTGTATATTGTATCACTGCTTATTTAACTTATATGCAGAATACATCATGCGTAATGAGGGTGAAAGAGGAGAGCACAAAAAAATGGTCTGAAGCTGAACTAAAAAAAACCCTAAGATCATGGCCACTAGTTCCATCACCTCCAGGCAAATAGAAGGGGAAGATATGGAGGCAGTGACAAATTTCACTTTCTTGGGCTCCATGATAACTGCAGATGGAGATAGCAGCCACGAAATTAAAAGACGCCTGCTTCTTGGGAGGAAAGCAATGACAAACCTCGATAGCATCTTAAAAAGCAGAGACATCACCTTGCCAACAACAGTCCGAATAGTCAAAGCTATGGTTTTCCCTGTAGTGATGTATGGAAGTGAGAGCTGGACCACAAAGAAAGCTGACCGCCGAAGAACTGATGCTTTTGAATTGTGGTGTTGGAGGAGACTCTTGAGAGTCCCCTGGACTGCAAGGAGAACAAACCTATCTATTTTGAAGGAAATCAACCATGAGTGCTCACTGGAAGGACAGATCCTGAAGCTGAGGCTCCAATACTTTGGCCATCTCATGAGAAGAGAAGACTCCCTGGAAAAGACCCTGATTTTGGGAAAGGGTGAAGGCAAGAGGAGAAGGGGATGACAGAGGACAAGATGGATGGACAGTATCACTGAAGCTACCAACATGAATTTGACCAAATTCCAGGAAGCAGTGGACGACAGGAAGGCCTGGCATGCTCTGGTCCATGGGGTCACGAAGACTTAATGACTAAACAACAACAACAACAAAATATTGAGATAGGCTGTTGCAGCTCCCTCAGGAGAATTAACCTAGCTTTGCAGAAATATATTTATTTATTTCATTTATTTATTCGGCTTGTATGCTGCCTGCACTCTGCAAGAGTCTCCGAGTGGCTTCCAACATCAATTACTTCAGTTAAAAACAGACACACTAAAAACCAATACAGTTATATGTACTCTTCAAAGGCAATAAAGCGCATTGCAGTAGTCTAAATGGGTTGTTACCAGTGCATGTGTGACTGTCATGAGGCTCCGTTCATCCAAGTAGGGCTGCAGCTGGTACAGTTTCTGCAGTTGCAGGAAGGCACCCCTGGCCATCGAGTCCACCTGGGCCTCCAGGGCCAGACCAGGGTCCAGGAACACCCCCAAACTGCGGACTCTGTCCCTCAGGAGGAGTGCAACCCCATTCAGGGCAGGGAAAGGGCCCTTTAACCTGTCTGATGAACCACCCACTAACAGCATGTCCGTCTTGTCTGGATTGAGTTTCAATTTATTAACCCTCATCCTGTCCATTATCAGGTCCAGACACGAGTTCAGTTTAAAGATTATCTCACCTGGATTGGTGGGAAAAGGGAGGTAGAGCTGAGTGTCGTCAGCATATTTCTGACTCCCCAGCCCAAACCTCCTGATGACCTCTCCCAACGGTTTCATGTAGATGTTGAACAGCATGGGGGACAGTATCAAGCCCTGAGGAACCCCCTGACATAACCACCATGGGGCTGAGCCAGTGTCCCCCAGCACCACCGTCTGGACATGGTCTGCCAGAAAGAAGTGGAACCACCATAAAACAGGGTCCCCAACTCCCAACCCAGCTAATCTATCCAGAAGTACACCATGGTCGATGGTCCATGGTTGACAGTGTCGAACGCCACTAAGAGGTCCAGGATCAACAGCGTCACACTCCCCCTGTCTCTCTCCTGGCAAAGGTAATCATACAGGGTGACCAAGGCAGTCTCCGTGTGGAAACCCAGCCTGAAACCTGATTGAAATGGATCTAGAAAATCCATTTTGTCCAGCAGTGCCTGGAGTTGCCCGGCCACCACCCGCTCCAAAACCTTGCCCAAATAAGGGAGATACACCACCAGCCGATAGTTAGCCACTGGCCCTGGGTCCAAATCAGGCTTTTTAAGGAGAGGTCGAATCACCGCCTCTTTTAAGGTGGTAGAGACCACTCCCTCTCTCAAGGAGGCATTGACAGCTTCCTGGACCCATGTACGATTGCCCTGGCAGATTTCCCAATTAGCCAAGATGGGCAAGGGTCAAGAGGAGTGGTGGTAAACCGGACAGATCCAAGCACCCTGTCCACATCACTGGGTCTCAATAATTCAAATTCATCCATTAAAATTTGACCTAAGCCCAGTGCACTGGACACATCCTCCGATTCTGCATCAGTGATGGAATCTAGTTCACTGTGAATCTGAGCGATTTCCCCCTCAAAATGTAACACAAATTCCTCACAGTGAGCTGCTGAGTGGTCCTCTGCCTCCACTGGCTCTCCTGGCCAGAGGAGATCACGGACCATCCGAAACAGCTCTACTGGATGACATTCCGAGGAAGCAATGCGGGTGGGGAAATATTGTCGTTTTGCCAGCCGTATTGCCACGGAATAGGCCCGATTATAGGCTCTAAGCTGGGTTTGGTCCACCTGTTCTCTACCTGTCTCCCCACTTGCTTCATTGCCCGCAGCTCAGACGTATACCAAGAAGCCGTCCCCAGAGCATTCAGGAAACCTTCTAGATCCATTAGTCTCCAAGGACGGATCATCTTAATAGATTCCCCCACCCTCTCAGAGGAAAGAGGACACCAATAGTTTAAACCTGACCAAGAAGTGATCTGACCATGACAATGGGGTCACTACCAGCCCCTCCACATCCAAACCACCATCTTCCAATCCCATTGAGAAGATCAGGTCCAGAGTATGAGCCTTTTCGTGCATCAGGCCCACAACAAATTGAGACAGCCCCATGGTTGTCATGGTGGCTATGAAGTCCTGAGCCACCCCAGTCAAGGCAGCCTCAGCATGGATGTTGAGGTCCTCCAGCACCAACAGCCTGGGAATCCTCAACACCAGGTCCAAGACTACCTCAGTCAGCTCAGGCAGGGAGACTGTTGGTACGCAGCAGGGTGGGCAGTACCAGCAGAATCCCCAATGTGTCTCATAAGCCCAGCACACAATACAAGCACTCAATACCTCCTCTCAAAGGGATAGGAAGCCTGGTCAAGGAGATGGAACTCCTATAGACTGTAGCAAATTCCCCTCCCTGACCCTCTGAGCAACCCTGGTGCTGGACCGAGTACCCAGGTAGACACATCTGGGAGAGGAGGACGCCACTCTCCTCTCCCATCCAGGTCTTGGTAATGCATGCCAGGTCAGCCCCCCTGTCCAAGATTGTATCAGGTCTTATTTTGTACTGACCTGATGTTCATTAACAGCACCATGTGGCTCGAGGGCATACTGATATGGTCACCTGGTACCCTTTGGTAGGGGGCAGAACTAGAAGAGGGGATAGATGTGAGGAATCTAACCCCTCTTCTCCTACGCTGGCATGTTCTACCTCCTCCACCATACCTTCCTCTACCTAGCATTACTTTTATAGCTACTTCCTCCACTGCCCTCCCCCCTTCCTCTTCCTTCTGTTATAGATTAAACTATAAGGTGAGCAGGCCAGGGTGCTGCTCCGGCTGCAAGAATTCGGTGGCGGCTGTCAGTTGTCAGCTCTGACAGCCCCCCCCCCCTCATCGGGGGTAAACCGAGCAGGCCAGACAAGGGGCGCAGCTCTGACCGCAGATGTTCGATGGTTGCTGACAATCATCAGCTCCGACAAGCCCCCTCATTCACCGGGGGCAAGCCAAGCTGGTCAGGCAAGGACATGACTCTGGCCGCAGATGTTTGATGGCTGCTGATAGTTGTTGGCTCTGGCAGCCCCCCCCCTCACTAGGGGGCAAGCTGCTCTGGCTGCAATTGTTCAGTGGCCACTGGCGGTTGTTGGCTCTGGCAAGCCCCACCCACCCACCAGGGGCAAGCCGACCAGGCCAGAGAAGAGGGGTATGGCTCCAGGGCAGGGCTCTGGCCATAGGTGTTCAATGGCCGCTAGCATTCATCAGCTGTGGCATATGTCAAGAAACTTGACAGCAGGACTTCTGCTTTTACAATTAAAAGCACTCATTGCAAGATCTTTTGCCTTTCCCGTCTGGAAAAGAGCACTTCTGGGGACCCTGGACAGAGATAAGCAACTGAGGGAAATGCTGTATAAATATACGGGCAGACATGTGTGACGCTGTTAAACGTAATCCTTTCTGGCTGCAGGGCCAAATATGCCGCCATCTTGACTAGCAGCCATGATAGCTTTTACCCTCCAGGAATCCACCTGGTCATCTTGCCATCATTCCCATGGGCTCCATGGGGAGCAACACACCACAAATACGCTCTCCCCAAAGCCTAAACATAGGGCTGTTGACTTTATTCCCACAGTTGTTACATTATGGAGTCACTAGGAAATAAAAGGGAAATCCTTGCTTGTGGTTCTGAGTTCCTTTGTTCAGTTTCATTGGATGACGATGTGATTAAGACATGCTGGGGCCCCAAGAAAGATGCAGTTTAAGAGGTTCCATAGTATTACCCACAAAAAGGGCATTATTCTAATTAATGTATACAATGTGTGTTTTTTTTTTTAAAAATTAGAGATCCTCCCTAATTTGAGGCCATTAAGCTCTAGTTACCTTGTGCACAAATCCAGCATCAGGTTACCCTATGCATTGTACCTTGTGTCACGCATAAAGCGATCCTAGTGCTGCGCCATCCAGTGCATCTGGAGGACAGCTAGTTGAAGAAGGCTAGAACAGAATGTTTTCACTGTTTCACTGCAAATACACAATACCTGAAGTGCATTGTAGATTTCACAAGACAGAGTGGTGGTTTATTCTTTTTTTTTTAGTAGAACAAAAATTATGAACCAGTAATAAAGACTTGCAGTGTGCACCTGGTAAATTACATAAAGTTTTGTGGAATTGCTTCCTCTCCCATTAGCGTTTTTTTTTTCAAACATGGGGGTGACTTGTGACACACTGCAGCATTTTTAAAGTCTTCTGCTCGCAAGAAATCCTGCCCAATGCACCCTTGAGGGTCGAACATGCAGGAGGCAGTCCCTACTACGGCCACCAGAGGGCGATGTGTCATAAGAAGAAACAAACTGCTTTTAGGAAGGTTTACTTGCCTTCCAAACAGATCCACAGTGTTCAGAATTTTTTTTAAAAAAAGAGTGCATCTCCACATTTTTCTAACAGGCATGTAAATGATCATCATTACCTCATGGGAACTCAAATGGGAAGCTGATGTTTAGAGGTTTTGAAGAGATGGTGTGCTATCCACCCAGTGGATTAGATGGATGGCTACTTCAGGGTCTTTTTCTTTCCTGTTCCTTAATTTAGATTAACTGGGAAGTTGCTAGAAGCCAGATAAAGAAGGTGACATCTCCCTACTGTGGCTATATGGATGTCAGTTTTCCCCCTAGAGATTCTTAAGGTGTCATGGTGGGGGAGAACAGCCAGCTGAACTGAGGCAACGTCTGTCTTCAGATTCCCCAGAAATGTGAAGGGTGTTCTTGCTGTCACTGCATCCTGTCAGCTAGGCCATTATCTCTCTGTCATTCAAGTTCTCGGGACTCCGACAGTGATGCCTACCACACTTCTTGCATAGGAAAGAAAGAGGGAAAGACCTGGAGGCGGGGGAGAGCCATCTTCCAGTTGCTTAAGTGCTCCAATGATGTGGAGGTGGGGGGGGCACTTAAGCTGAGGCTGCTGTCTCTCCGGCATCAGGGAGCAAGCCAGGGCCGGCGTGTGAAGGGTTAAAGCTGCCGGGCTTTCCTTCCTTTGACAACATTCTGGTTTTGTGGAAGCCGGAGATAGATTTCGGCTCAGTGTCATCTTTAGTGGATCCCTAATGAGTCCTGACAAAGGCTTCCAGGAAAGTCCACGTTCAGCATCAGCCAGTGGGTCAACCACAGTTTAAAAGAAAAATGTCATGAAAGGAAAAGCAAAAGATGTGAACATCTCAGAGCAGTAAAATCTCCCCCAATTTGATGCATGTACTGTATAACCATTTAAGTGATATAACACATATTAACAAGTACTTCACAACCTATTCAAGCGAAGAGCCTTAAACCCAAGAGGTGGTGAACAGCCAGGGTCTGTGTTCCTAGCACCACAATGACATTGATGTTGACACCATTTGCTACACCTGAGAAAGTCCTCTCCTGTATCTTCACATAGTGTACCATTCTCATTGGTGGGACACAAAGAGGACCCCTCTCTCCAGCTTCATTCTTAGAAATCTGGGTTGAATCCCTTGCATATTTTACAATGCTTATTGTGGTACTGAATTTGCCACCTTTTCTTAATAAGGTCCTCATCTATAATACCTCATTGCAGGTAGGTCCAATGTCGTTCCCTCAACCCTCGGAATAGCTGTACCTTTTGAACGTGGCTGATGCAAATGGAGAATTTCAGTTTGTTTTAAAATTTATCAAACCTCTCCTGATTTCTATTGGCAGAATTATCTATGTAGGAACACAACTATAGTCATTCATATTTGTGCTATAGAAAGATATTTGACACACTGCTCCCGCAAGAAATAGGATTGTCAACTGGCAGCCATTGAATCAATTTTGACTTGGACCAGTTGCATCAGGTATCCCTAAAACACCTTAATCTGTGTGCGTAGGTTTTCCACCAGTATTGTAGGAAACAGAACCTATGCCACTACATTTTGGGAGTTTTCGTCTGCTTGTACAGAAGGCAGTACTTATGCCTAAACACACACATGCTCCATAGTCAGGGGTCGTGAAATGATCTGGATTTGAATGGGTGTCGCGAAGACTTAACTGGGAGGGATTTGTCCAAGCAGCTGTCCTGGAATGAAGATCTGAAGCTGCATCGGCAATTCTTGATAGAGCAGAACGGTGGCTTATCTTCAGTTATAAGGTGAAAGCTAGCAGATATTTGGATCTTCCCCTAGTGGTGGTGACAGCAGTACAGATAACTCTTTGTCCCTTTTACAAAAGACCTATATATTTCTTGGTTAGCACTAAAATCAGATCTGAATAATTGCTAGTTCTTATGTTTCGTAAGAAGGGATTCTGTACTTCTCTCCCTTATAGCTTTGGTGCATCTGCCAATCTTTCACACTTAGCAAGATGTGATAGAATTATGGGTGCAATCAGACTGTGGGAACAAGTATTTTATTTCTGGTTACCATTTCTGTTTGGTGTTTAGACAATGTTTATTGTAGGTTGGAGTTTGACCCAGAGTGATGACCAAAATACTTTGGGGGGTAGGACAATGTTCCAAAATCTTCCCTTCCCAGCTGACAGACCTTCCTCTCAGCTTCTCTGTTCCTTAAGCGGAAGGCACAGTGTTTTAAAGGGTTTTGGTTTCAGCTGGTTTTTCTTAAGGAAAGTTCTTCTAATGCAGATGTTAACTGGTGCTCAATGGCCTCAAAGGTTTTCCCCTGGACTTTCCAGGCACGATCATCAGCAAAGATAAAACTCCAGGAGTATGGGAATCTTGGTGGATCATTTGTGTAAATGTTAAAATGTAACGGTGCCAGGATGCTACCCTGTGGGAGACCATGCCTTTGATTTCTCCAGCGACTGTGTCTCCCTTGAAATTCAACACAGAATCTTCAGTTTTGAAGCAGAACTTCAAAAACTTTGTTCTCCTAATAGAACAACATGGCAACCTACCACTTTTGTCTGAAAGAACCCATGTACTGGAATTCCACATGGTGCTGCCTCTACTCCATTGTTCTTTAAAGTGAAATGGCAGCATTCTTTCTCACAGTGACAAAAAAAGCAGGAAAGGTGCTAGGTTTCAGTACAGATTCATTATTTTATGCGAGCCGCACACCAGAGGCATGCTTTGCCAGAGCGTTCTGCTCAAGGGAGATCTGAGGGATATGAACTTTTGAACTTGTTGTGTAGATGCCTTGCAGTGCGACTTCATCATTTGTCCTGCATCCCTTCATGAGTGTTTTCTTTGGGGGACTTGGGCACAAGCAGGATGCAGGAGGGGCGGGGAGGGAAGCATTCGCTTTACAAAGGGTTTCTCTTATACCAGCCCACGGTTTCTTTGTCTGTTTTTCTCACTCTCTCCTGCTGTATAAAAATAACTCTGGGTTGTGATTTTCCCTGCTCTCTACAGGATTTCGACCTTTGTGAGTCAAGAGAACTCCCAATTATACTTCCAGCCTGCAGCACGTATTTATACCATGGAACTGAAAGCTTCCAAATCCTTGTTAATTGGAAAAGACAATTAAATTAACATTCCAAAAGACACAAAAATGCATACACAAGGGAAACTATAGGGGGAAAAATACACATGAATTTCTGCGGGGGGGGGGAGAGAAAGGATTTTGCATTTCAACACAAAACATAGGATGGGATGTTCAGACATCAGAGGGATTCTGAAAAATACAATGACAATGAAGAGGGGGTAATTAAGCATAGTTTCTTGGAACTGAGGAGACTTATATCTAAGAGTGTGATTATACTGTCCCTTTTGTTGTGGGCTGCTGTGGTATAAATAAGGTCACTTGAAGTCAGGGAGAGGAGCACTATATCGTTTGGCATGATCCTTGCCCCCCAAATGGCATATCAACCTCAGGCAACCGTTTGGCTCCTTTTGCTGTCAATTGGACACTCCTCTTGCTCCTCTGTGGAAAGCAAGAGGGAGTGTAACTCTTATTTTTGTCTGTGCTTGCCATCCCTGATGCAGTCAATCGCTTAGTTCAATTTTTATAAAAAATCTTTGCTTTGAGTGTAGGGTCAATTGAGAAACAACCTACAGCTGTGGTTTCTACTGGCACTTCACACAAAGGCAAAGAAAAAAATGTCTTTAATGTTTAATCTAAATGATTCAGCACAACAGTGATAGTACAGTAGAGTAATTTTTTTCACTTCCCCTGCCCCTACACAGATAAGCAAGGGAAGTGTTCAATTCACCAATATCCTGAAGTGACTCACTTATAGAGCTACTTCATACTACCAGAAATTGTCAGCTGCGAGGTTTGATTTTAGTCCATTCCCAGTCATTGTGCAGGCTGGGAATGAGCTGAACTAGAGTACACCACTCTGCACCAAAGAATTAGAAGCCCCTAACAGTGTGGGTTGAAAGGGACGTGGTGGTGCTGCGGGTTAAACTGCAGAAACCTCTGTGCTGCAAGGTCAGAAGACCAGCAGTCATAAGATCAAATCCACACAACGGAGTGAGCTCCCATCGCTTTGTCCCAGCTCCTGCCAACCTAGCAATTCAAAAGCATGTAAATGCGAGTAGATAAATGGGTACCATTAGGGTGGGAAGGTAACAGCATTCTGTGTCTAGTTGCGCCGGCCACCAAACAGTCAACTAAAAACTTAAGAGTCAACTAAAAACATGGTTGTATGTTCAGGCCTTCCCTCCTGTCAATATTTAATTCTTTCTTTATTTTTTCTTTCATTTATTATTTGTTTTATTATTGTATGTGTTATGGACTGTTTTTAAAATCCTTATGTTTTATCGTATACACCTTATTGGAAGCCGTCTAGAGTGGTTGACCAGACCAGATCGGCTGGATATAAATCAAATAAATAAATAAATAAATAAAGCCTCCTCCGAATGAGCCCTCAGCCGACATGCAGGACAACACCGTAAGGGAGGTACTGGTGCAACAAACAATACATCATGGGTTTTGATTTTGTCAGAAATATGTTATCCCCTCCCCCAACACACTTAAATTGTAATTATCCTGAAGTGGTGTAATGATGGATTGCATGGATAATTAATTGCTATACCTCACAGAAAGGCTGTGCGTCGTTGCTCTTCCACATCCACTTTTCTTCTTGATTAAAGTGAAAGAACTTGTACAAGTGAATGGTGGCAACAAGGTCTGGAACAGGGTCCTTATGAATCTCCGCTGGGCAGAAAACTCCACCAAAGCAGCCAGGCAGAGTCACAATGTTTGCATAAGTGTGTCATTGCATAGGCAATGCTTCTCACAGAGTCCTTCCATAAATGGTGCAAAGGTCAAATGACATGTTCTGCAATCCATTTCACAATTGCTGGCATGAGTCCTCCATCTTTAAACAGAGGAATTGATGCCTAGGTTTTGTCTGCCTAGAAACTGCAGTCTCTGCCCCAGAATTCTGCTCCCCCCCATCATCTGTAATATATTTTGGTGAAGAAAATCCCTAGAACCAGCAGAGGCTGTGACCACTTACTTCTTCTAATCTAACTAATCTATTATCCCCATCAATAACTGGGCAGTTCGCTGTTTAATTTTAATTACGCCATTCCCAACATAGAATTTAACCTAAGCAAAAGACATTCACAAAGATCCTCTGGTTAGTTGGAAGGGGCAGATAGCTATTTTGGGCACCCAGTGTGGAGCAGAGTGACAGACTAGGACCCAGGAGACCTGGATTCAAATCCCCACTCAGCCATGGAAACTTGAGAGTGGCAGAACTGGTAAAACTGTTCCTTAAATATCTTACTTACCTTGAAACCCCTGTTAGGGTCACTATAAGTGGGTTCCAACTTGGCGATGCGTAACAGACAATAGCTATTTAGCTAGTAGTTAAATCATTTTACAACTATGTGAGTGCAATGCTTTAAGGATTGTCTGAATGCAAAAGCCATTTTAATCATATAGATCCTGTACCTTATTGAGTGATAATAGCATATTATTCATTTTTTGTGACCCTGCGTTAACAAGGACATGCTGGGCTGACAGCCACAGTAATACAAGCCCCCTAATGATAATCTATTCTTAACGTTAACATGATGGCTATTTCACAATGGCTTTTGCTGACTGGAGGAAGGTTAGACCTCCCGGCCCCAGTAACTGCTTGAGTTAGCACTTGTTTTACTGTATGAGAAACATTATAAAATAACATCCATGTCTTAAAGACAAAGTGTCATGAGGTATAGCACAGCAAAGGAGTTGTAAGAAATGGCATCTGATTTTGCAGGAGGAGAAAGGCAGAGTGAAGAGATGGAACACTAAAGCAGTTTGTTGCCAGTGCACCGCCAGTTACCGTTTGAACTACAAGTCCCAATCAGCATAGCCGTGCTGGGGATTCTGGGAGTGGCAATCTGAAAAGTAACTTTTTACAAGCTCTGGTGTATTCTTCCTCAAATAAACCAAAGAGGTTCCTGGAACTCAAAGCAGTATGCAGGGAAGCATATCAGATAAGAACGTTCCAATGGTCGTGGTTCTGTCACAAAGCTCACAATTCAGTGTAGAGCAGTGGTTCCCAGTCTTGGGTCCCCAGATGCTTTGTCACCATCATAACCTTAGAACTGTGGAGCTGGAAGGGACTTTATGGCTCATGGTGTCTAGGCCCTGTCAAGGAAGCACAGTGGGGAATCAAACTCCTAACCTCTAGCTCCACAGCCAGAGACCTAAATCACCAGGCTATGTTCTTGGACTGCTGCTCCCAGAAATACTGGCCAACTCAGCTAGTGGTGAAGGCTTCTGGGAGTTTTAGTCCAAGAACTTCTGGGGAGCCACTGGAGCAGAGCTAAGATAACTGACAACAACTAAGTTGTAATTATTAAAATAAGGGAAAGGCATGGTCTCAAATATGCTGAACTTCAGGCTACCAGAATCTTGTTAGGATGTTGTTGACTCTACTGGCTAAAGAGTTGCTATTCAACAATATCTGGAGAAGTGGTGTCACAAATTGCTGGCTTCTGATTTTGTTTCCAAAACACGTCTCATAAGACTTACTGTATTTTTCCATGTATAAGATGCCCCCCCACTTTTCTAACTCAAAATTAAGAAATCTAAGTGGGGCTTAGCAAGTGGAGGGGAAAGCAGGGATCAAAGCCCTGCAGGAACGCTTTGATCCCTGCATTCCCCTCCACTTATTTTTGTTCTCTCCTCGGCTTGCTTCCGTGTATAAGACGATCCTCAATTTTTAGTCTAAATATTTTAGACAAAAGTATAGTCTTATACACAGAAAATACGGTAATTCTTCAGTGCCAAAATGGGGACTGCCACAAGTTCCTGTCTCATTACTGTGTTCTGAGCATATTCACTTTCCCCTTTGCATGATGACTAAGGCATGGTTGTAAGAAAAGTGTGTATTAAATCCAAAACGGCAGTTTTGATGTGGGCGATGGCACCTCTAGGAGGGTAACATTTCCATCAAAGGCAGCTTGAGAGGCTATGCTTTCCCTCCACGTGCTTTTTTTTCAATGACTACCATCTTCCCGTCACTATCCTTGCCCTGGAAATAATGCTGGGTCCATTGGCCCTTCTGTGCACCAGATTACTGTCTTCTGAAGTGATCAAAGTAGCTGTCAGGAGTTGGTTACACTCGATTGCAGGTATTTTTGCCCTAGGACTGCAAGCCAAAAGATCATTTTCAAAAGAAGAAATGAGTGGACAGTCACTCAGCTTAGTTGTTTTATTGTTGCTCAACTCAATATGATTCAACAACAGCATTTACTGTAATCCTAAAAACAGGAGTTTAAAATTACCTAGCCATATTGTACTGCAAAATATGAACCTCTGTTCTCTTGAAAGCTGCTTTAGCATTATTTCTCTCACGTAGAAGCAAGCATCATTGTATATTACCAGCTGAATGTCCTTGGTGTTAAGGGAATTGGCAACATTGGCAACTTCTTTCATCAGTAGCATAAAACAGTCATTTGTCTTTTCTATTTCATATGGAATATGTCAAGGTAATAGTCCAACATGCTAACCTCTTTTGGGCCAGAGTAAAGTAGCACATTCTCATCAGGAGCACAACGGTAATTTCCTTCAAGGATTGCTCTATTGTCTAGAGTAGTGGTTCCCAACTTTGGATCCCCAGATGTTCTTGGACTACATGCTCTTGGCTTCTGGGAGTTGCAGTCTAAGAACATCTGGGGACTCAAGGTTAGGAACCACTGGCCTAGAATTTATAGTCTGGCTATAATTTTCCAAGCTCTGGGCAGAACCATAATATAGGAATTTGACAGTGGCACCCCCTAGATTCTGTATTGGCCTTCTGTACTGGCCTTAACATGAATGGGAGGATGATGCACACTTATATGACAGTAAGACCAGAAAAATATTTCCTTCTGGTGTATGTATGTATTTGCATTCTCCAACATCAGAGCACACTGTCATAGCAAATGTTTCTGAATGTGTGTCCTGTAATTAAAATTAAAAAATCTAAAATATTATAATCAGATTTATCATGAGAATAAGCATTCAGAGGAGAGAGAGAGAGAGAGAGAGAGAGAGAGAATTGTTTGTGTCTGTTGGTTGGTCCACCAAAGTTCAGAAGCTGCTACAGGAGCAGGTACACCTTTGAATAAAAATGGAACAGGCCAAGAACCTGAGTTAACATACAAGGAACCGGAGAGGGGGAGAGATTTACTTTCTTATATATACATATACAGTTTCTAGCTCTTTCCAGCGACAAGGTATTGGCTGGCATTTGATCTTTCTAGGCCTAAAGCCCAAAATTTTTTTTGAGCCAAGCTAACTTTTTACTGATAGACACTAGACGTTTACCGAACAGTCTCATCCTGAAAACTCCGCTCGGCGCTCAGAAAGTTTCTAAGCACTCAAAGACACCACATCACCCCACCCCAAGGATTCCAGAGGCTTCAATGCTACAAGTCTGTAACTTTCACTGGTGCTGTAACATCGTGAATGATTAAACTTGGTCAACTGGTTCGTAAACTAGCACAAGGACTTCCATTGATAACTTGCTTTCTTGTTATTCTGCCTTTTCAGGCTACATGTAGTTATTGGTGAATCTTTGCTTATACTATTGGCATAAAGGAAAACTGGAATTGATTTGAATTTGTTGTGTGGATTCCACTTTGTGATTCAGGATATAATACCTCATTTTTATTACTGCTCAAAATGCTGGCAACTGCCACCTTCTGCTTTCTTTGATGACTCCTGATCTTTCTGAAAATGGTAGAGGCAAGTTTGTATCATACCACCAATTCAAAAAAAACCAAAACACTCTAGGTGTGCCACAATATTGTATAGCTTGAACCACACTGCAGCAGCAAACAGCCTGTTGACAAGGCTTTTCACAAGTCCCTCACATCAGAAGTCAGATAATTTGAAGAGATACAACTGATAAAAACTGAATTTTACTTGAAAGAAATGTTTTAAAATTGAATAGAGTAGGACTCAGGCATTTAGTCGACTTTGTTTGGAGTCTTTGCAAATAAATGGCAGGAGAGTGGGTTAGATAATCCAGGTACACTTGGCGTAAGTAAGGGAGATACATTTTACAACCGTGTGTTCACCATAGCTAGTGAGAAGATTTCCTGGAGAGGTCCATTTTTCCCAGCATGCCTTTCCCTTTTCTCTCGGAACAAGGAGCCTCTTCTGTTGCTTCCAGGAAGCTTCTTTATGTATGCTTTATCTATTGGTTCCTGCCATCTATAGATACCTTTATATAATAGTTATTCACATTTTGACAGCCAATTGTACTTTTATGGTCTTAATATTTATTTGGATAAACAGATATAATAGGTATACAACACATAATCAGATAGATAAATGGTCTGTGATGCTCCCTTGTGACTATCAATTGATTAAAAACAGAATTTTCAGATAGCAAAGGCTCAGAATGAAATGTATGTTTCTTTGTGTGTGTGTGTATCTGTTTTTAACAACAGACTCTTGCAAAGGGCATCATAGGGCATTTATCTATCTATCTATATACACACACACATACACATATGAGATAGATAAATGTTCCATGATGTTCTTTGTGACAGTCTGGTGTGCGTGTGTGAGAGAGATAGATAAATTAAATTAAAATTTATATTAAATATATAATTTAAAATGTTTGTACCCCACCTGATTCCTCAAGAGAACCCCAGGCAGCCTACACTATTAAATGAAATCCAACAGTGAGAGCAAAGGTAAGGAAGGCAATATATTATACATAAGAAAGAAAAACCAACTGTGAAATTAATTAATTAATTAATTAATTAATTAATTAATTAATTAATTAATTAATTAATTAATTAATTAATTAATTAATTAATTAATTAAGTGTGGAGAAATAATAGCTCTGCAACTAGGCTGCAAATAAGTACACAATGCAGCACATAGAAATGAATCAGGGCAATTTTAATACCTCAAAACAGTCCTGCTCAATGAGACCAAAGCTACTCAGAAACAACAACAATTGCTCAGAGTTCTTTTCTCCAGTCTGGGTTCTTCTGGAGAGGCAAAGATAATCCTGTCTATGTCAAAGCATTCACACAAGCTAAAAAAAGGTCTGCAAGGCCAAGGAAGTCTGTCTTCTGTTCTTAGCTAAAACTGATGAAAATACATGGGTGTTTCTTCTTCTTCTTCATTATGTGGTCATAGATCCAAATTAAAGCAATACAGCAATAAAAACAAAATAGTAAGTAACCATTAAAAGATCCACAAATATAAGAAACAAGGTTTTTTTGGGGGGGAGGGTACATTTTAACTTGGATTGCTTGGGGTCTTCGATTCACACTAGTGACTTTGCTTAAAAAACCAGGTTTGCCTTGCTCAGCAGGCACAATAAATTGCCAATCACTGCCTCATGAATTGACAATCATTTGGCTCCTAAGGAGTGGAGATTCAAGGAAAACCCTTTCAATGAGGACACAGTTTTTTTAAAAAAAAACCCTGTCAGAATGACTCCAATTTGTACAAATTTAATAAACTTATAAATGCTATACTCTCCATGTGACATCCATTGATGCTTAGCTCCTGGACACATAACATTATCCAGTGATTCAGATTTTATTATGTTCTTATTATCTAATTTATTGCAAGATGGAAATGAAATTGAACACATGTTGACCACGGCAGTGTCTGCTCTTTAAATCTCTCTTGCCTGCTTCTTCCCTCATGGAATCTCTTTTCTGGATCAATGTGTTTGGAAACATGGCAACCCTGCCTGCTAGTCCCGTCCTCGAGGGGCAGCATGCTGAGTCAGTTTATTTCTCAGAGTATAAAGACTCCTTGTTAAAAATGGAGCCTCGTGCTTTTCACGGAACAGATTCAGTAAGTGCCCACTCACTCCACACTGTATGCACACAGGGTGGCACATTATGCTTCTTTTGTTCTGTGTTTTTAAAATGCAGAGGCCCCCAAAAAGAAGAGAATGCAAATGAGTCTTGAAATTGCCAAAGGTCAGCAGATGAATTTTCTAAAAACAACTACCTTTTCCCAAAAAGCTAACTTAAAAACAATTTCGGACATCAGATCATCACAATGCCCTCACCTATTTCATATCGTGCAGAGTTAATAGATCATCTGACAACAGGGACGGCGGTAAAAAATGTGTTCTCATCCACACTGGGGACTGGTTAAAATGACTTAGAAATGCACGAATAAATAATGATTCCTTGTGATCATTGGAAGCAGTGTTATAGGGAGTGAAATAACACCACTTTTCTAACTGTAACCTAACATGTTACATTCAATCGGCTTTATCTGGGGCTCTGGACAGATGGAGTGATCCATCTCTATTACCCTGGGCTACCCCTCCCCCTCCCTTTCCACCTTTGTGGGGACATTTTTCTTCTTACTAGACATTTCAGTTCATTTCCCTGAGCCATGTTCAGCTTAATAGCTGAACTGAAAGGCTACTGAGATGGGTGGTGAGGGGGACTCATGGCCATTCAGAAGGAAGAAGCAGCAGTGGGATGAGAGGGGGGGGGGGGGAGAGAGAGAGAGAGAGAGAGAGAGAGAGAGAGAGGGAGAGTATGAGGTTGATGGAGAATAAGAATAATAGAGGAGGCTGGTTAAATATAGCAGAGGAAGCACAAGCTATCAGAACACACTGTTAAAACGTTGTGTTTGCTAGCTTCCGTAAACAGGCACCTTCAGATTTGATTTGATTTTTTTTTTTAATTGAACTCCTCTTTCCTCCTGGCTGTGTCACAAACAGGTATTCCTCTTGGGAACTGGAATGAGGACACTGCAATTAACTCTGCTGCCATCCAAGTGCTGATCACATCCTTAGCAACAGCTTGGTCTCTATGGCACCTGGAAGCCGGTTCTCCAACTTAGGCCCCCTTTTTATGCATCCTCCTGGCAAAGGTCAGCACGGAAGGTCGTTCTCCACTTGACAACTACTTCTCCACCTTTCCGCTGCCATTCGTCTCCATTTTCCCAGGCTGACAGTCCATGACAATGGTTGTCTAAGCAGAAAGGCTAAAATGAGAGCCATTAAAGTCCGTCAGACCATCCAGGCTGTTTGCTTGGCAAAGAGCATCGAGAGCGAACGAACGAGTGAATGAGACAAACTAAGTGCCTCTCTTATAGCCTTCTCTGCTCTAATTGTCTTCAGTGTGAGGCTAATGAACTTTATCTTTCAACTCCATTGAATCTCATTATATGGTAAATATCCCTGGTGTAAAATTCTTATAATACTGCGACCAGAAACAATAAGGATGTTATTGGTGAGAAATGCAATCCAGTCCCTGTCCCTCACCATCAACTTCCCTCTCTCCCCCAGCAGATTTATCTTTTCAGGATAAATGTGTTCCCCAGTGATATGTAGGCACACACAATAGAAACATAATAGAATAATCTGGGTCACTGTAGAGAAGGGTGTGAAAAGAATCAATATATACAGCAACCCATCAGCAGGCCAGCTTTTCACCCCCAAAGGAACGGAGTGCAATTTAGCCCAGCAGCTCTGAAGTTGGTCTCATCATTTTAAACGGTATCTTCATCCTTGTTTTTCCCACTTGATTAAAATCTGGCTGGTGTTCAGGGGATAAGGCGGCATCCTTTGTCCCTTCCATGCTATCAGATGGAATATTTCATAAGCCATGTAGCATAGAGCAAGGAAGTAACTAGTTACAAACAAAACTGTGGTTTATAATTAGTTCTTTCCATGAAGGGGAGACTCCCTTCCATTGTAAGCATCACTTTAAAGGTTACTTTTTTAGTTATGGAGGGCGGCCTTATTAAATGATAAAGCAGGAACATCAGATGGTAGAAATACCACTTGATCCTGCATGTAGGGTTGCCAGGTCTCGGGGTGTTAGCTAAAGAATCGCTTTGCTTCTCTAGATCTCCTGGCAAGGAGGCCAATGTCAGGGCAAAGGATGATGTAGGAGAGAGAAGAAGGTGGGGTTTTGTTTTGTCTGAGCAGGGTGGCTTTAAAGATGGGGAAGTTCAGTGGCTGGCAGCACCCCGATGGGTTTTTGAAAGTAAAAAAAGAGAGTCAAGTATTTCTTCCACTTAACTATGTTATCCTTCTACATACACAGACCTTTCAGAGCTTCATGCCTGAGAAAACAGACATTGAAAAGCAAAGTCCCAATGACCTCCCAAAGACAAATACAAAACAAAAAGCAGGCTAATTTGCCAAATGTGGATTGAGTCAAGCTTGGTAAGAGTAACAGTCTTCTCCTCTTAAGAGAACTTGGCTAGCCTATGATACTCTGCACATTCATGTAGGGATGAGAAAATTACTTCAAAAAAAGAGTTGCAAGACTGACTGATATAATTTGTTGCCATTAAATTTGTCATTTTAAAAGCCATTAACAAGTCCTTAGAAATAGAGTTATCTGAGGTAGAAAACTCTTCACAGGAACCCCTTTCTCTCCCTGCTGTTACCAATATCCTGTTGTTGTTTAGTTGTGTCCGACTCTTCATGACCCCATGGACCAGATAACAAAAGTAAATTAGTCATTTCCTGCTGTTTTGTGGCACCTCAGATCAGCTCCTGGAGCAGCTATTGCTTTCTTCCTAATACCAGAATAGTCTTTTCTCTAACATGTTCATTTTCGGTATACTGGAATTCCTTCGTTCATTCGTTCCTTCCTTCGTTCCTTCCTTCCTTCCTTCCTTCCTTCCTTCCTTCCTTCCTTCCTTCCTTCCTTCCTTCCTTCCTTCCTTCCTTCCTTCCTTCCTTCCTTCCTTCCTTCCTTCCTTCCTTCCTTCTCTTGGCTTGGAGAAGTGTCCTCATGTGAGCAGTACAGTCCAGAGGACAAAGGCTGATCACTTCAGTGAGAATGTTAGGGCTCAGTCATAACCAGCTTTCATTGGATTGCACCCTTGTGATTGCAAGGAAATTGGCTATACTATTTGCATCCTCAGTGCTAATAGGAAAGCACTTCTTATTAGGTTATTATAGTACTAAGGACTGATTAAGATAATACCCTGAATGTCATAATGGAGTTCCTGGAAGTTGTGGCTGCTGGTCAGGAGGGAGGGGTGCATTGTTCAGCTCCAAACAGTAATGATTAACCATCGGACAAATGTGTTTCCAGAATCATGCATAAGGTGAATATGGTCAATGATGCCAGCATTACTATATTTTTCTTATTGGAGGACATCAGTTCTCCATTTTCCTAATTGATTTGTGTAATATAGACAATCTGAGTGCCGTATGCTGTTGGCTGATTGCTAGGCAAACATTATTGCAATGTCAATATTTGCTTTTTTTCCTACAGCTGTCATTGCCTGAGTGGCTATAATTCATGTGGGGCAACATTGTGGCTGTTTTGCCTGCTGGACATGAAAAGATAGCTGGGAAACAAACGATTCATAAAAAAAATATCTTCTGTATCTCCATTAGAACATTTGCACAGGGAAGAATCAATCAATCTTCCCTGTGGAAGATCTTGATTTGAACAGCTTTTGGGAGGAATTTCAATTTGTCGAGAAGGCTGTATAAAGAACTAGTCAAACTAAGGTGACAAGAAATGAACTACTGTATGAGATTCCAGAACAGTTAGCTTACAGCTTGTCAAGGAAACTGGAAAGATGATTGAAGATAGTATTGTGTCATATGAAATAGGGAACAACGAGCCTGGCTGAAGATTGCTGGGTTTTGCTTTTGTTCAGATGGTGTACTTGGACACTCAATTTGCAATTGGAAAAAAAATCTATGGAGAGGGAAGGCTGATAAATGTGCAGTTGGGAAAAATGGAGGTGGGGAGGGAATAACTACCCTGTTTTCCCGAAAATAAGATCTAACCTGAAAATAAGCCCTAGTGTGATTTTTCAGGATGCTCGCAATATAAGACCTACCCCCAAAAAGAAGCCCCAGTTAAGTGAAACCCCGCCTTCCGCCATTGTGTAGCAACCAGAAGAAGATGACATGCCTTTATTTGAATAAATGTAGATTGTTGTACATGAAAACAATAAAACATCCCCTGAAAATAAACCCTAATATGTTTTTAGGAGCAAAAATTAATATAAGACCCTGTCTTATTTTGGGGGAAACACAGTATATATTATTCATATGCATGTATTAGGAATTAAAATGAGAAGTGATATAAGTCAGGATGATGTGTAACCCAAATGATATAAGGGTGAATTTACACAGCTTCCATACTTAAGTTGCTTAAACTATATTAAAACACCTTCTGCTTTATCCTAATGGTGATGAATTATGGGGAATGTAGTCCAAACATATCTCTATTACTTAGTGCCCATCCTATGCCTCTGCTTCCCTTCAAGAGAAACTGGATCTGGCCCCGTGGCCAGAAGTTGGGAGTTCAATTCCCCACTGGGACCCCTTGACAGGGGCTGTACACAATGATCCATAGGGCCCCTTCCAGCAATGCTGTTCTAAGATGATGATGGTGGTGGTGGTGGTGGTGATGATTCAGACAAGTCCTGTGCTGGATGCATCTCCACTGAATATATGTTGTTTATAAATTAATGAACTTGAGCACCAGCTTAAAAGGCCTATTTTCTTTTCTTTTCTGGAACTGCTATGTCTGTTCCCATTTTCCCTGAATCATTTATTTAATGAAACAAATGTTCACACCAGAAGTCTGAGGTTAACTGTGCCTAATCACTAAATCACTCACATGGTCAGCTTTCTCTGTTTGAAACAAGTCATTCAGAAGTGGGAGACTTGTAGAAAGAGCCCCCACCCCATAAACAGTGATGTAGTGCAGTGGTCCCCAACCTTGGGCCTCCAGATGTTCTTGGACTACAACTCCCAGAAGCCTTCACCACCACCTCTGCTGGCCAGGGTTTCCTGGAGTTGAAGTCCAAAAACATATGGAGGCCCAAAGTTGGGGACCACTGATGTAGTATACCTAGGGCTCGCAGGCTTGTAGTGTCAGGTTTCTCCATCCTCTTCAGGCTTCCCTCTTCTCTCTATATGTGGAAATCTTCACAGTAGTAGTAAGGAGATGGAACAGCAGCAACACACTGTTGTGTTCTCCTCCTGTTGAAATGGAAGGCACGTGTGGTATGGTTTACTCTTGAACAAGTATCTGACCCATCATTTACAAAAGATATGCTTCCTCCTGTTAGAGATGGAAGGAAACAGCTACAACCGGTTTCTTGATATGAATCACCACTACCTACATTTCTGGACCCTCCTGGGGACTCTCAGTTGGATTGTCATAATGAATGCCTCCACTTCCAACAGTGCCACTACATGATTAGGCATAAGTAAATACTACTAAAATACAGATTTAGGAGAGATAATATGGTAAAGGTGATTGTTTCCTGCTTTAAGAAGGAAATCTCTCTCCATACCTTGTAAGACAGGTGTCAGGGGGCTGGCTACCTTTTGCACCAGCATCATTCCTACCTGGTCACTGAGACATCTGGATGCGACATGGCTGCTCTGGAATATTTTCGAACATTAGAAAGGAGGCAACGGCTAGAGCATCTGGCGTGCAAGCCATGCTTAGGAAGGTGTAACCATGCTGGGCTTTACTACTGAAAGCCCCGGTTTTGGAGTGATTCTATGCAGATCATCACAAAGAAATGTCGAACTGGAACTTCTTAGTGGTGGTTTCCAGATATGCAACGCCTCCTTGCTGGCGCCATCGTTATTAAGGGCAGCTCAATACATTACAGTTGCCTTGGAAACACTGAGGTGTCTACAGCAAAACATGAAATCTTTGAGGCTTATATCAAGAAGTCCCAGCAGTTTCGTTTTATTTGCAGTCTTGTTTTGCAACCGGTCACTGGAAAATAAACACGGCCTTGTCAGGGATGCAGGTGTGGGAGGAGACATTCCCTTCATATCTTGTCTGACACTGAGCCCCGTAGTGGAAGATGAATCTTCTAATTTTTTATTTTTACTTCAGCATAAGGTCAAACCAATGGCCCTTTTGTATTCAGATCCTTTTACTGCAGTTACCTAATATGTCTCGCCTGTCCTTTACAGACAAGTATTGAGGCATCTCATTGATTTTTGTGATTGTGGCATTTTTCACTCTTCTCGGTCCCTCTCTTCTGTCATCAGAAAACTTAATCCATCTGTTGTTTTTCTGTTCATTTTTCCAGTGGTATGGGGGACATGTCTAACATATAAAAGTGGGATGGTGTTTTTTTTTTTGAGCCTAGAACTATTACCTTTAAAGGTAGAAACATGGCACAAAATGCAAGCATGGTCTCTCTCCAGCCCCTCAGAGGAGTACCTCTGTGTTCAAAGTAAACTGCTATCCCAGTGGTTCTTAACCTTTGTTACTCGGATGCTTTTGAACTGCAACTCCCAGAAACCCCAGTCAGGACAGCTGGTGGTGAAGGCTTCTGGGAGCTGCAGTCCAAAACTCCTGAGTAACCCAAGGTTAAGAACCAGTGTGCTATCCTAACACCACAGCTTGGAGAAGGGTTGGGCAGCCTCTGTCCCTCTGGCTCCAACTTCCACCAGACCTATGTGGCATAAGCCATGAATTAAGCACACCCCCATGCCAGCATTTTTATATGGATATTGCTTTTAGGGTTCAGTTTGGAATATTTCGAAGCTCTGCAAACCTGTCCAAGGCTTGGCACCTGTGAAGAATATCTCCCTGACCTTCCTCCCAGCAGGCTAGAGTTTTACATAGCTCAGCTGCTTCCCTCACATGCCATTATCCTGGTGTTTTACACACACACATACACACACACACACACCCTTCAGCATTCTCTGAATCACCTTCCCTTGATATTCAGTAGGTTATGGAACCTTGCAGGTTGTCCTTAGGACTTTTTTTTTAAGTGTATTTCTTTTCTTTTAATGCAAACTAAAATATTTTTATATAATTAGGAAATCCTCCAAGCATGTGGAAATCATTAGCATCTGCCTGGGAATGATGAGAGATGTAGTTAGGGCTTGGAAATAATTAGTTACAAGTAATAGTGTTACCTTTAATGACTTATCCTTTGCAATGAAAGGATAACAGAAAGTATATGGACTATAGGTCATGTGAGTAATGTAACAAGTACTGTACTTTCAAAATTTGGGGTATAACAAGTAAAGTTTCCCAGGTACTTTCAAGGGCATTTAGGTTTATATTGTCAAGTTTTACATTGTCTTATCAATCCTAACTGGCAGGAAAATGTTTTGTTTCATCTTTTGTATTTTTGTAAGTGTTTTTCAAGATTCAGTATCAGAATTTGTCTCCGGAGGGAACCAGAGAGTATTTCCTTATACATTTCTGACCTGTTTGCACCAACAACCAACTCTTGTTTTTTCCAAACAGAGAAACAACAAGGATACTCATAACCTGGTTGTTACAAAGTAATGAATAAGACAACACATTCCTTTAAAAAAAAACCAAAAGAAACATTTCTGATTCTGATTGGAGTCCAAGACGTTTGGAGGGTGTCTGGTTGCATGTGGCTTGTCTAAGTAGTGCTGGTTAAGAGAGAGATGGACCAAAAGATCTGTGCAGAAGGCAATATCCTCTGTGGGAGAAGCTGCTGTTAGGGGTGGAACGCCTGCTCGGCCCTGCAGCTGGACTGTTCTCGGCATCTCCATAAGAGCCCTAAGAGTTTTGCCTGAAACCCTGAAGAACCGTTGCCCGTCAGTACAGGCAACAGGGAGCTAGAGGGAGCTATTCCTTTACTAGCCTTGAAGAAGGTCCATTTTCCATTTTATTTCATTTAATCTTGAGTCTTCTCCTCTCTAGAAGACAGCATGGTTTGCAGTGAAGCTTTCTTTGTTCTCATATGATAATGGTGGGCATTATTCAGCTTTTTTTGTTACTGTTGTAAATGGTTTTTAGATTATATCAATTGAGTGCTTTAGTCAGTGTATTTAATTGTGTTTTAATACTGTAATTTATTGTGTCTTTAGCTACATCTGCTTTCTTGATTAATATTTTGTAAGCCCCCTTGGGTCCTGCCAGGGGAAAAATACAGTATATTAAACAAACAAACAAACAAACCTGTCTCTTGTAACTTTTGCAGCTGAAGATTTGGCTTTAAGGGGAGCCGAGACGTCAGCCTTACAAGCAAGGAACCCTTGCATTTGGTGTTTCATGGCCACACTATGTACAAACACAACACTTGCGTTGGCTTCAGCAGCCATCTGAAACCTCACAATTAAATTGTACACTGCATTCCATGTCTAGCATCCAGCTCAACTTTATTGTTTTACTGTGAGGTAAGTAGGGATTCATCTTGATTTGGGCCTGGAGCACATGGATGGAAGGGAGGCATAGAGCTTCCCCCAACTACAGAGTGTTTTCCCCTTCCCTCCTCAATCCTTTCCAGCATGCGTGTTCACTTTTTGGGTGGGATGCCATTGGATGTTGCTCTAGAGAGGGCAAGAACCAACAGATGGAAACAGTAGGGAAAGAGATCTTGGCTTAATATTTGGAGAACCTTGCTAATGGCATGGCTATTTAAGCAATGGAACAGACTGCAATGGAAGCAGCTGAGCAGGGTGTAAAGAGGCATCTGCCATGGGTGTTGTAGTTGCATTCAAATGAGTTTATTCTAATTGTAAATTATTTTATCCTATGTCAAAGAGAAGGTTCTCAGCCTAGGCCTTCCCTTGGCAAGCTAGCTTTCGATGCATATGGATTCTTTTAAAAATAATGTTGTTGAAAACTGTTTACCGCCTGCAGTTGTGAGGTGAGAAAGCCAGTATGATGTTCTGGTTAGGGCATTATCTTGGACTTTGAAGACCCAGATTCTTGAAACCCACTGAATGACTTTGGACCACACATTTGCTCTCAGATCTACCTGACAGGCCATTGACGTGAAGATAAAATGGGGAAGAGCCACGAATGCTGTCTTGAGGTAATTAGAGGAAGGCAGAATGTAAATGTAACACACACACAAACACACACACACAAACACACACACACACACACAATTGTGCAGCCCCAAAAGAAGTTTACTAGCTCAACAAGAACCAGGATCTTGGTTTGTAAGAAATGAGTGCAATAGTTTGCTAGAACATAACATGATCATATGGTGTTGTTAAGGGTATATCAACACCTAAGGTTGTAATCCTATGTCCACACCTGGGAGTAAATCTCAATGAATGAGTAGAGAGAAATATTGTATCCCAGATAGATAGATAGATAGATAGATAGATAGATAGATAGATAGAGAGAGAGAGAGAGAGAGAGAGAGAGAGAGAGAGAGAGAGAGAGAGAGAGAGAGAGAGCCAGCCCTTTCACTCCAATACACAGACACCAACAATCCATGCTGCTCCCACTTTTGCTTTTCAAAGGAATTGCTTGGCCTCAGGATGTGTTTTGAGTCTGGCCATGGTAACTATCCCACTTTGTTTCCCTTTCTTCTAAGTGAAATCTCAGCTTCATTTGGCGCGGAGCCTGTGCCTGAAGAGAGAAAAAAGGAGCTGATGGCAGAGATAGTTGGCTGATGGGGCCTAGTCTAGTGGAGATCTCCAAAATTTTAAAGAGGATTATTGCAGAGATAGTATCAGAACATCAAAGGGTCACATTCAGCCCTGAGGCCTGCCTTGCAAAGGTCATGCAGATAACACTTCCCACTCTCCACTCCCTTCCTGATTAACTACTACTTCAGGGAGATAAACAGTGAGTAAAATTGTTATGTGCCCTCAAGTTGCCACGGCCTTATGGCAACCCTATGAATGAGACATCTCCCAATGCTGGCATAGTACCCTCTTGCCGTTGGCCATGGAACAGTCCTACAAATCCATCTTGCTCAGATGTGACCCAGTGACAAGGAGTCCCTATAATCAGGCAATTACAGTAAAACTGAAAATGAACAGGCACTGGATATCTTATTGCACTTATATATTGACTACTGAAGTTATGTCAAAGAATTTCAGAGGAAAATCCATCCATACTTTATGGATTATACAAGTAGTAGAGTTTTTGACTACTTAGATAATGAAAAGCTAGAGATTGCTCTGAAGGAAACAGGTGTGCCCAACTTTTGACTGCCCTGATGGGTAATCTATACTCTGGACAAGAGGCCACTGTGAAGACAAAATATGAAGAATGAGACTGATTCCACAATGGGAAGCATGTCAGGCAAGGAGGTATTTTATCTCCCTATCTATTCCGTCTGTACCATTTGAAAAGTGCAATAAGGTTCAGACAAAGGAGAAATGAAAAGTGGTGGAAGAAATTTATGCAGGTAGCAAGATACTGCCATCATCCTTTAAAATTACACTTTTCACACACACAGCTTCCCCAGATGTTTGTTGCAGATGTTATTCATGCTTCCATTGCATATAGCTCAATCCAAAGTCTTTCTTTGTTTCTACTGTCTGTAAGTGTATCTATGCACATTTCATCAATTTTCACATCAATATCCATATTTCAATGAATGGAAAACAAATCTGCATAGGAAACAACTATACAGATATATATATATCAAATAATACTATGAAAATCATGAAAATAGAAAACATTTAAAAAAATTAGCATTTTGGGGTACAAAAACGGTTGTATGTAAAGCTACTTTCAGAGACAAAGAGTACATGAAATAGGCATTCCATCATCACATTTCTCATTGCTTGTTTTTTTAATGTCAATGAAACAATGCAAGGGGGGGGTATATATGCGCCTTATCTGATGTGGGAGTATTGCTTGGAGCAAGAGTGTCCCCAACAAAGGGGAGCTGAATACTCAGCCTGGTGTAATAAAGTTTTCTCAGCTCCATGAGAAGATGCAAGTGAAGGAGTTCATGCCCCCTCCTCCAGAAAGCCACATTTTAAATAACTGTTGAGTAAGCAGTCTTTTGAGAAAAAGGAAATGGGGGCTCAGCGAAAAAGATCTTTGCAGCAGAGAAAGGTCATGGATGCAGCACATGGGAGAGAGAATTGCCTCATTTTCATACCCTGTGAAAGGAAAGGCTGACTTTACACATGGAGTAAATTTCCGGTTGAATTTCACTTCAGCTGCTAAAGCCTTCTCCAGCCCTTCAGGGATTGCCATTTGCTTACGGAAAGTGTCCCAACTCGCTGCCCTCTCAGCCTGATTGTAATGAAAACCAGCAAATGGGGGAGGAGCTGCAGGCTTTTGCAAGGATTTGCTCCACATCATACTATACAGTACTGGAGAAACCTTCTTGGCTGGTTAGGGAGGACAGGCAGCTAGCTTATGGTCAGGGTATAAAAAAAATTGGCTGGGAACATATTTTGAAGGCTGAAGAAGAAAACAGAGGAGGCCCCTGTAGTATGAGTCAGAGCCATTGATTCATCTAGCTGAGGTGGCTTTACCATAAAGCAGTATGGAATGGTTGCCTCAGTGGAAGATATTAGAAGATGGTAGCAGGGTGCCATGGAAAGAGGGTTGTGTGCCACAAAACTTGCCCTGCACCCCCCCCTCAAGCTAGTTTTCTTTCTGTGGGGAGGGGTTACTGTCTCATTATCAGTCCAGTCCAGTTAGCTTTAGTGTGTGGGAAGGGAAGGAGTGCCATCTTCTCCCTTGTCCTGGACTGGCTTTACTGCTAGTCCAGATCTGCTGACAGAGGACTTTTAAAACTAGACAGTTTAATGGCAAAGGTTGACACTCTGCGTGTGAATGCTGATCAATGAACCCCAAACACTCCTAGCTGAACAGAAGTCCGAAGCATCCTCTCAGTTCTCAGGAATCCTGTCCGTAAGGACAAATAAACCAAAAATATTCACAGGGGAGGGACTCGGAACGCAGCATTCCTCTGGCGTGGGAGGTGATTAAAAAAAGTAAGTTGGGTGTTATGCGTGGGGGAGGTGCTTCGAAACTCCAAACATGGGAACAGAAAAATCTTCCCAATCATCATGGAGGAAAAGGAAGGAAATGAGACCCCGGTTAATCACTGCCTGCCTTGGCAGTGAGCTTCCTGACCTCTTTTCCTGCTTAGTCTCTCCAAGAATTGCAGGAAATGAAGCATCTACTGTGGAAAGATGAAAAAGTCCTCCCCCCCCCCCACACACACACACCATAGTGCTGGAGTTATAAACATCTCCACACAAGAGGAGCAACACTTTGCTTTGCAGAAAAAAAATAAATGACAATCAAGATTGTCTTGGTAACATTTCTCCCTGCAGAAATGTTTCTGCTTCTCATAACGAAAATTCATATTGACTCCAGTTGGTTTTAGGAACAGGAATAAAACTAAAAGCATGCACATACACGGCAATACATGGTGAATACAATGATAGTAATGGCTAGCAAGGAAGCGGAGATATTGGGATTGACACCTTTACCCCAGCCCAAGAGATTTTGTATTACGCTGTCATTTTTTGAGAACAGTTGATTGAATGTACAGGCTAGTAGACAACGATATATTCAGTAAAAAACTGAGTCAAGAAATTTGCACAAAGTCTTTAAATCAGGGATTCTTCTTCTTCTTAGAATTGCAGAGCTGGAAGAGACCCTCAGGATCATCAAGTCCAGCCCCTGTCAAGGAGGCACAGTGGGGAATCGAACTCACAACCAGATGCCCAAAGCACTGAGCTATCCAGGAATTTTGGGTCATGGGCCTCTTTGAAAATGTGGTAAAAGCTACAAACCCATTCCCCAGAAAAATACACATAAACACTCCCTCCCCCAAAGTAACAGGAAGGAACTAAAAGGAATCCCCCCCCCAAAAAAACTTGCACCTCATTTGATTTTCAAGCATTCTAAGATTCTTTCCAACTTTTCAAAAGCTGAAATCCTCCTGAGTAGCTATATGGTTGTAAGTCAATGTTGTGTAGCTGTAACAGGGGCAAGGTGGAACTGCTATCCATGAAGCACATCTACTGGTGAACCACAGAGTTGGTTTTTGCGACAGGAATTGTGCAATCTGCATTGCCTGGGTGTTATGCCTAGCAAAGTTATACCTGTATAATTTTATGTTGCACCGTGGAGAACTGGATTGTGGCCAGTGTCAAAGCACCCTAGCAAAAGTATGGATTTACCAGTTTTACCCAGAGATGTCTGTGTTGGTATAATGAACTTAAACAATGGCTGGTTTATGTGTTGGAGTGAGCGTATTCCACAGCTACTGCTCCATAACACTGTAGCTGCTTCTCCCGTTCTTTGCTATAATTAAATGGCTCCACATGAAAAAAAAAACAATCATGGTAATTGGCAGTGGGGAATCCCATAGCAAGAGAAGAGATGAAAGCTAGGTCAGTGCCACAGCTTGGACTAATATGAAGCAGATATTCAGTATGGATGTAACTAGGGCTAGACTTTGCGACCAAGGGCCAAAACCTGACAGCCCAGTTCCCCAAATGGCCACCCATCTAAAGAGCGGTGCCATAGGCCTGGTGTCAGCATCAGCCTGCACACAGTGGGGCCCACTGGGCTTAACCCTGCTTGTCACAGCATCCTCCCTGTGTAGACAGAGAGACAGTTAAGGGACTGTCAGGCCTGCAAGTACATGACTGAAAATCTCCTTTGTAGTTTCTCTTTAAGAAGCCAGCCGAGCACCCCTCGGTGTTAGTCGGAGTAGAATGGATGGCATTCACATCAGAAGGAACAATTACGGCCTGTACTACCCTGTCAGAAACCAGGACAGTCCTGGGGCCTACTCTGAGCTGAATCGGTTTCTATATAGTCAGAGATCAATCTGTGCTCCAGGTTTAAATACATGTGCTTTTTTAAACTACAAACTGCACAGTATTTCTTGCTTATCAGGGTTCTCCAACAGATTTTATGTGTTTTGCTATAGTTTGCAGGAATATGTTGATTTTTTTCCGTTAAGGGGTATAATGGGAGACAGCAAGGAAAGCTCAGGACCATCAGAGAAGGATCATATCCTCATCTCAAAAGATCCCCAGTACATACAAGTGAGAAAGCCATACTGGGGAACCATCTGGTGCCACCCTAAGGCATGTACCAGAGGTGGGGGGAGATTGCGTCTGTAGATAAACACATTTCCCCCCAATGTTTCTAACTTTTGAAACATGTAAGACTGAAAGTAAATCTTTTAAAATGCCATTTGTCGTAGAGTAGATGAGAAAGCTCTGTTGTTGTTTTTTAAGTTGGTGGAAATCTGGTCAGAAGATGAAAACTATGAGGACTCAGTTCAGAAAAATTTTATTTACACAACAAATGTTGGGTGCTGTATGTGTTATGAAAACAATGGGGTTGGAGAGAAAGGATTCTACAAAGCCTGCTGACTGGTGACAGCTCTTGCCTTGTACCTGCTGTTCCATAGGATCAGGAAGGAGTCAGGTGTTGGCACTCTCACTGCTTGCCATGCAGGAATCGCCGGTGTACATGGCAGGAGACAAGGGCCAAGACTGTTCGCCTTCCAGAGCTTTCTAGAATGCTCCCCCTTTGGGCTCTGCACCCCCTTTTCATGTTAACCAAAACTGAGAATTAAGTTAGTTCACGGAGAGAGAGAGAGAGAGAGAGAGAGAAATGCAACTACTCATTGTATTCCAGAATTAGAAATTAGCAACTGGTAAATACTGCCCTTAAATAATAACATTCTGAAGGCAGTTTAAAAGGTTAAGAGTTGCCTCTGAAATTCTGTATCAGAATTTTGAGCAAAAGGGAGGAAGGTTTTCTCAGGCAAAGTTATTTTTTGGGAGGGAGGAATCAAAGGAGTTTGCTACAGCGGTTGAGATTTGTTAGAGGAGATGTTGTACATTGAGATGTGCTATTAGCTTTTTGTTTGCTGTTAGGAATTCAAATTCCACTATTCTCCAAGAATTCCCCAGCCCACAAATACATTTTCTGCTGACACCTTCATTTGACACCAACTCATAAAGTGTCTGCAGATATGTGTTAGTGGGCTGGAAGTCCCAGAGTTCTGTCTTGGGAATTCTTGGATAATTCCGGGATATGGAGTTGTGTTTTTTTGGTTTTTTTTTTTTAAAGAGCAGATCCTATTGTACATTTCTTGATGCTCATATTTCAGCAAAAACAAAATCTGACTCAAACTTGTGATTTTCCTCAGTTACAAAAATCAACGTATTCTGAGGACAGCCAGAAGAATTTAATTTAAAAGTAGGGATCTGGTATTCAAGGGTTTTGTTTGTTTGTTTTTGGAATGTAACCCTCAACATATTATGAGAATTCTCCATGCAGAATTTTAGAGGAGTTCCAGTTCACAGACACAATGCTACAATGTCTACACTTTGCTCACCTGGACAAGAATCTTGGAGGATGCATGGCTGCCTCGGCCCTCTTTCCTTTTGTCAACGTACAAGAAAGGAAGCTGTCCTGGTGCTTCTTGGGAGGCACAGTTCTTTGGGCAGTGCCCACTACAGAGCCAACGGGCAATGAGCCTACACCTCTTTGGATGTACAGCGATAGCTTTCCTGCTTTTGGAAGTAGAAACAGGCCAAAGAATGCACTGATGGAGGTCAATACAGCTGGCATATAGACTTTCACTTATTGGCTGCACCTCCTAAAACTCTGCTTGGGAAATTCTTAGAGCTGGACTCTTAACTCTCCACTCGACCTGCAATTCCTATCCCTAATGAAAACTACAGAACTGACTCAAGAGAGAGGCTGAATAAAAAGTGATGAATACTTTTATTCCCAATCTGTATCACTTTCACTTGCTCATTTAGAAGTCTCTTTTGTCTTGCTTCCTTATTACTCTGTGGCTGTTATTTTTAAATTCTGCACAAACCCCCACATTGAAATACACATGGATGTATGGATAGAAACAGACACCTGTCCATTGAGATACTGAATTCATCAGTACAGATATTATTAGATTCAGCCACAGAAGGCTGAAGCCAAGGATAGCCTTTCATCAGCAGAATACTCCTACTTGTGCAAGGCAAAATGCCCCATTTGTATCCATGCCCACTATAGAGTTTGACTTCTGCAACATAAGGAGTAAAGGGGCTGTGGGAGATGGGGATGTGGGAAAATTGGTTCAAATCCTGGGGTTTTACCTTCTATGTACGGATGTTCTAACCTATAAAATCCTAAATATCTTGGGCCCAAGCTATCTCTCAAGGACCACCTCTCCTTTTATGAGCCCGCTTAAATGCTAAGATCATCAGGAAAGACCTATTGTCTTTTAATGGTGTAAGCTGCCTTGGGTCCTTTTTTAAGGAGGAAGGCAAAGTAAAAATATTTTAAGTAAATAAATAAGAAGTAAATAAGAATATGGTTGTTGTGGGTTTTTCGGGCTGTTTGGCTGTGTTCTGGAGGTTTTTCTTCCTAATGTTTCACCAGTCTCTGTGGCCGGCATCTTCAGAGGACAGGAGTCGGAACTCTGTCTGTGTTCTATTGGATCCTGGCCGCGAAAGCCTTTGAAAATCCATTAAATAAGAATACTTTCTTCTTCCACAAATCCACCATTTGGAGCAACCCAGAGAATTTCACAGTTTGGTAAACCGATTCCCAGATATATTTAACTTGTTCTTGCAGATTTTGTTGTACCTCAAAGCAACTCTCTAGGATATCTTGAACCATTTTCAGGCCAAACACATTCTACTTTTTATTACACATAGTACATTCTTAAATAAAAATGCGTCACATAACTTTTTTTTTTGCATAGATATCTTACAATATACCAATTTAAAAAAGAATTATGAAACAGACCAGTAACAAAAATAAATCTTTTTCTTCATTAATAATCTTGTAACATTAACATACCACATCATATAATACAAATAATATTTTTTAAATCTTAAGACTTTTGTACAGCCAAAAAAATTGACAAAGTAATATATTCATATATATATATATATATATTTATATTTATATATATAAAAAGCTTAAAAAAAATAAAATGTCAACCAAAAAAGGCAGAACTGAGGGCTACAAGTTTGGGTACTTCTGTGATATACTAGAAATACCAGAGAAGGCCTGAGAGAATGTGACTGAAGGTTTTTTTCCAAATGCCCTTGGCAGACACATCTGGCCAAAGGAAAGCTGTAGTGCAAAATGAAAGTCCTTCAAGCGCTGTTGGTTGTTATACAGGTATAGTGTGTGTCTCAAAGGAATGACTTGAGTTTGAACACTAAAAGGAAATTATTTATACTTTTAGAATGAAAAAAAGGGGGTTGGGTGGATTTGTTTGATTGTTACAGATAAGCCACACTTTTGCTTACATAAGAAATGTTGTGAGTACTTTTTTTTTTTTAAATTTCTGACTTGGTTCCTTTTCGTTTATCATTATTAACAAAAAAAGAAAACTAAAATCCAACCCCTCAAAGGCAAGAAGATGTTTCAGGGGAGAAATTTCTCCAGTCAAGCATCTGACATTTCCCCTTCTCCATCCCCATGTTCTGCTGCAGTTTGGGAGGTAATAAATCATAGGAAAGTGGCAAGTCAAACAAAAATTTATCACACTCTGTTGCTCCAATTGAACAAAAGGATTACTGACATACAGAATCCGCCTTCCTATCTAGAATGTACTCATTGCCAAGTATAGAAAGCTGCTATTAGAAATGGAACCCTGCTTCTAGTAGTCTTAGCCATATGCACAATGCTGGACCCAATTCAAGATCAACTCTTCCAACTGCAGATTTGACACCCACTGTTGCATTCCTGAAAAACCCCTAAGGTTTAAAGGGGAAGGTAAACAATGCCTCACTTCCTCCCAGCTGCAGATGGCAACAAAACTGAACTGGAGGAGGTGAACAGCTCTTAGGTCTTTGGATCAGTGCACCTTGACAATTCATAATCCATGGAATGATGCTTCTTCACTTTAGAGCCAATCCCTGCGGCTTCATCCACACATATGGATTTGAGCTAACTTCATGCTTGCACTGGTTTCAACTTTTTCTTAAATATGCTTTTGTTACTCCAATGTAGTAAAGCGTGGTGCAAATATAATGCCACTAACAGTGAAAATTACTATTGGTCATGCCTTGATTTTAAAAACTTTACAACTCACTTGAGCAAGCTTCCCCTACACTCCTTGTACTGAGGGGCTTTTCGTTGTTATCATTGGAATTAAACCTGGGTATTCCAAGCTTGCTCCAAGACCAAAGAGAAACTTTCTACTAGCCCTCACTATTAGCTCCAACTCGCTTCCTGAGCAAACCTAGCTCTGAGAGGAAGGAAACTGGGAGTTGAAACAAAGGGAACCTGTACAACTTACCCTGAAGTGTCCCAAAGCATGCTCTCAAGCCTAATTTCTCTCCATTCTACAGTGACTCCTACCTACTTTCAGAGCCCTCCCTTCGGTAGGTTGAGCTTGCTTTGGGAAATAAGAAAGACACTTGGCAGAGATGAGCTCGATACAAACCAGGTGCAAACTTCAGGGAGAATTTGGGTCACACTGAGAGTACCATTTCTAAACTTTCCCAGTCGCAACTACGCTATTAATTTACACCTAATGGTCCGTTTGTAACATTTCCTATTCCTATATACTGTACCCTATTGCTGACTGGAAAAAAAAAACCCCTACTTGCTATGCAATAAACATGCAAGTCAACTGCTCGGCTAACTGTGACGGGCACGACTATGAACTAATTGTCAGACATACAAAAAATGATCCTTCAACTTTTAGACATTCCAGATTTTTTCACAATAGTCTATGGAAGCATTTATGAATGACTGAATGTAATGTAAGTTCTTTACTTCCTGATAACACATACTGGAATGGTTTAATTGCGGCTTTCTTTTTGTTAAAACAGAGCAACTTCCCACCAATCTCGCAAAAGCTTGGGGAGCAGTAAAGTCTGAGTCAGACCTTAGTTTTACAACTTGTTGTTTAGGGATTAACAGGCACAAAACTCAGGACATGTGTGAGAAAACAGATAAGCCACATGCAGTATTATTACAATGAAAGAAATATAGTTGAGTGTTTACTGGGTCTGGTTAACTGGACTCCCAGGGAACCATTTACTTGTCCTGGCAATTGACCATAGTAGATAACAACCATGTACTAATAAGAACAGTAAGTGACAAATGTGTTAAAAACATTAAATTCCTTGGAATGTCTTTCCAGATGGACCTTGAAATGTATAACTTCAAAAAAATTCAGTTTTTCAGGGGAAAAACTTTTTTGGGGGGAAAAATATGGAAATTTTTGGAAAATTTACATTTCTGGATGGACCTCATATATTGCACACAGACTTAAATATCCAGCCCAAAATCTGTCACACAGGAATACAATTGCTGTGTGCTTATAGATGAGTTTTCCTCAGTACAGCCCAAATGGTCAAAGATTAAGTCACCTCTCAACTTCTGATTTCTCTAAGGTTATTCCTGTGAGCACTTTTCTTCCATAGTTTTAGGCCTATTCACTGATATTACATGTTAAAGCACAGACAAAAACTTTGCTACATTAGCTGACCTTATTTCTAAGACCCACTGACAACTGTTAATACCCTCACCATACCAGAAACAAAAGAGGCACTGTTGGTTACTACACCAGCAATAGTTGGACTTCAGTTTCATCTGTGTGAGAATATATGTAGTTTAGGCGCTTGAATGCACACAGAAGAAGAGTGTAGAACCTGGCAGTTTACCCAATTAAATAATAATAATTAAAATAACCACAAACACCCAAAGTGATGGTTATTTAAAAAACTTGTATAGGCCAGCCTTCATTCCTGAATCCAAAAGCATCATGAATATATATAGAGACAGATATATTTTTTTAAAATCTCACCTGCTTGTGCAATTAAAGCAGGCAATACATTCTTCATATAGTTGCTGTTCCTTCCCACTGCTTTTGTGGGAAAACGAAACACTGCTCTAACTCAAAGCAGAACAGAGAGATTTAAAGAGGGCCTGGTTAAGAGTATTTGAGGCCAAATCTCTTTGTTTCCAATGAGACTGGTCCTATTCAGGCAATCTTATCCAATAATGAACGGACCACCCCTCCATGCCTGCCACCCACAATGTTTTTAGAAGGAGGGTGATCCAAACCCATTTTGATATGAAATCTACCAGAGATCAACAGCTCTACCTATGAAAGAAATTCTTGACATACAAGGTGTCGTACAATTCATTATTGCTACGACATAAGCACAAAGTAAGTTTTTTTTTTGTCTGTTGCCATTTAAGCCAAAATCTCAAAAAGAGAGAGAGAGAGTGAAAGAGGACATTAACTGTTGTGCACATCACCCAATGCAATCCTGAACACATTCACCTTCAGAGGAGAAGTCCTACTGATTCCCAAGGAACTCTCTTAACAAGTAACTCTCTTAACAAGTAGTTAGCATAGAGTCCCACAGTTGGGGTAGACTGGGAAGAAAGAGCAGAGAAAGATTTGGAAGCCTTATTGGTAGCCCAAAATAGAGCATAGTAGCAGTGGTGGTGAAGGCAGGGGCCACAACTGCTGATTGACCAGCAGCCCCAACTGTGGGTCTCTGATGGTATATTGCCATCCTGGTTTGCCAGTTAACAGACACATGCCTACAAGGTGGGAAACGAGCCACTTCCATCTCCATTTTGCAATGCCTGCCATCAATGCTAAAGAGATCCTTGTCACTACTGCACAGCAGTGTCTGCTTACATCTCGTTCACCTGCCTAACTTCACACCAACCATCTACATATTTACTTGGGAGCAATTCCTTTGTATTTTAACTGGTCTTAACACCAAATAGCTGTGCCTCAAGCTCCTGCTAATGATGGGAAACCAATAAAGAAGAACAGAAAAAGTTCAAGTTGCCATAGAGGTGTTCCATACTGTATTATGATTGTGCCCAGAGGTTGGAAAAGTTACTTTTAGGGACTACAACTGAGTTATGGGAGCAGAAGTACAAAATTTTTTCCCCCAAATTCTGGTGCCTGTAAACTTCAAGCGTTGAGAAGGACAGCAGAATTTTTGTTGTGACTTGCCCATAACATGGCCTTCCAGAATTTCACTCTGCCCCAATCAACAGAGAAATTAGCAAGAACCCAAATTACAACAGGAGGTACATCAACATTGCTCCTTTTCATTTTCCTAGTTACCAGTACCCAGTCACTACCACCCCCTTTAATTTTTTTTTAATGTATGCTCCCACCAATTCTTGTAGATGATTCCTAAGAACACTAGAACAGGATTTAACAATATTTCAGACGATGAGATTTATGTATCTTATTTAAGGACTATCATCATGATGAATATCTAAGCATATTACATAGGATGCTATAAGAGGAATTTTGTGAACAGTATAGATTTTTCAGCAACTAGTACACTTAGATGTTCTCCCATCTCCCTCAGCTGACATCCTAAAACTGTCACACTGGAACAGTTGGGATTCAAATATCAAGGAAAAGAGGTTCTAAAAATGCCCACTGAGTGCCTGGATGAAATAGAAAATATGCAAACACAGGTACAGAGAACTATAAGATTGTCAGCAAACAGTGCTCCAATATTTTCTAAATCCATGTTAACCACAAATCTTTGGAATAAAAGTTAGATCTCTTCTTTCCTTCGTTCTTGAATGCTAACATTCATGGCCCTTGTAGAGATGGTGTGATTTTGGTCCATTTCTCATTCCATCCTTAAGGTTTAGACCTTGAACTGCCCACATAAATGGCGACCGACAGTCATAGTGTGCCCAGGAACTCTGATCCAAAAAAGACAGCGTGTATTGTTTGAACATCTGGTAGCTTGGTGAAAACAAAGATGGAAAGAAAGCCCAATAGGCCAAGTGCTAAGAATCCCTGTGTCTGTACTTACATTATACAGTTTTTAAAGATATCCTGTATATAGTATATATAAAAAAATTGTAAGGTTTTTGCATCCTAAACATAAATTAGGAAATTATTGAACAGTCAGCAAGTCAAAGAACAGTCAAAAGGAGGGCAGTGAGCTAGTTTCGTGAGTGGAAGAGCAGCAACCAAGGGAAATATATATGCTGTTTCATTTCTTGGCACACCTTGCAGGAATGGTTCCATGTAATTAGTTATGTACAACCATTCCCAATGACTAAGCTCTCCACCTGCATGATAGAGGGTTCAAAAAGGCAGTCTTTGGAGTCAGTGCCAGTTCCCACTAGCTAGAAACAGACATTATGTATAGAGAGAAGTGTGTGTGTGTGTTTGTGTGTGCATGTCTGTGCGTAAAGTACAGAGAAATTAATCCACTTTGAAATCAAACTATAGCCATCAAATTATCTACAAGATTCAAAGGTGAGCCTGATGCCTCCATTGATTACTACGTGGTACAACTGTTGGTCAATGTAGACCCATGCATTTTTTTTTTTGTTTAAACTGATCACTTAGATGGAAACCAGCGCTCACCCAAAATGCCAATTCCTTTTACCCCATCAAAACTGTTAGAGGAAAGGGAAAGTTTTATCACCTAGATAAATGGGAAAATGAACCTCAGTGAAGTAGGTGTTTTCTTTAGAATAGAATGCTGTACAAATTCATTTCAGCTTGGAAGGGGTTCTCACTTTTCCACTCATGAGGATTGTATATCTACAAATTTGCCCAACCCCAAAACACTAAATTTTGCAGGTGCCAGACACACAGTTAAGTTACTGGACAGGGGATTTGTTAAAAGAGCTAGCAAGAAACAAGGAACTTGAGTTGCCAACTCATCAATACAAGTCGCAACAAACATGCCCCTGCCCCATGGTACAGATGGAAAACCTGAAGTCATGCCTGAGTGACAAAATCCGACAGATATCCAGGTGCATACATGAGTTCTGAGGAACATGGAGGAAAAATTTCAAAGCTTCCAAACAAGCTTTCTTTCAAGTTTTCATTAGGCAATTAAATAGGAAGTCTAAGCTATGGCAATATGGTAGTGCCTCCAAAGGTATGCTGTGGTGTTGCTCAGAGATTTCGCTGGCCAGCCACGGTGAAATCATATCAGCAGATTTCATAGTCCTCTACTGCACATGATGTGCAATAACCAAATATCAAAAATTAAGAGAGGGGTGAAGAAAATAATATAAACTATATATTCTCGATGAAGTCTACATCAATTCAAGCAAGAAAGGTGGTAGGCGTGTCCTAGGTGTCACTGCACAGTTTACTGCCAATTAAGGCCATTGGTATTGACTTAAACGGATCCTGATGGGTCAATTCAATGAAGAAACAGAGCCAGAGCACATCAGAGTTTTCTTGAGGAGTCTTGATACATTGTTGTACATAAAGGAGTCTCAAAAAACAGAAACAGAAAGGAACCAAGAGACTAATGTTTTGGCTACCACACTGGGATTTGGTTTTTCTAGGTCATTAGTTTCCCTTCCAAAATCTATTTTAAAAAGAAAAGTTAGTGCTACAAATATGCAACTCCAAAATCAGGTGTCCTTCCCTCCCCCAAACTAGATCCCTCCATCATCAAGTTGCACTGTGAAGCAAGTTACATATGCCCCTCTGATTACTGTTCACGTGTACAGAATCCTCTTCTATCTGCTTTTGTTTCCATTGGCAATGAACTGGGAACAAAAAATTGAGAATCCTGAAGTGTCATAAGCAATGCTGCGTTTCACTGACTCCTCCTGCAATCTTTTCTTCCTCTGTGTCTTCTGCCCTCCAGACGGGCAAGCTGTTGAGACAGGCAAATCTAATTAAGTATAGTTAGGTGCATGACAGCTTTTAGTGCATGTTTTGTGTACAGAGGTTTACATGTGATCAAGTTCTCTTCTCCTGAAAGGCGGCAAGAGACAGACAATCTTGTTCTGCCCTTTTCTCCATGACGCTTAGAGGTCTGATTGCATCTGGGCCACACTGAATAAGCTTGTTATTTAGATGTGCCTCTTCATATGGAGAGCAAGGTGATCAGACCTTGAAAAACACCTGCAAAAATAAGGTACAAAAGTGAAATCAGGATTGGAAGGCACAAAAACTTTCAGACTGTATGGTGAGTGCAAGAACATCAGCAAGATACAGAAGTCTGCTTACACCTGCCTTCCCTCAAAGCAGAAATTACAAGGCATCTCTTACATGTTCAGCACTGTAGGTAAAAAAACACACCAATGGCTGTAGTTTGCAATTTCAATTCTGTTGTATCTGCTGCATTCTAGACGATAATTATGTTTTAGCTCTCATAAGTTATGGAAAATTCCTTAATTAATAGGATGAAGGAGACAACAATGTAAGTTTGAAATATATGTAGACAGAGGTCTTTCAGGACAAAGGAAGTGCCTTTCATGTACTTTTCAGCTCTAACTTCTGACATTTTAGAGATTAATGCACTGGAGGAAGCACACTTTATTCATCCAACTAGTTGGAATCCTGGATACTTGTGAATTCCAGGAAGGGGCACTGCATTGCCTTCTTTGGTGAGAGACAGCAAAGCATTATTACAACCAATGGGCTGCAATTCAGAAAGCTCTCTGTAGCTACAGTTTTCTGCTAGCAGCAGCAGCATACCAAATAAGTCCTGGCACCACAACCCATCCAGTCTATAAAACTTGACCAAGCAACACAGTCTTGCAATTAGCAATGCCACAGTAAACAGCACTGCTGAATGGGTGCCATGAAGACAAGCTCTAACTGGCATTTTAAAATTTCAGCTTCATCACAAATCAGCCCACAAAAGGCTGTAGATACAGAGATAGCTATATAAATATATATGTGTGTGTGTGTATGAGAAGAGCCAGCCTGTGTGGCCTTGGGCAAACTACATGGTTCCAGGGTGACCCAAATGAAAGGGAAGGGTATTTTATACACAGGAAACTCCGAAAAAGAGTTGACGTAAGTCAGAATTGACTTGACAATATGTAATTATTATTATTATATGTATACATACATATTTACATATGTCTTATGTACCATCAAGTCAGAACTGACCTACAGTGACCTTAATAGGGCTTTTAAGGAATGGTACTTAAGGAACAGCATGGATCTGCAGGGATTTGAACCCAGGTCTCCTGAGCGCTATTCCATCATGCTATCCACTACACCAGTGGTTCTGAAACTCAGATTCCCAGATGTTCTTGGACTATAGCTCCCATAAGTCCTGGCCAGTACAGCAAGTGGTGAAGGCTTCTGGGAACTGCAGTCCAAGAACATCTGGAGACCTCAGTTTGAGAAATACAGTACTACACTATACATATGCATACCATGCCAGCCAGAGCAAAGCAATGTGAAAATAACTAGGTATTTCTAATGAGTAATTGCCTATTAAAAGTGAAACTGAAAAAGATGCAAATTTAGCAACATTAAAAGATGACATGCAGCTATTATTTGTCTATGATAAGAGCTGGGAGCACTGTAATAGCTAAGAACCCCGTGTCCATGCATGAAAGCCCCAAATCAATTCTCAGCTTAGCTGTGAACTCACTGCTGTTCTTTGGGAAACTACATGTCTCCAACTCAGATTCCTACACTGACAAGAATATGCAGATCATCTACCAATGATGCAAGAAGTAATATAAGGTGTATGAAGTACCATGAGCTTGTGCAGCTATTGAAATGTTTTTATAACTACTACTACTACTACTACAAAGGATTTCTAAAAAAGAAAGAAGCTGTGATTTAGCTAAATATAAAGGACACCGGTAAGATTGGAGGAATGCTGCGTGAGAAATAAGTTTTCAGGAAAAGATATTTTCACTGAAAAATCTGTTGTGGTGGCAAGTTTAGTTCATCATTCACTTTGATGGGTTCTTTTGGGGTGGGAAGCAAGGGATTATCTTACGTATGGTATGGGATTCATCATCTTCCACAGCATACAGACAATTTCATTAGAAATACCTAGTTATTGAAATGGTGCCCATGACACTCCAGAGACTATCTTTCATCTCCTCTGGTGGGTCTTCTCTGCCCCCTCTCCTCTTTGCTATGCTGCCTCAAACAACACACTCCATTTGAAGGACATGCCTTGAGACTGGAAGTCAGCACACTTGACTGGGTTACAAGCAAGCGTTAAATGCTATACTTCACTGGAGATATAAACAATAGCTGGAATGAATTGTTTAAAAAAGTTCTAAATAGTTATTTCCTAAAAGTATCTCTCCCCTTCTTCATGGATTGCTGCCTTGTCGTGGCGAAGGGGCTTGAGCAACTCAGAGAAACTATGGGCTATGCCGTGCAGGGACACCCAAGACGGACAGGACATAGTGGAGAGTTCCGACTAAACGCAATCCACCTGGAGTAGGAAATGGCAAGCCACTCCAGTATCTTTGCCAAGAACGCCCCATGATCAGAAACAAAAGGCTAAAAGATATGACGCTGGAAGATGGGCCCCTCAGGTCGGAAGGCGTCCAACATGCTACTGAGGAAGAGCGGAGGACAAGTACAAGTAGCTCCAGAGCTAATGAAGTGGTTGGGTCAAAGCCGAAAGGACGCTCAGCTGTGGACGTGCCTGGAAGTGAAAGGAAAATCCAATGCTGCAAAGAAAAATACTGCATAGGAACCTGGAATGTAAGATCTATGAACATTGGGAAGCTGGAGGTGGTCAAACAGGAGATGGCAAGAATAAACATCGACATCCTGGGCATCAGTGAACTAAAATGGACAGGAATGGGCGAATTCAGCTCAGATGATTATCATATCTACTATTGTGGACAAGAATCCCGTAGAAGGAATGGAGTAGCCCTCATAGTCAACAAAAGAGTGGGAAAAGCTGTAATGGGATACAATCTCAAAAATGATAGAATGATGTCAATACGAATCCAAGGCAGACCATTCAACATCACAATAATCCAAGTTTATGCACCAACCAGCATTGCTGAGGAGACTGAAATTGAACAATTCTATGAAGATTTACAACACCTTCTAGAACTGACACCAAAGAAAGATGTTCTTCTCATTCTAGGGGACTGGAATGCTAAAGTAGGGAGCCAAGAGATAAAAGGAACAACAGGGAAGTTTGGCCTTGGAGTTCAGAACGAAGCAGGACAAAGGCTAATAGAGTTTTGTCAAGAGAATAAGCTGGTCATCACAAACACTCTTTTCCAACAACACAAGAGGCGACTCTATACATGGAAATCACCAGATGGGCAATATCGAAATCAGATTGATTATATTCTCTGCAGCCAAAGATGGAGAAGCTCTATACAGTTAGCAAAAACAAGACCTGGAGCTGACTGCGGTTCTGATCATCAGCTTCTCATAGCAAAATCCAAGCTTAGACTGAAGAGATTAGGAAAAACCACTGGGCCACTCAGGTATAATCTAAACCAAATCCCTTATGAATACACAGTGGAAGTAAAGAACAGATTTAAGGAACTAGATTTGGTGGACAGAGTGCCTGAAGAACTTTGGATAGAGGCTCGTAACATTGTCCAGGAGGCAGCAACGAAAACCATCCCAAAGAAAAGGAAATGCAAGAAAGCAAAGTGGCTGTCCAACGAGGCCTTAGAAATAGCAGAGAGGAGAAGGGAAGCAAAATGCAAGGGAGATAGGGAAAGTTACAGAAACTTGAATTCAGACTTCCAAAGAATAGCAAGGAGAGACAAGAGGGCCTTCTTAAATGAACAATGCAAAGAAATAGAGGAAGATAACAGAAAAGGAAAGACCAGAGATCTGTTCAGGAAAATTGGACATATTAGAGGAACATTTTGCGCAAAGATGAACATGATAAAAGACAAAAATGGGAGGGACCTAACAGAAGCAGAAGACGTCAAGAAGAGGTGGCAAGAATACACAGAGGAATTATATCAGAAAGATTTGGATATCCCGGACAACCCAGACAATGTAGTTGCTGACCTTGAGCCAGACATCCTGGAGAGCGAAGTCAAGTGGGCCTTAGAAAGCCTGGCTAACAACAAGGCCAGTGGAGGTGATGGCATTCCAGTTGAACTATTTAAAATCTTGAAAGATGATGCTGTTAAGGTGCTGCATTCAATATGCCAGCAAGTTTGGAAAACTCAACACTGGCCAGAGGATTGGAAAAGATCAGTCTACATCCCAATCCCAAAGAAAGGCAGTGCCAAAGAATGCTCCAACTACCGTACAATTGCACTCATTTCGCACGCTAGCAAGGTTATGCTCAAAATCCTACAAGGTAGACTTCAGCAGTATGTGGACCGAGAACTCCCAGAAGTACAAGCTGGATTCCGAAGAGGCAGAGGAACTCGAGACCAAATTGCTAACTTGCGCTGGATTATGGAGAAAGCCAGAGAGTTCCAGAAAAATATCTACTTCTGCTTCATTGACTATGCGAAAGCCTTTGACTGTGTGGACCACAGCAAACTATGGCAAGTTCTTAAAGAAATGGGAGTGCCTGACCACTTTATCTGTCTCCTGAGAAACCTATATGTGGGACAGGAAGCAACAGTTAGAACTGGTCATGGAACAACTGAGTGGTTCAAAATTGGGAAAGGAGTACGGCAAGGCTGTATATTGTCCCCCAGCTTATTTAACTTATATGCAGAATACATCATGCGAAAGGCTGGACTGGAGGAATCCCAAACCGGAATTAAGATTGCCGGAAGAAATATCAACAACCTCCGATATGCAGATGATACCACTCTGATGGCAGAAAGTGAGGAGGAATTAAAGAACCTTGTAATGAGAGTGAAAGAGGAGAGTGCAAAAAACGGTCTGAAACTCAACATCAAAAAAACTAAGATCATGGCCACTGGTCCCATCACGTCCTGGGAAATAGAAGGGGAAGATATGGAGGCAGTGTCAAATTTTATCTTCCTGGGCTCCATGATCACTGCAGATGGAGACAGCAGCCCTGAAATTAAAAGGCGCCTTCTTCTTGGGAGGAAAGCGATGACAAATCTGGACAGCATCTTGAAAAGCAGAGACATCACCTTGCCAACAAAAGTCCGAATAGTCAAAGCTATGGTTTTTCCTGTCGTGATGCTGGACCATAAAGAAAGCAGACCGCCGAAGAATTGATGCCTTTGAATTGTGGTGCTGGAGGAGGCTCTTGAGAATCCCCTGGACTGCAAGGAGAACAAACCTATCAGTTCTAAAGGAAATCAACCCTGAGTGCTCACTGGAAGGACAGATCCTGAAGCTGAGGCTCCAGTACTTTGGCCATCTAATGAGAAGAAAAGAGTCCTTGGAAAAAACCTTGATGTTGGGAAAGTGTGATGGCAAGAGGAGAAGGGGACGACCGAGGATGAGATGGCTGGACAGTGTCATGGAAGCAACCAACATGAACCTGACACAACTCCGGGAGGCAGTGGAGGACAGGAGGGCCTGGCGTGCTCTGGTCCATGGGGTCACGAAGAGTCGGACACGACTAAACGACTAAACACACAAAAGTATCTCTATATTGTCTTTTAATTCTAAATGTCCAGGTTAGCTGCAACAGTACAATGAAACAACTTATACTAGTGTTACAAATAGTTACAGCAGAAATTATTTATTTATATTATACACATACAAGGGGAGTGGCGTATAAAGCCTGCAAAAGGTATTCACATGGTGTAGGTGCCAGGACAGCCTCTTTTGGGAGAGAATTCCATAAGTGGTGTGCTACAATCAAAAAAGCTCTGGCTATATTAAGTTGGATATAAGTGAGGGCACTCATGACCAGCACAGGGGGGCACCCCCCCCAAATCTTGGAGTGAAGCACCAATTATCCCAGTCCATAAGATACCCCTGACTGCCAGGTACACACTTGTGATCTGTAACAAGACTAATGTTTCTGCATGATCAAAACCTGACATCATAAATCATCATCAACAACATACAGTACTGTCATTAAATGTGTATCAAACAATGTCAGATTGGTTGGTGGATGCATATGAGTAACCTCACTGCAGAAATTTGCTATAATTAGCAGAAACTTACTATTTTTCATTCTAACTCTTGCCTTGTTCTAAGAAACTTATCTTGGTGTTTTAACTCCTCAGTAAATCTATACAGTTGGCCAAGTTTCCTATAGACAAACAAATAAAACTGATCTACTAATCTTATAGCGACTCCATAGTTATCTTCACAGTTTGGAAGAGTCAAGACCAAAAGCTGGTTCCATCCCAAAAGACAGAAATGTAGTGAAAAACGGAAGTGTAATGGTAAGGGTTGAAATGATCAGAAAGTTTAATTCTCGTAAGGACTCTGTGCTCATCCTTATGAGAATTAAACTTCTGCTTATCAATACTGAATGGGCAGGAAAAGGTTAAAAAAAAGCTATCGCAAGTCATCTTGCAAATATAAAGTGAAACAGAACTTTTATCAGCTAGGTTGTCAGTGTAGGAAAACATCCTTATTCAGTTAATCACAGACTTATTTTCTCTCACAAATGAGAGCTTAAAAGAGATTATGCTGCACACTCTTGAGAATATGGAAGGAAGAACAAGAGTAATGAAAGCAAATGTTACAATCAAAGCTGGCACAATTAAATAAAGAAAACCATCATTCAGCCAATTTGAATAAAGTAGGTTTCTGGATAAGCAGTAAGACTCTCATTCCCTCAGATAATCTAACATGGGGGGGAAATGACAGAATATATCTGATAGGAAATAGATGGTTATTAATGTGGCAAAGTTTATCTCTACATCCTCCCTCTGCAGTTGCAGTGTTTATTTTATCTGTCTGTTCAGTCAAGATATAGCTCCTTATGAGGACTAGCAAGGAAACCACCAAGGTTATAAGTTCCCCTCCACTTGCACTGAGCAGCAATATGCCTCCATATCTACATGCTGGATCCCTAGGGCCCCTTTGCTGTTAACTACAATTTGACTTCCTTATTTTTAATCTCTGGAGCACTCAGGAGTGTATGCATGGTTATCTTCTCCTATTTTATCCTCACGATAATCCTGTGAGGAAAGCTGAGAAAGAGAACGAGGACAAGCATACACTTCGTTTGTCCTGGACCACCGTGCAAGTTTTGTGGATGAGCGGAGATTTGACATCACCCTGACTGCTGTACCAATAATGTTGGAGGGATGTCAAGGCATAACAAAAGGCAGGGCAAGAAAAGGAATCAATAGGCAGAAAGAAGTGGGTCTCCCAACTCACTCACAAGTATTTGGAAGGCACAAGAGTAAAAGAACCCCATGCCAAAGCCAACTCTCCTCCTGTGTACTTTTGGAGGCCATCCCAAATTCTGTGGGAAAATGGTGCAGGAGCATGTGCAGGAGTGACCGAACCAAGATCCTCCCATATTTCAGGCTGACCACTTCAAGAGGCACTTTATGCCCAGATACACACTTTGTACTCTCTCTCTCTCTCTCTCTCTCTCTCTCTGTGTGTGTGTGTGTGTGTGTGTGTTCAGTTGACTGCAAAACAATGCAAAATAAATTTCTTTTATTTATATATGTATTCATGTATTTTATGATGTAAGCCGCCTAGAGTGGTTGTAACTTTACCAGATAGGCGGGATATAAATAGAATAAATAAATAAATAAATAAATATAAATAAACAACAAAAAATTAAAATCCAGGGTAAGTGTGAACTGCAATACTGAAAATACTGAAATGAAGTGAACTGCTTCAGCCTTCAGTCAGAAACGTGTCTGGCTTCTTCTTAAAAGGTAAAAATGACAAGAAAGCAGCAGCCTCACTCTTAAGAAGATGATTCCCTAGATGCTTGGTACGTGTATGGTTCCAGCCACATCAGTGGAACAACAACTGTCTGAGAACTCTCCCACTGCCCTCAAAGAAAAGAGGACAAGTCTTTCTTTGGTTCACCAAGAAATGCACAAAGGAGGCAAGACTCCAGAGGACCTCTCTTTAGTCTATGTTCTGCCTTGTTTTGAACAAACAAAAGCATCATCTAGCGTCCACAGATAAAAGGCAAAGGAAAGCAGCAGTTCTGGCAAGAGCAGAGGGAGAATCAATGGGTGGGGTGCCCCAGGCAAGCAGGAGGAGAAAAATGTTCCATTTTCTTTCCTGTTAAAGAATGGGTCCCTGTTTATGTCTGGTGCATCCTCTTCCCTGAGCACAAGCTCTAGTGATCTAATGCGCTCAAGAACTTAATAGATCTTTGATTGCATTACGAGCATTTTCTTATTACAGCGGAGGTCTTGAGGCAGCTCTAAAAAGATGGGTAATTTTCTAAAAGCTACTCATAAAGCTACATATATAAATATGATTTTAAAAGGTGGCGCAGCCAGATGTAAGCATATTACTTGATTACTGCCTCAGCAGGACCTGTGCTTTAGACTGGACATGACCAATATCACCAATTAGTTGGTTTACTGCTTGGCAGTGACAGCGCTCTCACGTTTTATTACTAGGAAGTCTTTTCCTCCATACTTACCATCCAAGACGCTACCAAAGCAAAACCTGGAGAAGTTTCTTTTTGAGACTACAACTTTCAGAATTCCCAGCCAGCACGGGGAATTGTGCCCAGAAAAAAAGGCTTTCCAAGTTGTGACTGAGGATCAGATGTAAAGTCCCTTGAGCCAAGCACTTCAATTCCAGATGTCTAAATCTTAGCAGTCAGATTTCAAAACTTAGGAAGAGCTCATAACTTCTTACACGTGTGAGTAGTAAAGGCAGATTCAAATAACATCTGCTGTTTATTTGTAAAAGCAAATGGTGAGAGTGCAGTCAATTCATTACCATTTACCTTTACATAAATTATTAAGAGAAAGCTAGACAGATTATAACCTATTTCCCCTTTTAGGCTGCATTGAACATGGAGAGCTTTACAATCACAACACTCTTGCTCCTAAAGGCAGTTCCCTTCATTTCTGCCTGCATTTTACTGTTCATGTGGAATTTTGTCATATACCGTATTTTTCGCTCCATAAGACGCACCTTTCCACAAGACGCACCAAATTTTTAGGAGACGAAAACAGGAAAAAAATAATTTGTTTTCTTCTCCTAAAAATTGGTGAGCCTTATGGAGAGGTCCATCTTATGTAACACACCCTAAGACCCTTTGGAGGCTCACCCTGCCCCCCGGGGGTCAGAGGGGGCGACATCGCCAGTTTCTGGGACTCTGCTGAAGCTTCCCAAGCCTCAAAAGAGTCTGAGAAGCTGGTGATACCCCCCCTCTGGCCCAGCGGGGGGGGGGGCAGGGTGAGTCTCTAAAGGCTCCTAGGGTGTGTTCCAGGACCCTTTAGAGACTCACCCTGCCCCCCTCAGGGGTCAGAGGGGGCAAAATCACCACCTTCTGGGACTCTTCAGAGGCTTCCCAAGCCTCAAGACTCCCAAAAACTGGCGATTTTGCCAGTGCTGGCCCCATGCAGGGGTGGGAGGAGCGTGCCAAGGATCCTGAGAGGCTCCCTCGGACCCTTGCCACGCTCCCTCCCACCCCCCCACGGGGCCAGGGGGGGTAAAATCGCCAGCTTCTTGGAGTGTTTGGAGGCTCCCCAAGCTTCCAAACACTCCCAGAACCTGGCGATTTCACCAGCGCTGGCCACGTGGGGGGGTGGGAGGAGCGTCGCAAGGGTCTGAGTGAGCTTTCAAGGACCCTTGGGACGCTCCCCCCACCTGGAAGCTGGTGATTTCACCGGCGCTGGTCCCGTGGGGGGTGGGGGAGCCTTGCAAGGGTCCTGGAAGGCTCACCTGGACCCTTGCGACGCTCCCCCCGCACAGCGTCGAAATTGTGCCTTTGTTCCATTCCACTTCCTGCCCCACATTTTGGGAGGGAAAAAGTGCGTCTTATGGAGCAAAAAATACGGTATTTTACGTATGGGTGTTTTGTGATTTAATTACCAGATGGGAGGGTATTTTAGATTCAAACATGTTTTACATTCTTCACGACAATTTATATTACAGGTTTGATTAGAATTTGTAACCAGATTTCTTTCCTGCTTTTTTTTTTGTTTGCTATTGTGAATGCTATGTATAACTGGAGCTAATTACTATTTTAACCTCAGTTTTTGAAATATGGCTTATTTCAGAATATGTGAGGAAGATGCAAATTAAACCACAGAGGCCATTTTATGTTATCTGAATCACCCAATTTAAAAAAAATCCTATCTATTAATATTTTTTTCAGACTCTCCCACTCCTCAGGGCTATACAAGATAAGGTGGGGGGAGCCAAATGTATTTTTCACAGTTCTGCCCTACTGACATACAAAGTAGAGTGCAGAGATGTAATTTTTAATAATAAAAAAACTTTCTGATAACATAAAAGATATTTGTGGATGATGAGGGAACTGAGGACACACACACACACAACCATGTCTCCATCTCTTTCAACACCACACTGTTGTTTCATGGACTTGAATTCTTCCTGGCCCTTGCAATGAAAGCATCTTGGGCTGGGATGAAAATCCTCTAAAGTAAGGATGGAATACAGAGCAGAAAAAGAGAAGAGAAGGTTCCATTTACTTCACAGCATGTGTTCTGTTGTAAAAGTGGGATCCACACCCTCCTGCTTGAGACATGAATGGCGGGGACAGAACGTGTTTTGTTTTACAGCCTAAGCCTATTCTTATCTATTCAGAAGGAAATCACACAAAACCTGATAGAGCTTTACTCCCTGGGAAGTGGGATTATAGTCCAGGTAACTTTTGGCTCTTATAAAGAAGATCTGCCAAAATCACATTCCACAGCACTTCACCTTCCGCTGAGTGTTGTGTTGTGCTGATGGTGGGATTAAGCACAGTAAGATTGCTCAGCAATTGCAGAACACATTTCCTTGGCAGTAAATTTCATTCCTCCTCACTTTTACCATTAATTCATCCTTGCCTAGAAGAACAGCAGTAAGTTTGCATCTGCACTTAAGGGGTTCAGAAAATGGAACGCTTTGCAAATGTACAATATACATTTATACCAATTCAGACCAATTTGGTTTGTAGCCATGTTTGTCTGTTCTGGCTTGCAGCAGCATTTGAAGGTCTCAGTTAGAAGTACTTTGCAACCAGAACAGCCCTAGATTCTTTTAACAGGAGGGACAGAACCTGAAACCTTAATTGCTTACTAATCAGCAGGTAGCTTGGTTTTCCCACTAGGCATCTGTCTAAGGAAATGGAGTCCAACTTGAACCATTTGGAGATAGTGCCTTATAATTGCAAGGCAGGCTCTAAAACTGAAAGGGAAAACTGTAGCACCTCCCCAAAAGGGGCAAGCTGCCTACTGAATGATTGAAGGGCTCCTCTTAAATCAAGAGGCAGAATAAAAGTTAATAATAATGGATCTTTGTTACCTGTCACAATGGTTGCACTTAAAGGGCTTTGCCCCCGTGTGTTTCCTGTAGTGCCGTGTGAGTTCATCACTTCGTGCAAAACGCCATTCACACCCTTCCCACGAACACTTGTAAGGCTTTTCACCTGCAGAAGAGAAGAAAGAGGCCTTGTTAATCTTCAGCAAAAACTGGAGCAGGATACCCACCACTAGCTGCCACCCTCCCTCCCTCCCTTTTTCTTTCTTCCGCTGTCCTTCTCTCCAAAGAGATCCAGAACAACGTGCAACACAAAACCATAATCTATCACACACAACAATAAAATACTTCATATAAATCATGAAATGCAATAAAACTTAGCCACAACATATTCACTTTTAACATATAAAAATGCTAGCCACGTAAGTGGTGGAATGCCAACCTCTGGAGGGACATGATCAGCAGGGATTCAGAGCTACTCCCAAGAACCCAAACAAGGTGGCGAGGCTTCCCTTCTCAAACTCACCCGGGTCCTTCCCACAGCAATGCACTTGATGGCAAAGAGACAAACAGGACTCTAAGCCTGGTCGCCTAGAGATCGGGGGTATGTTTTATATTCCAACGTGCAGATATGCAAAAACATTCCTCAATCGCTAGTGGTTCTCCCACTCCAAAGACTCACTGTGTAAATATAGTACATATAAGTATATTTCCTTAATTTGGAAGATTTTTTCGAGTTACAGAAGTGAGGGGCATTTTGATATATAAATTTGATTTCAGGTGCTGAGAGTTAGAGATACATATCTCTATCTACACCTGTGTGCAGAAAGCATGCATGTGACCAGTACCTTATCGTTAAACAAAAAATTGAAGTGCAATTGCTTTAATGCTTTCAAAATATACATATAGTTTTTTTTTTCATTTTTAGACAATTAATTAAAATCAAGCAGGAATATATGACATTAGAGACCTTCATTTCCAGGTTCTCACATTAAATCCATACACAGATTGATTTATTGCACGCATGAGACAATATGTACATCACCTGACAGCTTGCATGACTAACTGTGACCATTGCATGCTCTTATAAAGTGTGCAACTGCGTTCAATCAGGAATTACATATTTTAAAGTGCCATTTCAGTACAGTGATTATTTCACAGACTTTCCTTTATGAAATGAGAATCTCACTGTCTCCCCCACCCCCACATGCTACCCTTCACCACCCCGTGGCACCGAGTGCCTCAGTTCCTTAGAACCATCCACTGCTGCCCGGCATGCAAAAAGGCACACGTGACTAACAGAAGGGAGGATGAGTGGGAAGTGTGAATTCACAGATGACCACTCAAAGAACCAGTGTTACAGGTAATTAAGCTCTTTTTCTTCTTCATGGTCTCTTTGAATGAGTGACTAGCAAGCTGACTTACCCAGAGGAGGGACCTCACGAGAGCACAGAGGCCAGAACAGCATGACCCACGGAGGCTTCAGCCATGGCCCGGACGTCCAGTCAATAATGGGTCACAAAGGTTGACAGTGTAGCCCATGTGGCTGCCTTGCAGATGTCAGACAGGTCCACACCTTCTTAAGGAATCCTGTAGAGGAGGCCACAGCCCTCGTCGAGTGGGCCCTCAAGGTGTGTGGTAAAGGCATCTGGGCAAGATTGTACGCCAGTCGAATAGCTGAAAGGATCCATCTAGAGACTGTCTGTGACGTGACTGCCGATTCCCTGGAATGACCTTGATAGCTGACAAACAGCCTCTTTGAAGTGCAGAAGGACGAGGAGTGAGATACATAGTAGGAGAGTGCCCGCCTGACATCCACGGAGTGCAAAGAACATTCAAGACGTGAAGCCGGTGCAGGGGAAAATGTACACTAGGCTGGCTTAAATGAAAATAAGTGGCCACCTCGGGCACAAAGGAAAAGTCCAGATAGAGTGTCACCTTGTCCGGGTGGAACTGAAGGAAAGGAGGGCCCACCCTAAGAGCAGCCAGTTCTTCTGCCCGACGTGCAGAGGTCATGGCAAGGAGGAAGGCAGTCTTCAGAGTCAGAGTGAGCAGCCTTTCAGATGCCATAGCCAGGGGTTCAATGGAAGCCTCATGAGGTGATTAAGCACGAGCTGAAGGGACCACTGCGGGGTAGGAGGTTTGTAAGCTGGATGCATGTTTCTCAAGCCATGTAAGAATTGCTTGAGAGTGGGATGGTGGAATAAAGCTGCTGCTTCTGAAGAGTGCAGCTGAAGAGCCACTATTGCCACCATGTAAACTTTCAGTGTGGAATGAGAAAGGCCACAATGGAAAAGATGGAGGAGGAACTGGAGGACCACATCGAGAGATGTTGGCTGTACAGGTAAGTGGTGTGAGGATGCAAATGCACGAAAGAGTTTACATTTGTAGGAGTACATCAGTGTTGTAGAGTGTTTCCGCACATGGCTCAAGACGTCGGCTACAGTGGGAGTAGCCTCCACACCGTTAGGTGAAGGGAGTCCAGGTCCGGATGGAATGTCCTGCTGTGGTGCAAGGTCAGTAACTGAGGAATTGCCAGGAGTCGGAGATGCTCCGCTGCCCTCTGGTGCAGAGCGGAGAACCACAGTTGGCGGGGTTACCAAGGGGTGATGAGGATGGTGTCTGCATTGTCCTGGTGGACCCTGATGACTGTTTTCTGAATAAGCGGAATTGATGGAAACAGGTACAGCCGGCCAGTGGAGCAGCTGCTCATGAAAGCGTCTCTCCGGGAATGACGGCCAGTCCCTGCACGAGAGCAGTAACGACTGCACTTCTTGTTGTTTACAGAAGCAAACACATCTACTTGTGGTCTGCCCCAACGGTGGCAGAGAAGACGAAAGATCTTGTCGTCGATAGCCCACTCGCGGCTGCAAGACTGGAGCCTGCTGAGATGGTCCGCTAGGGCATTTCCCTCTGACGTCACATGAACTGTCACAGGGTAAATGTGGTAGGCATAACACCATTCCCACAGCTGAATGGCCAGATAGAGAAGGGGATGGGAATGCATGCCTCCATGTTTGTTGATATAGAAGACAGCCGTCATGTTGTCTGAGGCCACCTAAACCATCTGGCCTGCAATTTTATTTATTTATTTATTTATTTATTTATTTATTTATTTATTTATTTATTTATTTATTTATTTATTTATTTATTTATTTATTTATTTATTTATTTATTTATTTATTTATTTATTTATTTATTTATCTAACTAACTAACTAACTAACTAACTAACTAACTAACTAACTAACTAACTAACTAACTAACTAACTAACTAACTAAATACTAACTAACTAACTAACTAACTTATATGCCGCCCACACTACCCGAAGGTCTCTGGACGGCTTACAGCATTTAAAATACAATAAAAAGGCAAAATAAAAGGGCAAAATAATTAACATGCAATTAAAATATATATTCTAAAATTTGCCATCAGACCCACAGCTGATATTATTTCAGTTAAAAGCCTTCTGGAACAGGAAGGTTTTGACCTGGCACTGAAATGTCATCAGTGTCGGTGCCAGACGAATCTCAGTCGGGAGGGCATTCCATAGTCTGGGAGCAGCTGCCGAAAAGGCCCTTTCTCTACAAGCCGTCCCTCTTACCTCCTTAGGGGATGGCTCTTTCAAAAGAGCCCCCTGGTTAGATCTTAACTGCCGGGTAGGTTCTGTTTGAACGCTCAAAAAGCCTGGATAACTGCAAGCAGCTCCAGGTGACTGATGTGGAAACAAGCCTTGCTCTCAGACCACAGGCTGTGTACAGTCAAGTCTCCCAAGTGCGCGCCCCATCCAGTCAGACTGGCATCTGTGGCCAGTTGCGCTGTCCGTGCCAGAGGGCCAAACAACCCTCCCACCAGGAGGTTTGGCAGACAGCCCCACCAGGTCAACCTGGACACCAGCTTGACAGTGGCCTCTAGTAGCTTGGAAGGGGGGATCGAGCACAGCATTGAAGAGGGAGAAGTACCACACCTGTAGGGATCTCATTTTCAGGCGGCCACACTAGACCACAGCTGTGGTAGATGCCATGAAACCCAACAGATGCTGAGTCTGGTGGGCCAATACTAAAGCTCCCAGGAGGAAAGACTTCAAAATGAGCTGGATTTTTGCTATCCTGTCTTCTGGCAGGTAGGCTTGGCCTAGGGAGGAGTTGAGCACCACTCCAGTGTAAGACACTCGCTGAGTAGGCTGTAGGGTGGACTTCTCCAGATTGACTTGGAGACCAAGGGCTGATAAAAGAGAGTCAATGTCGTGTCTTGCTCGGCCTGGGTGCGAGGCAGCACCACCAGCAGCCAATTGTCCAGGTAAGGGAACACCGTGATGCCTTGCAAACGGAGATGTGCTGCCACCGGGGCTAAGCATTTCATGAACACTCAAGGGGAGACTGACAATCCGAAGGTCATTCCTTTGATAGAGAATCTGAGAGAGCAGCAATGATCTGGCCGGATGCTGATGTGAAAGTAGCTGTCCTTGAGGTCTATGACTGTGAACCAATTGTTCCGCCTGAGCATCTGGATGGTACCCTCGAGGGAGATCATACGGAATCGCCAAGGAGTGATAGAAGAATTGACGTGATGGAGGTCTAAGATGGGGCGTAGGCCCCCATCTGTCTTTGGGATCATGAAGTACCGGAAACGGAAGCTGAGTGTTACATCTGGGTTATAAACCTGTATGATGGCATCTTTCTGAAGTAAAGAGCAAGTTTCATCCTCCAACGGAGGAGAGGGATTGGTGGTCTTGAGTAATCTCTTCACGGGAAGAGCATCAAACTCAATGACATAGCCCCTGGCTATGATGGTGAGGACCAGGAGTCCAAAGTGATGCTCTGCCAGATATTGAAGAAGGCAGAGAGGAGAATAGAAGGGTTGGCGGCTGCTGGTGGATGGGTCACATCAAAAGTTCTGTCTGGTCTTGTGGTGCGGGCGATGTGCCTGTTGACGGCACTGTCTGCCCACCTGTTGGCGAAAGGGTGCCGGCGGGAACCCTGAGGCCTGATTTCCCTGTTGGTCCTGAGAAGGCCTATAAGGATACGTACGGCGCCAGGCACTCAGAGGATGGTATTACTGTGTGGAGTATGACCTAGCTGTCTTCCTCAGCTTCAACAAGTTGTTTAGGATTTCATCTGTCTTGTCATCAAACAGACCCACACCATCAAAGGTAAGGTCTTCAATCCTTGACTTCACGGCCTCAGAAATACCTGCAGACCGCAGTCAGGCATAGTGGTGTAGAACCGATAATGCAGTGGCGAAGGTGGCCCGTAGAATCCATTGCTGGCTGATATCTATAGTAGGGCTCAAGCCTATGCGATCTAGAATAGAGATGAAGATCAGACTCAAATTCCTCGGGCTCGAAGAAATGAAGGCGTTCATAGCACCGCAACCTCTTAGCCTCATGATATCAGTAGCCATCGTCGGGAGGCATAGGCCGATGCTGGGAAGTCTCAGGCTCGACAGGTGGCTCCAAATGTCAAGTCTTTTCTGTTCTCTTCCTAGGGGCCTCCAACAGGACCGACTCCAGTGGAGACATCAAGGCATGCCGAGAAAACGAGCCTGGATGAGGCCAAGGGCTAGCCTGTTCCAACTGAACAATCTAGGTATGTCCCCAGTCAGATGACTGACTAAATTGCGGGTATGGTGGGGCCTCTGGCACTGGGGGCAGAACATCCTCATCCCCCAAAGGTATGCTAAGGCAGAGATAGTCAACCCCTGGGTCCACGACCTGGTGCTGGTCCATGGGCTTGCAGGAACTGGGCCGCAGATACGGATCTCCACCTCCCCGCAGGCGTGACACACCCCCTGCGAGCATGACATGCCCCCGCATGTGCAACATGCCCACCGCGCAAGCACGCCCACCCCCCTGCAAATGGAGCTCGCTCCCCTCAGCCAGTCCTAAAAAGGTTGGGGACCGCTGTGCTAAGGCACCGATTCCCGCCAGGATCTATCAACGGTCAGCGGCAAGAGCGTGGTATTTTCTGCTGTGTGGCTTCTGTGTGGCTGCAGGCTTCTTCTTTTTTGTAGACATCGAAACCAAGGGAGGCTTCGGTGTCGATATTGTAGCCATCAACCTCAAGCCCAAGGAGGACGCATGGGGCTTCGATGCCATCTTAGGTCCTTTTGGGACCTTAGGAGGAGGTGAAGAGCCTGAGGTTCGAGAACACTCTGAAGCTTGGGCAGATTCCATTGGGGCACCTAGAGATGGAGACAGGGACCTTCCCCACAAAAAGGAATGGAGACGACGAAGTCTCAACTTAAGAGCCGGCTTCATAAAGTTCTTGCAAGCCACAGAGTGTCGGCTGGTGTTCCTCCCCCAAGCAAAACAAACAGTGGGAATGCCCGTCTGAGAGGGGTATTTTGTTGGAGCAGGTCTCAGACCTCTTGAAGAGGCCTGGAGCAGCCATAAACAAAGTCACAGCTCTCTCAAACAAACAAATAACAGTCAGTTCCCCCCCCCCCCCCAACTCAGAATCATTGAACGGTCCAAGTCAGAGATCTGGGAGGTCCAAAAAAAGGGTAAGTTTTTTTAAAAAGAGAGAAACGGTAAGCTCCTAACCGAGGTGCAGCAGCAGCAAGAAAGGAACTGAGACACTCGGTGCTGAGGCGGAGTTAAGGGTAGCGTGTGGGAGGTCCCAGCACCATGTGCTTAAGCTCTGGAATATTCCGAGGTTTCTCTGCGCAGGTGCACTAAACCCATTAGTATGCATTCACAGAGACCACAAAGAAGAATCAAGCATCAGCACTTTGACTAAACTGATAGTACCTCGTGGATGCCTTTCATTAAAAGGACAACATATTGTATTTACTTGCTCAATATTTGAGGCCCCTTAGTGGGGCATCCTATTGGCCTGTGTCCTTCCCCAGTGTTGGACACTCTTCAATAGTCGGTGTGCTGGCTGCTTGCCTATCTATCACGGTAATGCAGAGCTGAGATTTTTGCCCCATGCCCAAATATATGCATCCAAAGTCTTAATTACGCCCATCCTGATATGTGTATGGTCAGTTAGGCCTGACATACTTAAGAGAGCAACACTTCATAGGCCTAAACTTGCGTTGATCGCTGCCGCTGGTCCACTTTCCCTCCCCACTGGTTTACCCAGCAATGGCAGTCCCGGCACACAAGAGGAATTTACTGAAGCTCCAGGTTCACCTGCCCAAACTGTCTAACATTGCTGTCTTTATTGCATCAGTTCCACCATCCACATATACATGACAACAGTGGCTCAGGGATGTGCGGGGTGGCCATCTCATTTTCTGTCTCAACTGATGTCAAGGCTCACTGGCTCTATACAACGTTGCTCGGTTCTGAAAAATGAGGTTTGTTTAGAACAGAGGGGCCATGCTCACTTTTATTTTGGGCCGCATTGGCATTATGGTTGCCTTCAAAGGGCCGGTTGCAAGACTATATAAATGTATCTACTCTTTATCATATTAAATATAATCCTCCTCATTCGATCATTACTGCTTTTAGTAATAACATAAGTAATAACTACCTCTGAAAGTAAAAGTCTATGATCAAAACCTAGAAATAATGGTAAGCAGATATTCAAGTGTACAACTATTATACAATTTATTGAAAAGTGAGTTTTAGTAACACTCGTTGATGCCTGCTCCACAGCCTCATTCGTGTTCATTTTGTTAATTATTCACAGAAGTCTCCCACCCTTCCCTCGTGCTTGCTACAGCCCTCGGCCTCCTCACTCACTTCTGTAGCCAATGGGGTAGAGGAGGCAGAGATGGCTGCTGCTAGGCAATGCCATCGAACAGTCCTTGCCAGAAGCCGTAACGAGTGGCCATTAGCGAGGACTACATTTCCCAAGGTCCTGTATGCCACCCAAGAGGCTGCACTTTCTGGCTCTTCGATGCTTGGAATGCTGGGATTAGAAGTCCTGCTGGGTGGATTCCCAGCACCCATGCCGAGCATTATGGGTGACTGGGTAAGTGCCTGTGTATTGTATGCTGCACAGTGGCAGGGAACACCGCAATGGCCACATGAAACGGCCTGGCAGTCCAGATTTGGCCCACGGGCCTTGAGTCTGACACATGTGCTTTAGAAGGTTGCTCAGGAAATCCACACTGTCTGTCTTTCTACCTACCTAGACATATATATCATTTTGCAAAAGTTATACAAGGTGCTCACAAGGACCGCTCTCTGTGATATCACTAAGGCTGGCCACTTGATCTTAGGGTTTGGCCCTGAAATCTCAGCTGGTTATTCAATCTGGAAGTCTGCTCGCTGTCTGGTGCCAGAGATCAAACAGAGCCCTATTAGCAGCTTTTTCGGCAGCAAGTGAGGCCTGCTTGCGTCACCTTTGCATAAGTATGTAACGCGTGGATGCTAAGTACGAGTCTCCCACCAAAGATGTAGGTTAGCCCATACTTAATGCTACAAAAATACACAAACATTTTTAGTACGGAATTGAAATACAGAAGTCGTATCACTTTGCACTCTTCTTCTCTGCACAGTTGATAAACTTAGCATCTGCATATAAAATAACATATTCTATACTACTGCATCAAGGTTCAATAATTTATCTGCTAGATTTAGCTATAGTTTATTTTAGCCAATTTGTTTTATTATGCAAAATAAATATTTCAGTTCTTTTGATTTTGTAGTTTTTGTCGCCAGGATAACTGGAAGGCAGAATAATTATGTACAGAGTGTTCTGACACTCTATTTTAAATTCTGAATTTACTGTTGCTAGTTCATGATACTTTATGATACCTCTGCTCTTATTTAGATTCTCAGTTGTAGTTCTACATTAAATTTCTTTATAGTACCTATTTCATTCTCACCTTCCTGTTTTTGCATGATAGTATTCTGGGCATGAAGAGTTTCTACATTGTCTCCTGCCTTTAATACACCTTAAGCTATGCTTTACCATTGTTCCCATTAAACGATACATCCTCCTATATTTCACTGACCAGCAACAGCTGCCACATAAAATAATAAAATTAGTCTGACTAGAACAAGGACAAAGATAAAGACAGCAACAATAACAGGGTTTGCCTACTATCAAACCTAGGTAGAAAATGAAAGTGTCTCCATTATCTGGTCCTACAGCAGGATTTGATCAATCAGCTAGATCAGTGGTTCCCAACTTTGTATTCCCAACCCAGGTGTTCTTGGACTGCAACTCACAGAAACCTTGGCAAGCACAGCTTGTGGTGAAGGCTTCTGGGAATTGCAGTCCAAGAACACCCAGCTCAGACAGTGTCAATCAAAAGAAGCTCAAAGAAAAGATGACTTGTGTATGGAAGATATCATTAGAATTTGCTTGTATGCCACTTTTCTTAACACTGTGAACAAAGGGGCCCACATCTTTCTGTTTCTTGGTTCTTTTATCCAATCTGGCTGCTTTCCTTGTCTTTCAGACAACAGGCAGGACTGACTCCTGTGCTCATATTCTAATATAGGAAACCGCCACACTGAACACTGGAAAAATGTTGCTTTAAAACTAACAACCACACACAGGAACAATCCCTTGATTACAGTTTGTCCAGAATCCTAAATGCAGTCTCTGTCTCATTATTTTTTGGAAGCAGTGCAAACAGGAAATGAGGGCTCTGACTGTTTTACAGGACAAATCTTTGACAAAACCATGTCATCTTCAATAGTCAACAAATGAGGAGATGAAATGGGGCAAATCAATCTCTGTTTTCAACCCCCACCCCAGTTATAATGAAGCAAACAAACATCTCTCATCTGAGTCTGAGGAAGAGAGAAAAGTCTGTGTGTGGTTAATCACCTACTAAACATTATTGATTGCAAGCAAGGCTGTGCTACTTGAAAGATAAAGTGGAAATCTGGCAGAGGCAAAGGAAGAGAATAGGTAGAGATATCTCTCATGGTTCAGCAACCAGAGCCTTTTATCCTCAGCTCAGGGCTTTCAAAAAGGGAAAGAGGGAGGATGAAAAAGCAAAGCAGAGAGGAAACCCTAAACCAAATTGCAGCAGGCATAGTGAAGCCAAACAGCAATTGATCCATCAGTCAAGCCATCAAAGCTCAGAGACGCAAGAGTAAAGCGAAAAATGGGGGAGGTGGGGAGAGCAACAACTGCTGGAAGTTTAAAAAGTTGAGTGAGTTTAATCTCGCAACTATTATTGCAGTTCATTCAAACTTACGTTGATGCCCATGGCCTGACCCAGAAATCACTAGGAACTTCATATGAAGGGGAAAATAAAAGCCCAAATCCTATTGCAAATGACACCAGTCAAGGTTGTGCCCACAACATTTCCTCCAACAGTTGAATTAACCATAAATGTTTGGTTCACACAAACTTTCAGAAAGTTCTTTTACAGACTTACAGATTTTTGTGCACGCTGTTAGTCACAGCAGCCAAACCTGAAAACAGTTTCAGCAAGCTAACATTTATTAGTCAATCTTACATGGGCAAGAACAGTTTTCAAGTTATGGCCACTCTAGCTTTCCAACCCAAGGTCTTATATCTACAGAGTGAGAACTTGCAAGATAAATTGTCCCTGGGGAGCTAATTAATGATTTTGCAGTAAACAGATCAGAAATATAAAGGTTAGAAGTGAATTATTTCAGCACCTTCCAGTCTGGCTTTCCAGATGTTTTAGTGCAACAGCTCCCACTGTCTCTGAGCATGCTGGTAGAGCTGATGCAGGTTGCAATCTCACACTACACTGGGGAAAGGTCGCCTAGCTTTTAAAATGTTCTGAGTTATGTTGGTCCTTCAGAGTTTTAAAAAAAAATAAAACTTGAACATGGACATAATATTTTATTACGCTCAACCAGAAAGCTACAAAATATGAGAGCCACATTTATAAGAGCCAAAATTCTATAAGCTAGTTACTAATAAGTAATCATTTACTTACTAAGTAACAATTGCATCCTGATTATTTACCTACACCCATGTCATCCATAGATTCATTTTAAATCAGGGATTCATCCTAATTTGTTTCGTCTTTATCACTGAACGTGTAATATTATTTATGAATAGTCCTGTAATATGTTTCTTTGGGTTGGGAGCTAGAGTAGCCATAAAGTACCCGCAGAAGCAACATATTGTCCCCTTCAATATTTCTGCTTCCTCACCTTCTATGTCCATCATCCTCTAATCCTGTAGTTATAATGGTATTATTCCAGCATCTTCTGCGGTAGATGATGTGTCTGTCTTTAAACATCTGTTTATTTTTATATCTGGGCAGATATTTTTGTGCAATATTTCTGTTACACATCAGTCCTTTCCATTTGACCCTCCAGAACCAGCATATTTCATATAGGAACTTAAGGTTTTCAGTGCTGTAACGTTAGCCAAGCTGATTATCATGAAAGTAAGAAATGTATTCGCGAAGGCTTTCACGGCCGGGATCTAATGGTTTGTTGTGGGTTTTTCAGGCTCTTTGGCCGTGTTCTGAAGGTTGTTCTTCCTAACATTTCGCCAGTCTCTGTGGCCGGCATCTTCTAAGTACTGAAGACAGAGTTCCTACTCCAGTCCTCTGAAGATGCCGGCCACAGAGAGTGGCAAAACGTCAGGAAAAACAACCTTCAGAACACGGCCAAGGAGCCCTAAAAACCCACAACAACCAAAAGTAAGAAATACTTTTCATGTCCAATTCAAACTCTGGCCTAACAAACAAAACCTGTTATTGGCACTGACGATCTTTGGCTTCATTAACTGAAAAACATAAGCCAAGACTGATGATTCTGACAGTAGGAAATGCTGCATGAAACCCAAGTACGAATGCTCTTAAAAATCTTTGAGAGAGTGTGTTCTTATCTTAACCTCTGCTGTACCTTTAACATCTATTGATAGCTGAGCTCTAGGGGCATTCCAGAAGGGTTCTGCAAAGCACAGCCTTCTTTTCAGATTCTTTTCTATTGTAACATGAGCTGCTTGCTGCCAAATGTCAGACAGTGTCTCTTTGTCTTCTCAGGCACTGCATGCCTGCTTACAGTATGCAGTGGAGAGAGAGAAAAAAATATATAAAGGCAAGGGTGACCTTTAAAAGCCAAGTCTAAAGGAATCCTTGACCCAGAGACCTCAGCAAAGATTAAGCTGCTGCCCTCCTCCCCTTGACAGCTATTTCAAATATCAAAAGTTAAAACAGGGAAAGAACCAGGCCATCTGGGAACATGAAAGAATAAAAATTCCTAAGAAAACGTAGTTAATTGTCCCTTAATATATAATTGCCAAACTTTTGTGCTTTGTGCAAATGAGAAGCCTATAGAGAAATATTTCGAATGAAGGAAACACCATCCGTTGACTATCTCATGCTATAATGGGTTCAAGTGACCTCAAGAAACGGGCAGGACAAGACAGAAAATCCAAACTGGATTTTTCACAAGAAGGAGTTTACATACAACATATATTCAATACCCAAACTTTGTATTAAGGTGATTCCTTCATCTGAGTAGTAGTCTCCAATCTAGGTTTTAGAAGCACTAAATCCTTCTCTGCCTCCACAAAATACAGACTGGGATCTTTCACATCATGGGTTGTTTTGCTGTGTTTTCAGATAGGGAGCAGAATCCTTAAGCATTTAAGAAGTAAACAGAGGAATGGAAGACTGATCTGAGGCTGCAGATGATACTCACAGAACACTTACTCGATTTTGCCCCTGTGTTTCTACCTTGGTTTAAGAAGTGGATGAGCCAGGCACAGCTTTTCACAATGCATGGCTATTTGAGCACTTTCACATACCAGAAATTGTCTTTGGGTAGGCTCAGAGTGATATTAGCAGAAGAGTACATACTTTATAGAAATAAATTGTAGGTTTCATCTCTGACATTGCTAGTTATTCTTGTGTGGTGGGACTAATGGAAAAGGCCTCCAATCAAAGCCCTGGAAAGGCATTACTAGTTAGATATGGGATGCGATGTACTAATGGTCTGAATTTGGCAACATCATCTGTTCAAAATCAGATTTTTCATACCAGTACTATTACAACAACTGAAAAGCTCAGTGAACCTTCTAATAAAAAAAAATAACAAAATAGAAGCTATTTAAATGAAAAACACTCCTACCTGTATTTGTCAAGCTTCTTCTCATGTGGTATGCCCTATATCTTTCTGCTGTTCCAAAGATGTCCTAATGGCAGATCTCTATCTCTAGCCTCTGAAGCTTCACCTCTGAAGTGTTGTTTCCACATTTATTTATTCCAAAGTTATATTTTTAGATGTCTGCGTGTATTCAATTCTATTTGAAAAAGTACAGTCCTAATAAATAGCTCAGTGGTTTAGGTACTGTATCTTGCTATGGAACCAGAGGTTGGGAATTTGATTTCCCATTGTTCCTCCTGAGAGAATAACCAGCCTGTGTTGCCTTGAGTAAGCTACACAGCCCCTTGGTGCCCCCAGAAGAAGGGAATGACAAATTACTTCTGAGTAGTCTCTGCTTGGAAAACCCTGGAAAGGATCATCATAGGTCAGAATTGACTTGATATCACATGGTTATTATTAATGTCAGGGTGAGGGTAGAAACGAAATACACAAAAGTTTGACACATACCGGAAGTTAATGATCTACAATACAAGATTCTTTAACATCCTGCTACAAAACACTCAGGGAGTATCATTCAATCCTAAATGTATTATATAAATTATCAGATGGCACATCAGGTTTTCTGCTTCTAGAGTGAAAGAGAACACAAAGGTATAGCTTTTGGAGACATATACATACACCCCATTGTCTTGAAGGTAAGAGATTATTGAACAGATCTTGGTCCTTCAATTCCCAAGTATGCCTCTAATTTATTTCACTGAAAACGAAGTCATTTTATTGTACCACTTCTATTTCTAACATGAAGAAAAATGGCACACGTATGGCAAATGCCAGTGACAGCAAAGATGAACAGGCAAATTCACAAGAGCATAGTGGGCAGAAAAACATGAAGTGTTAGATGAAAGGCAGGACAAGGTCACTGTGACAGTGCTTTCCTCAACAGATATGCTCCTATAGTCATTTGTATCCCAAAGCCTCAGAATGGTTAGAAGAGAGGGAGTATCGGCCTCTAGTTTCAAGAGACTTGACAGGCAGATCAATGGCAATTTAAGCCACAAAAAATTACCCATTGCAGGCAGGCACAGCACTGACACACGGTGCCTCACAATGTGCCTGAAATGCTGCTCAGAATATAAAGTCTTGAGTGGATGGTATTAAGGAAGGAATTATTACAGATCAGAGCAAAAACTCTCCATGATCCAACTAGTGAAGGCACATTCTCAGAAGTGGTTCGAATAAAGGGATGATGGTTCCAGTCTCCACTGGGACCTTTAACAGAGGTTCAACATGAGTACAGAGGCCTGTCAGGGTCAATCCCGTTTTGACTCTTAGGGGTGCTTCACACATAACTTGATTTCTTAACAATTAATGACACAGCTGAAGGAGTGAACTGACATTGCTTGAAAAGTGCTGCAATAGAGGTGGGAAGGGATTTGACTGGTGATGAGGTATAAATCAGGGCCCAGTGCTGCAGCCATGGTGTAATCCACATCCATATATCTCAGTGAACTAGGGAGACCCTTGTGTGATCACCGACAATACCGTTAGCCGTTTCTGACCAGTTCCTCTGATCTGGCCTAAAAGGAAGCTTTAGAAGCCATAAGGAAGCTCTTCAGTTTACCTGTATAAATAGTAGAGTGAATCACAAATCATTTTCTCATGTAAGTGCCCATGACAGGTTTAAGTATTGTTTCGATATAATTTGAAGCATCAAAGGGGATGCAAACATAAAGAAAACAGGCTTTCTTTCTGTGACAGTGAAGAATAGCTCTTTTTTTAAAAAAAGAAGAAAATGTCTTAAAGGCTTAAGCAGGACTCTCAGACACTCCTTCTCCACTTCTACCCAGTCTGCATGTAAGAAAGCAACAATTCATTTCATCAAGTTCTACTGACAGAAATTATATTGAAAAAGTGTACATTATCCCTCTGCTGTCCCTGCAAGTCTCCTCTTAAAAGGGACAAAGCTTCTTCCATTCCTGTTCTTTTTAAAACCTATTCTTATAAGCTTAGCAGAGAAAGAAGCTTGAGGCACCTGATGTGTATTTCAGAACAGAAGGATTTTGTTGTTGGTGGGGGAATAGGGGACACAGGTGCTAGGCCTTCTGTAAAGTGTGCACTTCTGCTCCATTAATTGCTGACATATCCTTCCCCCATCTCAGACCTCTTGGGAGAACAGCAGAGCGGCAGGCCCAGACTAGTACCCAGCAGCAACACCAGCAGCAAAAGTAGACAATTAGGTGCCAAAAGAAGAGGGAGGAGGGGGGGAGGAGAGAAAAGATGTAGTTGCTTAGCAACTAGGCACCAGAAACAGCTGTGTAGCAGGCCCAGGCTGGTACCCAGACACTGACAACAAGCTAGCCAATTAGTACACTGTATTTAATGCTGATGTGGTTTCCTAGCAACAGGATGCACAAGTCCATCAGTCGCATGCTTTTCCCTCACATTTTCTATTCCCTCCCCCTCAGCCCACGACTTTTCCTCCCCTTTTGCCTTAATTGACAGCTCTTTGCTGCTTCAAATTGCCATTATTTTTTGTCCCAAGAGAGATTAGAACTTAGCTTCAAATTCGTTTTAGCATTAAGAGCTCCAGATATATGACAAGGCAACAGCTGCAAAACCAGGAGATAAAGAGATGTTAAGATTTCAGTTCATTGTAAAACATTTTCTTTTGCTGTCATCAAGGATAGCTCATGGTCCCAGCAAAGAGGGCACTTCTCCCTCAAATGGTGGGATAAGACATACACAAATGTTGCACCTGAACCACAAGCGGCTGCCATGTTTATATACAGTGGTGCCTCGCATAGCGACAATAATCCATTCCAGAAAAATCGTCTCTATGTGGATTTGTCGCTATGCGAAATAAAAAAGCCCATAGGAATGCATTAAAACCCATTTAATGCGTTCCTATGGGCAAAAAACTCATCGTTACGCGAAAATCCTCCAAACGGCTGCCATTTTCGCTGCCTGGTAAGCGAGGAACCGGCGCGAAAACACAGCGGGTGCCCATTTTTTTTTACCCGGTGGCCATTTTGGAACCACCGATCAGCTGTTAGGAAAACATTGCTATACGAAAATCGGTAAGTGAAACAGCTTACCTATCTAAATCATCGCAATGCGATTGCAAAAACTTAATCGCTATGCGGATTCATCGTTAAACAGGACGCCCGTTAAGCGAGGCACCACTGTAAATGCTATTGCATTTTATTCCTGTATCTAGGAGAAGGCCATCTATATCTTATCTGCAATTATGCAATGTAGAACATGGAAACACGTACCTGTATTTTTGTGGGTTTGCACCTGAAGAAAGATGACACTGTCAAATTGCAGACAAAAAGATACTAATTTCCTATCTGGATGGTGGGGAGAGCAGGAGGGAAATGCAACCTCTATTATATTCTGAATCCACCTGTCCAGGTCCACAAAATCATAAGGACAGCTCAAACCCACATACCCGTGCTACATTTGGGATAAGTTTCACATGGGGTTGTAACAATGGCACCACCATTACAAGTTCTGTGTCAGTATTAGACAGCCTGCCCCCCCCTTGATAGATCCTGAGTCATGGTTCTAATATCCTCTATCACTCCAGCAAGGCGACAGCTTACCTCTGGAAAGCATAGTGACATTATTTTGGACATCTAAAACTGTGGTTATCAACTCTGGGTAACCCAGGTGTTCTCGGACTGCAATTTCCGGCACAGCTGGTGGTAAAGAATTATGGGAACTGCAGTCCAAGTGCACCCGGTTACCTAAGGCTGGGAATTGCTGATCTAAAAGGGAAGGAAATAAAGTTCCCATCTCCTTCGAAGAAGTCCTGTGAATCACAAGGAGGATGAGTGGACTCCACTAGTGGAATGGAGAGAACTGGCCAGCTGCCGCAGGAAGAGCAGGCAGGTGTTGACAACAAAGGCAGCATAAAAATAGAAGGGTCTGGGAATAAATTAATGGTTAGGCAGAGGGTAGCACAGTTAACACTGGAGACTGAACCTAGGACTGACAAAGTGTGGAAGGCAGGAAAGCTGAGCCCAATGGGCCACGGTGGTCTGGTAAGGAGGAGTATTGGTAGAAGTTATCGGCAGCTCTTTGTGAAACTCAGGGTTGATGAAAGATCTCTGCTGATGTTCTGGATCAAGCTGAGTCTCAACTGTCTATGAGCATCCAGGATGCTGTCTTCCAGACCAAGCTTCACGCTGAATGTGATTATCTAGGACTATTTGCTCAGAGAAAGGGAGTATCCATCAGGAGCTGGTCTCGAAATTCTGTTTAAAGTGATTCCACATAGCAATGGAGGCAACAGCAAAAGAATCTTATATCAAACTTCACATTGACAGTACAAGCACTGATACCAACAGAAGAAGTACAGTATTTCTGACGTTTCAGCAGGCATGATCAGTCAAGCTACAGGTAGAACATAATGCTCTTTCTGACGTCTCTTGGCCTTTAAAAGAAAAACTTTCTATCCTTAAATGCAGAGAATGGGATTGCATTAGATGGCAGCCGCTTATGAGGATTTTCTGTATCACTCCTAATATCATAGGAGAAGTGGAACAACATGGGAGATAATGGCCAGCTGGCATCAAAGCAGCTGACACCATCTTAAATGTCAGTGGCTTCTAGGTCAGCGAGACTGGTACCTAAACCAACTGTGAAGCTCTGGAGGCAGAATCCAATGTTGTGGTAGATGGACTGGGTCTTGCAAACAGAGGCAGAAACTGAATGAAGGGGCTTATTAGCTGTTACCTGGCTTTCTGAAGAGACCTTCCCACAAACAAAGGTGCAGTCCAGACAGAGTTCCTCCGTCTCATCTTAGTAAAGCCTCAGCAAATGGACTACTGCTAAGAAAACCAGGGCAAGAAACATTTTGAGCATGCATCCTGAAAGGCAGCCTTCCTCCAGCACTCAGTATCTTTTCAAAATAAGGCAGTGAGAGCCATACAAGTTCAAAAACTAGAAAATCAAGGACTGACACTGTACTGTACCATACCTTAATTATGTTCATGTAAGTGATAAAAAAAAAAGAAAGAAACAATTTTGGAGAAAATCTTCACAAAGCATGGGAAATCTTCCAGCTGATGCTGCTAACATCGCAGGCAGAAAGGAACAGAGGGAATTTCACTAAAGTGCACTTGAACACACAGCTATGGAGGTGTAGGTGCATGGGCTCACACCCAAAACTAGATTGATTTGGCTGTGGCACCCAGAGGCACAAGATCCGTATGTAGGGGTCATAAGGACAATGAAGAACAACCATCTCTATAGCAGAAGAGTGAATTCTATGAGAACACTGAAACAGAGCCCACTTTTTAAATTCCTTAAGCATGTTTCCTTCTTCATGGATTGCTGCCTTGTCGTGGCGAAGGGGCTTGAGTAACTCAGAGAAACTATGGGCTATGCCGTGCAGGGACACCCAAGACGGACAGGACATAGTGGAGAGTTCCGACTAAACGCAATCCACCTGGAGTAGGAAATGGCAAGCCACTCCAGTATCTTTGCCAAGAACGCCCCATGATCAGAAACAAAAGGCTAAAAGATATGACGCTGGAAGATGGGCCCCTCAGGTCGGAAGGCGTCCAACATGCTACTGAGGAAGAGCGGAGGACAAGTACAAGTAGCTCCAGAGCTAATGAAGTGGTTGGGCCAAAGCCGAAAGGACGCTCAGCTGTGGACGTGCCTGGAAGTGAAAGGAAAATCCAATGCTGCAAAGAAAAATACTGCATAGGAACCTGGAATGTAAGATCTATGAACACTGGGAAGCTGGAGGTGGTCAAACAGGAGATGGCAAGAATAAACATCGACATCCTGGGCATCAGTGAACTAAAATGGACAGGAATGGGCGAATTCAGCTCAGATGATTATCATATCTACTATTGTGGACAAGAATCCCGTAGAAGGAATGGAGTAGCCGTCATAGTCAACAAAAGAGTGGGAAAAGCTGTAATGGGATACAATCTCAAAAATGATAGAATGATGTCAATACGAATCCAAGGCAGACCATTCAACATCACAATAATCCAAGTTTATGCACCAACCAGCATTGCTGAGGAGACTGAAATTGAACAATTCTATGAAGATCTACAACACCTTCTAGAACTGACACCAAAGAAAGATGTTCTTCTCATTCTAGGGGACTGGAATGCTAAAGTAGGGAGCCAAGAGATAAAAGGAACAACAGGGAAGTTTGGCCTTGGAGTTCAGAACGAAGCAGGACAAAGGCTAATAGAGTTTTGTCAAGAGAACAAGCTGGTCATCACAAACACTCTTTTCCAACAACACAAGAGGCGACTCTATACATGGAAATCACCAGATGGGCAATATCGAAATCAGATTGATTATATTCTCTGCAGCCAAAGATGGAGAAGCTCTATACAGTCAGCAAAAACAAGACCTGGAGCTGACTGCGGTTCTGATCATCAGCTTCTCATAGCAAAATTCAAGCTTAGACTGAAGAGATTAGGAAAAACCACTGGGCCACTCAGGTATAATCTAAACCAAATCCCTTATGAATACACAGTGGAAGTAAAGAACAGATTTAAGGAACTAGATTTGGTGGACAGAGTGCCTGAAGAACTTTGGATAGAGGCTCGTAACATTGTCCAGGAGGCAGCAACGAAAACCATCCCAAAGAAAAGGAAATGCAAGAAAGCAAAGTGGCTGTCCAACGAGGCCTTAGAAATAGCAGAGAGGAGAAGGGAAGCAAAATGCAAGGGAGATAGGGAAAGTTACAGAAACTTGAATGCAGACTTCCAAAGAATAGCAAGGAGAGACAAGAGGGCCTTCTTAAATGAACAATGCAAAGAAATAGAGGAAGATAACAGAAAAGGAAAGACCAGAGATCTGTTCAGGAAAATTGGAGATATTAGAGGAACATTTTGCGCAAAGATGAACATGATAAAAGACAAAAATGGGAGGGACCTAACAGAAGCAGAAGACGTCAAGAAGAGGTGGCAAGAATACACGGAGGAATTATATCAGAAAGATGTGGATATCCCGGACAACCCAGACAATGTAGTTGCTGACCTTGAGCCAGACATCCTGGAGAGCGAAGTCAAGTGGGCCTTAGAAAGCCTGGCTAACAACAAGGCCAGTGGAGGTGATGGCATTCCAGTTGAACTATTTGAAATCTTGAAAGATGATGCTGTTAAGGTGCTACATTCAATATGCCAGCAAGTTTGGAAAACTCAACAGTGGCCAGAGGATTGGAAAAGATCAGTCTACATCCCAATCCCAAAGAAAGGCAGTGCCAAAGAATGCTCCAACTACCGTACAATTGCACTCATTTCACACGCTAGCAAGGTTATGCTCAAAATCCTCCAAGGTAGGCTTCAGCAGTATGTGGACCGAGAACTCCCAGAAGTACAAGCTGGATTCCGAAGAGGCAGAGGAACTCGAGACCAAATTGCTAACTTGCGCTGGATTATGGAGAAAGCCAGAGAGTTCCAGAAAAATATCTACTTCTGCTTCATTGACTATGCGAAAGCCTTTGACTGTGTGGACCACAGCAAACTATGGCAAGTTCTTAAAGAAATGGGAGTGCCTGACCACTTTATCTGTCTCCTGAGAAACCTATATGTGGGACAGGAAGCAACAGTTAGAACTGGTCATGGAACAACTGAGTGGTTCAAAATTGGGAAAGGAGTACGGCAAGGCTGTATATTGTCCCCCAGCTTATTTAACTTATATGCAGAATACATCATGCGGAAGGCTGGACTGGAAGAAACCCAAGCCGGAATTAAGATTGCCGGAAGAAATATCAACAACCTCCGATATGCAGATGATACCACTCTGATGGCAGAAAGTGAGGAGGAATTAAAGAACCTTGTAATGAGAGTGAAAGAGGAGAGTGCAAAAAACGGTCTGAAACTCAACATCAAAAAAACTAAGATCATGGCCACTGGTCCCATCACCTCCTGGGAAATAGAAGGGGAAGATATGGAGGCAGTGTCAAATTTTATCTTCCTGGGCTCCATGATCACTGCAGATGGAGACAGCAGCCCTGAAATTAAAAGGCGCCTTCTTCTTGGGAGGAAAGCGATGACAAATCTGGACAGCATCTTGAAAAGCAGAGACATCACCTTGCCAACAAAAGTCCGAATAGTCAAAGCTATGGTTTTTCCTGTCGTGATGTATGGAAGTGAGAGCTGGACCATAAAGAAAGCAGACCGCCGAAGAATTGATGCCTTTGAATTGTGGTGCTGGAGGAGGCTCTTGAGAATCCCCTGGACTGCAAGGAGAACAAACCTATCAGTTCTAAAGGAAATCAACCCTGAGTGCTCACTGGAAGGACAGATCCTGAAGCTGAGGCTCCAGTACTTTGGCCATCTAATGAGAAGAAAAGACTCCCTGGAAAAGACCCTGATGTTGGGAAAGTGTGACGGCAAGAGGAGAAGGGGACGACCGAGGATGAGATGGCTGGACAGTGTCTGCGAAGCAACCAACATGAACCTGACACAACTCCGGGAGGCAGTAGAAGACAGGAGGGCCTGGCGTGCTCTGGTCCATGGGGTCACGAAGAGTCGGACACGACTAAACGACTAAACACACAAGCATGTTTCAGAAAGGGTGCCTTCTACAGTTCTTGTGCTGCAGGCCATCAAGCTAAGAGAAACTAAGTAATATCCCCACATGACTTTCTTGAGTGTGAGTCCCATCCTCTTTCTACATATTCAAGCAAATGTCCAGTGCTAGTGTTCTCCACCTGGCATGCTGTTACTCTTATGTTCCATACCCCCCAGAGAACAAATCTGCTCATCATCCCCACCCACTGCATACTCCCCCCTCCCGGGGCTGAGCTCACTGGCCTGCCCACTCCTTCATTCCGCACCTCTGTTGCCTCCTGATTGCATCAGTTCTCTTCCATCCCATTTTGTCATTTCCGAATTGTCAAAACCTCTGTCTTTGTTCTAAACTTGGCTTCTTCTTCCACCTGCTTTTGCAGGAAAAGCAGTACTGCCTACAAGGTGCTTCTCTAGGTCCCTTTCTAGATTTGTGTGATGACTGGAGTCAAGCTCCCTTAGAAAACCTTCGCTTCTTTTATTAGGCATATTTTTCCCATCAAGGCATTTTGCTTCCCATCTTAGACAACAATAAATTTATACACTTCTACTGGTGATTTTGTCTGATTGAAATTAGCTCTCCTGTCCCTTGGCTCAGGCATTTGCTGAGCTGGGGCTGGAAAATAATCTCTTACCACCACCCCCCCCCAGAGGCGCCGAACTCTCATTCCTTGCTGAAGTATTTGCTATGCAATTAAAGGGGGACAATTGGGTCAAAGCTGGATTTATGAGCCCAAATAATTAAATATCTGTTCTATTTTAGATCCTCCTCACACCCATGAACTAGGTGCTCTTTCTCCCAATAGCAGCCCTCACTTTTTCCTGCACCTAGAGTTCTCTTTCACACATATCTTCCCATATGACAAGTGACTTCTCCATTTCCCTCCAGGCCAAGATTTGTTTCCATCTTTTTACACATTTTTTTTTAACGACAGCTCTTTGGCGCAACATAAATTAGCACCATCACTAAAAGCCTTAGGCTTACCAAGACAAAAATAGAGGACTGCTTCTTACTGCACTCTGTTCAGTTAACTCTCTTTCTGCACACGGGGCCCCAGCTTAACATCTCAATTCCAAACCCTTTCTATTGAAAGGGTCACATCAGCCAAGTGAAGAGCTGCCTTACAGTGAGGCAGATTGTTGGGTCCCCAGATGTTCTTGCTCCCAGAAATCCTAGCCAGCACACCTAGTGGTGAAGGCTTCTGGGAATTTTAGTCCAAGAACATATGGGCACCCAAGGTTGGGAACCAGTAGCACGCAAACCCATAGTGGCTTTCCAGAGTTTCAAATATATCTGAAAATATCAGGGACTGGACCTGTAGTCATCTAGCCCTGACCTCTCCTTATTTTCTGCATTTCTTTATTTTAAAGGAAAGCATAGCAAAGCGTGCTGCTTATATACCGCCCCATAGCGCTTCAAGCACTCTTTGGGCGGTTTACAAGTTAATTATGCAGGCTACGCATTGCCCCCCCCCCCCCCCGTGAGCTGGATGCTCATTTTACCAACCTTGGAAGGATAGAAGGCTGAGTCAACCATGAGCCGCTACCTGGGATTGAACCCCAGGTCATGGGCACAGTTTTGGCTGCAGTGCAGCGGTTTAATCACTGCACCACGAGGCTCTTTTTTGTCCCCTTCATAGTACCTCAGGCCCCCATACTTTCCTTCAACCTGCCTTATGATGCACAGTGACTTTCTGCCTTGGGTTCCTACCTATCACAGTTTGATTTCTTCAGTTTCAGTTCATGGATTAGAAAGAACAGGACCTTATAAAGCTCACCCTAAAGCCAGGGCTAGACAGCTGGCTTTTGGCCCCAGTCAACAGGCTTTCGGTGTCTCTTGAGGGATAAGGCAACTTCCCCTCCTGATACCATGCTAGTTATGATCCATGGTACACTTTTCTAGGCATCAGGTGAACAGTGGAAAAAAGATACTAGGGCTCCAAGTCCCAGCTCCATGGGGGTTTCAATGCTGCCTTGGGCAGCAATACTGGCCAGATCTAAATCTTCCACTTTCTTGATCATTTCACCTGTCAGGTACTGTTAAGACAACAATAGAGCTGTTTCAGGATTCTCATCTCTTGCTTCAGGGTGCATCCTTTTTGTTTTCTAACATTTCCTTTTACATACAAAATTTGCTTTCTTGTTCTGCTCCAGTCTTTTTATTCCACATGCAGTGGAGTGCATGTGGTGTTCCATTGTTCGACAGGGTCTACAGTGAGAAGTGGGGTATCCTCCGACACGGCAACCCTTTCAGCAAATCTTCTCAGTCTAACACAGTTTGGTCTCTTGACAACAGATCTGCTCTACTCTGCGGATACTGCAATTCTGCAGGATGCAATACTGCCTGGTGGGACAAAATCCATCTACTTCTTGTTCTAGGATAGAGAGAGAAATCTTTGCCTTTCAGTATTTAGTGCAGAGATGCAAAGCAAACGAGCCACAGAGAGCCTTCTCCTGCACACGAGAGAGAGCTACCAGCAGGGAAAGAGAAAAATAATATCTCACAATCTTTTCAGACTTTCAGTTCAGCTGTTACCCAAGCCAAGCGGCTGGCGGCCATTGGCACTGCCAAGCACATTCACAATTGACAGAGTATTACACTGATGACAGTTCCAAGAAGCTACGGCTGCACGCAGAGACAAAGGACCCAGCAAAATGATGGCTTTGTGTCTATAATCTTGGGTATGTGCACTTGGGACCCTTACAATACACCCCCAAATTTTCAAACCACACCCCTTTAATACTTCCTATTTTGGTTTGGAGGCACTTCAAATCTCTCCTTGCATAAATAATGCTAGCATTATTGTTCAGAGTGATCAGACAGCACAGATTGAGAGAGGCAAGCCATCTAAACATAAGCACAGCTGTTCTTGGTAAGATCTGGGGTTTGCCCACTAGTGTCCAATAGTGATCAGGTTCAGAAATTTGACACTTACAGAGTGCTTTACTATAATGTGATGGTGTCAAGGAAACCTTCAGTATAGGATGGTTACTTCGGTCCTGTTTTCTAAAAGTCACTGATATTACTCTCTTCCCTATTAATTTTTAAGCCTGAAAGGTAAATACACAATCCAGAGCAGATATATTGACACACTGCTGGTTGATTGCATTTAATTGGTAAGGGATTCACAGTCCCACCATTTAAAAATGGCAGGCAGTGAAGGAAATGCCTCAGTTGAACATGTGGCTCTCCTGGCAACCTTAGTTCTAAGAATGTGCTTGTTCCTCAACCCCGGCACTATTCTGTATTAGGATTCTAGGAGGAAAAAAGTCAGTCTCTGAACTACAGTCACTAACAACTGGTCAAACCAGGAAGTCAAGATTTGATCTGAACCAGATTTAATAGAACAGTATCAGAAAGCTGGCACGGACCAAAGATCCATGCATTCCTCTTAGAACAAATCGCAAATCAATCTGGATCAAAATATCCTGTTACTGTATTAGGTAACAGTGGACCACACAAAAGTGCCAGCTTGATGTAATTCTGTTTTCCAGAGCCATTAAGTGTCAAACTTGTAAAAAAAAGCTTTTAAATGTTCTCCTTCAAAATCAATTTCCCAAAATATTTCACAGTATCAGCACCTTCTGCAATACTGCCCACAATTTTAGGCACCCTTATTCGAAACAGTAATGTGGCTTACACTGGAAAGAAAGAAAGAAAGGGTTTTGAATGTGGAGCTATTTAAAAAAAAAAACATTGTTGACTGTTTTACAACTGTTCCGTTATGTTGCACAATTATCCACATCCTCACAGACTTAGCACAAACTTCAAAGGTTTTAGTCCAATGAGAAAAAGATAGTAGCACCATCCCTGGGTAATGAGTGTTTCACTTGCCCAGTTGCTGGCCTGGGATCTGTGAGATACGGATGGGGTGAAGCAAAGTAAGGGAAGAAGAGAACAGAGCAATTGGGAAAATTTTGAATAGATTCTCAGACCAGCACAAATGAAAATAAGAGCGATTCTCTGTATACCACCATGTGAAACAAGTCACATTTATCTGCACTACACAACTTTAGCTCAAAGGTGGAAAAAGTCTTCATACGAATTGACCAGATCAACAATGAACCACTTCCCAACTCACCAACAGGCACATGACAGCTACTAATATACTAAACTGATATTATGGTGCTACCTCACAGAAACAGGCACCATTAGCCTGATGTATAATTTAAAAATCTGTATTGGTGGGGAAAGAACACATCTGGCTGCAGTTCAAAATAGCAGTCTTCCCTTTAAAAAATTAGAGAAAGAACTATTTTGTCTAGAGATGGGATCTTCATATTCGTCACCTGGGGAAGACAAATAGGAATATCGCCACCACAGGTGGGGGGCCCTTTGGAACCAACCCCCCAGAACCAGCTGGTCTACTTACCGCTTGTAGTCATCATCGTTTGCACCACACTAATTGCAGAAGTAGCCCGGCTGGCACTTTCCTGTCTCCCAGCGTTGCTATCCACTCCAGTGAGGAGGCAGGATGATGAGTTTCCCTGTTCAGCTGCTAATTGGTCAGTAGCACAGGGAGGCAGGGAAGTGCCGGCTGGGTGACTTCCATGATTGGCACAGCGCGAACAACTACAGCTGCATCTGCCGCGCTACAAGGAGTAAGTGGGCCAACCAGTTCTGGGGAGTAGGTCCAAAGGGCCCAGCCACCTGTGGTGGCGACAGTCGTATTCATCTCTCCTGGGAGACGAATACAAATATCTCATCTCTAATTTAGTCTCTTATATCTTCAGGAGATGCATTTAGCTGAGATGCATTAGTATAGCACTTTGAGATTTCAAAGCTCTTAATTTATATAATTACCCTGATTGTTACAACAGTCTTGCAAATAGGACACTGCTGGCTGAGTTCCCCACGACTGAAGAGCAATGGCTCAGATTTAGGCTTCATGTCAAACCACGATTTATAGAAGCTGGATTTACAGTTCGACATACTGTCTGAACTGACAGACCATTGATGTGGCATCAGTCTGCTTCCAGGGATTGCTACACTACGAAGACTAAGGAGTCCCTATAAATTTGAGGGCTGAGAAGACAGATCGCAAAAGAAGAAAAAGAACTCTAATCTGAGTATTTTGCCAGTTATTAAGTTTGGAAGTTAAATCAATCAATCAATCAATCAATCAATCAATCAATCAATCAATCAATCAATCAATCAATCAATCAATCAATCAATCTATCTATCTATCTATCTATCTATCTATCTATCTATCTATCTATCTATCTATCTATCTATTTTAATGCATTTATACCCCACCTGTCTGGTCAAACGACCATTCTAGGCAGCTACCAACATATATAACCATATATAAAATATAACAAAATTTTTAAACATCAATAGACAAGTTATTCAAGATAAAAGAAGGGAAAAAGAGAAAATATAAAAAGAAAAAGAAAAAAGAAAAAGAAATCAAGCATTAGCTGGAGGGAAGGCCTGCACAAACATCCAGGTTTTCAGTTGGTTTTTAAAGATGCCCAGCGAAGGGGCAGCACGAATCTCCGGAGGAAGGCTATTCCAGAGGCGAGGAGCCACCGCCGAGAAGGCCCGGTTTCTTGTTTTTTTCCTTTCGGGCCTCCCTCGGCGTCAATGCAAAGCCATGGTTTCCATTCTAAGTTACAGCTAAGGCAAATCCATTATTTGGTGTGATCCAACAACTTAAGCAGTGCTTTGGCTGAGGCCATCTAGGAAGGCAAGTGGCTGAAGTGAGGTATTGTTCCTTTAAAAGCCTACATGGCATACCAGTATCTTTTACATGTCCAAGAAATTTATTTCAATGTGGGTAGAAACACTGTCTCTAGGAACTCTCCTCTCTAATGATAGGATAGTAGGTTAAATAAAGCACTATCAACAAAGACGGCATGCTCCATAGCAAAATTGAGGAAACTGACTCAGCTCTTCATTTGGAAATAAAAAATAGCACAGTGTTCATAGAACTGTATCATCCTCACAACGGAAATTGCAAAGAACAGACAAAGATGAGTGAAAGAGAAAGAGAAGTAGTAGATGTAGTATTCTGAGGGAATGTTGCTGTTACTGACAATAGTAAGTGGTGGTAGTAATAGCAATAGCAGCAGCAGCAGCAGTAACAGGAAGGAAGAGGAGGAGGAGGAGGAGGAAGAGGGATGACAGAGCTGAAAATAAAGAATTGAAAAAACTAACAAAATGCAGAGACCTGGCAATCAAAACGTCTTGCTTCTAGAAGAAACACACTTCAGTGGTCCCCGTAGTCATTTGAACTTTGGGAACAATATCAATAAATTTTACACAGTACAGTACTAGAAGCAGTGGCAGATATAATACCAGTCAATGTTTTTTATAATCTTGATTGACTGTGCCTGGTGTTTAATAATAATAATAATAATAATAATAATAATAATAATAATAATAATAATAATAATAATAATAATAATAATAATAATAATAGTACCTATTCTTACATGCATATGGGGTAAGCTTAGCCACTGTATCCTAAGAATAGGTTGTCAAAATATTTCTTCAAGATATTCACTTTTTAACAACGCAGTTCTGCTTATCTAGTTGATTCACTAGATTAAATGCACGGGACAGAAACTCTAAAGCTATACTGATAAGGTACCACTTCTGTTTATCCATAAAACCACAAAAAAAACAACCTCACAGGACTGTAAGAAGGAGAACAGAAAGGCCATCTAAACACTCTGACACCACCTCCCGCAATGCCAGGGCTGATATCTTCTGTCATTACATTCACCCAGATCATCCAAAAGAAAAACAGAGGTACCTCCCTGTGTCCAAGATAGTCTAGTTATTTCAGACAAATAGTCAAAAGCAACCCTCCAAATGAAAACTTTTTATCTCAAGTGACTTGTGTGGTTCTTTTGTACCCCCAGTGCTTCTGAAAATTCTGAGTAATCGCCCAATGTGGGAAAGCACAAGAATGGTAAGAGATAAGATTAGATCAGACAGTGGGTTCACACCGTTCTTGACAAATACATACAATGTGTTGTTCCAGCTCATGTTCCAGTAACCAAGACCTGTAACTGTTATCTAGGGACTTCGGCTGCGGGAACAATATACAATTAAGTACAAGGAGCAAGTTTGACAAATGAGCCCACATATCCAACAGAAGTACCTGTGTGAGTCCTCTGGTGCGCTTTTAAGTGTGAGCTCTTTGTATAAACCTTTCGGCACCCATTAAACTGACAGCGATGAACCCTCTTCTTGTTTTCGGGGGATGCGTCACCCCCTGCCCCTCCTTGCTCAGTGTCGCTGAGCGCACACTTTGTTGTGCTGGCCGGAGTTACCGCACCGACTTTTACTGAGCTGAGGGCAGCTTTCTTTGCCACTAATTTCAGGGTAACTGTGCCATCCACTGCAGAGACAGTCTGTGAAGTTTTTACAAGATGACGACTGAGCTCAGGAGAGGAAGGGGGCGTTAATGAGGTCACTGCGTTGAGTTGGGCCTGGTTAACGGCAGTGTAACTCTCTGTAGAGGAGCTGGTAGGCTGTAGGTTGTGGCAAGTCTCAGATAACAATTTGTCCCGTGAGAGAATAACGTCCATGTTGGTGTTTTTGTCACAAGTACTCATGTCTACTGGTAATAACAGAGGGTCCAATCGCTGGATACTGTCTTCCGTGCCGTGAGCTGAGGAATTATGAAGAAAACACTCCAAGTCATCACCAAAACTTTCTGAGATCTTTCTAGGCTCTGTCTGAAGATATCGTTCAAGCTCAAGGCATGTCTGTGGAGACACAAGGGGAAAAGAAGCCGCCATTAGTAGGGAGGTTACGAATACTGAGGGTGGGAGGGGGAGAGCATTCTTGGCAATTTTCCACTTTCAGCACCAAGACTCCCCACCAAGACTTCCCTGAAAACTGAGATTTCCCTGCTTCATGCAAAAACAAGACCTCAGTCTCATCCTTTCACTTCTGGTTCCCCAATTTCTGCCTGCTGTTCTTCACAGGAATTCTGAACAGCTGAATTCCCTTTCTGATGAACTCTACAGAGGCAAGATGCCATTTCGCACAGCAATTCTAATAGTCTACTGCAGCATGGCATTTCTTCCATTTAAAAAAAAATGACCACAGAACTGTGACATTTCTTCCCATGAGCCATCTTGAAGCGTACAGAGAAATTCCCTCCACAAAGAGAAAATAGATCCCCCCCCCACTTTAGGTTTCTTGCTGAGAGTGAGAAGGGTATGAGATTCACAACCCTCTATATTAGACAGTAAAACCCAGTAAATGCCAAGAAATAAAAAGAGAAGCATATTAACTGCCTTACACAGATCCACACTGTCAGGCCAAAACATCATACAAAAGAAGGCAGAAATCACCCATAACAAAGATTAGGCATACTAAAAAAAAATCTTAAAGTAAGAACAATGAGTGACACTGCCAAGGAGGTTTGTATGTCACAATACTTGAATTGTAGGGATGGAGGTAGTGGAAAGAAAGGAGAAGGAAAAGATCCTTTTTAGTTGCCTAGCAACCACAGGAGCAATCACTTAAAAATCAACCCCCAAATGTAGGAGAGTGCTCAATAATCAGTTCTGAGTCAAACCCCCAAATGTTTGCTTAACTGCAAAGTAACAGCATTTTTGTTAGCTGCCTTGCATGCTTTTAGTAGATAGGCAAGGTTATAAATAATTCAAATAAATAAATAAAAATAGAAACTCTTTCCCACCTTCCTTCTGCAGGCCAATACAATATTCAAACAGGAACTGAGAGTTGAGCATGGCAATGAGGAATTGCATTTTTTTAGACTTGCAAGGAAAGACATCTACAGTCTATAGATATTTACAGAAGGCCAAACACAAGATGACATGGGCTGCTAAATTAATTTCACCTGGTAAAAACATACATCAAAATCATCTTTGAAGGGCACAAGTTTAGCTAAAAGCAGCATGGGTTGAGGTGTTAAGTGTATAGCCTTTTTTCAATACAGAGTCTCTGAGCACTGGTTCCTGGGGGAGAGAAGCAGAGAGGCAAATCTCAAGGCAAGCAACACTGGAGGAGATTTGATGCTTTGGATGGGATGGTTTTAAAGCCTGGCACCAGGCTCACTGGCAGAGTGTAGAGATGTCTTTTTTAATGTGTGCAGTGGTTGTGCAAGACTGGCACACCAGAAGCCAAGGCGCAAAAGAAGGGGAGACAGGGTGAGAGCAGTGAATGCACACACTTAGGTCTGCTGTCCTATCTGAAGCAAGACATGGAGTGGAGTATGTTCACTGGAACTCATCAGCCTTCTTGCTGTACAGGTTCTGGTTTTGTTCACAGCACCTGGTAAAGCTCCAACTGTGCTGTGTGTGCCATAGGTAAGACAACAGGAGATACAAATTCTAAAAGTAATCATGGCAATCACTGCAGCCACAGAATACATTGTCCTACCTGAATGGCTGCCAGATGTGTGTTCACCCTCTCCAACTCTATGTTGCTATGTCATCTGGCCAGCTGGGTTCAATCTGGATTCCTACTAAGTCCCTTTCCACAATCTGCCAGCTCAGAAGCATTTCTTGCCTGCTTCCCATCCCTTTTTGCCCTGCTTTTGTCACATCATTGGACCCTTTCCTATCACATCACAAGAAGCCCCGTGCCCGGCCTCAGGGCTGTGGGGATGCTTCTGAACGAAGAAGCCCACTTCCCACTCTGGGAATTTTCTCATCCAAAAGTGTATGGCCCAAGTTCAACCTCCAAATACAAGGGGAAGAACACAACAAGAAAGCAAACTGCTAAAGTGAATGATCTTGGAATTGATTCAATGAATTGAATTGAATCAATTTATTGTCATTGAACATATATATATATATACATACAATGAAATTCACAAAGAACACTGAGACCAGACCAAAAATACCGACCCCATAACAATCCCTAAATCCCAGAACCCTGCCTAGAGCTCACAGTATCCACACAACGATGAGCTTTTGCATCACTGGAATGATGCAAAATGATTTCGCTCAAGTGCGACACAACTTCCAAGTACAAATGAAAGCATCTCGGTCAACGAGTCAACAAAACCTTAGCCTCCATTAGATCAAAACTTAGTATGTGGGGGTTGGAGGGGGGAAGATACACATATATAAGCAAACCATTTTAATCCTATTTTTGCAAAATCTGTCTTGACTTGTGCCTTCTCTGAGCCGGTGATAGCTGGCTGAGCAGAGCCATCAAGACTGGACAACTGGGGTGTCAGAGCAAAACTGAACTTAGGAAACAGTTTTTGTGGAATCTCTCCCCAACCCAGTACTTTAAAAACTGAACATTCTTTGAACCAGGAGAGACCACTAGGTGGAAAAAAAATTGAATGCAAACACCTCCCAGAGTAGCAAACAAAGGAAGCACTGAAATCAGGAACGAGGAGTACAAAGTAGTGGGATACTTCCTGTATTGCAAGCCAGGCAACTTTTGCTTTGATGCTCACATGCTTTCAGCTAGATGGAAAGTGGATGCAGCAGATAAGGCTCTTGAGGGTCCTGATCTGAATTGCTTTGAGGTGAAAGGAGAAGGGGTGCAAATGCAAGGTAATCAGAACAGGTAACAGGGAGATGAAAATCCTTGTGACCATCCTTTTCCACAGGTCTGCTCTTTAATTCTTTTGGTCACTCAAATGAACATTCAAGGAAACACAGCAAAGAAGAGGAATTATCACCAAATATCCTGTGGATATACAAAGAGTGAAACACACAGCACATAATCCCTGCTTTAGCAAGAGAAAAACTGGGGTGGGGGAAGGCTTCTAAACTAGTGGCAGTCACAAGAAATCTCTGCTGCCTGGACATAAAAATGCTGTGTCTGGTCTCCTAATTTCCTGGAGAGAGGACAGGGGGGAGCTGTCCCTTTAAGGCATTATTCCTCTTATGACGACCCTAGTGGTCTTGACAGTCTTTGAGCCTTGTCATTAATTTTCCATAAAGCACAGTTTCTCCATAAGCCCCCTTTCAGGCAAGGCCTGATGCTTCAGAAACCTATAATTATTCTTGGATCTCACCCCCTGCAGTCCTTGCACCTGTGTCAGTTCGAGATACCAGCTGGTCAAGTCTTCCCTTCTGCCTCTGAAATACAAAACCACCTCATCAAGCCCATTTCTCTTTAAAAAAGGAAAACAGGAGCAGAGAAATATCCTGGACATACACCGAAAACAAAAACAGCGGATGAGAGAAAGCCACAGCTTTCTAAAATGAAAAAGAAAGGGGGAAAAAAAAGAAAGACAAAATAAACCCATGCTAGACAAGGTTTCAATCTAAGACCGCATGGGTGAGTGACATCCAGGCGGGGTGCATCCCTTACAGCCTTCAAGCAACCTTCACTAGCTTGCAGGCTCTTGCAAGGATCCAGACATGTTCATTTGTTCACTTTTTAAAAGCCTGTAGGTTTTTAATGGTATGGAGACAGTAGGATGTTGATCAAGGGGAAGTGAAAGGGGAAAAAACGTTCAGGTGACATATTTGCTTATGCCATTATTTCAAATTCCATCAAGGAGTGTTTTTGGCAAGGGGGATGTTTGCTGTCTCAGGTTTTCTCAAATCTGAGAAGAATTGCCAACATAGCTTCAGTCCTGTGCACAATTAGAAGTCACTAAGCATCAGCGAACCTTTCAAGTCCTAACTCCAATTCAGGATTCTACAAGGAGCATTGTCACTCTGCCATGTTCTTAAAAATCATACATTGATTATATGCAGCCAAAGAGGTAAATTACTTTCATGATTTCCTCCCCCCCCCAACATGGCCCACTGTGTGTTATACTTTGCCTATGCTTTTGGGGAATCCCTAGAGGCATTTTATTAAGACAACAACAAGGGTTACCAAATACTGCTATCCTTTGAATCCCAATTCCTGTCCTGTCTGCTATTTCCCTATTTGACAGGTTCGTGCTTATTCATTCATTACAAGGATTCCTCCTTCCCATGCAATTATGTAACATGATCAACACCATACATAACATTCTTAGCCTGAAAGTGTGAGTGAAAATAAGATCAGATGGTTGAGACTGTGTTATAAACCAGATGCGATGACGTCACACAAACATTCACAAATCACAAATAAAGCATGAGAAAGAAATGCCACAGTGTTAAGAGGTTTTCCATAAATAAGATATTTGAAACATGTTTAATCATCTGTTACACTCATGGTTTGAAGTTGGCTGGTTTTAAAAATTACCCTAGTTAGTGACACAATTCACAATGTCCAGCCTGGACAGCACAACAAAAACACCTCATGGAAGAAGCCCATGTTGGATGTTTGGGAAGAGCGAGAAGGAGGCAGAGCACATAATCCTGGCTCTCACTGTGGATGTATCACCAGACCATAGTTCAGCATGACATGAATTCTGCCATTGTATCTAAAACAGATACTGAAAAGACCATGTATGACACCAGCTAACTCAAAGTGACCTGGAACTTCATGAGATGCTCAAGTAATTTTCTTGTAGGTCTCTTGTAGTCCAATTTCTGCAAATCTTCTTCCTTACTCCCAAGTGGGTTTGCTGGCAGCAACAATATAAAGGATTATTAAAAGGGTTTCTGTAGTTCAGGTGTGACAGCTTGTGCTTCAGAATTTAGCCTACTAATGCTGCCCTAATTCCAAACTGATCTTTAAATCTGCAAGGGAAAGTCATTGATTTATTTACTCCAAAGGCTCATTAGCAAAGGATCACTGTCTCTTCCAAACGTCCACTACACAACCACACTTTCACATTACAGTACGCCTGAGTAAAGCAAAGGAAGATATTGATTTGTATGGTGTAGATGGATACTGAAGAAAAGACAACTGGAGGTAGTACCTATTGCCAAAGTCACCATCTGAAGTGATGAACAGATATTGAGAAAGAATGTGGACCTTTAAAAATAAACGAGACTTAATCTCCTGAATTTCTAAGGTTAGATAGCTTCTTAGCTCTCTAAGGACTACCCCTTCAGGATGTTGATTTCCAGACACAACCAATTCAGCCTTTGTCCAGAGCTCAAAGCCCATTTATTTAAGAGGGTCACAGAAGCACAGATTTGGAAGAGATCTAATTTAAACCTTTTTAATTGGGAAGATCTAGTATGGCCTTTGGAGCACCTAAATTGCCTGGAGAGGTCAAACACGGTCCAAATGTTGCAAGTTTCTCATTCTTGTTCTGAAACCTCTAATGAAGGAGAGTCTGCCTTCAAAGGTAGTTTATTCTACTGTTCAACAGCTTGTACCATTAGAGAGTTCTGATTGACTGTGCCTGGTATTTAACAATTGTTGTTGTTAAATACCAGTCAAAGTCAACCAAAATTACAAAAACATTGACTGGTATTATATAGCACATACAGTACCAGTTTTAAAACCTAAGTATCTGTTAAATAGCGCATCATCTATGCTGTTCCTAATATTGCCGTTTTTTGTAGCTATTTTTGCCGCTTTTTGTAGCTATTATTATTCTTTTTCTTTAAAAACTCCAGGCACAGTCAAATTATCAAAATGTTGACTGATATTATATAACAGATACAAGTTTTAACTAAAAACCTAAATATCTGTTAAATAGCGACACAGTACGTATGCTGTTCCTAATATTGCCGTTTTTTGTAGCTCTGATTGTGTGATTTCTGAGATCTGCAACTGCTTATAATACTGTGTGAAATTTCTTGATATTGTTCCCAATGATTGTGGGGACCACTGAAGTGTGTTCCATCCACAAGCAAGATTTTTGATTGCCAGGTCTCTGTATTTTGTTAGTTTTTCCAATTCGTTATTTTCAAATCTGGCATCCCCCGGAACTGCAATGTGAATGATCCTGACATTTCTTTGTTCTATTACAACTATGCCTGGTGTGTTCAGGTGTCTATCAGTTTGGATTTGGAAAATCCCACAAGACCTTGACATCAACATTTTCTGACATCTTTTCTACCTGGTGTTTCCATGGGTTTTTGGAGGCTGGCAAGTTATATTTTTTGCATAATGATTAGTGCACTAATTTTGCCACTCTGTCACATTAGTTTTGAGTGCTCGTTCTTGTGCAGCAAAAATCAAGCCTTTGGTCTCTTCCTTTATGGTCCCCAGTTTTAGCCATGTCCAATGTTGAATTATGATCATACGTCCCATCAATATTTCTCAGGTGTTTTCCGTGTAGTGGTCTATTTTTCCAACTGTTTAATTTATTTTCAAATTGTTTTTATATTGAGCGTTTGTTTCTGTTGTTTTCAAAATATTCTCCACTTTTATCGCCTAAATAATTTTTCTCTACTTGTACTAATATAATTTAGGCTCTTTTTTCCTCCTCTACTAACTGCTGTATTTGCAGTAATCCATGGCCCCTGATTTTTGTGGTAAACATCTCTCCACATCACTTTCTGGATGTAGTGTGTGATGCATGTTCATTAATTTCTGTGTTTTTCAATCCAATTCTTCTAATTCATTTTGGATCCAATCTAATTACTGGAACTGCCAATGTGTTTATGGCTTTGATTGTATTTCCACCATTCCTTTCTGATTTTAAGATTTGCCACTCTTTTGTTGTATTCCCTTTCCATCAGTTCTTTAACCTTTGCATGCAGGATGTTATCTGCTTCTAGTATTCCAAAGTATTTATAATTTTCATCTTTTCCAACTAGTTTTTGGATCTTGCTACAGTGTATAGACACATTTGTCAATTTCAAATTTCATTTGGGTATCTTCACTAAATATTTGCACTGTGTTTAGCAGTGATTCTATCTCTGTGGAACTTTTTACATATAGTTTTAGGTCATCCATGTATAAAAGATGACTGATTTTTCCTGTTTGTTCTAAAATATGGTAGCCTATGTTATTTAAAATTGTTGACATGGGGATTAATGAAATGTTAAACAGCAGTTTAAGAATCAGTTTAAGACAAAGAATCCCCTTGAAATATTCCACCACCACCACCATTATTATTATTTCTTTGAATGATATACTGCCCCCCAAAAATTCAAACTGTAAGAAGAAAAACCGGCTTAGAGAAAAGTACCAGACACAAGTATGTATTTCAATCCACTTGGCTCATATACAGTCATTTTAGGGGTAGCTTCCTTTTGCACAACATTTTGAACCAGAGGTATAATAAAATTACTAGTGTAGAGCATTCGTATGTACCACATCTGTTTCAAAAGTGCAGAGATTATTATTCACTATTTGTCCCTTTGGAGCTGTTAACTCATGGATGTGCCTTCACAGGTACTTTAGAAAGCATGGAAGCAGGACACCAGTGATGAATCATGCATACAAGAGCTCTTCACCATGAGATGGCATGTGTTTATTTTGTGTACTCAAGTCCCTTCTCTCAAATTTAAAACTCCATATGACTGACTCCCCCTCCCCCTTGTACTTTTATTCATGAATCAAGTAGTTAAAAAAGTGGGCTCCACAACGAAATACTGTACTGCAGAATATCCTTGCCTCCAAAAAGTTCAACTATTGCTGTGTTTGTCAGTCATAATCTCTGGGAGACTACAAGCTGGAATGGGACTCAAGACAGTCAGCTGACCTCAACCTAATTTTCTCTTTTTCAGGGTTACTGAACATGCTCAGTTTTCTCAGACTTCTGTTTATTTGGTTGCACAAGGTGCCCTCTTGGATGCTTATACAGTACTTTGGTGGGAGCTACTTGGGAACCCTGATCCCTTCCACCATTTCTTAGTGGCACCATTTTGACTCCAATCCTGTTGATCCTCAATCATAAATACAATATTTGGTCTCTTTAAATCTTCTGGAGAGCATTTCTCAGTGACATCACATGCTCCTCAGTCTGCCTTGTAGTCCTGTAGAGAAGGGCATTTACTGTCATGCACGTGCTGTGTAAAGTATCCTTTTTTGATACCCATATTAAAAACATACCTACTTGTGGAAGCCCTCCCTCCCTATTTTATTTACGATCTATTATTTCATGGACAACACAAACACTAGGGCTAAATTTAACTGGTACCTCCAACTACAGCAGACTTACTGAATTAATGGGATTTAATGCTGTTCATGTTGATTTAACGCGGCTCATTCATTGAAGGCATCTAGTTGGCAGTAAAATTAGATGTAGCCCTGTATTTTATATGTGCATATCATGTTTATTGTATGCTTTTACTGTTTTTATACACTATTCTGAAACTGTGAAATCTAAGCAGTTTACAAAGATTTGTAAATAAGTACAGTGGTGCCTCGCTTAACAAGCGCCTCGGTTAACGACGAATCCGCATAGCGATGTCTTTTAAGCGATCGCAAAAGCGATCGCATTGCGATGTTTCTAATGGCAAAAAATCACTTTGCGATGATCGGTAAGCGTTTCACTTACCGATTTTTGCATAGCGATGTTTTTTTAACAGCTGATTGGTGGTTCCAAAATGGCCACCGGGTACAGGAAATGGCCGCCTGCTCTGTTTTCGCGCCCTTTCCTCGCTTACTGGGCAGCGAAAATGGCGGCCGCATGGAGGATCTTCGCATTAAGGTGAGTTTTTTGCCCATAGGAACACATTAAACGTTTATAATGTGTTCCTATGGGCTTTTTTGCCCCGCATAGCAAATCCACATAGCGACTTTTTTTCAGAACGAATTATCGTCGCTATGCGGGGCACCACTGTATAGAAATAATGTGTTAACAGTTATTTTTAACTGTGGACAATTTATGATACAGAACACTCTTCAACACGTTTGTGCCACACATCATTGGGACCACAGATGTCCATCAATGATGGTAACTGGGCTGTAAGTGACACTCAGGCCAGGAAACAAAAGGGTGTCAAAATAACAAAATAAAAATATACTACTATGTATTTTATACCACCATCATGCCAATAATAGAAAAACCTTATCTGGCAATGTTCAAGGTAAGCTTTTGAGAAGCCAGCAAACAGCTGCCTTCAGCATCTGTAATAGTAAGACGAGAGACCAGGGGAACACTCAGGAGCATAATAAAAAGCCCAAGGAATCAGTGCTGCAATATTATCACTTCTGTTGCAATATCTGATGTTTTTATTAATGCCCCAGGCACTAAAGACAAGCAATTAGAACGGAATCTCAGCTTTCATTTTTTAAAAAAAGTTATATTCTAGCTCTTTAGGTTACGAGAGCATATCTGAAAAACACTCTTCCCCAAAGGCTTGAGAGTAAGGAAGCAATTAAAAAGGAGGGCAGAATTCCTTTTAAGGGTATAAATTACACACATATCCACCCTCCCAAATTTGGATTATTTTAAGGACTACTGAAAGAGTAGAACTGCAGAAATTGGAGAACAGGGTGCTTTCTTTGTATCAAAGCATTGCACAATTTAAACTATGGGTGTATGTGAAATATAGCTAAAATTAAAAACAAATTAAAATGTTAAGATAATGAGATGATTTTTATCAGAAGCGGATTACTTCAATAGCATTACCTTGGCAATTTGCTAATTTTTTTTTCTTTTGTACATATGGTGGGGGCATAAATTTCATGCACATAAGTGCTCCATTGATTTTCTCCACAGTCATAGACAATTTGTCCTGTATCCAAGTAGCCACATTTTACTTTATTACTTCTTTGATCTTCCTACTTCACTTCAAGGTCTATTAAGTGACTTCCAGATGGTCCAGCTAGAATTCTATCCTGGTGGGAAATGCTCTTCAGCACTCATCCATTCGGCAAGGTGCATTACTTTTTTTCTCCACAGGTGTAGCCTAGCCTCTTCTGGTTTAGTATTTCAGTATATAAAGTAGATCATGTTGGGAAAAAAATCTAAGCAATTTGGTTTTTATACTTTAGGCATCCAAAGAGGACATATTTCTTACACAGAACTTACATTACTTGTAAAGGCAGTTGGTGACCAAAGCTTTAGTGAAGGAGTCAAATAGCAGCTAATTTACAAAGTGCAAATTAATTTTGTTTACCAAATGGTGTGCATTCTTCCATTATGACTACATTCACTGATTCAGTGAGGTGGTAGACAATTACTTGGAGCAAAAAAGTGAAGCTTTTTGAGAAATATTTCAGCTAATTTAAACTACATGGCTCCATTAAGGAAGTTGCTTATTTATTAACATATTGAAAGAACAATTTGTTTCAGCCACACCTGCATAATTCAACTGGGCAGAGTGACAAAACATATAAAGGAAGATGACACTGTTCACAGATTTGTCCCATTGCCATTTGTTGAAAATGTGTTAAGCAAATCTAGAAGGATTTCTGAAAGAAAGAGTGAGCCATTTGCTTAGGCTGCATGATGCCAATTAGGGTATGCATAATATAAACATGTATACGATGCAATTTTGTATTTCTTATATTTCCTATCACCATGTATGTGTGTGAAAGCTGGACAGTTAATAAAGCTGACAGGAAACAGTTCATTTGAAATGTAATGCTGGAGGAGAACTTTGCAGAGAAGCCTGGACTGCCAGAAAGACAAACAAGTGGGTCCTGAACTATCTCTGGAGGCAAAAATGTCAAAATGGAACCTGTCCTTCTTTGAGCACATCATGAAAAGCCAATACAGTAATGCTGGTAAAGGTGGAAGGGAGCAGGAAAAGAGGAAGACCAAATGGAAGGTGGATTGAGTCCCTAAAGGAAGGCACAGGTTTGAGTTTATAAGAGCTGAGCAGGGCAGCTGAGGACATTTTGAAGACCACTCATCCACAGGGTCACTATAAGTCAGAGGTAAGTTGACAGAACGTAACAGCAGCAGCATGTAAAATGCAGAAGTGAGTCAGTTATGTGAAACGCCTACACCTTGCAAGGGCAGACTGAGTTATACTGGACACTCCTAATACTAGGAGTGTCCAGACGATGCAGAACAGTAAGTTCTGCAGAAAACGCTTTCTGTGTCCACTGCTTACTGAGGGAAACCCCAAGCATCTTCCATGGAACCTTTGCATCTTCCAGATAATTTTGAGGAGCACTTCCGCTGACTTTCCATGAAGTGGAAGTCTTAGTTTGATGGGACCAAACTGAACGGAGGCTGAGAGGACAGGAGGGTCTACATTACACTTCCTTGTAATGAGGAAAATTCAGCCCATTTGTCCTGTGCCCCAAAGCTGTATATTCATCTGTGTTTGTTTACCAAAGCATTAAGAGTGTCTTCCCTGCAACTACATAGGGAGAGTTCTTTTTATCTGTCAATTGCTGGGATGGAATTCATGTAGACAGCCCTAAATGCTGGTTCCAAACGTCTCTGAAGCCAATAATGTTGCTTCATTTACCATGAATACATTTTATGAGACACTAACAATGGATTCCCAACTTTACGGAACCTGGAAACCATTTCAGTGATTACAAGAGGCAATACTCTGTCTCCCTATCTCCCGACTGGCAAAAACGAGAGTCTGGAATTGTCATGGACAGAATTTCCACCCAAGCAGCTTTTTGTGAGACAGAGTGAGGTGGGGGTGGGTGGGAGCAAGCCAAAGTGCAGGGAGAGGGAGAGAGAGAATCTGTATTTTATCTATTCTCAAAGGGTGAAAATAAATAAATGAATCCAAATGGTTTTGAGCTCTCTCTTCCTTTTTGGCTGTATTTTGTGCACTGAATTCACTAGTAACATATAAGTGTTCATGTCAAAGAACTGAGTTTCTGACTTTGGCATCTACAGTTGAATCATTATTAAAGCATTATTGGATCAGGTATGACGAAGATCTGTGCCCAGCGTCTTGGAGGCAAATGTGACAATAGTAAGCTAGATGTTTCAAAGTCTCAGTATAAAGCACTCAGACATAAGAGACACACATATCCATATTTTGAATTGGCTTATTTTGTTCTTTTGTGTCTCTGTACAAAAAAAAATCTACTTCTTTTGTCACTTCTGCCAAGAAAATGGCTTAGAGAATTTATTCATGGAGAAAAGCCCTCTCACCTTTTTGTATAACCAGAAGCTTCACTGGGACACTTTATTTTCTTTCAATTAAAAAAAAAAGGCCAAATACTCAATGGAATTCATTTGGGTTTTAACAGCATCCACTGCTTTTATTTTGCCCAGTTTCCAATTGTTTGCACCATTCAAAGTGAACACAACAGGTAATCCTTACCCCTTATGACTTCAAAGTCCAACAATGAGGTCCCGTATGCGGACTGTGGATGCCTTTTTAGTACAGCTCACTTTGTTCTCAGCTGAGGCAGCAGCACTTTCAAACAATGCAGGGAAATAGAAGTAACGGACCCACTTTCTTCTCGGTCCCAATGTCACATGGCTTAGCTCTCTGGGGCTTGATGCAATTTCTTTTCCAATTTGTCTACTACATCTACCTCTCAGTTGACTGCAAACTAGCACTGCAAATAACAGAAAGGTCTAAAAGCACCTATTTGACTACAGTTATCATCATCTTGGAAAATGGAAGAACAGTTCATAGGTGGGTGGGAGAGAGTGAAAATATAGGGTAGCTTGCCAGCTGTGTGTTGGACAATGCCAGCAAAGTCCCATCCTATGACATGCCCGATATGCTTTAAAAAAATGTTCAAGTATAGGACAAGCGATTGGGAACTTATTGACCTGAAAGATACGAAACAATTCACTTATCTTTCTTATTCCAAAACCAAAGCTAGCCAGTTACAAGAAATATGGGTGTGTGTGTGTGTGTGTGTGTTGTGTTGCTTTTTCCAAACTCTGGAAGAGGAACCCAGACAGATAGTCCTCCAGAATGAGCTGAAGAGGGGCAAATATCGGGTGCCAAGAGAGGAACAAAAGGGTGTCAAAATAACAAAATAAAAGCAAAAATAAAAACAAAAGAACAAATAAAGACAAAAGCATGGTGGCATCTTAAAGGCTAACTGTGATAATTTTTAATGTGAGTTTTCATAGACACATCCGCTTCCTCAGACATAAGAGAAAGAGATATAACATGGCAAATATTTATATATGGCATCAAAATATAGAGATCAAAATACAGAGATCGTGGTTGGTTGGTAAGAAAGCCAGTGGGGGTTTAAAATTGTGGCGAGATCTCCTCTTTGAAATGCAGGCAAGGCGAGTATGTTTATGCCCTAAGCCTAGCCTACCTCAGCCACGCTGGATGTATTATGAAAGCATGGGTATGTACTCAATATCCATGAGCTTCACCACTTTCAAGTATGCATCCTTGTTACACAAGATGCATAATAAATGTGGATGCAAGGAGAGATGAGACTTTCCTTTTCTATTGGCATTTCTTACCAGGCTTAAGCGATCAAGCACCCTGGACAGCTACAAATGTGTACTCTTAAATGCAGGTGTCTCTGCATTATCTTTGGCAGAAGGCAACATGTGCCAATATTGCTGTCATGGAGAACTTTGTTAGGAGAGGAAAAAAGAAACACATTACAGAATATCAATGCCTGCTGACAGATTCAAAAGCTGCTGACACTCCACTCTGTTCATGATCTCACAATCAGCCCAGGTCTCTTGCTTTGTAATCCCTTGCTTTTCAATCTTTTCAGATCTCTCAGGACTGCTCTTGCATTCTGCCTCTGCAGAGTTCAAAATGCTGCAGAAAGTACAAGGCCGAGCATGACTTTTGAGGGAACTTTGACACTCATGGAACTCTTAAAAATATCATACAGGAGAGCATGGTGGAGAACTGAGTCGAGACCTCCCTCACTCCCAGTCTACTATTCTTACATATTATGTTTTAAAAGTAACACCAGGGATATACAGAACAGCACCATGGATGGAACAGGATATTTCCTACTAAATGAAGCAACAGGGAAGAACTACTGTACATAGGCTAGAACTAGTAATACTTGGAATTTCTGCCAGAATTAAAATCTTTGCCAAATCCAGTGTAACATTAAGTCTAACATACCAGGCAAAAGAAAAAAAAAGATGACAAATAAAGAAGGCACCTTAAAGACTAAGTGCTATATTTTAATATGAGCTTTTGTGGACAAGTCCACTTCCTCAGACTTGTCGACAAAAGCTCACATTAAAATATAGCATGCAGTATTTAAGGTGCCACAACTTTGTCTTCTTTATATTTTCTTTTTCTCTTGTTTTTGCCTGTTATGCTAGCACAGACTAACACAGCTATCTCTTCTAAAACTACTAAAGTCTAACAGGGAGACATAAGTTGAATTTTACCCAGTGAGTTTTTGCCACTGGGATGCTCTCCCCGACCCCCAGAAAGAGCTAGGATGAACCAGGATTTGAAAAAAATACTCCATGACATAGAGAGACAAAACTGAATATATCTCTTCTATAGTAAAGAACTGCACATATGAGTTTGTCTGCCTAACGTTTTGCTATCCAAAGAAACATTTCAGTATGGTGAAAGAACTCCCCAAATATTTACATATACGTCTTAGTTTTTATCAGGGTGGATAAAAATCCATGATTTTTCAACAATCAAATTGATTTAAATCACAATTTGAATTTCAAAAATCAAATTTTTAAAATTTAAATCACAAAATGTTGAATTGAATCCATCCTGGGTTTTTGCATATAGAGCAGTATCACAACACTATGTTTATAATTGTTAAAGACCAGGGATATCCACACACAGAGACCAACAAGAGACAGGATGCATGAACACGCATTCTTCCCTCAGCCCCTCCTTTCCACTTCCCTGCTTTTTGTTTCAGAGCCTTGTAGTTCATCTAAGCTTTAGACGCCAAGGCAAGGGCATTAACCAATAAATAATAGTATTCACATTTGCTCTTATGAGAAATGCCACAGAGGCATTAATTATGCAGACAGAGTACACAGAGACTCCATTTGCAATGTCTCAGAAACTATCCTCAAGAGCACCGTGAGCAAAAATCGGCTTTAATCTACCAAGGAAATACAGAAGGAGACTACAGTACAGTCAGATGAAACTCTGGTTTGCAGCTTTAAGCTCTCTCAGGGTAATTTTAACACAATGAAGACTAGTTAAGTTTAAGTTATCCCACATGACTTTCTGGTTTGTTTTGGAAGCCCTCTGCACAAAGCAGGCTTGCAAAATAGTCTTTTTCCCCCCTGTTCACCTGAGAGAAAAGTTGCATCTAGGCAGTATGTATTAGATTAAGCTCCACACAGGTAGAGTGGAGTGCTCTAGATCCTCCCCCCAGTACTTACAGAGGTAAGAGGAACATGTCTGAAGAGGACAAGCCTCAGCTATGCATGGGTGGGGGCTCTCCTCCAGAGTCAGGTTCCGGGAGAATCACATGGAGAGACCCTATGGATTGCAGGGTTCTCCCTCTGCAGACTCACTGCCCTGCACGTGTAGCAGGGTAAAGGAAACCATGAAGGAGGAAGCAGGGCAAGAGCACTCCACTCCAAGCACGGTAGGTATAATTCAATACACAGAGTGCTTAAATAAGGCTAAGGAAGAATCAGCTTAAGGCAACTAAACAAGGAAGTTTCATAAATACTACCTTTTATGCTGCAAAGAGTTAAGCATAGATAGGCAGGCAGGCAGGCAGGCAGACAGACAGACAGATAGAGTATTGGCAGATGGACACATGTGTTTAAAAATAACTTTTAAAAAAAGGCAGAGGTAAACTCTGAGAAGTAAACTCAAAAAGTACAGCCACAGTAAAAACTGAACAAGTTATAACATGCTTTGCAAGACTGCACAAAATATCACTTTAGAATTTGCCCAATATTTTTCCATTACTACTTAAGTAAAGAACTATATCTTGTACTGTATTGTACATTCATTGCTAATTCTCTCACACATTTAGAACTTCAACAAGATGAGAAAAGTAATTTCAGATGACTGCAAGTGAAACCAAAATAGATGCAATCTCAGACTAAAACATCTGATCATCAACAACATCACTGATGTCGTCATCATCATTATTGCAGTCTCTCAGACAGAACATTTTTTTATACAGGGTCATGATCAGCAAGGTAGGTGTTAAACAAAGCACCTTGAACATTCTCTTACACACCACTTTGCTACTGTTGTTTCACTTGATTTTACCTCTCCTGTTCCCGGAACAACATGTTTGTCCACATTCCAGCAACAGAACACATTCATTGACTGCCTCCTTGAGAAGCTTCTCAAGGGCGCAGAATCAGACCTTGTAATCACGTCTTAACCTCAGTGTTGATGCAATACCCATTTGGACGTAAAGAAGGAAACACAGTGCAGTCCTCCCCAAACTGTAACACTTCACGAGGCAGCTGAGAGGATAATAACAGTGCATGCTTAAAGGATTTCAAAGCCAAATTTTTAAAGCAGAAGCAACCTCAGAGAAAATATGCCTGTAGGAAAATGTTGGGACTGTAAATATTTACAACAGGACTTTACACCCTAATGCACCATGCCATGCCTTTTTGAAGCAGTAGGTGGAAGGTGCATTTTGCAAACTGCACAATGTTTGAATCAGAAACAAATGCCGAGTGACACAAAGCCTGGTTAAAAATCAATACTGCACAGAGAGGAAAGGGGAGCACAGCTTTATCGGCTCTGCTGAGCAGGAGAGGAAGGGGTGAAAAATCTTTTGAATTCCCCTTTTCCCCTCCAGATGGCTAAGAATTTGCCTGAGGATGGTTTTTAAAAGTTTCCATACAGAGACATATATCAGGTTATTTTCCAACACACTGGGAGTTAAAACGGAGGAAACCAAAGTTACACAAGAAACAAGCCAAGAGCCACTCTATAAAATGGGTGACTGTTTAGAGAGCTGATACTGGCAGGGGAGGCTTTATTACACAGGATCATTAAAAAGGGTGATGCATCACAAAGGGCATGAAAAACAGAAACCGTCATACGAACGGAAATAGGATCATTCCAGGAAAATATACAAAAACAAAACTTTAACATCTGCATCAACCACCTTGTTCATTCTTTCAACACTATACAAAAACTGAAAGAGAGTGCTGATAGCTCAGACAATTTTCATTCACCACAAAGGGATATCAAGGTTATTTCAAGGTGGTTTATTGAGAATCTTTGTTCTGCCTCAACAATCCCTGTTTACCCAAGCAGACACTCCCCTTGTAATGTAGTCTTCTCTTCCTGCTCACTCAGGTCCATCTCTGTTTATATACAGTCAGCAACTGTGTCCTTATTTATACCGTCAAATGTCTCTACTGCCCTTTAATAGAAATTCCCAGGGTAACTTACATAAAAAGGAAGTCACAAAAATATGTGTAGTGAAAAAATACAAAGATTAAAAAGCAGCAGGACCCTAATACACCAGATTAAGTCTGCAATCAGCAAGGCTAAATTTAAAGTCCTGCATATATTTAAAACTCTATCTATCTATCTATCTATCTATCTATCTATCTATCTATCTGTCTATCTATCTATCTATCTATCTATCTATCTATCTATCTATCTTTAAAATGATCAATTTAAAACAATATATATATTGTTTTAAATTGATCCCAAAAGTATAAAAAAGGGGCATCAGAAGGACTTCCTAGGGAAGAGGATTTCTGAGCTGGGGTACTAACCACTGAGAAAGCCCTCCTCTCTACAGTTGCCATTTGCGCTACCTCAAGAAAGCAGAGGCATCCACAGAAGGCCTGAACTGAACGGATGGCCTTACCATACCAATAAGCAAACGAAGAAAGCAGGGATAGATGAGAAAATACGTTAAGAGCCTGCACAACTGGCATATCATCAGTGTAAGATACCCACTATGAAGGATATGGCTGAGATTCAGAATTGATTAGGAAAGCAAAGCAAAGTGGAGACATGTGTCCTGTTCCCTAACTATTCTGAAGCAAAGTGAGGATGCCATGCTCAAATTGAGTCAGGGCTCTCTGCAGCACTGTATACTTCAGCACTTTGGAAATTAAAAATCCAGAGCAGCAGCTCTGATGGGAACTTTTGTCTACACTGGTGCTCAAGCGATAGTTAACGGCACTGAGTTCCACCCCCCTATCCCAGGTCAGAGCCCTTTGTTTCCTCTCATGTCCATGCTTTTTCCACTATTCAGATGAATACAAACACGTACAAATACTTTGGAATGTTCCAATAGAAATCAAAACAGACAAATGGGCTGATTTGAATTCGTTGCAATTTGTAAGACAAATAATCTGGAACAAATCAAAGCAGATGACATTCGCAAACCTCTATTCACAATGTCTAGTCCTAATGAGTAATACAGCCAACACTCTGAGTTAACTACATTTTGAGAGGTTCCCTGCCCTTTTTATTCCTGAAGCAAAACAAACGAAACAAAAAAAAGGCACACCATCCATTCCAATTATCCAAAGCGAATGCATGAACAAGCTTTGATTTGTGATTTTTATGCTGTCTCAGTTTGGAAATCAAAGATCAAATCAAGTAGGTTACCTCAGTGTAAACTATGATACAAATAAGCCTAGGTAGTTTATGGTTGCACAACTTTAAAATAACTGTAGATTCATTACTATTAATTGCTTTCAAATTAATATTAATAGATATAACTGTTAAGACTTCATTTTGCTGTTTTTGTACAACTAATTTTCACAGCAGGTAGTTCCAAATTGTTTAGTTAGAACCAAAGGAACTAAACAAACATTGCAATAAGCACCCGACTAAGTAATCCTTTCCACAAGGTACTCAGTCAGAGGAACTGACTCATTTTACAGCATTTTGAGCACCTGAACCATGAAAACCACACAAATATATATCTGTAGATTTAGCGATGGCTAACCAGAAGTTCTGGGATCTCCCATTACAAGCTCTGCCACATGCTTTTTGTACAAGAACCAAACCAAACCAAACAAAAAGGGTTACTTCTCAAGAGCCTATCATCCACCTCACAACATTTAAAGGGTTAGATAAGGTGTGAAGAGGAATACTACTTGAAAGAAACGTTGCTAATATATGCTTGCCATCAGATCCAGGACACATGTAGTACTGCTTTAGATCTGCATTTTAGAGAAAAAGACCTGCTGCCAGTCCAGAGCAATTAGATTCCAGGAAGAGGAGCAAGACTCTACAGGGCCATAGGAAAGAAAGGAGCAGCCATATTAACCAGTTTCCATTATGTCATCATGGTATGCAAAAGATGACACAGATAACGCTCTTTGCACCATCAACAACCTATAATCTGTCCATTAGAGGTCTCTACAAGATAGTTTGGGGTGTTTGAACAACCCTGGAATATCTCCTTCCTTTACAGAAGGAAAGGGGAAAAATTTTAGCTTTTAAAAAATCCCAGGTTTGAAAAAAAGTAAATATATGTGTTGGGCGAGTGTCCCAAGCAGCCAGCATTGTTAACAAACTTTGATATTGGACATCTGAAAACAGTCTATTGTTAAGATTTCCAATCCAACCTGTCTGAGGTACACCAGTGTTCCAGAGAATACACATTTCTGCTTAAAACATATATTTCTAGCATCATCTACAATATGTTGCCATGAAAGATCTTTATTGAAGAATCTGTGAGATTTCAGAGCTCTGTATTTATTCCAACAACTGAGCTGACACAGATATTCCTCATGCATTTATGTATTTATGACACAATGGCTGGAAATCTGTTCCATAATTTATGTCTCTGTATGGCTGATGATATAATCAGCTGGAGCATTTTTTTAATTAAACATTTCCAATTTCTGTACTGAGGTTCCTATGTGTATTGTCTTTCATTGTCAAGAAGCCATGGGAACCACAGGACAGGAGGAGGAAATCTTTTATTACCGAAAACTGCTGCTGCCATTATTGAAACAGATTGCACAAGAGCCACAGGTGACTGAGAGCAGAAATTCAGATGCTCAAAATGCTGTAAAATGAGTCAGTTCCTCCGAATGAGTAGTCCTTTCTTATGAAAAGGATTACTTAGAACATGATTTCAGCCATAGTGTCATAGGTACGTACATAAATGAGGAATATGTGTCGCCTCAGCTGTCAAGTAACAATCAGGCATCATACTTATCACTTGATCAATGGTGTTTGCTATCTTCCAAGAAAGCTATAGAATCAAAGTGAAATCCTATACCTACCTAAGAAGGAAGACTCATTAAATTATCTGGTGCTTAAATGCAAGTAGCTACGTGCAAGAATGCACATAATGGTAGAATCCTTTTTGTGTTTGTGTGAGCTTTGTATAACTTGCCATGGTAATTACAGCTAACTGATAAGATCCCAGAGTACATTCAGTTCTGCAGTAAGGTGCATGACTAGGCATGTGACCTAGCCACAATTAGCCCGGTAAAGTTACGCAAATGCCAGTAGGATTCTGGCCATTATAAATATTTATGGCTTTCGGTGTTTCAGTGACAAGATGTTTAGCTTGGCCATCAAACCCTTGGCTCACATGAAAATGAGGTATCCAACAAACTAACCATCTGTATTCCAGGAACAAGGCAGGAATCGTCCTTAGTCAGGAGACTACATGAGATTCACTGGAACCCACTGGGGTTGCATCACTCCCGTACTGCAATATGATAGCAACCACAGCAGGAGTGATTGTGGGATGGTGCTAGAGCACTCTGTTGAACAATAGAGCCCTGTCAGTCCACAGGACAGATTGGCTCCTTTCTTTCTGAGAAATGCTCCCCCCACCCCCGCCCCCTGGTATCAATAGATAAGAGAAAGGGTAAAAATAATACATGGTTATTTCTACCATCTATTAAAGAAATTTACAGTTGCTTAAAGAGATGCTTTTTCCCTGCTAGGAACTGCTGGCTGTAAAGAAAAAACAAGGCAAAGCTTATGCGCACGTTTTGGCAATGCCAGATTGTGGTTGCTTTTTTCAAAGCACATTGTGGATTTTGTTAGGGTAGTTGTTACCAATGAATTCACCATTCACGGAAACAATTTTAGCAACATTTTCCAATGCGGGTTCTCTGACAAGTTGCCAGACACTCTTTACTATGCAAAGTTCAGTGGCTAGGGCGGGGGGGGGGGAAGAGAAGAGAATGTAATTCCATCAGGTATGGAAGGAAGGATAATAAATATTCCAGAAGCATCTGTGCAGCATTCTGAGGCTGCAGAGCTGACATTAAATGAATTAAAGAAATAAGGTACAGGAATTAAAATGAAATATAGTCTGCATTTATGGATTATGTTTTGAATTTAAGAAAAATGACAAAGTTATGGCTTTTATAGTTAACAGAAGGTTTGTATGCTGCATTGCAATGCGAGTACTGTATGCGTTATGTTTCAGATCTCTGAGTTTTATGGAATGGTTATAAGACTTAGACAACATTATTCTATAGTGGGCAAAATCCTGTTGCATAACTTTGCACCCAACATAACTCCCATCAGACACTGGAAAGATTTAATTTACAATAATTAAAACACATATCCTCTGATCTTGCATCTAAGGATCTCCCAGGCTTCCTTTTGCCCTGGGAAAGCTGTTATGAGCCTCAGGATGGAGAAACCTTTATCAAAAGTAAAATATCACCTCCCAATCCCCATCACTGGGATTGGGACTCCTGCCAGCAATCCAGTGGTGATTTAAAAAAAAAACTTTTAAAGGCTTTTCTTGCCCCCTGTCTGTCCTAAAGTTCCCAAAGGCTTCCCCATGACAAAAGGGAGCCCAAGGGAGTCTCAGAACCTAAAATGAGGTAGGGGAGGATAATATGCTTTTAATTCATATACATTAAACATTTCTGGTGCCAGATCTGGGTTATGTCAGGCACAGAGTTACACAACAGGATTCTGCCCAATATCTGAAAAGATTCATTCATTCATTATTTTATAAATTCATGGCCCACATACCTTCAACACATCAATTAGCCCAATAATAGCTACCAGGACCACTACTGGCATGAGGCAGGTTGAGGCAGCCTCACTCTCAAGGGGTGGATGTTCTGGCGCCATTAAATGGCAGCAAATTTTCAGTTATTTAATTTATCATATATTTCCTCGGCATTCTTAGTGAGAGCTCCATGTAGATTTTATTGCTTAAGGCAGTGGTTCTTAACCTTTTTGGAAGAAACGCCCCCTTGAGCCATTGAGGAAGTTATCATCGCCCCCCTCCCCGCGGTGATGATATCTTATTTATTTATTTATTTATTTATTTATTTATTTATTTATTTATTTATTTATTTATTTATTTATTTATGAAAGACACTTAAATCCAATGACCCCTGAAAACAATATTCAATTCCAAGAAAATGAAATGCCCCCCAAAAGGAACATTTAATGATTTAGTTGCAAGCGAATTTTAAGACTCAAAAAGAAATATTAAAAGGGCATAAAAACAAACCGCAATGCAGGAACTAAAAATTTCAAGACGAAAACTCTGAAACTAAATTAAGATTGGAGGAAAATATATATTCATGCACATTGTAAAAAGGCTGCAGCCATCTTCACAGGTTTGGCTTGCTCCAGCGCCCCCCTACCGCCCCCTTCTGCTCCAGCGCCCCCTTGCCGCCCCTTTTCGTTCTACCGCCCCCCTGAAAAATGAAATCGCCCCCTGGGGGGCATTATCGCCCACGTTAAGAACCACTGGCTTAAGGCACAAATATGCCTTGGACAAACTCTGATAGTTTTTAAACACAATCAGGATTGATGTTTCTCACTATATGCTGAAAAGTACACATGCATTTCAAAATATTAATGCAAGTTCCACTAGTTTGTTCTATGCCAATTCTACTAATTCTACTACTTTTTTTATTATTAGTGGCAGCCCTTCCTCGTCCCTACCAAGTTAATGTTGACTCTCAAATTGGATGTTTTAGGTTGCTTTGTTCACAGCAAATTCAAAGTCTGCTAAAATGAATGTTTAAGCCCTCTCTTCCCATCAGCCATGCACTGTAGTTGTTGTGCATTTAAAGTACAGTGGTGCCTCGACTTACAAACTTACTCCGTATTGGAATGGTGTTCGTAAGCTGAAATGTTTGTAAGTCGAAGCACCATTTCCCATAGGAAACCACACAGTTAAACTCAAAAGGAATATTAACACCAAATTTTCCGCATCGAAGCTTATTTTGTTTATTTATTTATTTATTTTTTATACCACCCAACTTAATGAGAATTCACTATTCTGGGCATTCATTGTACATAAAAGAATTGAATCCGCCTATACCCCACATCATCAACATAAGACAACAAAATAATACAACGAATAATATCAAAAAACAACAAATTACTAAAATTGCATCAAGTATTTCTTTGATATTCCTTTCTAGTCATTAGCAGCTGGCTGTTTTTATCTTTATTTACAATACCTTTATACTGTACATTCAACTCCTTGGGCCAATGTGGTTTAAGGAAGGAATGTCATTGTTATAAGAAGAGTCCTATGTTGTTCACTGTTTCTGTACTTTCTTGGTTTATCTATCTTAAGGTCTGCATTTTTAACAATTACATCTATTTGACTGGGCTTAACAGTGGCAGAATCATCACTGCAGGCCAATACTGCATGTAGATTACCACATATTTCTATGTGTTACCTTTTTATATCATGCACTGTTGCTGGTTTTTACTTTGGGTTTACTTTGTTGTTGTTTTAAGCTTTGTTTGGTTTATCAACGTTGTATGAATTGAAGAGGGTTTTTTTTAAATCACCCACAAAGCTTCAGCTATTGGGCACAAATAAATGCATAGACAATGCCTATAGAGAACCATTCTGTCCTTAAGATTAAACATACATGTATCTACAGACGTCCTGAGACCTAGATAATGCCACTACACAGATGAGTACTGGTATTTTTTTTTCTGCACTGCAGCACAAAGTGTTACTGAAGTTCTTTCCATTGACTCTAATGGCCTTAATATAGATAACAAGGCCTCATAACATTTCTATTTTTGGCTCATTGATGCCATTCCTACACTGTCTGCTCAGGTGACAAAAAACATACTTTAGTCTCAAATGCAGCACTTGTGAACACAAAAAGCAAGGAACTCGAGACAACCACTTCTAAATCTAATACTCATCCAGGTCAACAACAAATGTTGAAACTGCACCAGAGCACAGAATGCTACTCCTGTCCTCTGAAGATGCCAGCCAGAGACTGGCGAAACGTTAGGAAGAACAACCTTCAGAACACGTCCAGAGAGCCCGAAAAACCCACAATAACCAAACATTGATAAATTTCTGTACAAAGAATTGCCTGCTGATTAGGGGAGTTGTAATTGACCACATCTAGAAGGGTGGGGTAGATCAAGAGAGAGCTGGATGGAGTGACAATGGTGCCTTTCTATATCACTTCTTGCTTCACTGGAATTTAGACTGCATTCCTATACTTACCAACCTGGAGTAAGCTAGCTGTTGTGAATAAAAATGGGTTGGAGGAGAACCATGAATGATGAGCTCCTCATAAGACAAGTGGATACAAATGTGAAAAATAATAAATAAATGCACATTGTGGATGACATCCATTTTTCTCTTAATATATTTAATTTTGAGGGCCATGCATTCAATTATTTGTAAAAGCAGCAATTCATATTACAGTGAGATTCCCATTCATTTGGATCTGAATGGCAGATTCAAGTGACTGGTGTTTGTCTTCCTGATGTTATAGCCACTAGGGCAGCATTTTTGAAGGCAGTAGAGGAAAAACAGAGAGCCGAAGAAGTTTAGTGGATTGAGTCCTGGTCTAGGAGACCTGCCCAGGACTCAATGAGTTAAGAGTCACTGTTGGGCAATGGAAACTCACCGAGGTGGGGTGGAAAGTGATCACTCCTTGAACATCTCACATACCTCAAAAACTCTTGCTTGGTCACCCTAATTCAGAAGTGATTTAACAGCCCATAAGAAGAAGAGGAGGAGAAGGAACTGACGTAATTTGTTTCTTTCTAAGCACGTCTGCAATCCTATAGTCCCAGGACCTTGTTTCAGGGGTGAAAATCACTGCCAGCACGTGTCTGGCAAAGTGCAGGGTGGCAGGTCCAATATGGCACTCCCTCTGACCCATCCTTCCCACTCACTGCACAAGTCTCCATGGGGGTTCCTTCCCCACTAAAGCTGAAACTCTGACTGAAGAAAGGGAAGAGTATACTATATTAAGAGATACGGTAGTGAGCAGGAAGAGAAAGAACCTCGATCCCTGTGGACCACAACCCTCTGAGCTCCTAAGCCCACCTCTAAGACAGAAATGTACTGGAACATCCTACTTGCCCACACAATTCTTAAAAATGCCTTTTTAACGGGGTAAATTTCAACTAGTAAACTTTACTAATAACAGTAATGCTATTCAACACAATCCCGAATAGCTGGCTTTTTCACTCATCTTGCCCCAAAACTCAATTATGCCAGAGTAGGACTAACTGAACGTTATCCAGTTCTACAGAAGGCATTGGCCAGAGCTTCAAAGTGCACGTGCCTCCATCATGAACACAGCAAACGTTCATCCTTCATGATAAGAATTTTTTACATCAGGCAGCTCAGGTCTATTGCATTAATCTTTTCCGGGGAAGTGCTCCTCTTACCAAGACTGAGACCCATATGGTAGTTAGAGTTTGTCTTTAATAAAACTAGAATAGCAATATTTATTGTTGTTGTTGTTTAATTGTTAAGTTCTGTCCAACTCTTCGTAACCCCATGGACCAGAGCACGCCAGGCCCTCCTGTCTTCCACTGCCTCCCATAGCTGTGTCAATTTCATGTTGGTTGCTTCGCAGACACTGTCCAGCCATCTCATCCTCTGTCGTCCCCTTCTCCTCTTCCCTTCACACTTTCCCAACATCAGGGTCTTTTCCAGGGAGTCTTCTCTTCTCATGAGATGGCCAAAGTATTGCATCCTCAGCTTCAGGATCTGTGAATCCTTCCAGTGAGCATTCAGGCTTGATTTCCTTCAGAATGGATAGGTTTGTTCTCCTTGCAGTCCAGGGGACTCTCAAGCGTCCCCTCCAGCACCACAATTCAAAAGCATCAATTCTTCAGCGGTCAGCCTTCTTTATGGTCCAGTTCTCGCTTCCATATATTGCTACTCGAAAAACCATAGCTTTGACTATTCAGACTTTTGTTGGCAAGGTGATGTCTCTTCTTTTTAAGATGCTATCTAGGTTTTATCATTGCTTTCCTCCCAAGAAGCAGGCATCTTTTAATTGCTTGGCTGATGTCACCATTTGCAGTGATCATGGAGCCCAAGAAGGTAAAATCTGTCACTCCATATCTTCCCCTTCTATTTGCCCGGAGGTGATGGGACCTGTGGCCATGCTCTTAATTTTTTTGATGTTGAGCTTCAGACCATTTTTGGCGCTCTCCTCTTTCATCCTCATTAAGAGGTTCTTTAATTCTTTCTGGCTTTCTGCCATCAAAGTGGTAGCATGTGCATATTGGAGGTTGTTGATATTTCTTTCGGCAATCCTAATTCCGGTTTGGGATTCATCCAGTCCAGCCTTTCACATGATGTATTCTGCATATAAGTTAAATAAGCAGGGAGACAATATACAGCCTTGTCGTACTCCTTTCCCAATTTTGAACCAATCAGTAGCAATATTTAGAGCATCCTAAATTAGAGGCCAAGAGCCTAACTAGATAATAGCTTAAAAACAGTTTTGTTATGATCTAGTTCAATTCCAAAAGCAACCATACACTCAGTTTTAAGAACTTCACCAGAAACAGCAGCATTGCCTGTAAATCTATAAGGCAGATTTACAGTCTGAATGCATTCAGATTAGCTGGCAAAGTTCTCAAGTAAATGATCTTGCAAATCAAGGTTGAGGTGAGTGGGGAAAAAACTCTTCCAGTGTCACCTTGAAGTTATATAAAGATAATTTCTGTGTCTGAGGCCGCTGGTAGGATTTCCAAGATAGTCTGCTCATGTATTCTATAGTTGGGGGAAGGGGAGTTTCCCCGATTCACCATTTTAGTTTTTAGGTTCCCAGCCCAAGGCATGTTAAAGAGGTATTCAGCTCCAGAGAGGAAACAGCTTCCTTGGATTACTTTAGGGCTACGACTCTAGAAGCAAACAAGCCTGTCAAATGAAAAGAAAAAGCAAAACCACTGTAAAGAGTGTTCCAAAAGAATAGCTAAAGGTAAAGGTTCGCCTTGACAGTTTAGTCAGTTGTGTTCGACTCTAGGCGGCAGTGCTCATCCCTGTCTCCAAGCCGTAGAGCCAGCGTTTGTCCGGAGACAGTTTCTGTTGTCACGTGGCCAGAGTGGCTATACAGAAGTGAAGTTTAATCCAGACAAGTCTTGGTCAGTCAAAAGGCTGACTAGGCAGTAGGGCTTCAATCTATGCTGGGTGGGATTACATTTCCCCTGAAAACACAGGTTTGCAATTAGAGTGTGCCCCTGGATTTGCCCCTGAGCCTGGATGTCCACGTGTTGGTGATGGACAGGAGTGCATTTGCACAGTTAAAACTGGTGTGTCCATTACATCCACAGTGGCACGTGCCTTAATTACATTCTGTTTGGATTACTGCAATGCGTTCCTACTGGGACTGCCTTTGGAAAGAGTTTGGAAACTTCAGCAGATCCAAAATGCCGCAGCAAGATTCTAAGTGCTGGCTTTGACTAATAAGACCCTAAATGGCTTTGCTTCTGGCTATCTAAAATGCCACCTCCCTTTATGAGCTTGCCTAGATTTGAAAATAATCAAGGGAGACCTTTCTCTTGATCCAGCGACCATCATAAGTGTGCCTGGTAAGGGCACAAGAGAGGGCCATCTCTGTCACTGCTCCCGAGCTGTGCAATTCCTTCCCATGGGAGGTCAGGCTGGCCCCCTTTTCCCTGTCCCTCCACCAGCAGACACATATCTTTCTCTTCAGACACTTCCCCCCTCAACACCTGGCTGCCTAAGAACAGGGCTGTTATGTTTTTGTTATCTCTCTCTCTCTCTCTCTGTTAAAATTTTTAAATATGTTTTCAGAATGGTTTTAAACTGTTTTTATCCACTAGTTTTTAATTTGACATTAACATTGTAATAATTTAACTTTTTTTGCTTTGAATATTGTTTGTTTTAATAGTGTAAGGTGCCTTGTTGTCTTAAGGAGAAAGGTGGGGTCTTGATATTTTAAATGACTAAACAAATAATAAATAAATAAATGGTTCTTGGATTATTTGTTAGACTGGAGGTTCTATGAGGGTTTTTTGTTTTTATATGTTCATTTTTAAAATTGTTTGTATATTTTTGTTATCTTCTGGAAGCCGCCCAGAGTAGTGGCTAGTCTACTAAATGGGCGGGGTATATGTCCAAACAAATAAATAAGTACAGTAATAAGTAATAAAGGCTTTTAGCTTTCACGAGCACATAGGACTGGGACTGCCACCACTGTTCAATACTGGCTAGGATGTCCGGCACCGATAGGATATAGAGTTTTAAGTCACCTAAAAGGCCACAAGTCCCCCAGCTCTGGGCTAAAGGGCCAAACATACATCATACCGATTTAAAACCCTCTTGCAACCTCTTAAGGAGGCCCAAAGCAGGCTTTTTATGAAAGGAGACCTAGGAAACATAGCTGCTTCTGAAAAGCCAATTGTCACAGTGGTAGCAGCTGAATCGCCACTACCAGGTGGAGAATGTGCCACGCTGCACAAGGTAACTGAACAGTTAGAGGTTTGTACAGCTGGCCTTTGCATATCCAGTGCCTCTTATTTAGAGACCCAGACACGGAGGGGTGTTTCTCTTGATGTGTACAGACGCAACATATGAATTGGGTCTAAAAACTACAACTAATGCTTCCTTTAAAGAACTGTACTATTTATAACTTAATAGTCATCCTTGTCTGCTTCCATATTAAATTATCCATTCGGTTTCAAGTGTCACTTCTTCCAGGTTTCTGTGTATTCTTATCCATCACTTTTTCATATTATCTATGAATGCAAGAATATAGTAGTCATTTTGCATGTGTTCAAACAATCGTGGCTGATGTCAAGTAATAGAACAGATCATCAAAGCCTTGAGTGTGACTACAAATAGGCACATTAACAACAAAAACAACAGACAGTTTAGCAGGAAAGTCTGAAATGGGTCTACCATCACCAAGGATCCATCAAACATAGCAGTGACGAAGCTGTCTCTGGTTAAGTGGGAAATTATAGTTGACAATGTTAACAAAAATGATGAGCTACTGACTGTTTTAGTCCACATCCTAGTCAAAAGGGCAAACAAACAACTGTGCAATCTTCAAAATAATAGCTTGAATTTATGCATATTTAGGACTTTATAACATTAAGGGCTGATGCCTAGGTTTTCTTCTTTGTTTTGTTTTTCTCCCCTTCCCTTCCTTTCCTTATCCCATCCCTCCCCCCCCCCCCTTTTGTGTCATGTCTCCCATAGATTGTAAGGTGGAGGTCACCAGCAGCTATCTTGTTTTTACTGTAAGCTACTCTGGGAGCCTTTCTGGCTGACAATCAAACTACAAATATTTAAAAGAAACACATAATTTACTTGTGAGTCTCACTGCACTTCAGGGGGCTTATTTTTTTAATAGGTATGAATGGAATCGGCATCACACAACCAAGCTGTAAATAGCCATTTGTCTGATCCCCTTGATCCCCTTTGAGAAGTAAGAATGACAGCTCGTCAACCAAGCAGCACAGAGGCTTTCCACAAATAAAGAGTGTAGAAACACACACACACACACACACACACACCTTCCTTTTGGCAATAATGACTAAAAATACCTGCAGAGAAGTAGAAACGCTTGGAGACTAGTAAGGCTGAGAGGCTCCCCTGTATGATTGGTCTCAGTTGACAGATCATGGCATTCGAATGAAGGACCCAAACCTATTACATTCTTCAACACGGACCTGCCTCATTGTTAAACTGCTGCCACAGCTGCAGAAGCAGCAGCAGCCACCTTTAACAGATCTCACATCTTCTTCATTCTAGTCACACAACATGGAGACTCTGGCAGGACAGATTGGCACAATACATAAAACACATTTGCAGCCCTCTTTTGGAACTCCGGCACAAGGACACTTGCAAAGAACAGCCTTGCCCTGCTTTTAACACATTGTTAATTGTGGAAGAGTCTGCACGTAGCATTCATAGTTCAATTTTCAAATGCCGCTTTAAAGACACACGCTTTCAAAACCTTTGCATCACATTTTCCATTGCCAATCCAATCTGCTCAGTAATGTGCAAAATTTATCCTAGGTGGCATTCCTCCAGGCTTCCATTACACAGTTAGCACCACTTTTCTACCAGCGATATGTCAAAGACAAAGCAATATTTGAAGGAGGCTTTTTAATGCATCAGATGGTTCTCTGTCATCCAGTTCCCTTCTTCACCATCTTTGCTCCAGTTCAGCTGGCCCTTCGTATGTGCAGCGTTCTCGTTTTTGCATTAAACTTTCCAGAGTAACGGAGAAACGGAGGAGATTATATGCCCCCAGACACATAAACATGAGAGATTTCAATATACTATTTCAGTGGCTTCCATGGTGGAGTTCATTCATTTCAAGAAGAGTGGTGGCTGGGGTACCACAATGGGAAAAATAGAATCCTAGTACAAAAATCTCTGCTGTGAGGACTCAGGATGAGGAAAAACAAAACTGCAAAGGAAATCTGAGCATTTGTGGAATAACAGTTTTCAAAATGAGGCATAAACCAAGTCACCTACTAGCAAGAGAGTTTATCACTGTTAAGGTTCCATGCTGCCACAGCTCAAGAATCTTCACTGTGACCATCATGACTGGGAAATCCACTGCATCAACTACAGGTATTTACAATACTGTACACTGGACATACACAGATACACTTGCCATTTCATCTAAGGTACTAAATAAGAAGAAAATAATCTCTTAACAGGATGGTGGGTAATGAAAACAAGGAACAAGTATCTTCAGGATAGAACCTGAGTAACAGAGAAAACTAAAAATCGCATGTCAATCCATATTGACATATATAGCATAAAGCAAGTGTATGAGAAAAACTTGTAGACTTTGAGGAAACTAGGGTTTCCTGCAACACCATCTCTCAGAACTTGGGATCTTTGTTGTAAAAGTAGAGAAAGCTTTTAAAAATGTACTAGGAATTACAGTATAATGTACAGTACTGCTTTATCTTAAAGCAGTTCTTCAGTTTACAGGTTATTTACAACACTGGAGCACCATATATGGTGGTGGTGGGAAATGTTTAATGGTAACTGTTTTACATTTTAGGGATTTTTTCCAACTAGATCAGTGCTTCCCAACCTTGGACCAAAACTCCCAGAAGACTTCATACTAGCTGTGCTGGCCAGGATTTCTGTGAGCTGCAGTCTGATAACATCCGATAACATCTGGGGAACCAAGAATGGGAACCACTGAAATAGTCTCTCGCTCACTGACTCACTCTCTCACACACATCCCAAACCCCTAAGTGTCTCAAGGAAGGGGAAAGTACTTGCTCGTTTTAAAAAAAGGTTCATAGATAAAGTGAACATCATGAAGTTTTTTCCCCTACTTTGGAGCAGGCTTTGTTTCCATTCCCATGGCATAGCTAAGGGTGACCTTCAGTTCAAGATATTAAATTACAAAATGTATAGTTCAAGGTGACAACTGGAAAGTTTTTGCACAGTTTCACATGCAACTACAGAGTAAAGAACTCTGTGCTGATCCTTTACATTCAGGGTGTGGCCTAGAGTGCTCTTTTAGACCAGATGGGCGGGGTATAAATCAAATAAATAAATATGTTGCTGTTAGGCTATAAGGCCCAGGACTGCCTGCTACTGGTCATGCTGGAACTCAGGCTGAACAGCATCCAGAGATCCACAGAATTCCTAGCAGACATGGGATATTCGTCTTCCAGGGGAGACAAATACAAATATTAGAACCACAAGTGCTTGGGTGGTTTGGATCCTCTCCTCAGAACCAGTCGGTCCACTTGCTGCTCATTACACAGCCCACACATTCACCATAGTTCATATTATGCCAATTGCAGAATCGTGCTTCCCTGCCTCCCTGAGCTGCTGACCACTCAGCAGCTGCGCAGGGAGACTCGACATCCCTTGCTAGAGTGGTTGGCTGTGCAGGGAGGCAGGGAAGTGTTGGCTGGCCTACTTCTGCATTTGGTGTGATGTGAACAATGACAGCTGTCTGTGGCATGTGGCAAGCAGTAAGTGGACCACTCCACTTATGAATATCTCATGTCTAATTCCTAGTCCTGCCTTACACATCTGCAATTTCACCTAACCTTAAAAAAACAAAAGCAAATCACTGCCACAGAACTTCCTTTGTTTGGAGAAGATGAAAAAAGAGATATGAAGGAAGTATATCTTCATGAAATATCCCCCCTAATGTAAATAGAAATAAGGAAGATCTGGAAAGAGATTGTTACAATAGGAAAGAGGTGCTCTCACATCTTCTGCTGGAATCATTTTTTTTTCCACGGGATCAAGCAACAAGATCATCTTTCCACTCCAAGCATAACTGCTTCTGTCCAATCATCACCTGCCCTGGTGGCTTGTTTGGTTTGAGAGCTGCCTTGCTCAAACTGAACCCTTGCATCTTACAGTTCACTGCTTGCCAAATGCCATTAGTCATTTTGCCCTATATTCCTTCCCTTTCTGCAACATTTAGCTACTGGAGGGTAAATGAATTCCGCCAACTCACTTGCATGCAGACAATGCCAACCAAGCAATCATGTGCAATTTGTGTAATAGAGAGGCAGTGAATAAGACTGGAAAATCACACTTCCTACATCCAAGATTCCCCCTCTGGTTCCACGTAAAAGCTTTCAGCAACCTTCATAAGTGCAGAGTGGGAGCTGTCCCACAGTTTCAGGAAAGCATGCAGAGAAGGGTGGGTGACTGAAAAAACTGAAATAGAGCAAAATAGATCCTGGCTGTACTGCATACACAGAACAAATGAGAGGTGACACAATTATACAGTACTTCCTATACTCCTGCTCAGGAAAAAAAAAAAAACTTCGGAGACATAGTGAAGAATCACACATTCACAGTGCCAAAATGCTGAAGTGTTAAGGGTAGACAGAAAGTGACTTTTTGGGTAGACAAAAACGCTGCCTTTAGGAATGATATATGAAACCCTCACAATAAACAAACAGCTGAGCAATTATAGTTTTAAAAAAATACACCTAGTAAGAGCAATATTTAGGACTGGTCATTCAAATTCCAAGTGCTGCCTATTGGTATTTGTTGTATTTTGCACTTTGTTTAATTTTTATCTGGTGAGAGGCCGTAAGTCTGCACATGTATCTATGATCTTGCACCACAGCATTGGCTGTCAGTGTGTCCCTGGGCCCAATTCTAAGTACTGATCATATTCATAAAGCCCTAAATGACTTTATTTGAAGCATTTGCCTTCACTCACCCAATCTTCTCCATAGTTGACATCTGCTTCAGGATTTTTCTAGGGTGCCAGTTGTTAAGAATAGTACAGTTAAGATGCATAAGAAACAATGCCTTCCTCACAATGACCCCCAAATGATGGCGCTCCTTTGGTGCTAATTCGTGCCTTGCCCTTCTCTACAAGGAAACCTGATGAATCTTCTTCTTTAAACTCAATAAAACATATGTATTGAGTTTAATACTGGTTTTATACCTTTCCCCTGAAAGGAATTACATGTTGCCTCTCCAAATATTTTGTTTACTGCCCATACGGCTGTAACAGTTTCCTACCTTATCCTTGCTTCTGTTTATATATTGGGGGCAATGAAGAGTTATTGCTCATAGTGATAACCACCATACTATTAAAATTACTCATTGTAGCATACAGCGATTACTTTTAGAGATCAATGCAGTTTTTTTTTTAAAAAAATCAACATGGTGGAGAAAATAAAAGACATCACACACCGACCACTCAAAAGAAAATGTCTCAGAAAATATAGCATCTTATGCAGAGTAGCAAAATTAAATTAATCAGCTGTCGGATGCTGTAAAGCACCTCCAAATGCAGCCGTCACAACAGGGCTACATGATCTCACCTTTCAAAACAAAAGGACACAGGACAAGTCCTCTCTTGTGGACTGCAGGGCTCAAGCAAGAATTGGGGGAATTTTGCCCACTCTGCAATTTAAGTAACAACTTAAATCTCCCTTCTCTCTAGATTTATAAGGAGGATTAGAACAAAGTTTATAATAATTTTTTTTGCAGCCAAGAGATATCAGAAAGGTTAGCAAGAAGGCTTTTACCAAATATCATCCATTGTGCAGGTACTTATTTAGCAGTCATTTCTAATATGCAGCACACCACACAGGTAGCTGTTCTGGGAAGCCAACCTTTCCTGCAAGCAATCCTCCCAGGGGTATGATGTACAATAAGCACTTAGGAATGTGTTTTGCTGCAAGTGGAACTAAGATGAAATAGCAATATTAAAGGAGATGAGTTTCGTTTATGGAGTGGCCAAGTACGCCATTATTCTAGAACAATGGGGGATGGCAAAGAGGGAGGAATGTTCCTCGGTATGATTTATGCCTGCCCGGTAGTAGAGGAAAATTTTCAACCAGCTAGCAAAATGGCCCTGAGTGCCAAATGTGAGTCAGTTTAATGGCTAGCAGAGTTCTGCTAGATGAGTTGTGTCATCTCAATACTTCCACAGCACTAATATTTTAGATGACTTCACAGGCATTACCATCATTCAGTAACACCACCTGAGGAACAGAGCATGATCCTGACCACCAGTTCCAAACAATGAGATCAGAAGAACAGTCCTGTGCATCTTTACTCAGATGTTAATGCCTTGTTTTCAGTAGGGAAATTACTTCCCACCTAGTAAACATGTCGAGGACTGCAGCCTAGAAACATGTAGGCTAATGCCCTGTTGCCTAAACACAGAGCACAAGAGTAATCACGTAAGTGTCCCCTCCCTCCACTCCAGCAGGCTACCCCATCATATGTCCATTCTCACGCTGGCTGCAAGATTGGTCACATAACTGGTGATGCAATGGGGATCCTGCAGGAGGTGGGATGTATACAAGACTCCCCTTTCACTCTTGTCTTTAGCCAATATGACCAGAGTCATGGAATACAACCCTCAGGCTTATATTTACATTAAGTGTAGAAAAGATAGAAGCCTTTTCTAACTTTTTCTTGTACTGTATTCTTTTCAAACTTGGGTGCTTGAATTGAGTGAAATTTATATGGATTGCATTTTCACATAGAGAGACCATATCACATGATTCCAAGCAGGCTATTTTCAAAAAATCATCAGCCATCTGGTCCGAAACTCTCTTGAGCAACTATCACTGGGGGGGGGGGCAGTGGAGAGAACTGAGCAACACCAACCCAGTTCCTCTTAGGGACAAACTAGGCATGATAGTGGTTGCCAAAATGGCAGTGAATGTGCTTAGTTTTCTAGCTTTGAATACAAGATGCACGGGGAGGTGTGCAAAGCCATATTGGGACTGCAGTGTGTGAAGAGCACTGGGGAGTGTGTTAACCCCGAACTTGTCAACCTGTGCCCCTCCAGGTCTTACTAGACTATCCTTGCCCTCAACTCTCTCCGGGAAGGGCTGATGGGAACTGTACTCCAGTCACATACGGAAGATCACAAATTGTCCACTTTGGGGTCAATGTTTTCTCTCAAAGAGAAGTCCCATATACCACTGAACTATGCAGGTTATTTGTCCTGGGAAGGAGACAGACATTGGCGCCAGTTTCAAAGCAAACAGGCCTTCAAGACAAATTTTTCCCACTTACTTTGCCCTTCCTGTGACTTGCAATCTGTCCAACCTCAAGTTTAACTTGAGGACAGGAGTGAGAAGTCACTGCCGGACTGAACTTTGTACTTACTAAGTCAATGGGGAACTTCCCCACCCTTTCACTTTTCCCGAGGAAGGTTCACCAATGTGAACTCTGAAAAAAAATCCACAGGCTTAAAGATAACCTAATTTTTAAAAACAACTTGGAAATAAGCCAGGGCTGTGCCAATGCCAGAGCTGAGCTCAACAGGTACGCAACCAGGTATGAAAAGAAACAAAGTTTTGATGAATCAGATTGTAAGCAGGAGGAAGACGACATTACAACAGAAGTATAATTGATATTACTGCTCTCTAGAACTTTCAGTTAGCAGATGCTATCTAAACCTCTTCTGAAGGAGGAATCTAAAGATGGCAGAAAGAGTGGAGTTCTGCCCACAAGCACCAAAAAAAAAAAAAAAAAAAAACCCACAAGCTCCCTGAGGCCAAAAAAAGGGCAATCCTTCTGGTGCCCTGCCTCATCTCACATACTGGAGCTTTGTGGATGAAGGAATTCCACAGTTCTGAGCAGCTCAGAGGATATGACCTTGTGGCCAAGGACACAAAACATTCTGCTAGGTCTAGAGGCTTCTCAGCCAAGACCCACAAACCTCAAAACAGATTTGTGAACTTCTCCACAAATGTATTATAAAAATGGGGTCTCCCCTACAATATGCAAATGTATCTTCATTTATTCCGGTTTTGCCCACAAGTACACTATAACTTGTCAGTCGGTAGTAGTGGACCATGCCAAGTAGAACGCTATGTATGTACAGGATATGTTTGATGAAAAAAAAAAACAAAAGAAGAGAAGAAGAAAAGAAGAGACAGACAACTATATGTTTTATAGGTACCTGCAATGTACAGGAACATGCCTGCAGTTTCCAGTAGCACCAAGAGTCCAGAGAAATCATGAAGCTGTGTAATTCAGTATTCTCCTAAACCTGTTCTCTCTCAGGGCAAATGTACTCAAGAGCTTTCCCCTTTTAAAAGGGTGCCTAAACTGCATATCATTGTTGCCCGACATCTGTACTAATCCAGGTCAACTTGCAAGAAGAGGCAAGCAATTTGCCTATTGTTCTGCTTTGCAAGACTGTACTGTGTAACTGGAGCTCAGGAGCCAAGGAACTGCTTTGTACGTGAAAGGTGCAAGGTTCAATCCCTACAAACCATCAATCAAAAAGGGTCTCGGGTGAGTAGGTTTGGAGAAGGTTTTAATAGTTGCAAGAAGTGGGTCTATGGTTTTCCAAAAACAGCCTCACATTTTCATTTGGCATCCTCAGTACAGCCACAGCAAAAGATGCTGCATTATTGCAGGAGACCTCGGTCCAGTGTTTGCACTCTCAGAAGATACCCAAGAACAACAGTATAACCAATAGCAGAAGGATGGAGAGAATGTTATTATTAGAAATATTCCCATCTGAACAGAACTCAGTATCTAAGTACCTGCAGTGCATGCTGATCAATCTTCCTCAGCCTGCTGTCCTCCCAGAGTACTCAACTACAGTTTCCATTTCCACCATCCTCAGAAACCTTAGCTATTGGATGTACCAGCTGGAGATGACAGAAGTTGTAGCCCCCCCCCCAAAAAAAATCTGGAGTGCACCAACCTTAAGATATCACAAAAAGAAGGAGCAGAGGATACACATATGTGGTTCAAATATATTTAAGGGGCATATTATATAAGCTGGTAATTGCAGCAATAGCCAACAAATGTCATAAACAATATGTAAGCAGTTTCATATATGGTCACACAAATGGTACTGTAAACTCAGCTTATCATCCAAGGCTTAAAAATTTTGCCAAAGTGTTACAAATATAAATACACTAAATCTACATTACTCTTTTTGTCACTCTTTCTTGCCCTTTCCCTCATCGGAGGCAATAATTCCATATTACAATCAAAATTTCAGGGAAAGATACAAAAATTCTTTACATAAACTCTGAACGTCCATTCTGAGACCACTGACCATTAAGAACACAATCACAGCTTGTGGTAAACCAAACATAATGTACCAGATAGCCACACATAGCAAGCTTTTCCTGGCCATAAAACATTCTTCCATGCAGGTTCGTTCAACATTTTACAAGTCTCTTTGATTTCATCCAAGCATTTCCATTTGGGCTGTGATATCTTATCCAATGTAGCCATTCCCTCTCCCACTCCTTCCATGAAAGATACTTTTGCAGTGCTTTCAAAAGATGTGTGAACAATTAGGTTTACAAAGAAACTGGCCCCTTCAAATGAAACTAGAACTGATCCCTGGAACTGGGCCAACACTGTGGGGCAGAGAAAGAAGGATTTGCTCAGAGTCAACACAACATTTTCATGGCTGAGGAGAGTCTTGAACTCAGGTCTCCCAGGGCAAATTCACAGACAGTATTTGACAGGCCTGGACTCCTTCTCAAACATTAGCCCATTCTCCAAGGCTATCATAACAAACGAAGGTAATTTGTGGTTTTCTTTTCAGAGCTAATTTGCTTGCTGTAAAGTTGAAAATTTACTACTGTTCCAATCTGTTCCACAAAACCTATGCAGAAGTTATCTCTTTTGACACCGGTTCAATCCAAATAAAGGCATTAGCCTATCCATGTTCTATCGTTTAATTTCAAGGTATATAATCTTAATCATTTTAAATCTGGTACAACCTGAATGTATTTACCTTGGTTGAAATTGTTAGGAGCTGTCAAGTCACTTATGATGTATGGTGACCCTCATAGGGTGTGGAATACATTCAAGAACAAGTTTACCATTGCCATCCTCCAGTGACTTTCCATCACTAAGCAGCAATCTGAACCCAGGTCTCCTGAGTCCCAATCCAACACTCTGTCCACTGTACCACACTGGCTCTCTTTAAGCTTATTTCCATCTTGAAGCTAGGACATATTTACAAACATGCAAATGCACATAGAGAAGAACTATTTTCTTCTACCAAAAGGTTTGTCTACTTTATATTTAGCAAGATGTGTTACTTTTTTTTTTTAAAGCAGCTCATTATAACTTTCCACACAACTAATTCTCAGAAACGGAGACCTAAAGACTTCCTCTTCCTTCAGCTATGGGGAAGGGGGGGCAGGTCTGAAAGAAAGACAGATGAGAGTGAGCAATTATTTAGGAACTGGTTTGAGTTACTGCTGCAGTCAGAAGCAATGTAGGCGTTCTGGTTCTTACACTTGCCAACTACATGTAACCTTTTTCTATTCCGTTTTTTACCCAACACAACCTACAGTAGTGGACTGGAAAGAAGGATGGAAGGATATGAAAGGAATACAGTGTTACTGCACTAGTTCTTCACTGCCGTCATTCACACTCGGATGAATAACTGGACACAAAGCTGCCATCTTCAGCACGTTTCTTGAAAGCAAGTTTCATTGAACCTTCCTCCCATGCAATAGGAGGAACAAGAGCCAGACAGTTCAGGATTTTAAAGTCCATGTAGCTTTAGCTGAGAATGGAAGTGCCCTGCTTTGGCTGGTTTGTGGTGCTAGTAGTTTTGACCCTGTGCTTCCTCATATGCTCAGACACTTAGCCAATAACAACAACAGCAGCAACAACAACCCCTAGCCATTTGAAATTTCCAGGCTGCAGGTAGAAACCTGGGGCTGACACCATGGTTCAGCGAGGTCATGGCTGAGATAAGATTTGAATTAAAGGCTTTCTCACTGCCAGCTCATTCCCTTTTTATCAGGGACGCTAAACTAGTAAATTGGTTTAGGGCTACTGGTTTCCTTTGAGTGGGAAGTTTCATGTCATTGAAGAAACCAACTCAAGCAACACCCTTCAACAAAGGATGGGTTACTTCCCACCATTTAGAAAGTCAAAGGCAGAAGCACTACCCAGGACTGAAGGATGGAAGCTGGGGATGAGGAAACTGCAAACTGTTTTGTGTTCAAGAGGCCTCAGACCTCGTCTGGGAACTTCTTGCAAAGGCAAACCTCTGGATCAGAAAAGACGGTCACGGGGACAAAGGCAAGGTGAAGCTATGCAGAGCTTTCTCCCTGTTATTTCTGCTGGTTTCCTCTACCGCAACGGTGGTGCTAATATTTTGCTTCAATAAAACTTCAGTCAATTTTGTAAAGAAGTCTTGAGTGGGGCCTGAAATTCTTGAAGCCATGTTGCCACTTCCAAAGCCTGGAGGATAAATCAGTTTCCAAAAGCATATATAGGTTTGATGTACGAGTTCTCCTAAGCGGGGGGGGGGGGGGAGGCCCTATGAAAAGCCTCTTTTTATTATCGTAGATGCTCTCGCAAGAGAGACAGACAGAGAGAGAGAACTTAGGAAATCCCATGGTGAAATTTCACTTCAGTCCCGCTGGGAGACCTGTACAGCCCTTCCCCCAAGCACAGATAATATGAAGGTAGTAACAATGGCCTACCTGACAAGATTGTCTGTAAAGGTTATTGAGGTGTAATACAAGGAATGCTCTAGGCATTCAAAAACTGGGACATAAATGCTAATTATTACTGACTGGTATGTTCATCTAAACTAAGCATCTTAAACAATTTGGTAAAACTATTCAACACAGCTGCAGTAGAAGCTCAAAATTGGTAAAAGGACTTAAGACAAACACATGAACTCTTAAAACGCAAACACAAAACCACTACTACCTTATTCTTTTAAGCTCAGCATACATGAAAGATATGAGCTTTTGCTGGGGAAAATGGACAGTTTTCTTTCTTTACAGTACGGTGACATACAGTATCTGCCTTAGGCATGCTGGCTATGTCAACAAATTATCTTGCATCGAACTGTCTAGACTGTTATTAATATGCAACTGATTCAACTAGCAAGGACACCCTCAGAAGCAAGCTGGAAGAACTGTTAAGTGGAGAATTATTCGCCTCTCCAACTGAATCAAGCATTCCAAGGAGAAAGATAAAGAAAACCAGATGTGACTCATCACCGGGTATGCGTAACAAGCAAACTAACAGAAACAGCTCCTCTTTCTTTAAGAGACAAGTAAAGATGAAGTCCCCTTGGTTAAAAAAATAAGAATAAAAAAAAATGTTTCCACAACTTATGTTGCTACTGAACCTTTGTGGTAAAGAAAGCTGGAACTGAAAAGATGGTCTACAGAGAAATACTTGAACGGCTCATTGTGATGTACTGTAAATGGTTAACGGTTTCACAGCAGTTAAGATCCACATATACATACACTTCTAAAAGCCCTGCAGTAGACTTGGGTTAATGTTTGTGCTTGACTGGAAGATCTGATCCTGCAACTTATCATCTCCATCAACATGCAACTGTCACAAGGGAGATGCAACTTACATGAGCACTCATAAGCTTTTTGCACACACGTACCTGTCTAGTTAGCTACGCAAGCCAAGACTCTTCCCCCCCCCTCCACTACCCCTGTTTGTAAGACAATAGTTTTACTAAACACTCAAGGTCCTAGCATCAACTCTACAGACTCAACTCAGGGCACACTACCTGAGGTACTGCCATGCCCTAATGAGGAATCTCTTGCCCTGCATCTCCCTTTCCCCATCCCAGCTGATCACTCTCTAATCATTCCTTCCTTCCCCATCTTTGTATTTAGGCTAATCACAGATTTCACACAAGTCCCTCATTCTCCCATTTCTCCTGACAGTATTGTCTACCAGTTTAGCTTAACCTCATTACCCATTTTCCCTCTTTGGAAGTATTTGTTAACCCCCTCTGGTGTCCAAACTCCGCGACTGGATGTGTAGAAATCACCTACCAACTATCAGGATTCTAAAACCAGCCTTGAGCATTTTGTTCTGGATAATTTTATTTTATTTTTAAAAAAGAAGAAACTCAAAAAGGTGATGCTCATTTTAATTTTATTACAGTACATCTCTGCAATCAAGTCACTCCAATAAAGCACCTGGCTTGCACTGACACACCAATTAATTACCTTGAAAAATCAGAGAAAGAAATTTAGGCGGCTTCTACAGCTGTCAGTTGTCAACAGTGGGTAAAAAAAGGACACCCCCGTGTTCCAAAAGGAAAGGGGGGAAAAGGGGGGGACACAGTTTTGTCTTTCTAAAAATTAACCCATTAAGACAATAAGGAGAGAACTCCCACGAACTTCCACCGGACCTCATGTGCGCCCCGATTTCGGGTTACTAAGAGGAGTTCTAGGATTCGAGGCAAGTAGCTTTGAAAGCGGGCTGCTTCGTTAACCGTGACATTTATGACAACGTCGCTTATTTGGAGAAAAAGAAGGAAAGGATAAAGGAGGAGGAAGGAGGAGGAAATCTGGATGAGACAGAACGAGAAACAAAAGAAAAGCAGAAAAGCAGCTCCGATTCATCCATGCCCGCGCTAAAAAAAGATTTACAGGAGTAATGTAAATGGTTCACCTGCTGCCAGTTCTCTTCCAGGGATGGCAAAGCGGAGAAGTACCCGGTGTCGTGGACAAGCTGCAGCTCCTGGAATATACTATAACTAGCCAACACATCCATGTTGTAGCTTCGGCTGCTGCGGAGCAAAAAAATGGCAAACTCCAACCTTTTTCTTTTAGGTTTGTGTTTGGGGTTTCGTGATGGGGTTTTAGTTCTGTTCATTAAAAAAGGAGAGAAGAGGGAGAGAGAGGGAAAAAAAAGCCCTTTTCGGTCAATCCAGACGCCCTTTTTTTTTCTTCCCCCTCTCTGCTTGCCTTTTGTTTGTTTGAGATATATAGATTATTTGTAATCACACTTTCAAGGAGAGAGAGGAGGGGAAAAATCAAGACGGGAACAAGAGTGGAGGGAGGGAGGGAGGGGGGAAGGAAAATAGCCTCATCCACAACCCAGTGAGAAAGGATAAATGCACCCAAACATCTACAGCGCAAGCCGTCAGCCAGGCAACCAAAACGGTGGGGGGGGGGGGAAGCGAGAGAGAGATAGAGAGAGAGAGACTTCTCCACTTGTAGTAAAAAGCAAATCGCCTTCCAGGGCTGTTGCTGACTCCAGCTCTTGGGCCGGGGAGGGGGGGGGAAGAATGCAAACTCACTGACACGAGACTGCCATCTATTTCTGCATTGCTGCTGAATGCAATCTTTGCTCTTTATTTTGGGGAGGTTGCATTTTCTCTTGCGCGCGCGCGCGCCCCCTGCGCGCTCTCCCATCTTCCTCCCTCATTTTGCTCGCGCGCGCGCGCGGCGCTCCCCCCCCCCCAGTCCCAGCGCTCCTCGCCCCCCTCCCCCTCCCGGCCCCTTCTCCTCTTTTCCGCGCAGTCGTGGGATCTTGAGAGGAAACTGTCCATTAAGGCAGCGCGTGACCATGTAAGGTAAACAGGGGGTGGGACGAAAGGGCCGCTCATGAAGTCACTGGTGTCCAATCCAAGGCCTAGGCGAGAGGGGAAGGTGGGACATAGCACGGAAGGGCCAGAGCGATTGGACAAGGGCTCCAGTAGACTGCCGCCTAATAAGGCAGTGTAAGCGGAGCTATTTTTAGAGAACTATATAAAGGGACGGGCCGCTTGTTGCGCGGCGAGACTTGGGAGTGATGGAGAGTTGCTGTTTGTGTGATAGTAGTGTGTGTGTGGGGGGGGGGGGGTTGTAGAAGAGCGTGCGGTTTGCAGAATGACTCTCCAACTGCGTGGCATGCAAATTTCAAAGGCGCTCAGGAAATAAAAGAGGGTATCTTTGCGTTGCAGCAGGCTGCGTGTTGCATTGCTGGAGCAAAGAAGGCGGCAAGCCTGGAAATGGGGTGGAAGGCTTTCGTCGGTGGGCCGGCACACGGGCGTGCGCAAATGATGGAGCTAGGCTGTGGGGCGGGGAAGAGGGTCCCTGTCTTCACGGAGAAAAAAAAAGTGGCGTGGGGCTTGCTGAAGTGGTTTAGACCAGTTTCCCCCCTCTTGAGAGCCCGAGAGCAAGAAAGGAAGTACTGTACGAAATTCGCCGAAGGAGTGGCGGCAGGGGAGGGAGAGAGAGAGAGAGAAACGTTTCCTCGAGAAAGTCCTGGGAGGACGAGCCTCAGAGACGTGCCAGAGAGCTTGTCCGCATTATTGTGGACTTAAGTCATTGCGAGCCACACCACAAGCACGGGGAAAAGGCGCGCGGATAATACGGGTGTGGGAATCGTCGAGCGCGACCTCTACTTGTGAGGAAACGGGGGAGGGGGCAGGATCGGTCCCTCGGCTGTTGACCTTGGCGCGCTCCAAAGAAACTCGTGGCTCTTGAATCTGGGCGCTCCCGGTTTGGCAGCGCAGAGGCATCCCGAGACGCTTCTTCCTTTGCATGCCCCCCCCCCATGGCTTGAAATTGAAGATAGCAGGAGAAAGTTGCCATGGGTGCCTTTTGGGAGCCTGATATATGTGCCCTTGGTGTCGCGTTCCCGCCAGAATGGCGGGGCGGGGGCGGGGGAAAGCAGTTGGGGCTGTGGTGCAGTTGGAGGCGGAAGGCAGACGAAAGTGGAAAACAAAACCGATGTAGGGATAACTTAAAAGAGAGTGGCCAGAATTTACAGTTGAACGCCAGAATCTTCCTCTGCTTATATATTTGGAAAACTGGAAGGCTCTTCCTGCTCCGTGTTGGAAGTAAACATGTTAACGGACTGGGCTGAGGAGTTTTTCCATAAATGGTTATCATGGGCCACATCTGCTTCCCTAAACTTCTGGTTGGGGGTGGAGAGAGAGAAAGGAGTTGGATTTGCAGCCAATGCAGAGCTAACGACTGACCGGGCTGCCTTTAATCTGATGTTTTTGCTGCCACAGTAAAACAGACAGATGCACTGCAGGCAAGATGAGCTTTAAATGATAATCAGTTTAAAGCAAGTTAAAACAGTTGCCAATAGGTGCTGATCTGCCCTCTGAAATTCAAAAATCACAGATTTTGCAAACATCACTTCACTTGCACATTTCTTGGGCTTAACTCCTAATTTTTTGGTTTGATCCCTTGTCACGGCAATATTAAGAAACAAGTATGTTTATAACCATAATGGGTGTGTGGTGGAGGTGCCTCATGTTATCTAGTAATTTGGTTTAATGAGAGTTGCACTGCTATATGCCTGCACTTAGGTGTACAGTACTCCCTTAAACAGCCATCCTGTGTGCAAAGGTGACAACTATCCATATGGAAAGGGTGTCATTCTGTTTGCATCATCCAGTGAAAACGTCCACTAGTCATTGTCTTGAAACCCAGCTGTGTGTCCTGTCCTCCATGTATTGTGACAAGGTGTGAGAGATAAAGGTGAAGAAGTTGGTGAATAGTTGCAAGAAGCCAGTTAGTGGGAGCACTGTCTTTTTCCAGAGCTCTAGGAATTTGGAAAAAGCACATTAAGCAGACAGTTACAGAATTTGGGTTTTGGTTCTCTCCTCCAATCTCAGCAACAACCAGGCTGAAGGAAAGTCCTCCAGATCACGCTTTAATTTTTTAATTTGTTTTATTTTAAAAATATGTTTAGGAGTCTAAATATCTAGAATTTGTTTATGACAACTTTGGTCAGGCAAGATTACTCTCAGTCACAGTGGCCCTGAGTTTATACCTTTGATAATAAGAATGGATGTCTCCATGTCTAGACACAAAACTAATTCAGTAAAAAAAAGCATGCCATTTAAAATCCATGTGTAGTTAAAACAGATCTTGTTCCATGCCAAAGGAGAACTAATGCCTTATCTAACATAGGCTTAGAATAACATTTTCTGTTATATAATCATTGAAGTGTCTAGTCCAAAATTTGCTCATTCGTTTGAATCAAAACATGAACTTCATTTCCCACTCCTGTTTTTCCAGCCATACATGCCTGTTAGTTTATTCCTACTCTCATTTCCCCATCTCCATCTATCTTCTGCATTTTCTGAGATCCAGGTTTTCCACCTGGTTTGTCTGTCATGCCTCACCTTTTCTCCTGTTTGATAAGCACTTACCTGTATTATTCCTATTCATACTTTCATGGCCTCATTTCCCCTGAGGAAAAAGGAGCATCAGAATATCTGATATATGAGAGCAATTCAGCTGATGTTAGCCAGAGAAGCCTAGATCTCTTAAAAATCATGGCTACAGACTTTGCATTGGTATTACAAAATATCAGTCTATAGTAAGCCTGCTGTAGAGCTGTTTTACATATTGAAAGATTTAAGCTTGAAAGATCCCAAAAGGGACCATACATGCTTTACTAGGTTTGGTAGCCCTTTATCACAGTATTCTTAATACCAACACTCTCCCCCACCAGAATGATAATCTCTCGCATAGTAAAGTTGATCAGTTTTTCCCATCAAACTCCTAGTTACTCAGCACATGGAAGCCTCTTCACTGTGCTTCTGGATGAATACCATATGTATTGGGCAAAGTCTCTTGCACTGGGGAGAAGGCCAAGATGTGCTTTGTTAGAGATGCCGTAGTATAAAGGAGTTTTTAGGTGAAGCAATATAATCTGAACAACTGATTCACGCCAGATAATTCGGGACTTGGGCATCAAAGCTGCTTGTCAGAAGGCTGTCAGAGAAAGTTTTATTCATTATTTGAAAACTCAAGATAGAACCTGAGTAAGCCACCACAATCCTTCATTTTGTTTAATACAAGTAAGTGCCAATTATTCTGGCTGCTTATTTTGGCTACTTTCAATGATTTGGAAAATGAGAGACAGTTACTGATGCTGATGAAATGCCAGTTATAAACAGTTGTTTACCTCGTTGTTAGTCCAGATAGGAGACTACACGGGTTCCCATCTAAAAGATACTACAGATCCCTGATTTAACAACTCGTTCCCCTAAAAATGGTTGGCCACACCTTGAAGAATTTCATCAGGAGGGCTATAAACTAATTTGGAAGGAGGAAAGGGACACAAGCTTGGAGGTAAAAGACAGATGAAGGCTTATGCACAATAAGAGGAACAGACCAAGAAGCTCTAATTGGACCCAATAATAATCTACATAAAAATGTATGAAAGAAAGCAGGCCACAAATCACCATCTCTGGTGTCTGGATACAAATGCTAGGTGTATGGGAAACAAACAAGAACTGGAAATCTTTGTTCAGGAGGGGAGAATATGACTTGAAAGGAATAGCTGAAAATTGGTGGAATGGCTCCCATGACAGCAGTTGGAGGTTATAAATTGTTCAAAAAAAATAGAAAGGGAGGTAGAATCGCAGTATATGTCAGAAACATATTCCTGCGCAGAAATACAGGAGGATAAACTTGGTTGTCTCATCAAGAGCATCTGGATTAATGTACGAGGGGGTGCTGATAAATATTGAGCCTTTCCCAGAAAAAATTGAGCTAGGAAGCTGTAGCTGCCACACTATTCTACATATTTCCCTAGGAAGTCAACACACTTGCGACATCTGTCCTGCAGCTTCTTAAGTTCCTGCAAATAAAATTCTTCTGACTGCTGGTGTAACCACTCATTTGCAGCATTAGTTGCCTCCAGAACACTCCCAAATCATTGTCCCTTTACGTGTTTTTGAGTTTGGGTAACAGATAATAGTCAGAAGGAGTCAGGTCGGGAGAATAGGGTGGATGGGGCATTACTTGAAAGCCTAAGGACATCAATTTTGCCATTGTTTCACCTGCAGTGTGTGACGAGGTGTTGTCATGCAACAGGATGACACCTTTGGAGAGCTTTCCTCGATGTTTTTCCTTGATGTTTTGCCTCAACTTCATCAATAAAGCATAGTAATATTTTGCATTGATAGTTGAACCCTGTTGGAGGTAGTCCACCAGTAGAACTCCCTTCTTATCCCAAAAAAACTTGCCATTTGCTTCTTCACCAACCTTTGCAGTCTGAACTTCTTTGGCCTGGGGGAACCACTGAGCCTCCATTCCTTAGACTGTTCCTTTGTCTCAGGATCATGATAGTAGGTCCATGTCTCATCACCAGTTACCAGTTTGCCCAGGAAATCTGACTCATTTCTTGCAAAATGTTCCAAAACAGCCACCGATGACGCCACACGTTTCCTCTTTTGCTCGGTTGTCAACAGTTTGGGGATCCACTTTGCTGCCAGCTTTCTCATTTCCAAGTCGTTGTGGATAATGGCACCAACTCTCTCACATGATATTCTCAGATATATAGCAATACTTTTGGCTATGGATGGCTTTCACCTTTTCAGGCACAGAGACAGAAACAGGCCTTCCAATGAGTTTCTCACTTTCAACACCGAAATGGCCAGTTTTAAAATTGACAACTCAATGTTTAACTGTTGCACATGAAGGGCCACTGTCAATTATAGTTTTTGACATTTCATCATGGATCTGCTTTGCACCTTTCCCTTGGAGAAACAGGAACTTGATTATGGCCCTAATGCTCTTCCACACTGAACTTTTCTGGAGGTGCTGCCATGTTCACTTTGGACCTGAACATGAAAGATAAGTTAAAATCATAGGTAGTTGATTTTTGCACTATTGAATACAGACAAATTGTCCAATACACCCTGCAATTTATAGCTTCCTAGATCTTTTTTTTTCTGGAAAAGGCTCAATACTTAGCACCTCCTCGTAATAGGGGCAAACCCCCAAAAGAATGTGGTAGTTGGTCTCTACTGCTGACTGCCCAATTGAGGAAAAGATACAGATGAAATCTTTGTAAAACAGATTGCAGGAATTTCAAAGAGACATGATGTAGTAGTAATGGGAGGTTTCAGTTATCCTGATATCTATTTGGAGGCAAATTCTTCCAAATATGAAGCTTCCAATGACTTCCTCGCTTGTGTTACTGATGATTTTCTACAAAAAGTAGAGGAAGAAGCTAGAGAATTGGCTATTCTTGATTTGATTCTAACCAATAGAGAAAACTTCGTGGAAGAAGCAGTGGTAAAGAGAACTATTATCTACTATCTTTCATTCATTAAAACATGGATTTGATTACTTATAAGCTAGCTTGTACTCCTTTACTTCAATCACAGTCTCAGTATATGCTGCCTGTCTATCTACTTCGAATTCCTTTTAACTCGTTAATATTCTCTAACTAACTATCAAATATCTAAATACTTCTCAGGTTTCTCTCTGTCTAAACCCTCGATGGAACAGGAGTGATGTGTGGGCTGTCCGCCACAGTACTGTTTTTTTTAATCTTTAGGAAGGTGGGAGGTGACCCTCCTAGGTGGTTCGGAGAAGACTGAACCAGAAGGTCCTTCTGGAGAGCAGAGTGGCTCTGTCACGGAGGAGACTGGTTTAGCGGTGGGTAGCGAAGGCCTGCACAGCCTTCTGGAGAGGGCCTGCTTGCTCCCGGATGCCCAGTTGACCCTCCCATGAGCGAGCAATCCCCACAGGAATTCACCATGGCAGAGGAGAGCGTAGCCTGCGGTGGTGGTGAGGGCAGCCATGGTCTCGTCTCAGCACAGCTGCCGGCAATGGCTCCAACAGAGGAGGTTGGCCCAGTGGAGATGCCCGTGGCTGCCCCACCCAGCCCGGAGAGGTGTAGGAAAATGGAGAACATCACAGGAGCTGCTGAAAGTGGTCCTCCGAGTCCGTTAGAAGCGCCCGGGATGCTTTCCGAGTCAGCAAGGGGGGGAACGGGCAAGGGATGGAGAGGGTGTGGATGAGAAGGGAGTGCCCAGAGAGGGAGCCCACGATGCGGCAGGAGAGGAGCCATTGGGAGTGGAAGAGGCCACCCCAGGGAAGGAAGGAAGGATCACAAAGCATCCAGGAATCAGGCAGGAAAAGCTTTCCAGGAAAGCTCTAAGAGACCGGGGCCATAAAGAGAGAGAGATAGAGGAGGACAGGAGCCCCGAGGCTCTGGGCCTAGCCTTGGTGGGGGTGCCTCTCGAAGGGGCAGCCTGGCAAGGAGGAACCCAAAAGCTCAGACGTCCCCCGCAAGACCAACAGGGGCGCCTGGCACAGGTTTACCACCGGCGAACAGCCAACAGGCAGTGGCCTCGGCTGGAGTTTCCCAAGGGGATGCCGAGGTGCAGACGGTTGTGCCAGCATCCTTCGCCCATCAGCATCCGGGTCACTGTTGTGCTGTGCAGGGCCCATCTCTAAACAGTGTGGCTAATGCTGGCCGGGGTAGGGAGGGGATGTCCTGTTTGAGGAAGGAGGCAGAGGCGCTCTGTGGCCATGGTTGCCCGAGAAATTTTTCAGGGGGGGACCTCCCGCTTCAATTCCTTTAAATTTGTGGAATCTTGGAGGAACCAGCAGGTTTTCCTCCCAGAATGCACGTGTCTGTCATTGCCACCCCCTACGGGTGATCCTTGTGCCCCCTCCATCCTCCAGAGTCAGGACGGCTCCGGTGGAGTCACCTGTCACACCCTCGGCAGTCGATCTGGTCTGTGCCAGGGCAGAAGCTGGTGCCTGTGAGGTCCAGTGCGTGCCCCCTGCTCACAGACTGAGGATCTGGACCCTTTTAGCTACCGCGGGAATGCCTGCTCGGTGTCCTATTCCCACTTTCTTAAGTTTTCCTCTGGGGAAAAAAGATGGTGCTACAACGGACTGTTGTTCTGGATGTTTAGTTCCCTCCTTCTTCATCCGAACATCTGCATGAAATATCAGGGAGGGATATTAGAGTGAAGGGCAAGAAATCTCGTTATAACCAGGATTCAATGGTGTTGTTTTTCTCCAGAGACATGGCAGAGAATGCACACTTTTTCTCCCTTCTGGCCCTTATTTATGTGGCAGTTTTTAAAAGCACGGTTTTGATCTAAATCAGGGAGGAAAACTTCATATTGCTAATTTTTAAAGGATCTGCATCTCACGCCATCTCAGCCTGAAAGAATCATGGGAGTTGTAGTGTGAAAAATCAGAAGGGGCAAGGATTCCAAGTAAGCAAAGTTCAAGATAACAGGACCGTGGATGTGAGCCAGAGAATGGAGTTGTTGTTTCCACAGATTTCCAAGCCTTCTAGTTACAAATTATATAGGAGCAGTAACCAATAAACGCCTAGAAGTCTTAAATCCAATGTTCCTGTGGCAAGCTTTCATGCAAGCTTTGGATCTTCGTGTCATGAGTCTTTGCCGAAGCTTGTCCCTCAATTTGGCTACTGGGGTAGGAGAATCTGGTGATGATTCAGTTGTCTGTGCTTCTAATTGCCCAACTGAAAATAACACATCAGATGCCAGATCTTCTTCAGCTGAACTCAGTTGGTCCTCTTGTGCCAGCAGGAGCAATCCAAAGAAACACCCTGTTACAAGATGGGGGGAGGATACGTGGATTCATGAGAAAACAAGGTTTGGGGGCTTGCTGCGGTGCAGTTGGCAGTTCCTGGGAACAGCTCCTGGGAAACGCTGGAACCGCCCGATCTGGGGGTCCTTTAGAATATGAGGGATCGAAGGAGAGACTAGAAGTCTCTCTGAAGCAGTTGGTGAGCAACGGAGGTGAGGGAAGCTGAGCAGCAACCTGGTATTTCTTCCCTCTGAAGAAGCCACCCGAGTATAGATTGGATGCGGGTGCCATCTTTGGCAGTGAGCTGTGAGTAACTCACCCCCCGAGGAGAGGAGAACAAAAAAAATACAGTGTTAAAAATTTACAAATTTAAAATTTGTACTAATACTGAGGTGGGACAGCTGGAGATTTTTCCTAGCTGCGCCTTGACATTTGGAACGTGGTTTGTCACTTTGGAAAATCATATCTAGGATGGAACCGTACAAAAATTGAGGTTGGAAATCCTATAATTGTTGTCAGTTTGGACTTTCTTCGTGGGATTGCATGGGACTCTGGTAACAGAGGTTGAAAGATATAACATCATTGCTGGGTCTTTTTTTTTCCTTTTCCTTTTTCTTTTGAGAAGAAGGAGCATTTTTGATATGGTTGTTCTCTAAATTGCAGGGCTGAAAGCTGACTCAGATAATTAAATACCTGGGTTAAGATTGGAGGAAGATCTCAGGAGAGATGGTTGGTTGTGGGCTTTGTTTATGAGTTAAATAAGGGAAACTTTTCAAAGACTAAGTGGTCTATTCAAGGCTTGGTTTTTTTTCTTGGTAAATGGTATATTAAAATTCACAATCTCTAAGAATATTGAGATATTGTCAAGGAAAAGCCTGAAATGACCTCCAAAGCCCCAAATACCTGGAACCTCTCCTGCCCAGTCTCAAAGTCTGGGAAAACTAGTGGCACAAGCATCAGACAAAGCATGGCAGAATACCACGCAAAATTTATTAACAACAGGGTTTCAACAAATAAATGAATGTCTCAACTAAATAGCGCATCAGATGAAAGAGATGAAAACTGGATTATCAGAAGCCAAACAACACATAATTGAAGTGAAATCAAAAACACAAGATCTTGAGGAAAAAGTGAGAGGTACAGATAACTAGAGTGAACCAAACTGAAGAAACCCTGGGGGGGGCAGTATAGTCCCTTCCTGCCTTTCCCCCCCCCCCAAGGCCTAGACTCACTTTTCTCCTCCTCCTGGGGACGATCGTCCACATCAGGATTGGGTCCGCCTATCCATCTCTTGAGGACGTGCGCAACGAAAACGGTGAGGCACAGCATTTTGTGATGGAAACAGGGACGAATTGCAGGACCGATTCTGTGAAACCTCCACCTTGGCTGTCTCTCAACAGAGTAAGCCTTGATCCCCCTCCTCCTGAGTAAATTCTGTTGTCAGAACATTGTTTGTGAGGTCACAGAAGGCTGCCAACCTGAGCTGGCCTAGTAGGTTCACCAAAGGAAAAGGGCTAACACTTGTATGTTGGTGACCTCCCTATTCATAGATGGATGAAAAATGAATATCTCCCTTCTCCAGATCTCTAATACCACTGAGGACAAGCCGTAGTTAAGCACAAGCACAAAATAGGCTCATTTGTATAGATTTATCTATCTTTTAAAAGATGGTTACCCTGCCTTTCTCCTTTAAAAAGGAGCCAAAGCAGCTGAGCATCCTTAAAAGATAATACAGTATTCAGTTCTTCCAAAAAAACTCACGCACTGGTTTATGAATGTGGGATATTGAGCTTCTGTATTCATGATTCGAAAAGCCAGGAAAGGGCCCGAAATGAAAGCACAATAGGGTGCCCACGTTGCCAGCAGGAGAAAGGATGCCAAGCTTTACCTAGCAGAGGGCAGCCTGGATTTTGACAGCACCCATGGCAGCTGTTTAGAATGAGGGCCGGCATAGGGTCCCTTCCAGCTCAACAGTTCTAAGATGCTGATGGCTAAGTTCCTGCATTCTCTATGTTCTATTTCTGTTTTCAGACGGGCACCCTAATATTGCAACGCTCAAAGACTTAAAACACTGAGCTCTCCAGCCAGCTCTACTACCATCTTGTACGCCCTGTTTTTTTTTTTTAATTAAAATGGTCCTTAGTTTAAAGTTTCTAAAAATCTCATTTTTTCCAGTGCAGAAGGCATGTATACACTTGTTGCTATGGGCCGTAGACTTACGGTGATCCTAACAGGGCTATTTAAAGAGTGGTTTTAACAGTTCCATACACCCCTTGAGTTTTAATGGCTGAGTGGGAATTCAAACCCAGGTCTCTGGAGTCTCAGTCATTAATTTACCCACTGACCCATACGGGATATCACATATATGTACCTATATCCCACCCCCAAATAAGGGAACCATGATATGATAAGCAGAGGCAAATCAAGTACAGTATCTTATCCATATTAAAAATTGGGAGGTTCCTTTTAAAAACTCCAGCTACCTCAACCATGGGTGAAAGTTCATGATGTTGAAAAACAAACTCATTCTGTGTTTTGAGGCCTGTTTTTGTTTTTTTGTTACTGTGCCTTTTCCTTCTTAAAAAAAAACAATAAAATGTAGTTCAATCCTTCTTGTTGCATTGCTTGAGAAACTGAACTTTGTTAAGCCTTTATTCTCAAAGAAGAAAAGAAAAAAGTAATTAGTTGCAAGTAGTTTTGTTACTTGTAACTCATTACTCCTCTCTGTGTGGAGGCTTCCAGAGACCCCTCTGAGAAGAGGGACAGCCAGACATTAAACATGGAGCCAGATTTTAAATCCATGTGCCACCCATCTGCCAGGTCAACATTTCATGGAATCAGAAGGAACTGGGAATTTTAGGGCAGAATCTCTGTGGTTTTCTTGCTTTTTATTTTCGGCAGGAAGCCTCCAAGGTCAACCCGGAGACTTCCAGCTCTAAAGATCTGGTAGAAGAGGGTGGAAAGGGCAGCTCCAGGAGAGCTGCCGTTGGTGCAAACGGACGAGGTGAACAGTCTGATCTGGCGGATGGCATAGGTCAGGGAGAACCCAGATGACCGGCATGCGCAGAGAGTCCCAGGTTCATCCTCCAAGTGGGTGAGGGGGGGGGGGACAGATCCAGGCCGACCCAGGTGGAGGAAGAACAGTCTGGTTTACAAGCAGGCAGCCTGGAGAGAACCAAGCTGGCCATCTGCATGATAAACAGATCCAGCAACCAGATGTCTTCAGGCACTCATTCAGAGACACATCATTTCCCATTAGAGGGTTGCCTCCCTGGCTGTCCATTCCTCTGCTCTGTTGTCTGTCTGTCTGTCTGTCTGCCTGCTGTGATCTCTGAGCAGGCTCAGGCCTGCCTCCCTCTTCAGCCCTGCTCCCGTTGACACGTCAGGGTCCCGGGTGCGAATGGTTGCCTTCAAGAGTGGGGAGCAAGGGATCCAGCCAACAGCACAAACAGTCCTACTAGCCAGGAGAGGAGCAGGGGAACGGAAACCAGAGCACGGAGCCAGAGCCGAAATGCTGGGTCAGGAATCATGGATCTGGAACACCAGGGCTCAAGAGCACAAGAACAGCCCGGCCAAAGACTTCCGTTCTTTAAGTACTCCGGGCTCCCAGGTGGACCCCCTGAGAGCTCCGGCAGCTCTTGATCCTGCAAACATTGGGCTCTTCCTGGGACCAGGCTGGCCCCAATCCTGCAGCTGCCAGGGTGGTGGTGCAGGGTGAAACCCTCCTGCCACGCTGATCCTGACGTCATGTTACTTCATATTGTTCAAAATGGCCAGTTTTTCCTTGAGCCCTCTGTTTTTGTACCCGAGTCTCCCAATGCTCTAAGGGAGTCCAGAACCCAAAATCCACAAGGCTGGGCTGCACTCACCAGCCAATGTGTCAGCCGGGGAAGGGAGCCGCCACCATATCCACAGGAAACGCTCCGCCCAAAAGGGAGGTTGGTTTGCATTCAAGATATATATGCAAAACCAAAACCAGACATTCTAATTTAAACAGATTTCAAACAGAGTGTATGGAACGAGAATTACAGTTGCGTTTCATGAGATGTCACCAGGTAACCCATGGGTCTGCTGCTGCGTCAGATATACAGTTGCTGCTTGTGACGAAGGTGAAATCCTGAGGAATGGGAAATATGAAATTTGGCGTCTGAACTTTTCTATTTATTTATTTATTTATTTATTTATTTGATTGGATTGCTACCCCACCCATCTAGACCAAAGGTCTACTCTGGAAATATAGAAATGCAGCCACAGAGCATGGATTTGGGGCTGGGCCAAAACTGCACTGGAACTCTGTTTGGATTGGTGTTCATCATCATCATCATCTTTGCGAGGCGAAACTGAGATGAGGGGAAGAATAAGGAATGTTGTCATGAGTCTTTGGGGCTGGCTGGCTAGCTCAGGGGGTTGAGGTCTCCGGCTGGGGAGCCTGAGGTTGGGAGTTCAATTCCCCTGCGGTGCTTCCCGGGAGAAGAGTGGCCTTGGGCAAGCTGCACAGTCTCAGGGAGAACCCGAAATAAAGGAACGGGAATGCCACTTCTGGGTATCCTCTATCTTGAAAACCATGAAAAGGATCACCAGAAATCAGAAGGAGCCTTGTGGCTTGTTAATCAACTTGACCATTCGCCTATGGAGTGTCTTCGGGATTTGTGGTTCCCTGTCCTGTTTCACATAGACGTGAAAAACGTGGAAGAGGCTGCCCGGAAAGTGAGGTGGTGTCCCCCAGCGAGTGCCAACGGCATCCAACTCAATTGGCTTTTTAAGATCTCCCAGGAGGCCAGGTTGCTCTGATTCTGTTTGAATCAACTTCCCAAAAGCAGAGACACATGGAGTTGTGCAAAGAGGAACCCCTGATGGATCTTCTGGTCAATGTCGCCTCAGAGGGCGACCGGGGGGCCCTTCCTCCTCTCTGGGCCCAGATGTCCCCCAAGATCCTGAGACTCACGGAGGGCTGGGGCAGCAAAGCCCTGAAATGGGGTGAGTGGCAGCCATGTGATTAAGGAAGGCCACCAGGGAGCGGGTTTGAATTGGTGCAAAACACATGTGCAAAGCACTGCGCCTCGGAAAAAGCAAACCCTACAGTTATAAGGTGGGGGATGCTTGGCTTAGCAATGTGAGGAGCGAGAAGGATTTTGGAATTGCTGTAGATCACAAGCTGAACATGAGTGTCATGCAGCGGCAAAAAAAGCCAATGCTATTTGAGGCTGCATTAACATAAAGCTAGTCTCTGAATCCCATGAGGTACTGATTTCCCTCTATTTGGCACTCGTTAGGCCTCTTCTTGAGTCTTGTGTCCAGTTCTGGACACCACACTTCAAGAAGGATGCTGACAAATTGGAGCAAGTTCAGAGGAGGGTGAGGAGGGTGATCAGGGGACTGGAATCCAAGCCCTAGGAAGAAAGAGGGAAAGAACTGGACAGGTTTAGCTTGGAGAAAAGAAGAGTGAGGGGAGACAGGAGAGCCCTTTTGAAATACTTGAAAGGTAGTCCTACAGAGGAGGGGCAGGATCTGTTCTCCATCACCCCAGAGCGCAGGACACAAAACAATGCAGGCTCTGAAGAAGAGAAATGTTTCCTGGGCTCCTGCCCCATTTCAGAAGAAGCAGAATCACATTCCCTGCCATCCTGCAGCTTCTGAATAGCCTTACCCATTGCTGTACCTGAATTTGCCTAAACTAGAATTTGAATTTGAATTTCTCCTGACTCTTTTAGGCTAAACATTCAAGGAATTTCAAAGCAACCCAATATTTCTCTGATAAGACTAGAGACTTACAGGCTTCTGGCTTTTGCCACAAGCCACGTTAAAAATGAGTTTGGAGGTTCCCCTTCTAGTAAAACATCCTAGGAATTTTTGAGGCAAGCTAAAAGAGTTTCTGAAAGAGAACTGAAATTTCTTAGGATTCCCTAGCTATAAACCCCCACTGCCTTTGTGATGCTGAGAAGAGGAATGAGAAGTGGGCCGTATAAATGTATTGCCTTCTTTGCTTAAGCCTCTTTATCCCAGGAGAGTGTGTTTCATGACTTCAGGTTTGATTTGAACGGAGGAGAAAAATCTCAATAAACAGTACAGTGCAATAAAAGACACAATTTCCTTTCTCGGATCCTAGGCTCCCCACCCAAGCCCTTGTAGTCCCCCTCATTTCCTCTGTGTTTAGATAGCTTCCTCCTCAACCTCTCACCTCCTTGTCAGACTTTTTTTATTGAGGTAAATGATCTTCTTTCTCCTACCACTGAGGTATTTTAGTAAACTACAAGATGCTGCTTTTGTGATAGTTTTTTTAAAGTTTGTTTATATTAAAGCTGTTTCTGATGTCAGCAAATGCACCACATAGCTTAACAACTAGAACAGGAGGAGATAGTATTAAGCTTCACTAGAAAAATTTGTACTGTGCCATCTCATTACTGTGGGAGAGAGACGCACTGCATGAGACTTAGTTTTCTAGGGCAAGGAAATCCTTACAGGCCCATATTTTTAACCTGCTGCTGTCTAATTGAAGGCGTATCTCTGGGGTACATCTCTTTAAATATGTTTTTGCCTCTCAAAACCTTTCTGTCCTTGCACCAATCTGCTGAAAGAGTGTGTGTGGGGGGGGGGGGGGTTTACAGCTGCAAACGTACATTATATTAACACCACACACTGCTTCAAAAGGCTCCCAGAAATCACTGATATTTTTAGTTATACGTAGACAGCCCATACTTTCATCAGTAACGGTGAGACCACCACCTCCAGTGTGGTCTAAAAGTTGCCTCTGGGACTGGTCAACCTTTTAGAATGTGAATATTTTGGAAGGAGGTCATGTGAGTGACATAACTATGTGAGTCTTCTGGTATAGAGAGAATAATTAGCAGCCTAGAATTCTGCCTTTGCAAGTCACATTCCTAGAGAGCTCATGTTTTATTGGATTAAATAAATAATCCTTTTGCTTAATCCTGTGTTTTATCAACGGGTAAGCGGGGGAAATTGTTGCATGTTTTCCTGGATGTTGTCCTTCAGAAGCTTCTGCTCAGTACTTTATTTTAGTAGAGATTGCTGTACTGGGCCATTGGGTCTTGTTGGACAAAGACATAAGTTGGGTGAAGGGGTGTCACAATTATTGCTTTTCCCGACTGAACAGTGACCAAGACATTGTGTGCAACTCTTGTCCAAATGCAAGCTGCCTATAATTGTGTCCTCAAATGGCCTCTGGAGGCAAGCAGATTTCTTCCAGCCTGATGTTCTCCAGATGTGTTAAAATGCAACTGCCATCACCAACAGCCAGTCAAGCTGAATGATGTGTGTTATAGTCCAGTACATTTGGAGCACACCGAGGTGAAGAAGGCTGGTCTCAAAACAGGTCTCTGGAGAAACATACCTTGAAAAAATCCTGTTTTAGTTTGTTTTCCCCCTACCCCAAACGTCTCTTAGATGAAAGAATTCTTATTTTTTTTTAACCTGCCGTGAAGCTGAAATCTGCTGGAGTTTGTTACTAAAGTGTCTCCACATCTTTGAGGGTTTTTTCTACTTTTCTATAACCAAATGACTGCTGGCTCCTGCATATAGCTGAGATTTGATAAGGAAATGCAGGGAGTAGCAGAGGCAGCAAAAGGGGTGATTACATGGGCATTTGTCTATCTCTTTGATAGACAAAAAGAGTCTATCATTTGAGGATAGACTCGTTTTGTTGGCAATCAGATTATGTAATTACTAGAGTGAACCAATGTGCAGGATTGCATGTCCTAGAAACAAAATAAAACAGAGTGATCCCACCTGCACCTTTCTGGGTCTCTGTCAGTGGCCACTCTTTAGGTTCAGGGAGGGTCACTTAGTTTTGGTTCATTTCCAGGGCATGCGATTGCTGGGACTGAACCAAAGCAGACCTTCCTGCTTTAAAATTTCCCAGCTGTTTTCAATTTCCTGATATCATTAGTGGCTTAAATAGACAGCTTAACCACTTAATGATAGTGGAGAAATTGGGAAGTTAAACATTTCCTTCCTCTGCTCTTCTGTGGAGCAGAGGGAGGAAACAAAGTTATTAAAAAATGTATTAGGGCAGTGTTGATGTACTGTAACTTTTAGGGGGGAAATTAATAAAAATTTTCTTCCTGGCAGTGTTAAGAGACAGGAGAGCACATAAAAGGTAATGTTTTTCTTCGCTTTTCTTAAAGGAGGTGGACCAAATAGGGTTGTTTCAAGTGCTTGTGCCTTGTGGATGCAAAGACTGCACCATATGGTGCACTGGATCTCTCTACCAGACCTTAAGCAACCCTATTTGCCTGTACCAGCCAGCTCCAAATGAGCCATGTAGCGAAACTCAAAGGCTCCTTCAGATTCTGTCACAATCAAGATTTTAATTGGTGCCAAAAAATTCATTGCTATGGGAAAACATCGCTAAGTGAAACGCGTTTTCCCATAGAGATGCATTGAAAACCGGATAATCCGTTCCAATGGGAACAGATTGCCGTCCTTAAGTGAAAATCGCCATAGGAAACATCACTAAGCAAAACACGGTTCCCCCGTTAGAATGCATTGAAACCTTTTCAATGCATTTCAGTGGGGGAGAAAAAAAATCACCAAAAAGTCAAAAAGAGTCAGAACGAAGCCAAATTTGGTTAACAAAGGGTTTACTAAGTGCACTAACCATTTCAAGCACTCTCAACCCTTTTTAAACAATGTAACACCTTTTAAAAATAGCAAAAACGGATCTGTCAAAAACATCGCTAAGCGAAACAGGGGGACCTAAACTGTCATCGCTAAGCAAAGCAAGGTCCCGAACATCGCTATGCGAAATTTCCCCATTGGAAACATCGCTAAATGGAGCGCAAGATCACTCCTAAAACCTCATTGCTAAGCGAATACATTGTTAAACGGGGCAATCGCTAAGCGAGGCACCACTGTAGTTAATGGAAAGATTTATTCTAATCACAGCAGATAAACAGGAAATAAGATTCATGAAATTAAGACACAATACAAAAGATATCAAAGGGAAATCAATGCATTTCTAACACAATACAGTGGTGTCCCGCATAGCGACGATAATCCGTTCCGAAAAAATCGTTGCTATCAGGATTCGTCGCTATGCGGGGCAAAAAAGCCCATGGGAACACATTAAAACATGTTTAATGCGTTCCTATGGGAAAAAAACTCGCCGTTATCTGGAAATCCTCCATGCGGCCGCCATTTTCGCTGCCCGGTAAGCGAGGAAAGGGCGTGAAAACACTGCGGGCGGCCATTTTCTTCACCCGGCGGCCATTTTGGAACTACCGATCATCGCAAAGCAATTTTTGGCCATCTAAAACATCATTATGCAATCACAAAAAACGCATCGCTATGCGGATTCCTCGTTAAATGAATCGCTTGTTATGCGGAGCACCACTGTACTGTACATGCAATGACGAAATAAAATGTGTAAAGCAGAACAACCTATATTAAAGTATCAGATGAAATTATAGTTCTACAAAATTAGCCACAGTTGGCCATTTATAAATCACAATATTTTCCACAAACCTTCCAGCAGTCCTGTAGTTGAAGCTCAGTATGTTCCAGCTGTTTGGTCTAACGACTAAGAAAGAAAGAAGGTGCAGGAGAATTGGCCCAAGAGAATCCAGATGGCAAAGAGAGAGTGTGCACATAAAAAAGGAAACAACAAGGGATGTGTCGAATCTCCCAGAAGGATTAGTCTACCCCATTGTAAAAACTGAAGGTTCTCTCAAAATAAATGCAAGCTAAGGCCTAAAGGCCTCGAAGAAGTCAAAATCTGCAAAAGTAAAAATTACGCAAGGAAAACTGAACTGAGAGGCATCTGCATGTGAGTGAATTTGAGCATGAACAAATGTGATGCTGAGTCTGAGTCCCAAGCGACAATTGTTCCTTGCTCCATTGATGCACCTAATTCTCCTCATTCTGATTGTCTTCTTTGTAGATGGCAAACTGGGAGGGGGGGAGTGCATTGCACCACTTTTCTTTATTCCCGGAAAGTAAATCACCCCTTTGTCCTGTGGCACATGATGTAACCATAGCATCTTATCAGGTACACTCTGGGTCTGGTATCCGACCTTGCAGCCTGTCCATACTGTTCCGTTGTCTTCCAGCTCAGCCAGAGCCTTGTTGCCACAGCAATCATATCTCTGTCTTTTTTGCTCATTCCATCATACAAAATTCCAGCCTGGAATGAATTCTCAGCTCCTTTTGCCAATTCTGCTATGCAGAAACAAACCAAAGATTTTCTGATGCCATTCCTCAGGAGGTCAGTAGCCTGTTCCATGGGCCATATATCTGCAGGCCAGTTCGGTCCATATGTCCACAGGCCTTTTGTCCAGTGTACCCTTGTACCATAAATGTAGAACCAGATTAACAGGCCCCCACCAAATGTGGCAGTCCTCATTTTGTCCAGACTGTATGAACTCTGGACAAAATAATGTATAAATCTATTTTATTTGCTTCTACACGCAGAGCAAATAAAATAGATTTATACATTATTTTGCATAATCCTGCTGGCACAAGCCACAGAGCAGAGACGGGGATTTTTTGCTCCCAAGATGTTGTTGGATTGCATGCCCCCAACCTTCCCTCAGACAGAGTTGATGGGAGTTACAGTGTAAGCGGTGATTAGATGGGCATTTAGCTCGCTCTTTGGTCTGCTGCAGGGATGGGCTGTTTTGCTCCTTTTTCTGGTGAGCATATGTGGGTGATCACGGAACAAAGGAAGGCTAATTGCCTTAGAGAGAGAACAAATGAGTCAACAGCGGATGTCAGAGCCAGCGGAGCCTACAGACAACACACTGAGAGCTCTTTTATTGACTTGGCATGATTACATAGTACTGTATGTTATGAGAAAAACAGATAGGATACTAGTTACCTAATCGTAAGCAGGATTAGTTAAAATAACCAATTTGATCTTATGCTCTACCTCTAAGCGAAAGGGCAGAATAAGGGGCTACCTCGCCTGGTGGCAGCTGCCACTTCCTGCCAGGAGTGTATGCGCTGGAACAGAATGTAGCTAGAGCCTTTAAGCAGAAGTTTCCCACCAGCATGTAATGTAATTGCTGGAGTAAACAAGCCGCTTAGAGTGGTCTTATAGGCCAGATTGGCGGGATATAAATCAAATAAATAAATAAATAAATAAATCCCCACAGTGTTCCTGCCTTCTACTTTTAGGCCATGTGTAGAATCACTCCAATTTTTTTTTGTTCATTTCCAGTGTGTAAGATTGCTGGAAATGAATCAAAGTAAGGCTTTGGCTCTCAAGGCTCCTTCCACTGCCAATTTCTCATATTGTGAAGTGGCTTAAGAAGACAACAACTTCACAATATTGGCTAATTAAACTTCCTCTGCTTCATGGAGGGGCAGAGGAAGTGAATTTTGTTTTTGTTTTTTAGACTGTATATATGCAAAGATGATGTGCTGCATCTCTCTCTCTCACACACACAAAGACAAATTTAAAACTTCATTCTGAAAGAGGAGGAGGCAACAATTAAGATTTTTCTTCTCTCTCTCTCTCTCTTTTGAGATTTTTTTTTGTAAAGGTTGGATCAAGAATCTGTCTGCAGCCAAACACACTGCCAACCATCACTGATGTCAAAAAAAGGGGGGGGATCCTACTCTTGTTGTCCCCATCTCATCCTGCTTGTTGGAGGAAGTTTGCAAATAGAAAACAAAACAAAACTGTAAGTATGGCAGCGCATAAGCGCTGCCTTAATACAATCTCAAAAAATAATCTGCCGCTCAACAGAGCAGGGGAAGTATATAATTTGTCAACATTGTGCAGTATCTGTCTTCTTAATACACTTCACAATATGAGAAATTAACAGTAGAAATTGCTGGACTAAATACAGTCACTTGAGGTATGCATGACATTTGGATAAGAGGATTGCTCTAAATGGCATACTGGACCTCCAACTTGACCCTTCTTAGCCTTCTGACCACTTCAGTGAGCACATGTAGACAAGCCTGAGCATCAGTAGGGCCAGACAGACAGTCCCCCACCTACCAGAAGAAGAGGCCATAGAGAGCATTTGTGAAGCTTCCCTCTCTTTTTCTGAATGTAGTGCTTAGCCCTTTCCTTTGTCCTTTCTCAGCTTCTGACACTCTGCTAGCCCTTTGTCAGTACATTCTCAGGTCTATCAAAGACTTAAGGGGTAGGAGCCTTTCAAAAAGAAAAAAGAAAGCTTCCTAAGAAACAGAATTAAGCATCTCCTATCAATTTCCACACAGCTCTCTGCCCCATCCTATGACATTGACTGTATCCCTGGCAGCAGAGAGAAGGGGGAAACAAAACAGTGTCAGGATCTTTCTTGTATATGTACTACAGCTATGTTGCAATGGACTGTGTTGTATAATTTGACAACATCTTTTAAAAGTATCTGTGCCTAGTGCACCGGCTCATGTGACTCATGTTCAGTCAGGCACCCAATTTTCACCAGCTTGTCTTTGTCTACTGTAGCACTGTATCAAAAACTGTTCTCCTTATAATATATTTGAGGTAAGAATGTTGCAGGGGATAGAGACTGGTGACATTCAACTACTTCATCCTGCAGAAATGGAACTAGTTTCCACTAGTGCAAAGCAGTAGTGAACAGAGGTATGACCCGTTGAAAGAGCCTGGAGTTTTCTTAGTGTAATAAGGTGCCCTGAACTATGTCCCTTCACTCCAAAAGCTCAGTTCTGGCACTGACAGCAGATGTAGCTCTGAGCCAAAAGGTGATGTCAGCCTTTACACAAATTATCCTAGCGATACTGTGTCTGAAGTTGGCAAAATTATTCATAACTCTGTGACTTAAAAGTTAAGGGTTATCTATTTTTAGGATTGTAGTCTAAGGAACAGAATACAGTGGTGCCTCGCTTGACGATGATAATCTGTTCCAGGAAAATCACCGTTAAGCGAAAACATCGTAAAGCGAAAATAAAAAGCCCATTGAAACACATTGAAAACCTTCAATGCGTTCCAATGGGCTTAAAACTCACCGTCCAGCGAAGATCCTCCATACGGCGGCCATTTTCACTAAACACAGCGGGGAGCCATTGTCAACCGGCAGCCATTCTGAAACCACCGATCAGCTGTTGAAAAATCATCGTTTTGTGAAGAATCAGTTCCCGAAGCAGGGAACCGATCATCACAAAGCAAAATTCCCCCATTTAGATCATTGTTTTGCAATCGCAATTGCAATCGCAAAAAGATTGTCATAATGCAGATTTGTCGTAATGCGGGGCAATCGTAAAGCAAAGCACCACTGTATAAGTCTTAAGGTCTTAAGCTCTCCCTCCCCACCTTCCTGAATCGATGATACTCTGTTGAGACCTGGTTCACTTGTATTCATTTAGTTGTTCAGCAGAGAGAAGGGGGAAACCACAACTGAACAAAAAAAGGCTTAGGGATGAAGGATAATTCATTTTGATGTTTGATGTGTGATGGCCATTTCAGGCACGAAGGTCATCACAAGATGCTGACCATGAAGAACTTTGTTTTTTCATTCCTTTATCCAGCTTGAGATTGCATAAACAAATTGTTGATCCGGTGGCTGTATGTATAGCAGTTCAGAAGACTGAGGATGGCTTTGTGCAAAAAAGATTAACAGTGTTGTGAGAATGCAGAAAGATTTGTGGTAGAAACATTAAAAAATATCAGAAGGATACGCCTTTCTTTGAGTGTAGATTTAAGTGGCCTCTTTATAATGACAATGTTTCAAACAGCTACTAGAATGTTTAGATCAGGTTCCCCAAGTTTTATAAACTATGAAATTTACTTACCATACCCAGCTGGGATTGGGGGCTTGTGGATCTCTGTAGAATGTCCAATTTACATATATGTGGAAATCATCCAATAATATGAAGAATGAAGGGCTGGCTGACTTGGTGTAGTCAGGTCCCACTTATGAATACTATAAATCCTTCCCACATTCAAATTTTGTCTGGGTAGGAGCTGTAGGTTCACTTACATTGACAAACTATAATGCTAAAAACAGCCTCTAAGGATCAGAGGCATTTATAGTAACTGTTGTTCATGGAATGACTTGATGAAATAACAAGGATAAATAACAGCAAGACACTTCGTTTGATTATTTAAAGGCTTCCATCATGCTACTGATTTCTCCAGAACTCATACTGTCATGTCCTTAATTAAACATTGATGGGTACATGGACATTTCAGCAAAATCACCCTGACTTTACCTCAGAGATACTAAAAGAAACCTGTTCTTGCATTGGACACTGCCCCTCACTTAACAAGATCTTTTTTTTAAGTTTCTAAACTGTCTTTCCAAAATAAAAACAGAAGGGGTGAGAAGTCAGGAAAAATATCCTGCTAAATACAGTGGGGTCTCGACTTACGAACGGCTCGACATACAAACGTTTCGACTTACGAACCGCTCTCATAGGAATATGGAGAGGAATATATGGACTCGACTTACGAACTTAGATTCGAGTTACGAACTGTTTTTTTCCTTTTTTTAAAAGCTAAGTCATCTTAGGTTAAAAGGAAAAAAGAAAAAATATCCCCCTCTAGTGGCAGAAGGCGGAATAGCAGCTTCCCATTGGTTTCTATGGACAAAAAGAGCAGATACGGATTAAATGGTTTTCAATGCATTCCTATGGGAAATGCAGATTCGACTTAAGAACTTTTCGACTTGAGAACTGCCTTCCAATACGGATTAAGTTCGTAAGTCGAGACCCCACTGTAACATAAAACAGTGATTCAGACCATAGTATTTTAGATTATTGCTCTCAGAAACAAAATACTGCAGAATTTTTACAAAAGGGTATTTATGAAATATATTCCCCACTTTTCCATAAAAGACAGTGTTCAAGGCGGCTTAATTACTGTTCAAAAGAATCAAAATAGATAAAACCACATTGAGATAAAAAATTGATATAATCATATAAAACCTGCCATGCCTGAGGAACCAGACCACCAGGGGGTGGGGGGAGTAGAAGCACTTAAGAGGCCCCGTTTCCTCTCTCATGTGGACCCAGCTTTGCTGATGGCAGCCTGCAAGTCTAGCAGGTGCTGGGGTGCCAGACAAGACTGAGAGGGAGGCTGCCTTAATATGGACTTGGAACCCAAACCACCCAAATGAAGTGCTTGTGGATTTGAAGGAGGCATGAGGGTGAAGGGAAGCCACACTGCTGGGACTGTAAAGAGTGAGATAATCCCTTATGAAGCCAGGACACAAGGCTAAGGGACCTAATTGTAAATAACTCACCATAAAAGTTATATGGTTACCTCATAAACTCTTCTCCGGTGCTGTGATGACATCCTTGAAGGAGCTATTTAAACACCCACCCTGGAGGCAGGAACATTGCCCCAAAACAATAAGCCTGGGGAGGTCCAACACCACACCAGAGATTGCCCAGGAAAGAGCTGGGCAGTGGAGTGGACGACACAACCAGAGAATCCCAACACTGGCCTGGCCACTTGGCCAGAGCAGCCTACATGCAAAATTGGCCTAATGCTGGATGAGGCATTTAGTTAATGAGGCTGAATTTTATAGCCTGCCAGTTGCACCACCTTCCTGCCTTCTACTGTCACCTTCTTTGCCACAGAGTACCCTGGTGGACAAATCTGGGAAAGTTAAAGAGTCTCATCTATGCTCTCAACAAGGTCTCTGTGGTACAAACCAAGCCAGCATCTTTATCCAGAATCAAAGTCTGGATAGGGATAAACGCTGCATGGAAATTCCTTTTGCACTCATGAGAAGAGAGGACTCCCTGGAAAAGATGCTGATGTTGGGAAAATGTGAAGGCAAGAAGAGAGGGGGACGACACAGGACGAGATGGTTGGACAGTGTCATTGAAGCTACCAACATGAATTTGACCCCATTCCGGGAGGCAGTGGAAGAGAGGAGGCCCTTGCCTGCCGGAATGGGGTCAGGAAGAGTCCTACAGGATTTAAGGACTATACAACAACAACAACAAAAAAGGTGAAGGAAAAGGAAATGCTTCTATTGTATCCCATTGTTTTCCTCCATCCCACCAGGTGTTTGTTATACTGTATGCAGATACATCCCCACAATAGCTGTGTTGTTCTCCTTTAAATATTCAAACACTACAGATTACCCATCTTGGCTCAGAGGCTCTTGGGATTAGCATATAAATATGGGCACCCTCTTTAAACATTATCCAAAGCATTCTTCGTAGTATCTATGTATAGAGTCCAAATGTCTCATTTTTCATGCCACTATCTTCCTCTGTGCACTGAGATGCCTTTCCTCTGGATTAGTCTTACATTACCTGGAAAAAAGCAACATTTTTGGGGAATGTGCCTTGGAAACTCTCAGATCTCATATTCTTGCTCAGTTACATTTCACTTTCAGGGTTATGTGATTCTTACCAGAAGGGACCTTCATACCCCTTAATTTAAAGAAAAAGATGAATGCTCAGTGCTGTTCTACTTGCCCCCTGTATTGCAACTTGAATTATGGTGTGAAGACATGGGCATGTGTATTGTACAAGTGCATATCCCCACTGGATTTTATTTGGAGTAAGAGGCTTGTACTGAAGCAGGCCAAAATGTATCATGAGATGATGTGGTCCTTGCTGGCAGAGGCATGCTTTTCTGGATGTTTATCATGCCCTTATGTGGTCTGAAGAATTCCATGTGACTTTGGTTGTGATATAATAGCTGGCAACAGGTAAAGATGATGTCAGGTATAAAAAGCCACTCGAGCACAGAAGAGGCAATACATTTCTCTCAATGTTGTAATCTTCCATAGGACTGCATTTCTCTTTTAGGTTTTATTTCCAGTTTGAAAAATCAATATGAATCCACTGCACACTCTGTGGGGTATAAAGCTCCAATGGGAATGATTATAGAACAATAACATTTCTCATTTCATCCACCTTCCATAAACTAAACTACCCTCTAAGTCAGAGGAGCTATAGAACACAAATTACATCATTTTGGCCTTGTTCACATGGGAACTATTCACCTTTATCATGAAAGCAGAAGTACAGGAATATTACCGGTTAGCCTCTTGCATTGGCATCTTCTTCAGTAACTATATAGTTACCACCATCTATATTGTGAACTAACACCACAAATGTTTGAATCAACATATTTGTATGAATCAAAAGGACATTTTATTTAGTCATTAAGTTGTGTCCGACTCTTCGTGACCCCTGGACCAGAGCACGCCAACCCCTCCTGTCTTCCACTGCCTCCTGGAGTTGTGTCAAATTCATGTTGGTAGCTTCGATGACATGTCCATCCATCTTGTTCTCTGTCATCCCCTTCTCTTCCTGCCTTCACACTTTCCCAACATCAGGGTCGTTTCCAGGGAGTCTTCCCTTCTCATGAGATGGCCAAAGTATTGAAGCCTCAGCTTCAAGATCTGCCCTTCCAGTGAGCACTCAGGGTTGATTTCCTTCAGAATGGATAGGCTTGTTCTCCTTGCAGTCCAGGGGACTCTCAAGAGCCTCCTCCAGCATCACAGTTCAAAAGCATCAATTCTTCGGCGATCAGCCGTCTTTATGGTCCAGCTCTCACATCCGTACATCACTACAGGAAATTGTTGGCAAGGTGATGTCTCTGCTTTCTAGATGCTGTCGAGGTTTGTCATCGATTTCCTCCCAAGAAGCAGTTGGAGATTAAAGATTTAGGAGTCAAAATTCTGCAGTTGTATTTTGACATCTTTGAAAGAGGGTGGATATATTTTTTAAAATCATAAATAGTATATTGTGTCTAAATATTCAGACAGAATTGATGTCTCTGTATTTTTAAGATGTTGTCTAGGTTTGTCATCACTTTCCTCCCAAGAAGCAGGCGTCTTTTAATTTCATGGCTGATGTCACCATCTGCAGTGATCACTGAGCCCAAGAAAGTAAAATCTGAGCTTCAGACCATTTTTTGCGTTCTCCTCTTTCACCCTCATTACGAGGTTCTTTAATTCCTCCTCGCTTTCTGCCATCAGAGTGGTATCATCTGCGTATCTGAGGTTGCTGATATTTCTTCCGGCAATCTTAATTCTGGGTTGAGATTCATCCAGTCCTGCTTTTTGCATGATGTATTCTGCATATAAGTTGAATAAGCTGGGGGACAATATACAGCCTTGTCGTACTCCTTTCCCAATTTGGAACCAATCAGTTGTTCCGTATCCAGTTCTAACTGTTGCTTCCTATCCCACATTCAGATTTCTCAGGAGATAGATAAGTTGGTCAGGCACTCCCATTTCTTTAACAACTTGCCATAGTTTGTTGTAGTCCACACAGTCAAAGACTTTTGTGTAGTCAATGAAGCAGAAGTAGATATTTTCTGGAATTCTGTGGCTTTCTCCATAATCCAGCTCATGTTAGTAATTTGGTCTCCAGTTCCTCTGCCCCTTCGAAATCCCGCTTGTACTTCTGGGAATTCTCAGTCTACATAACTGATGAAGCCTGCCTTGGAGGATTTTGAGCATAACCTTGCTAGCGTGGGAAATGAGTGCAATTGTACAGTATGGTAGTAGAGCATTCTTTGGCACTGCCCTTCTTTGGGATTGGGATGTAGAATGATCTTTTCCAAGCCTCTGATCACTGCTGAGTTTTCCAAACTTGCTGGCATATTGAGTGTAGCACATTAACAGCATCATATTTTAAATAGTTCCACTGGAATGCCGTCACCTCCAATGGCCTTGTTTTTAGCCATGCTTTGTAAGGCCCACTTGACTTCACTCTCCAGGATGTCTGGCTCAAGGTCAGCAGCCACATTATCTGGGTTGTCCGGGACATCCAGATCTTTCTGGTATAATTCCTCTGTGTATTCTTGCCACCTCTTCTTGATGTCTTCTGCTTCTGTTAGGTCCCTACCATTTTTGTCCTTTATCATGTCCATCTTTGCACGAAATGCTCCTTTAATATCTCCAATTTTCTTGAACAGATCTCTGGTTTTTCCCTTTCTATTACTTTCCTCTATTTCTTTGCACTGTTCATTTAAGAAGGCCCTCTTGTCTCCCCTTGCTATTCTTTGGAAGTCTGAATTCCATTTTCTGTAACTTTCCCTGTCTCCCTTGCATTTTGTTTCCCTTCTCTGCTATTTGTCAGGCCTTGTTGGACAGTCACTTTGCCTTCTTGCATTTCCTTTTCTTTGGGATGGTTTTTGTTGCTGCCTCCTGTACAGTGTTACGGGCCTCCATCCAAAGTTCTTCAGGCACTCTCTCCACCAAATCTAGTTCCTTAAATCTGTTCTTCACTTCCTGTGTATTCATAAGGGATTTGGTTTAGATTACACCTGACTAGCCCAGTGGTTTTTTCCTACTTTCTTCAGTTTAAGCTTGAGATTTGCTATAAGAAGCTGATGATCAGAGCCACAATCAGCTCCAGATCTTGTTTTTGCTGACTGTATAGAGCTTCTCCATCTTTGGCTGCAGAGAACACATAAACTGTGAACACGTAAATTCTCTAGAAATCAAAATGCACATAAATTGTGCATTTGGATTTCTAGAGAAATACAGTGATGTTTGATTGTTGACTGTTGATTGCATCATTATCAACTTGATCCTTCCTTTTGGTTGGTGGCAGTTTGACTTATAAGCTGCATCAGTGTTATGTGGAAGGGTGCAGGCTGAAGACCAGTTGTACTTTTACAAATCTAGAAAAAAATAATTGTTTGCCTTATTTCCAGCAGGCCTCGCTCAAGTATACCTGTGTCAGCACACATAGCTTTCATCTGTCATTTGGAACCCCATACTTTGTAGAAACCTTTTCCTTTGTTCTCCTCTGAGTTAAGTGCTGTCAAGTATTTTCATTGTTGCAGTTGAACTTTGACCATTTCCCCTTGATTACTTACACAGGGATAAGGTCTGATGATTCAACCATTCACACTTCCGATCATCCAGTATCTTGCCTTGCTTTGGAAATTCCATTATAAGTATGGGGAAGGAAGTTGTTTAATTAGAGAGCCTTCACTCTTAAAGAGTATTGTATTTATTTATATCGTAAATAGGTATATGCTAGAGAGTGAGCAGGGTTATCCACTGGGTGGGGATGCAAGACATCAACCTATCTACAGATTTCCAACTCCAAATCACTCATTTCAGTGTTTCTTTGTTGAAAAGAAACAGGTGGGGGTTTCTTTAGATAATTGTGCATGCAATGTTTATTTAAACCCCTGAAGACTAAACTGTATTGTAGGAAGTCTGTTCTTGTAATTTGCTATCAAGTCACTTATGACTCCTCCATGAACCAGTGATGTCTACAATGTCCTCTTCTCAACAACCCTGCTCAGCTTTTGCAAACTTAAAGTCATGGCATCCTTTATTGAGCCAACACATCACGTATTTCCTTTTCCTCTTTTCTTTCAAATTTTCTAAGCATTATTGTCTTTTCAACAAATCTTGCCTTCTCAATATATGCCCAAAGTACAATAGCCTGTTTACTCATTTTTTGGTTCTAGAGAGAGTTCAGCCTTGATTTGATGTAGAATCCACAAGTTTGTCTTTCTAGTAATTCATTAGTATTCACAAAACAATTACCCAACACCATATTTTGTACAAACCCTTTTTTCTGAATTTTTTGTTCTTCATGGCCTCTGTAAATCACACTATGGGTAATCCGTGCATGCATGGAGCCTCATCAGAATATTCTAGAGCTTCTGAGGTAGCAAAAATACTATACATTTATTCAGACCCATCCCCCTTGGTATATGAACTTTGGTGCCAAGGCTCTCCCTTCAGTTTCTTTCAACTGCCACATTGAAAGCCTCTGTCATCACTTCTGTGAGTCCTTTCTAAAACCCAAAGAAAGTTATTGATTTCCTTTAAAACCTTTCATTTATAGTGAATCTTTAACTATTACTTTGCTTATTAATCTTTTGCAAATAACTGCTTCGGCCTTAGGGCTGAAGCACACACACTCTTTTTTTCCCCCCGAACTGGATTTTCGGTTCATGGCCTCTTCAGACCCATTTAAATGCTGTGTGGCCTGCGATAACAAAATTCCACTCTCTGACGGCCACTCTAAATACCTTTTTCCCCCCTCGGTGAGGCTCACCAAACCTCCTCATGCTCTCACTGCAAACATTTTAATCGCGGAGTTCTCCACAGTCATCTCTCGAGACTTAGGCTTCGGCTTTGGGAACAGTCCCTCTAGCCCGCTAAGCTTAATGGCTCAATCTTTGTGCAAATCCATCTCGCACACTAAAGCCATGGACGAAGCTGTTTCCAAATTGACAAAACAACATCCTTCGGCTACTCCATCCTGTTCTGAGCACCGAGAGTTTGCTGCACCCCCAACATGGGCTGCCAAACGGGTGCACAAGCCCAGACAGTTGATGTCGAAAACCTTTGACATTGAAAGCGGCCACTAAACAAAAGCCATCCACCGATGCTTTGTCGGCTCCCGAACCTTTGCCACCGAAAAAGGCTAAGTCTTTGAGGTCAAAGCCTTCCAAAACTGTTTCCCTAACTCCACAGCCTCTAGAGTCCATTGACCTCATCTGCAATGTTGATCGACAGTCACTTGCATATAAGTACAGCCTTGCCAATTTTGAACCAATAAGTTGTTCCATATCCAATTCTAATGTTGCTTCCTGCCCCACATATAGATTTCTGAGGAGATAGATAAGGTGGTCAGGCACTCCCATTTCTTTAGGAACTTGCCATAATTTGTTGTGGTCCACACAGTAAAAAAGGCTTTTGCGTAGTCAATGAAGCAGAAGTAGATGTTTTTCTGGAACTCTGGCTTTCTCCATAATCCAGCGCATGTTAGCAATTTGGTCTCTAGTTCCTCTGCCCCTTCGAAATCCAGCTTGTACTTCTGGGAGTTCTCAGTCCACATACTGCTGAAGCCTACCTTGTAGGATTTTGAGCATAACCTTGCTAGCGTGTGAAATGAGTGCAGTTGTACGGTAGCTGGAGCATTCTTTGGCACTGCCCTTCTTTGGGATTGGGTTGTAGAATGATCTTTTCCAAGCCTCTGGCCACTGCTGAGTTTTCCAAACTTGCTGGCATATTGAGTGTAGCACCTTAACAGTGTCATCTTTTAAGATTTTAAATAGTTCAACTGCAATGCCATCACCTCCACTGGCCTTGTTTTTAGCCATGCTTTCTAAGGCTTGACTTCATTCTCCAGGATATCTGACTCAAAGTCAGCAACCACACTATCTGAGTTGTCCGGGACATCCAGATCTTTCTGGTATAATTCCTCTGTGTATTCTTGCCACCTCTTCTTGATGTCTTCTGCTTCTGTGAGGTCCCTACCATTTTTGTGCTTTATCATGTCCATCTTTGCTCAAAATGTTCCTTTAATATCTCCAATTTTCTTGAACAGATCTCTGGTTTTTCCCTTTCTATTATTTTCCTCTATTTCTTTGCACTGTTCATTTAAGAAGGCCCTCTTGTCTCTCCTTGCTATTATTTGGAAGAAACCCTTATAGCCTTTGCCCTGCTTCATTTTGAACCTGTTGTTCCGTTTATCTCTTGACTCCCCACTTTAGCATTCCAGTCCCCTATAATAACAAGAACATCTTTCTTTGGTGTCATTTGTAGAAGGTGTTGTAAGTCTTCATAGAATTGGTCAATTTCAGCCTCTTCAGCATTGGTGGTTGGTGCATAAACTTGGATGACTGTGATCTTGAAAGGTCTGCCTTGGATTCGTCTTGAAATCATTCTATCATTTTTGAGATTGTATCCCAGCGCAGCTTTTCCCATTCTTTTGTTGACTATGAGGGCTACTCCATTTCTTCTACTGGATTCTTTCCCACAATAGTAAATATGATAATCGTCTGAATTGAATTCGCCCATTCCCATCCATTTTAGTTCACTGACGCCCAGGATGTCAATGTCCAGGATACTTTCCAAGGGTTTTTCCACCTTACAAGTAAAGGTTTGTCCCTGACAATTCCACTAGATAAAGATTCAGAGAAGAGGGATCCTGCCCCAACCACTGGCTTAGCATGTTCATTCTGCCTTTACATAATCACAAATATTATGCTCATACAGAAAGAGCCACCCATATTAGCAAACAATATTATAAAGCCGAAACCTGCTTGGACCTATCTGTTTGAAACTTCTCAGAAATCATCAGCCCAAAATGGAGTTCGGTGCTGCCAAATATCATATACATGTGTGAAAAAACAAATTTAGAACTGTTTTAAAGGAAAACTTACAAACAGCACAGAATACACAAACCCCAAGACCTATTAATCTGGAATTTAGAAAGATTCCTCCTTTATGAAGAGGGTACCAAATTTCCAAATTTCATGCACTTTAGTGAAATAAATTACATCAATTTCCCAATGGAGATCAGGAGAAGGTGTGAAGATTTATATTTTCACATTTTGATTCAGAACAGAGTAAAGCTGGCTGGAGGAAGAGAGGCACATTCAGGGAGAAAAATAGAGTGATTCCCCCAAATGGATAGAAAAAAGCCTTTAAAGGGAACTGTGAAAGACAACAGGTTAGTATTTTAACAACAAGAACAAAAGGGTTAAAAATAGACATGGGCATTAGAGAGGAAGGTGATAAGGGAGGGAAACTTGTAGAAGGAAGGGAAGATAAAATAGGAAATGGCAAAGAGTGAAACTGGCAGTTGAGCAAAATTAAGTAAAAGCAAAATGCAAAGGAGGAAACAGCAGAAGGGGCATGTCTACTTTGGAAGGCATGTGTAGAGGGAAGAGGGGAAAACATAACATCTGAAATGTTCTTTGCTGACAAGATCTGCACTGGTAAGTTCTGCCTAAAATAGAGAGGCTGAATGATGGAATCACCAGAGCTAATCAGTTGAGGAGAGCTGAACTATGGAACTCCCTGTCACAAGGAAATTACTTTGGCTCCCCAAGGCATTTGGTGGGGCCCCTGTGAGATACGGGGACGTGGTGGCACTGCGGGCTAAACCGCAGAAGCCTGTGCTGCAAGGTCAGAAGACCAGCAGTCGTAAGATCGAATCCACGTGACGGAGTGAGCTCCTGTCGCTTTGTCCCAGCTCCTCGCCAACCTAGCAGTTTGAAAGCATGTACGTGAGAGTAGATAAATACAGTGGTGCCTCGCATAACGAGTGCACCGTTTAACGATGAATCCACATAGCGATGTGGATTTTGCAATCGCTAATGCGATCGCATACCGATGTTTTATTGCATTGTGATGGGGGAACAGCTGTTCAGTGGTTCTAAAATGGCCGCTCGAAGACCCAAAATGGCTGCCAGAACATGGGGGAACATCGCAGAACGGTGAGTTTTGGGCCCATTTGGAACTTTTGGGCTTTTCCGTTCCGTTTAGGTACCATCTCGGTGGGAAGGTAACAGCGTTCCGTGTCTAAGTCGCATTGGCCATGTGACCACGGAAGTTTGTCTTCAGACAAAACGCTGGCTCTATGGCTTGGAAACGGGGATGAGCACCGCCCCCTAGAGTCGAACACGACTGGACAAAAATTGTCAAGGGGAACCTTTACCTTTACCTGTGAGATACGGGAAGTTGGACTAGATGGGCCCTTGGCCTGATCCAGCAGGTTTCTTCTTATGTTCTTTCTTTCTTTCTTTCTTTCTTTCTTTCTTTCTTTCTTTCTATCTATCTATCTATCTATCTATCTATCTATCTATCTATCTATCTATCTATCCATCTATCCATCTATCCATCTATCTGTTACACTGGTATACCACACCAGTTAGTGCTAGACACTACTCTGGATGATTTACATCGAAAGTAACATAAACATAAGATAAATCACAAATAATATCTTTAAAAATAAGCCACACGTATAACACAAATAACAGGGGCCATCATCAAATTTAAAAAACACAAAATGATGGTAAACAGGAATAACCAAAATTATCAGACATGAAACATTGAGAGATATTAGTTTTTTTTAAAAATTGTTGTTGGGAAAAAATCTCCCATTATATTTTGACATTAAACAATTTGAAAGAAAATAAATTCTCTTTAAAAATAATTCAGATAGCTGCCAAAGCTAATACTTACGTAAATACATTACGTATTTGTGTATGTATCTTACACTAGCAATTCATGACTGGTGAGCTTCAGTCATTTTCAGCTGTGTCAGGTGAGCCCAGGAAGAAGCATACTTGAGAACTCCTGTCATATCATAGTTGTGTTCTTTTTCCCTGTGTATCTGACATAGGCTTCAACATATAAGCCCTTTGCAGTGCACGCAAATAAATTAATGGAAATAAAGCTTAGAGACTTGTCAGATCCAAAATATATCACTTGGTTCAAGAATATTCCTTAACCGTGATGATAATTCATTGTATGATGCCATCAAATTATGTTGTGATAACAGCTCTTATACATTACACATTGCAGATGCTTTTTATTGGCTTAATGTGAATATTATTGCCACTGTTTATTACCACAACCTATCTTGTAGTAATTGAAATACAATATGGTGCCATTAATCACTCTGAATACAATATGCTAACTTTAAAGCACCCATGGAAGGTGTTGTTAAATGCTGTTCTAAACATAAAACAATTTGATTTGCAATGTAACAGTTTAGAAAGCCATACAGGGATGTGCCATAAAATAGGATAGGCAAATGCTTAGATTCTTAAGAGTGTTTATGGCTATTTCTTTTTGCTTTGCCATAAAATGATACCTCAGCAAGGTTTTGCATTTTATTTACAGTAGTTGTAGCTGAACATGAACACTGGAAATTTTTGATGCTAGTTCATTTAAGACCATCTGGAATGATGGATCCACAGCCTCAAGTAAAATCCCCAACAGCAGACCAATAAACAGTATAATATATTGAGAATATTTGGTTTTTAACTATGTTAATGTCAGCTGTTTCAATATACCCTCTCTTTTATAGCCTGTTTTATTACTAGAACTTTTATTCCCATTATTTCTTCAGTAGAATCCTGGTGATAAGCTAACAAAACATAAGGCAGTTACAGAGAGAGAAGGGAGCATAAGATAAGGCACATTGTCCAATGACAAATAATGAAACCAGAGGGTACAGTCCAGCCACAGTTCAACCCTATTTTTAAGACCCATTGATTCCAGCAAATCAGTTAAACAAATGATTTAAAATGCTTAAGTTGATTTGGCTCACAAATACAGTAATTGAAATGGTCCACGATCAGAAGCAGTGTTCAGGAAATATTAGTAAGTAAAGAGATTGTTCAGAAAACATGTTTTGATTTCTTCCTTCTTAATTTTTGATTCTTCATCCAGAGTCCCTCTGGAAAACATGTGCAGACCAGTAGGAATTTACATCGGTGCATAGAGATGGGCACAAACCTGAAAAATTGTGGTTTGAACCAACCGGAAAACCAAACCAGTTCACGGTTCGGTTTTTGACTTCATGCCCAGCAATTGGGGGGGGGGCTACCTGCTCGTGGTTGTGCTCCCATCACTGCCCAGCCGCCCACAATACCATCATCCTTGCACCACCTTTGCCAATGGCAGCAGCAGTATGGTTTTCCTTCCTAGATCCCGGGCACTGTCTCTGCACATGCGTCCAACCCCTAGCTGATCACCTTGATCAGCTGGGAGACAGGCGCATGTGCAGAAGGCAGCAACCAGCTTCCAAGAGTTTGGGCGCTGCCTCTGTGCATATGCCCAACCCACAGTTGATCACCCTGCACCCAACCTCCAGCTGGATGTGCACAGGTGCCCAAACTCCACTTGGTTGCCCTGATCCGCTGGGCGCAGACACATGCGCAACGGCAGCAGTCCTGTTGTCTCTGACGATGGCGGAAGTGGTGGCAGGACCAGGCAGTGAGGCAACAGCATCAGTGGGAAGGGGGCGGGCGGGCATCTGTTTTGCCAAAGCAAAACAAAGCACTGAGGGGGAGGTGGGAAATTCACTGCTTCATTTCGCTCTGGTAAAAGAGGATGCCCCAAAATGGGCCACAAAATGAAACACAAACCAGCCTGATCTGTTTTTTTTTCCCCTGGTTCATAAAGTTTGGTTTGTGCCCATCCCTCTTGGTGCATCAGGATAGACTGCAGGACGAGTTGCATACAGTTTTCTTGTTATCTGTCTTGGGCACGAGGAAAGCTGAGTTTTCAGAGTTTGTTTTTTAGTTCGGATCAGTTTAGGCTAGAGCTCCTAGTGGCCACACTGGCTGGGGATTATGGTCCTTAAAGTACGGTAACTTTTCCAAGTTCTGGGAGAAATGTTCACTATGTTTTAAGTTAGCTGGTGGGTTCTTGATGCCTCCTTCGAGATTCTGAACTTTGTTGGGTCGTTTGTGTAATGCAATGGCTTAAGTGCCACAATTATGCCCACACTGCGGGACTTCTGAGGACGACTCTGAGTTCCCTGAGCCAAAAGCCGTGGCAGAATAGCAGCAGGGGCAGAACAAGGTGATCCTGGGCCCTCAGTGGCGATGAGAGCAGCTCATCATGATGTGGGTAGCCCTAGGTGTGATCTAGAGCCCAAATGACCCCCTAGTCCTTAGGTAAGGTGGTCATAGGGCTGGTTATAGCCAAGCTGTCATGTGAAGTACTGCAGATAATTTTGATGCAGGGATGGAGGCTCACCCAGGGTTTCTGCTGCCACTTCTGCAAAAACGTTACCTTATGGATGTACACATCCGCTTGTAAAAACTGCATACAGAGTGCCTGCTGCCTTTAAAGGGGAAAAAAGAGATTAGAATGAAAATCCAGTGAGAAGGAGAGACAAAGTTTCAAAATATTGAAGACACATGTTTTATTCACTGTTAAAAATATCCAATATATTTCAGCCAATTTATTTGGCAGCCTTCTGTGATGGCATTCGTTTAATGCACATGGAAACCTCTTACGGTCTTGTAATTGAGTGGCAACTGGGTAAAGCTTGGAAGGAGAGGGCAAGAGATCCCTGTATGCATTGTTAGATCAACATCCTGGAAGGAGACCACAGAATAAATAGGTTGGTCAAAATGTGTTGGACATTTTTACACTTAGGTAAAATAAAGCCTATGTTGAGACTTTCTCTTTCCAACAGAGTTCCATCCAATGTTTCCTGTTTCTTTTGATTTTCCAAAGTGGAATTGCTCAGGTTTTGTCGCCTTGCCCCTGGCAGTCCAGTCCAGTGTTCCAACAACATCCCTTATGACTAAATTCAACGGTGGAGGCGTGGTGATGATACAGAACAGCCCCCTTCAAGTTCTAGGAGAATAAATGGTCTAAGGACCTGCGGGAGTCGCCCACCTCTCTCTGACTCTAACCCTGACTCTGAAGCCTCTAGGTGGTCATACCAAAGACTGAAACAGTACGACTACAAAGTTTGTACTCTTAACCTTGAACAATGCTCCAACCTTGAGATAATGGTTCACATTTTTGACAGCCTTGGGTCCTCATAAATTATTAGCCTACAGGTCCCAACGGGCCTTGCCAAAGTGGTGATAGAAGCTGCAAACCAGCAACATCTGACACTTCTTACTGCTGATGAAGCGTTTCCTTCATATCAAAGTATGGTGTACAGAATCGAAGCCTGCACATAACTGCTTAGATTACGAATCAAAGCCTTCCAAATCCCACAGGTTGTCATAGGCTGTCACTTACCTGCAAATCATTGGCTGAACTGCAGTGTACGTCTAACAAAGAAACTGGGTGGTAGTTGGGGGAGCTGAGTGAGAAGCAAGGAAGGATGTGTGGTGTATATGATAATCACAAATGAATTCAATTCTTCAAAAAGATCTCCAGTTTATAAATGTGGGTTTTTGTGCTTCAGAATGCCAGCAAATGACCCGATATTGCTGCACAATATTGTGCCCATGTTGTCAGCAAGAAAAAGGTTGTATATAGCAAAGGGGAGCCTGAATGTTGACAGCATCCATGGCAGCAGTCAAGATGGTCTGCAGGTTGCCCTCTCATGCTCACTACTATTCACAAAGTGGCACCAAGCAAAGGAAAATCCCAGAATCTGACTCCTTTTTTTCATCAGTTAACTACTTTTCACCTAAACACTAAGCAATGGTCAGGTTTGCTTTTCCACAGGTATAAATGGTAGTGAGCACAAGAAGGTATAATGTAAACCATCTTGATTGTTGCCATTCTTGTTGTCGACATTCAGGCTGCCCTTTGCTATGTAAAGCTTGGCATTCTTTTTCCTGCTGACAATGCAGGAATTTCCTAGTATACAGGATACAGAAACACAATATCCTGCATTCATAAACTGGAAGTTTTTTGAAGCATTGGATTTCCTGACAAGTGGCTGCTCAATCAAGTCAAGCCTGAACTCTCACTGGAGCACAAATAAATAAATGGAAGTTATTCTATCCTGTACATATAATGAAAATACAGAACTGACCAGAAAAGACAATAGTGCTGGGAAAAGTGGATGGGTAGGTGGGGAACAGTAAGAAGAGAGGAAGACCTAATATGAAGGAGGTTGTCTCAATAAAGACAGCCACAACTGTTAGTTTACAAAATCTGAGCAGAACATACTGGAAAAATATAACATTGCTAGGAAGAGGGGGCAGCAGGAAGAGTGAACAACCTAACATGTGATGTTGTTCGTTTGCAAGATCTGAGCGCAGTTGTTAATGATATGGATTTGGGAGGTAATTAACACATATAGTCACCACATAACAAAAGTGAGTGGCTGGCACATAACATCTCTGGAGGTTTTTTTTTCTTAATTACAGTGGGGTCTCTACTTAAGAACTTAATCCGTATTGGAAGGTGGTTCTCAAGTGGAAAAGTTCTTATGTAGAATCTGCATTTCCCATAGGAATGCATTGAAGACCATTTAATCCGTATCTGCTCTTTTCCGTCCATAGAAACTAATGGGAAGCTGCTATTCCGCCTTCTACCACTAGAGGGGGATTTTTTCTTTTTTTTTTCCCTTAGGTCAGGGAACAGTGTTAAAAGCACTTCTGGCAAAGCTAATTTTGAAGCAATGGACTGAAAACCAATTAATCCGTTCTGGCTGTTTTTTTTTATGTAGAGGTGCGTTCGTACATTGAAGCATTAGTTCCCATAGGAACTAATGCAAAGCTGGTTAATACGTACTCTACCACTAGGGGGAGAACTTTTTTTTAACCTAAGATGACCTAAGGTTAAAAAAAGAGCAGGAAAGTTTTTTTTCCTGTTCTTATCTGGATTTTTGTTCTCAAGTAGAAGCAAAATTTAGCAAATGGAGCTGTTCTTAAATGGAATTGTTCTTAAGTAGAGACCCCACTGTACCAATCAACTGTATAGTGATAAAACAGGTGGAATGGTTGAAACTATGACAGGATGTAAGCACCAAAACACTACTAACATTGAATAAGACCATCACCAGCTACAAAGCCAGAAACAGTATTTTCACACCTTAAACAAGTGAACTTCTGAAGCTTTGTTCTCTAGTCTTTTTTTATATCTTTTTACATATTGTTACAACCAGACACAGAATCCCTTTGTAGTGCATGACTGACCAGGAAGGAGTTTAAAAATTTTCTTCCTGAGAGACAGCTACAGTAATTAGGTCCTGACTGAAATGGTCAAAAGTTCATATTGCATCAGACCCGGAGCTGATTTCCCCTTTGTAGATTTGTGTCAGGAGCCTGGTTTCAGAAATCCGGAGAGACTGTTTACTGAAAGCACTTAGGGCTGGGATGCAGACAGTTGCTCTGTGCTTTTATAATGCAGATATACTCTGAATAAGCCTTGCAAAATTGTATGCTAATTCCCTGGAGATGCATAGCAAAATATCCTTTTTGGAGGGCAGTCATTCCATTACTTTCTTTAAAGCAAGCTTGGGGATGTTGTTGTTGCAGTTGTTGTACTGACTCTTCAAAGAAGACCTGCCTTTCGATATTTTTGGTAACCTTTCATTGCCCTCCAAACATCCCAGTTCCCAGGCCACCAAGTCACTGTTTCATCCTTTTGAAAAGCCTTTTTTAGAAGATTAATATTTCATCCCCTGTAGCCTAGATTTCTTCCATTTTTTTAAAACAAGTCAGGCCAACCATTTTCTTTCAAAATAAGCAAGTCTTTTCAATTTTTTAGATATGTTTTAAATCTGGGAATGTTTGAGGTTATTTGTTTCTGAATGGAGAAGGGAATATTTTTAGTTTTAAAAAACCATAACTCAAAAGCCCTTTGGCACTGAGCAAGAACAGTGTGTCTGCTACATCTGTGCCAAATTTGGTGCTGATCTAAAGCCCAGTTTCCAATTTATAATTTTTTGTTTGGGCTGCCTCCATTTTTAGAATTTCCTTTTAGAATTCTGATTTGCTTTGCTATGCAGTAATTGGAAATAATTAGCAAATCTTTGACTGAAGATATCTAGTCTCATTAAAGTTGCTAGGATTAGCACCTAAATAGCTTGTTTCAAGTCTTTCAATGTGTGTACAATTTAATTTATGCATGCCTTTGCTTGTGTAGGGTATTCACAGCAAAGAGCTGCAATTTGTTGCGAGACCGGCTGCCCTTGAAATGCACCGACCTTTGTCTAAAGGTGGATTGCATTTTTATGGATGCTAACAACAAAAGGTAAGCACAAGCTCAATTGGATGAGCTGAAAGACTGAATTCATCCCTTCATTCCATGTTACTAAACCTCCACACCCAAGCATAGGTTGGCTGTGTTATTAAGTAGGCAACAAACTCTTAAAAAAACAACAACCCCCTTTGTGGCAGGGAAACAAATAAATACTTCAGTCTATAAACTCCTTGGGGATCTGTTGAAAGGGTTTATCCTCTCAAGTGTAAAGTAGAGAGAATGTGGATGTTTGTGTCTAAGACATAGATGCTTAAATTACATGCTTTTAAGTAAAATACAAGTAATAAATGTAATCTTAGGCCATGTCTATAAATCAATAGTCTGTCTTCTAAAAATATGTTTTTAATCTGTAGCTGCCACGTTTATGTACACATTTGTTTTGTATAACCAACAGCAAGGAGATACAGATGACGGTCTATGAAACTAATCCCAGGAGGAAGAGAATGATTCTTCTGCAAGGCAGCTTGATTGCCTTTTGGCATGATTTGGAGGACAAAGGTCATGGATATGTCATTGCTCCCCGGAGTGCCTTGTGGACCAGAATAGAGGGAGACCCTCTGCCCCAGTGCTGTCGCACCTTGCTTGTTCTACAGCACGGACCACTCTTTCATCTGCCCTGTTCCAGTAGCCATCTGTGTACATCTTGGACCATTTGCACTTCATTCTCATCTGCAAACATGCCATTAGCTTCAATGGATGGCTTGAATGGATTGGTCAGATCTGAGATGGTGCAGGAGTGAAGAAGTGTAGGAGATAATAATTATATAGAGTGCAAGTGACTAAACCACTTATAACAAGGGGTGGAGAGCATGTGACCCTTCAGTTGTGATTCGTCTGCCACTTCCATCAACCTGCACTGGCACTGGTGAAGGATTATGGGAGTTGCAATATCATAACATTTATAGGACTATACCTTCCCTGTCTCTGATCTACACCAAACATTTTAAGTCAGTAGTATTAACTCACAAAGATTGCCCTTACTGAAGCCCATAAGGTCAAGAATGTGGGGCTGAGACTTAGGAGAACCAGGTTCAAATCCTCACCTAGCCATGAAACTCACTAAATGATCTTGGGACAGTTGTACTGCCCGACGGGGATGTACAGAGAAGAAAGTGAGGAAGAAGGAGAGCTCTGTATACTTATTGGAGGAAAGGTCATATAAACAAATATGTGCGACAGACAAACATACAAATACTTAACAGTGCTCATCTACATGTCTGCTTGGAAGTACACTGAATAATATTAAAATCATTGACAGGTGAAGTGAATAGCATTGATTATATTGTTACAGTGGCACCTGTCAAGGAGTGGGATATATTAGGCAGAGTCATTTTTGGAATTTCATGTGTCGGAAGCAGGAAATACGGGGAAGGCGAAAAGATCTGAGTGACTTTGCCAAGGGCCAAGTGGTGCTGGCTAGATAACTGGGTCAGAGCTTTGCCCAAATGGCAAGTCTTGTGAGGTGTTTCTGGTATGCCATGGTCAGTACCTACCAAAAGTGGTGCAAGGAAGGACAACTGGCGTCAGGGTTGTGGGGACCCAAGGCTCATTGATGCACACGGGGAGCGAAGGCTAGTCCATCTGGTCTGGTCAGACAGAAGAGCTACAAAGGGCTGAAAAGCCTAATGCTGGCCATGATGGAAAGATGTCAGAACACTCAGTGCATCGTAGTTTGTGGCATATGGGGCTGCGTAGCCACAGACCAGTCAGAGTGCCCATGATGACCCCTGTCCATTCCCAAAAGTGCTTACAATGGGGATGTGGGTATCAGAACTGGACCATGGAGCAGAAGAAGAATGTTTCATGGTCTTCCATTTCTTTTGGATCAGGTAGATGGCCGGGCGCATGTACATCATTTACGTGGGGAAGAGATGGTAATAAGATGTACTATGGAAAGAAGGTTGGCCAGCTGGGGCAGTGTTATGTTCTGGGCAATATTATACTTGGAAACCTTGGATCCTGGCATTCACATGGATATTCCTTTGACACATACTACTTACCTATTGTTACAGACCATGTACACCCTTTCATGGCAGTGGTATTCCCTGATGGCAGTGGCTTCTTTCAGAAGATAATGCACCTTGCCTCACTGTGAAAACTATTCAGGAATGGTTTGAGGAACATGACAAAGAGTTCAAGGTGTTGCCTTGGCTTCTCTGATACCCAGACCTCAATCCAATGGAACATCTATGGGATGCACCGGAACACCAAATCTGACCCATGAAGGCCCCACCCTTGCAACTTTCAAGAACTAAAGGATCTACTGCTCATGTCTTGAGGCCAGATGCCATAGGACACGTTCTGAGGTCTTATGCAGGTTATTCTGAGGTCTTATGCAGAGATGTTTTGGCAGCATGAGGGAGACCTATGTGCCATTAGGCAGGCAGTGGTTGATCAGCGTAGGTTGCACAAAGGTTAGTGGAGTTTGTCCTCAGGTGTAGTGGGTGCAACTGGTAAAAACATGTATTCCTCTAAAATAGTGGTTCCCAACCTTGGGCCCCCAGATGTTCTTGGGTTACAATTCTGAGAAATCTTGATCAGTACAACTAGTGGCAAAGGCTTCTGGGAATTTTAGCCCAATAATATATGGGCTAATATATGGGCTACATTCAATATGCCAGCAAGTTTGGAAAACCCAACAGTGGCCAGAGGATTGGAAAAGATCAGTCTACATCCCAATCCCAAAGAAAGGCAGTCCCAAAGAATGCTCCAACTACCGCACAATTGCACTCATTTCACACGCTAGCAAGGTTATGCTCAAAATCCTCCAAGGTAGGCTTCAGCAGTATGTGGACCGAGAATTCCCAGAAGTACAAGCTGGATTCCGAAGAGGCAGAGGCACTCGAGACCAAATTGCTAACTTGCGCTGGATTATGGAGAAAGCCAGAGAGTTCCAGAAAAATATCTACTTCTGCTTCATTGACTATGCAAAAGCCTTTGACTGTGTGGACCATAACAAACTATGGCAAGTTCTTAAAGAAATGGGAGTGCCTGACCACCTTGTCTATCTACTGAGAAACCTATATGTGGGACAGGAAGCAACAGAACTGGATATGGAACAACTGGTTGGTTCAAAATTGGGAAAGGATTACGACAAGGCTGTATATTGTCCCCCAGCTTATTCAACTTATATGCAGAATACATCATGCGGAAGGCTGGACTGGAGGAATCCCAAGCCGGAATTAAGATTGCCGGAAGAAATATCAACAACCTCCGATATGCAGATGACACCACTCTGCTGGCAGAAAGTGAGGAGGAATTAAAGAACCTTGTAATGAGAGTGAAAGAGGAGAGTGCAAAAAATGGTCTGAAACTCAACATCAAAAAAACTAAGATCATGGCCACTGGTCCCATCACCTCCTGGGAAATAGAAGGGGAAGATATGGAGGCAGTGACAGATTTTATTTTCCTGGGCTCCATGATCACTGCAGATGGAGACAGCAGCCACGAAATTAAAAGACGCCTGCTTCTTGGGAGGAAAACAATGACAAATCTTGACAGCATCTTAAAAAGCAGAGACATCACCTTGCCAACAAAAGTCCGAATAGTCAAAGCTATGGTTTTTCCTGTCGTGATGTATGGAAGTGAGAGCTGGACCATAAAGAAAGCAGACCGCCGAAGAATTGATGCCTTTGAATTGTGGTGCTGGAGGAGACTCTTGAGAATCCCCTGGACTGCAAGGAGAACAAATCTATCAATTCTAAAGGAAATCAACCCTGAGTGCTCACTGGAAGGACAGATCCTGAAGCTGAGGCTCCAGTACTTTGGCCATTTAATGAGAGGAAAAGACTCCCTGGAAAAGACCCTGATGTTGGGAAAGTGTGATGGCAAGAGGAGAAGGGGACGACCGAGGATGAGATGGCTGGACAGTGTCTGCGAAGCAACCAACATGAATTTGACCCAACTCCGGGAGGCAGTAGAAGATAGGAGGGCCTGGTGTGCTCTGGTCCATGGGGTCACGAAGAGTCGGACACGACTAAACGACTAAACGAACGAACGAATGAATATATGGGTATCAGTGGTTGGGAACCACTGAAGTCTAAAAGATACCCTATTTAAAACTTCCATATTCATTTGTACACAATGGGGAGGGAGGGAGGGGTGTTATTCTGCCTCATCAGCAGCTAGGTTGCTTCTGGACAAACCTCTGGGCAAAATCCTGCTGTAGGTCTTTTAAAATAGGATTTCCCTGAATTATTGATTATTTCAATAAATAAAGCCTAGGAGGAAACAGAAGAAAATTCATGAGACCCCTGGTGAAAGGAAGCGGCCAATGTGTTATTACAGTGGGTAAATTAAAGGTTTGATGGTGATTGTTGGCATACTAAATCCCTTCCCCCAACACATACGTTTTCTCATCTTTTATTATCTTCACACACAAACACTCAAGAGACGAAGGAAAATTCATGACTCAGGCACAAGAAGATTGTTCCCTTTAGCCTCACAAAATGGTTACCATGCCGGCATCATCTCCTGTCTGGAAGCAATTGTGTCAGTCCTTTTTCCATTTCAGGAGGAGCATCTACATGAGTCTTACATACCACTCAGTATATACTGTATTTTTGGACCCTTTGTAATGCGATATATTCTGGTTCTGCTAAAGGAACAAACGGTACAATAACCTAACTCACATGGTTGCCCTGAGGATGAAGTGAGGAGGTGGTGGTCTGTGTGTATCACCCGCAAGTTGTTGGAAGAAACGGGATATAAATGTGGTAAATAAACCTAAAAATATAAATTTTTAAGGTGTGTTCTCTGTGTACCTCTGCATATGGAGGTTGCTTTTTGTAATACAGTACTCCATATTGAAATGTTCCACTGCATTAAAAGTACATAGGAACAATTGTTGCATGCTTCATGTCTATGTCAAAATGCATCTGCTTGTGCTTTTGAAGTATAGCAGGACAATTCTATAACAGAGAGAAATCTATAAGTATACTCTGGCAAGGGAGGGGGAGAGGAAAGAAAAGAAAAGGTCATCTCTCCTGAGAGACGCTGTCTCAGTGGAGGATGTGATGTTAAAGGCCATTGTTGCCATGTGCCTTTCCATAACCCATAGCAACAGCTCGTCCCCACAGCAGCTGTCAGGTATTGATTGGAAGGGATAATGTAGGTGCTGCCCTTTAAAAATAGCCCCACCAGTTATTTGCACTTTTGGAATACAAGAAATCCTTTTCCACCCTGAATATGATATTTCCAAAGCATGGCTTGGAAAGTAGCAAACTATTTCCCTAAATAAGCCCAGGAAAGCAGCTTCAGAATGGCAATAGCGTAATTTTAGAACAGCCATTTGAGGCTCCCTGAGGATAGAAACAGTCTTCTCCCCACCCAACCCTCACGCTGTTCCAGTTTTGTTGTTAATTAAGGAAGTATAATTGGGAACTAAACACATCGCTTTTGTTTTTATTCTAGGTAATTTATAAAAGTGGGAGGGCTAAATACAGAGTTGATAGGCTTGTAGGACTGCTGGATAGCTCATTTCTTTAGAGATCGAGCTTTGAAGCCAGAAGTTGGGAGATCCATTCCCTACTGTGTGTCCTTGATAGGGGCTGGACTCGATGATCTGTGGGGTCCTTTCCAGCTCTACAGTTCTAAAATGATGATGATGATGATGATAAATCGTGATGGGCGAAGTCCCCAGAAAAGTTCCAAGCCATCAAACGGTAAAGGTTTCCCAGTTCTCTCATGCCAGATGCACCCTTCTCTCGTAGAGAACCCTTTACTCTGAAGGAGCAAAAGAGGAATATGGAAGACAACTTCTCCTTCACTGGAAATGATGAGCAGGAAATAAAGGGGGTATATAATTTTCCCCTGAAATTGTGGTATTGTGGCTGCACAGACTTCGGAGGTAACGGGGACCCAGATTTGGGAGACAGGCAGAACTAGAAGTCTCCGACTTCATGAAGGGCAAGAAGTGAAGCTCACAGTGTGTGGGACAGACCCCCTCCCCCAAGACTGTTAAAAAGGAAGATGGTAAAATGTAATTATAATTTTTTTGGAAGATGCACATTTTATGGGAGCCCATTCTCATGGTTTGCTTAAGCTTCTCACGATATCATCAAGCTGACCAAAGCCACCTTTTTCGATGTTCATTTAAGCTCTAAATGTGTAGCTTCACTAAATAACTTTAGAACTATAGAAGTGGCCAGTTTTAACCTTTAAAATTCTGTTGAAAAACTAATTAATTCACCTATAAATAAGTCATAGAAATAAAAAAAAACATGGTATTATTTTAATGGTACACTGTAGGCATCCTTCAGTCTCAAGAGTCTGTGGTAACATGCTCTGTATGGAGGCCTTGGAACAGCGTCTCGTGTGGCTGAGAAGGCCAATTCGAGAGTGACAATCCCTTCCACACTGAAGATAAATACAATCTGTCTCCTGTCCAGCTCCCTGATTTTGCTAATTTCAGGACTGCCTCTTTGATGATACAAGTGGTACAATAAAAAAAGAAGTCAAAAGGTTTTCTTTGTAGGACACAGAAGGACTGCATTAGTGGGATTGCCTGACATAAATATCTGGAACTTGTTGTGGCGTTCTTGTAATAAAAAGGGAATCTGTATGTTCTTGTAACAGAGCTTGTATTTCTCCATTTCCATGTGACACCTGGCAAATCTGGTGAGAGCCTGAAGTGAAATAAGAGCCAATGGGGCTCCAGTGTTGCCATATCTTCCTGTAGCCCATTGTTTATTTTACTGACACAGCTAAACACAATATTCAAATGCACATTAACAGCATGCATAGGGAGTGGAGGTGCTTAGCAAGATAATGAAACATGGCTATAAAGAAACCCCTCAGTGTAACCTCTTTCTGATGTGTCTAAAAGTGCTTTTCATTAATCTGTTATAATGAGACTTACTGGTAGAGGTTAACAACAGTGGCATGTGTTAATTAACAACCCGTTCCCGTTGCACCAGGCATAAAGCCTAGCAGAACTGGCAGGTGCCTTTTTTCTGAAGTTTATTCTAAGAAAAAAGGAGATGCATTTATTCCTGTGCCCAGGTATCATCCTGGGCCATTTTTCATCACAGAAATGCTCCTAGGCATTTTTGTGTGTTTCTCAAAGAAAAGGCAGGGGTCCACCACAAACTGCTTTGCATATGGGCAGGCATGTTAAAACGGCTTAAAAGCTAATGGGTGAAAATACTGTCAAAGCCAAAAAAATCACTGGTCTACTGTCATATGCAATATTTATTCCTTTTTTATTTCTACTTTTGAACACTCCACAGTACAGTTAGTCTGCATGCAAATCCGTGGTAGATCTGAGGCCTGAATTTGACTAATTACTTCATTTGGCAGCTCTAATTTAATGAGGTACAGGATGGATTTTGTGACCCTCAGAGCATTGTTGTAGAAGAGAGCGGAGCGTCTGAGACACGTGGTTGTCTCTCTCTGCCTGTGGTAGCGCCAGCCCTGAATAAGTGGCCTTACACAAAAGGCATCCTGAGTCCCTTGGCCAGTCCAGCAAAAATGACATGGAATTTCCCAAAACTAGGCTGTTATCATGTCTTGCCTACAGAGAGAGAGAGACAGCCCTATAAATGGCACCCCCTTCACAACCTGCCCATCCCACCTTTCCTCTGTAAGTCCAAGGCAGTGAACTATTCAAGATTTTTAGAAAATGTAATGAAAATAGTTAGAATCCTAGTGCTTTCGAAGTTCTTTGTGCCATTTGCTTTAGACTAGTTAGTTCCCTGTGCCCGAGGTATAGGAAATAAATGGCAGTCATCAGATTGGAAGGTGTGCATCTGTGTGAATACACATGCGCGTACACACACACACATACACTCTCTCTCTCTCTCCTTTATCTCGGAAAGTATGATTATGTATCTTGTTCCTGTTCCTTGATCCCGCCCTAGACTTGTCATGCTGGACATGAAAATAATGTCATCATTCTTAGTGACTGGCAGCTGGCCATGCGGTATTAGCCCCCAGGCCGAGTGACAGCTAGCAGAAGGCTGCTTTGGGGGGGCTTCAATTGTGTGAATAAATGATGACCCACTGGCAGAGGGCAGCAGCCCAGATCTGTGTGGGACACATTAAAGCTATTAGCCAGGAGAAAAGATGCAAGGGAGAGAATAAGCATAGGAGAGATAGCAAGCAAAGCCCTCCTCAGTTAAAGGTCTGCTGATGGAATAGGAATCCAAGAGCCCCAGACAGCCATGTGTCAGAAAAAGGAACCTCAGCACCTCTGGAAGAAGCTGGGCAGCAGCAGCTGTGCTGGGGGCTTGAAGGCGGGGGGGGGGGCTTCCAGCCACAAAGCCCTTTCCATGTTCTCCCATTAACTAGCAAGCATGTTGATAGCAGCCTTGCCCGATGAAAACTGGGAAAGAGATGCTTCAGAGATCTCCCAGACACTTCCACAGTTTGGGAATTCTGACCTTTCTGCGGTTTACATTCATGGGAACTGATCTCAGCTAGTTAGCATAGATTCAAACGAATCTCCCACAGCTTACAGGAGAATGAGCCCGTAGGCTTGGTAGCTACATGTTTCCCTCTAAACTGCAATCAATTTGAATTTTAAATAAATGAAATAGGAGAGTCATCTTCAGCCCAGCCCCTGTATGCTGACACACATTCAAATCAGTTGTGGATTTCTTTATTTACTACTCCATTTCCGGGCACAGTTCAAAGTTCTGGCTTTGACCTCTAAAGTCCTAAGCAACTTGGCTCTAGGCTATCTGATGGACTGTACCTCTCTGGGGTTTAAGGTCTGGAGATCAAATTATTCCTTTGGTTCCACTGCCTTCTCAGGCACACTTGGTGCAGACATGAGAGAGGGCAATTTCAGTGGCTGCTCCCAGGCTATGACACTTTTTTCCATGGGAGACCAGGCCGGTTCTCTCACTGGTTTCCTTCCATGGGCAGACAAAGACCTTGATTTTTATGCAGGCTTTTAATGAGTAAATTACTGGTCAGGAAGGGATTTTAAGGCAAGAATTGTCTTTTTCATCATTTTAAATGGGGTTTGAAATTATTTTTTAAAGGTTTTTATTTAATTAAATGGTAAAGGTTCCCCTTGACATTTTTAGTCCAGTCGTGTCCGACTTTAGCAGTGCTCATCCCATTTTCAAGCCGTAGAGCCAGCATTTGTCTGAAGACAGTTTCCATTGTCACGTGACTAGGGAACGTCGTTTTACCTTCCCACCAAGGTGGTACCTATTTATCTACTCACATTTACATGCTTTCGAACTGCTAGGTTGGCAAGGAGCTGGGACAAAGCGGCGGGAGCTCACTCCATCACGTGGATTCGATCTTACGACTGCTGGTCTTCTGACCCTGCAGCACAGGCTTCTGCGGTTTAGCCCACAGCGCCACCACATCCCTTTATTTAATACCTTTTATTAAATGCCTTTTAATGATGACTACCATGTTTCCCCGAAAATAAGATAGGGTCTTTTTTTAAAAAAGAATTTTATTTTATTTTAATGATAACGTAATCATAAACATAAAATACATAAACCAAAATACAAATTAACTGTGTTACCCACCACCATAGACAGGACCTTTTGCAGTAATCCTCTTCTTCTTCCATTTATTTCCATCTTTCTCCTTCTAGGAGAGGAAGGAAGACCACGTATTGACATCAGCAAGACTTGCGATCAAAGAAAAGTGAAGGAATTTGCCCAAGCACTTGAGGAAGTCCTTCCAGGTCCGGCTAATGCAAATGCACCTGAACGATGGGAACACTTCAAGAACACTGTCTATAACACCGCCTTGTCCACCTTTGGCAAGAAGACCAAAAAGATGGCTGACTGGTTCGAAGCCCATTCAGAGGAGTTAATGCCAGCCATCGAGGATAAGAGAAGAGCTCTAGCAGCATACAAAGCCTGTCCTAGCGAGTACAACTTGCAAGCTCTTCGAGCTGCTCGCAGTCAAGTCCAACAGGCTGCCAGGAGATGCTCCAACAATTATTGGCTCCAGCTCTGCTCTCAGATACAGTTAGCAGCTGACACAGGTAACATCAAAGGAATGTATGACGGTATCAAGCAGGCCTTAGGTCCAATACAGAAGAAATCTGCTCCCCTGAAATCTGCTACAGGTGTGCTCATCCAGGACCGAGCACAGCAGATGGAACGCTGGGTACAGCACTACTCTGAGCTATATTCCAGAGAGAATGTAGTAACCGAAGAAGCATTGAATAACATTGAATGCCTGCCTGTCTTGGAAGAGCTGGACAGCGAACCAACCCTAGCAGAAATAAAAGCGGCCTTGGACTCCCTCGCCTCCGGCAAGGCACCTGGAAAGGATAACATCCCTGCTGAAGTGCTGAAATGCTGTAAGGAGATCATCACCTCCGAACTGTATGAAGTCTTTTGTCTCTGCTGGAGGGAAGGTGGAGTACCACAGGACATGAAGGATGCAAACATTATCACATTGTACAAGAACAAAGGAGACAGGGGTGACTGCAATAACTACCGTGGCATCTCTCTTCTTAGTGTGGTAGGGAAGCTGCTTGCCCGTGTTGTGCTGAAGAGGCTCCAGGTGCTTGCAGATAGAGTCTATCCAGAATCACAGTGCGGATTTCGAGCTAATAGATCCACCACTGACATGGTATTCTCACTCCGACAGCTGCAGGAGAAATGTAGGGAACAACAACAGCCACTCTTAGTGGCCTTCATAGACCTTACAAAAGCATTTGATCTGGTTAGCAGGGATGGCCTTTTTAAAATACTTCCCAAGATTGGATGTCCACCTCGTCTCCTTAACATCATCAGATCTTTCCATGAGGGAATGAAAGGCACTGTAGTTTTTGACGGCTCAACATCAGACCCCTTTAACATCCAAAGCGGAGTGAAACAGGGCTGTGTCCTCGCACCAACACTTTTTGGGATCTTTTTTGCTGTCATGCTGAAGCATGCCTTTGGAGCTGCAACCGAGGGCGTCTATCTCCGGACTAGATCAGACGGAAAGCTCTTTAACCTCTCTAGATTGAGAGCGAAGACCAAAGTCCAACTGAAATGCATGCGGGACTTCCTCTTTGCAGATGATGCAGCCATTGTTGCCCACTCTGCTGAAGACCTCCAACAACTCATGAATCATTTCAGCAAGGCCTGCCAAGACTTTGGACTAACAATCAGCCTGAAGAAAACACAAGTCATGGGCCAGGGCGTGGACTCACCTCCCTCTATTACCATCTCCACACAACAATTGGAGGTTGTTCATGACTTTGTGTACCTCGGCTCAACCATCTCTGACACCCTCTCTCTAGATGTCGAGCTGGATAAACGCATTGGCAAAGCAGCCACCATGTTCTCTAGACTCACAAAGAGAGTATGGCTCAATAAGAAGCTGATGACACATACGAAGATCCAGGTTTATAGAGCCTGTGTTCTAAGCACACTCCTGTACTGCAGTGAGTCATGGACCCTTTGTGCACGGCAGGAGAGGAAGCTGAACACCTTCCATATGCGTTGCCTCCGACGGATTTTTGGCATCACCTGGCAGGACAAAGTTCCAAACAGAGCAGTCCTAGAACGAGCTGGAATCTTCAGCATGAACACATTACTGAAACAGCGACGTCTACGTTGGCTCGGGCACGTCGTGAGAATGGCTGATGGTCGGATTCCAAAGGATCTCCTCTATGGAGAATTAGTGCAGGGAAAGCGCCCCAGAGGGAGACCACAACTGCGATACAAGGACATCTGCAAGCGAGATCTGAAGGCCTTAGGAATAGACCTCAACAGATGGGAAAACCTGACATCTGAGCGTTCAGCCTGGAGGCAGGCGGTGCATCACGGCCTCTCCCAATTTGAAGAGACCCTTGCCCAGCAGGCCGAGGCAAAGAGGAAGTCACAAAAGCAGCAAAACCAGGGAGCCGGACAGGGGACAGAATGGATTTGTCTTCAGTGTGGAAGGGACTGTCACTCTCGAATTGGCCTTCTCAGCCACACTAGGCGCTGTTCCAAGCCCTCCATACAGAGCACGCTACCATAGTCTTTCGAGACTGAAGGATGCCTAATCTCCTTCTATATAGAAGAAGAAGAAGAAGAAGAAGACGACGACGACGACAGGGTCTTACATGAATTTTTGCTCCAAAAAAACACATTAAAGCTTATTTTTCAGGGGATGTTTTATTTTTTTCAGATACAACAATCTACATTTATTCAAATACAGTCCTGTCATCTTCTTCTGGTTGCTGCATAATAGCGGAGGGCGGGGTTTCACTTAACTGGGGCTTATTTTGGGGGTATTACGAGCATCTTGAAAAATTATACTAGGGCTTATTTTCAGGTTAGGGCTTATTTTCATGGAAACAGGGTATATTTAATTGTTTTCAATGGTGCAGTTGGTTGTATTTTTAAAATCCTTTTAAGTCACGTTGGCTGGATAGCTCAGTGAGCTTGGCATCTGGTTGCAAAGTCAAATTTTCCATTGTGCGTCCCAGGAGGCAAGCAGCCAGCCTGCATAGCCTTGGGCAAGCTAAACAGACCCAGAAGACCCCCAGAGGAAAGAAACTGTAAATCACTTCTGAGTACTCTGTGGCCTGAAAACCCTGGAAATAGTTGCCATAAGTTAGAACTGACTTGATGGCATATAATAATTATTATGAAAGTTAACTTGGGTCCCTTTCTGTGGGAGAAAGATGGATTTGAAATTAAATAATTCAGTCAGTCTCATTGAGAGCCATTTGATTTGCTTCTGAAAAGTCACAATTTAACACTGCTTTTTATTTCTTTTTTAGCCTTGTCTTCAAAACTGTAAATCCAACATACTTAACTTACACCTGCATCACTTCTTCTGATAGTGGCTTGCAAAATAAAGAGCTGCTTTATATTTTCCTCAGAACTCAGCAACTTCAGAAAATCCTGGGCCATCAGGGATTTGGGGGAAGGTTTCTGCATCAGAGAGTAGATATTTTCAGACAGACTGCTTCCTTTTTAATAAATATAGATACTGAGTTCTGGAGGACAAGAAGATGTGATGAGGGCTGTTCCATGTCCAACTCACACCCTTCCTGCAGGTTTCCCAGCAGCCAGATCCTTTCACTGCAGCTTGACAACCCTTTTTCTCTATGTCTTTTTGGTCCAGCTCATCCCTGACCTAAAAAACCTCTCTGCCTTGCAATTTATTCATTTTATTTTATTTTATTTAAAATATTTTCATCCCTCCTTTCTCCTTAAAGGGGACCCAAGGCAGCTTACATAATTAAAAGGTGCTTGAAAACAGTATATAAATGCTAAAAAGAATCAAGCAAATCTCATACTAAAAAAACAATAAACAAAACTAACACCAAAAATGCGTTCAAAGCAGTAAGGTAGAGTGTTCCATTTCAAAACCCCACTCAGACAGCCAGTCACTGAGGGGAAGCTTGCCTGAAGAGAAAGGTCTTTGCCTGCTTGCAGAAGGACTGCAATGATGGGACCAGCCTAGCTTCCCGTGGGAGGGAGTTCCAGAGTCTGGGAGCAACAACAGAGAAGGCCCTCTTCCATGTCCCCACCAAACCCACATGTGAAAGAGGTGGGGCCAAGAGAAAGGCCTCTCCTGATGATCTTAACACCCAAGCAGGCTCATAAAGACATATACAGTCCATGAGATGGAGTGGACCCAAGCTTTTTAAGTTTCAATTGTGCCCAGAAACTGATGGGAATTAGTGGAACTGCTATAACAAGGGGGTTATGTGATCCCTGTAGCCAACCCCAGTTAGCAATCTGGCTGCCATGTTTTGGACCTGCTGAAGTTTCTGGACACTTTTCCAGAGGCAACCCCACACAGAGTGTGTTACAGTAATCCAGTTAGGGATGTAACTAAGGCATGTGTTACCGTGGACAGATCAGACCTCTCTAGGAACAGATGCAGCTGGCACACGAGTTTTAATTGTGTAAAGGCACTTCTGGCCACCACTGAAACTTGGGCATCCAGACTCAGAGATGAATCCAGGAGTACCTCCAAAGCTGCACACCTGTGTTTTCAGGAGGAGTGTAACCCCATCCAGCACCAGTTGCATCGCTATTCCTTGATCTGCCTTTTGACTGATCAGGAGCACCTCTATCTTACCTGGATTAAGTTTCATTTTATTCACCTCATCCAATCCATTACAGTACTGACATCAGACATGGATCAAGAGCTGAAACAGCTTCCTTTTTACTTTACTTTTATTAGGCTTTTACCCCGCCCCATCCCCAGACAAAGTTTACTCGGAGCGGCTTACATAAATAATAAAACACAACAGTATATTAAACATAATAAAATCCTTCAAAGCTCAAAAACTTAACACCTATTTCTAAATACATTGCCAAGATGGAATAGTTAAAGAAACAGAAAAAAATCAGTTAATTGACTGGAGGGAAGGCCTGCCTGAAGAGCCAAGGTGTTTTTAAAATCGCTTTTAAAAACACCTAGCGAGGGAGCCAGACGGATATCAGTAGGAAGTCTATTCAATAGACGAGGGGCCACTGCCGAGAAGGCCCGCTTTCTCGTTCTTTCCTTCCGGGCCTTTCTTGGCGTCAGACCCCTCAGCCGTCCCTGCTGGCTATGTCGGGTGATTCGGGTAGATCTGGGTAGGAGAAGACAATCTGCCAGATACTGAGGTCCCAAACCGTTTAGGGCTTTATATGTAATCATTAACACTTTGAAGTCAATGCGGAAATGGATGGGCAACCAGTGCAAAGCAGCCAGAGTGGGGGAGATATGTTGGTGTTTTCTCACCCCACTAAGAAGCCTGGCTGCCGCATTCTGGACCATCTGAAGTTTCCGTGTCAGCCTCAAAGGCGGCCCCACGTAGAGTGCATTACAATGATCTAATCTCGAGATTACGAGAGCATGGCCAAGAGTAGTGAGGGCCCTCCCATCAAGATATGGTCGCAGCTGGGCAATCCACCATAGATGAAAATAGGCGGAGCGGACCACGGACGCCACCTGGGTTTCCATGGTAAGTACCGGGTTCAGATGTATCCCCAAGCTGTGAACCTCGCTCTTTGCGGTGAGGGTCGTCTCCCCAAAAGAAAGGGAGTCACACAAACCGCTGATGGAGGGACCGTCCCACCCTCAAGACCTCTGTCTTGTCTGGGTGCAGCCTCAACCCATTCAGCTGCATCCATTTCAGTACAGTCTCCAGGCAGATTTAGATGGAAAAGAGGGATAGTTGGATGTCATCTGCATACTGGTGACACCGAACCTCAAACCTCTGGACCATCTCTCCCAGCAGTGTCATGTAGATGTTAAATAAGATAGGAGACAAACCGGGATCCTGAGGAACCCCACAGGCCAATGAGCAGGGTATCAAACAGGAGTCCCCCAGTATTACCCCCAGGAAAAAACACAGAGCCACTGTAAAACAGTGCCTCCAAATCACATCCCAGAGATGCTATCAACATGCTTGTTATCTCCATCCAGTTAATGGGAAAATATAGAAAGGGCTTTGTGCCTGTTCCAAAGCAAATGCTTATAGCCACAGCACACCCCCCCCCCAGCCTTCAAGCCCCCAACACAGCTGCTGCCGCCCAGCTTCTCTTTCAACGTCTTGCAGAGGTGCTGAGGTTTCTTTTTGTGACGTGGGTGTGTCACAAAAGGTCAGAAGGGTACCATGGTTGATGGTATTGAAAACCACTGAGAGGTCCGACAGAACCAACAGGGAGACACTCCCCCTGTCCAGTTTCCGGAACAAGTCAACCACCAAGGGGACCAAAGCAATGCCTGTGAATAAACTCCCTTAGATGACTACCTTATAGAGCAGACTTCAAGGCTGGCCCTTAACCTAAAGCAGAGTGAGGCCTCTACTGTACTTTGGGAAGTAGGTTTTTGATGTCGCAGAAAGGCAGCAAATGGTTAGTAGTATCAGTTTTCTTTATTGTCTTTTCACTGCTCAAAACAGGGGCAAGTGTCTGTAAGATTTTCTGATTCATTTGCCCAAATAACACCATCTTGCCAGCCGTATTGATTTTGACTTTGGGGATGAGGGTGTTTGCTACTCAGTTACAGACAGCAAATGGTATTGGACTATCCTGTCCGGCCTTTTCCTAAAAACGTCACACTCATGGATTCCACGGCTCTATCTAGTCCAGAGGTTCCCAAATTTGGGCCCCCATATTTTCCTGGTCTGTAACTCCCAGAAACCCTGGCCATTGCCTGTGCTAGCTAGGGCTCCTGGGACTTGTAGTCTAATAAAATCAGACACTCCCAAGTATGGGGACAATGGTATCGCTGAAAGCGTTTTCAATATCTAGAGTGGGCTAGAAAATGATATTGTGCTTATTTAAACCAACAATATTACACTACAAACAGATGTTAGCTTTTAAAACATGCAAGTCTGCTGAATTATGTGATTCACTCTTTGCCCCGTGACATTGCTGCCCTAGACATTTTGATTTAAATGGAGTTGCATTCACAGGGAATGATAGAGCAACCTCAAAATCCAAGATGTCTATCAAAGTGTTTATGTCCAAATGTGTCAAGAGTCTTTCTCTTGCCCTCATTCCCTTTCCCTCATCCCTGTAAAAGAGATGCTGAGATTATGAAGGTTCTCCTTGCATCTTAATAGCTTGTCTTAAAGCCAAGCACCCAGTTCCACTCGCTAGATCATGCTGGCAGTTTTCAGTTTCAGCTCCAATGGAATCTGAGGTGACAAGTTCAGTTCTCTGTTCTCTCAAACCTACTTTCCGTGACCTACTTTTTCACGCTGCAGTGCTGGAACAATACCTTGCTAGACTCCTTGTTCAAACCTGGATTTGTACAGAGAGCCAGTTGGTTGCCGATACTGGAGGATTGTTTGCTTTGGTTTTTTTTCCCCTGTCTTCCTAATTGGGGGATCATCTTTGTAACAGACACCTTTTGCAAAACTTGGAGTCAAGTTGTCACATTAAACACGGAGAATGCCTTTCACTTAGAAAGGAACGTTGGGGACAGGTTATCATAATCTAAAGTGCCTTTTCTCTTGATACTAGCTTTTTTTAAAATTCAGCATTTAGGCTTTTATATTTTCTTAGTCACGAAGAGTCAGACACGACTTAACGACTAAACAACAACAATTTTTTTAGTGCTTGACTTCCAATAATTGAAGCAAAGTCAGTGCTTCTGTACTCTATTGACAGAAATTAACTAATGGCTTTAAAGTTGTCAGAGATTTTGTTGAACTTCACAAAAGAATGAGGGGGAAAAGAGAAAGTCGTTATATTCAGAATTAAACTATCCTACTTGGTTCCTATTTGCAAATACCCACAGATCACTGGATCACACAACCAATTATTCACCGGGACATCTATCACAACAGATGAGAGGCAGTTAATCACAGTTGTGTTTATTTGTCTTTTAAAGTATGATGCTTAAAAAAAATGAATTACAGTTATTTGTGTGTATGTAATAATAATAGTTGTGTGTTGTCAAATCAATTATGACTCATGGTGACCCTTTTACAGGGTTTTCTAAGTACAGAGTACACAGAACTGGTTGACCATTCCCTTCTTCTGGGGGTGCCCTGGGACTATGCAACTTGCTCAAAGCCACACAGGCTGAATTTTCTGGGATGCACTATGGAGAATTAAACACCCAACCTCTGGCACTGAGTTATCCTGCCAGCTCTATGTGTGAATAAATCGTGGCTCTCTCTCTCAATGAAAAAAGCAGGCTATAAAGTGGTTAGCATAGTTGGACTGTGACTTTAAAAAGCATATGTTTTAAGGAGAGATCTGAAAATATATGCTTGACATAGGTACACAAGTGGCAAAATTTCTATCAAAGTAAATACTAACTTTAAAAGAGATGAGTTCCTCAATAATCAAGAAAGTTTACACTTCTCCTCCTTGCCAGCTCTGATCCTGTGCCTAATTAGCTGCCAAAAGCACTTTGCCTTTTTAAAGACTTGTGATACAAAGATATGGATAAGTGTAGTTTGCCCCTCACTTGGGTATGGAATCTTTTCTGACAGAGGAAGCCAATCCTTGCAGGGCGCATGAGCCAGCTGGATAGTTCAGTGAGGGTGCAACTAGACAGAGAGGGTGTTGTGGGTTGATTCATGTTGATCTGAAGACCGCGGTGGCAGTTATATCACTGTTGTCATTCACACAGAATGTTTAATTACCCCTGGCAATTTTCAGGGCAGACGTCTGTACTGCATCTCAAATAACTACAGTTCTCACCAGGATCACAAGTTGCCCAAGGCGGTCATTAACAGTGCCCTCATCCTGCCTCTTTTATTAAAAAGAATGTTGGCGAATGACATAGCACTGAATTAATACAAGAACATGTGAAATTGCAATCTCTAAGATAGCACTACACTGGAAAAGCATAATTTTAAAAAAATTGTTTTGAGAAGAAACAAGCACTTACTTTTTGATTTTTTGCCTTCCAATAGTCAGTTCTGGGGATAGGCTACTAAAGGGGCATATCTATTGCCAATATGCCACTCAGAGGTGGAGTCGGAAATAGTTCCAATTGAGCAGGCTGGATGCATCTTCTCTTTGTGTGGATGGTATGTTCTGTCTTTTCTGGAGGATATAATACCTTTTGAAAGATGCCTTGGCCTTGAGAGCATTTTCACCTGATTACTCTGATTTTTTATTTTGCTTGTAGGATCACGGGGGTTGTTAATTGGGATATTGTTTGGAAAGGTTGCAAAATTGGTGTGCGTTTCCTTTCCTCTGCCATCTGATTTGGTTTTGGAAGGTGATCTGCTGTAAATGATGGAAGCTTCAGCCCTGTATCTATACAGGTCATATCTGGGATTTTCGGCTGTTATCTTCCTTATGGAAGTGGCTGGGGGGCCATCTCTTTGTTCTGGAACCTGAATTTCTCTGGATGTATTTGTTAGTTTGTGCGTGTCCAATTTTGTGATCAGTCTGAAGTTGATATTTGAATAACTTGTATGTATTCCCCATTTGAATGATACAGCTAATTTTTCAAACTTGTATATCAGGCTCCGAAAATGATGGGCCTGTTTACTACTGGCGAAGATCATGTGCACCCTGCCTCTTAGTTGCCTGGACTTACTGGGATAAATGCAGTAGCATTTTGTGTTCGTTTGAGCATCCCAATCCTTGCCCAGAATTTCTGTTGTTGTCTGCAATACTTCTGAATTGGAGGCCCAGGTGTGATTTGATTTTCTTAGTGGCTTGGATGATGGGGTTTCAACCGGGGTGGACTCTTCGCTGTCTGAGGTTGCTGACTGTTGGCGGTTTTCTATCTGTATATTTTTCTTGCATGCTGTCACAGGAAGTGGATGCTGAGGATAGGGTTCTTCTTGGGTGTTTCCCCACCATTCATCTATGGTTATTAGTTCTAGATTGGAGGATGTTAGGTCAGGTCCCTCTGTGTCCTCACTTTGGTCATATGGGTCTGCCCAAGCCTTTAGGGTCATCCCGGAGATGGGCATTCGGTCCTGAGTTGTTTTTTCCGATAGCTGTGGGTGACTCTGACCTTTACAGGAGCTATCTTTTTGTGTTTGATCTTTTGTGACCAGCTCCTTTTTTGCCTGAAGTCCTCTCTGTTCAGTATTCTGAGGGTTTGAGGGAGATGCTGCCTTTAAAATCCCCAACTTTATCATGTCAGCAATGCATTGTGGTATTGCTTTAGTATCAGCGATTTCTTTCTTTAGATCATGCAGCTTATTGAAAATTGTCTGGTTGGATTTAGCTGAGAGGAAGCACTGATCACGTAGTTGGGTGTAAATAATCCTAGTTTGTTCACTCTCGGGCCCTTGAGCATCTTGGGAACCTACTTTTCCTTCCATATGGTTCTCCTTGGGCCCAGGTGTTGATAGATATGTTTATAGAATGATTCCATAGAGGCAGAGAGAACCTTCTCTAGGAGTTCTGGGTCCAGAGACCAATTGCCGATTTCTCCTCCAGAGTGCGGAGTTCCGACTGCAACCCCCTGGTACGTCTCTCCATTACTTATGCCTACATTGTCCGTAGTAAGTGGGGTACTTGATGTAAATTCCCTCAGTGGCCTTTGATTATAAGAGGAAGTATGTTCACGTTGGCTGATGAGATCTGAGGCCACACAGAAGTCTGCTATTGATTTCTGATTTGGCTTTTTGGAAGCCTTTTTTTATCTTGCCATAGGTTTTTTTGGACCATAGTTATACTCCACAGATTTAGCTTAATTAGTGTCCCCTTCTACTTCTGCAGGTACAAACGTCCACTCAGAGGGAGAAGAATATGGGTTTCACAGTTACGGTCAGTAGGTACTGTATAAAAACACTTCTTAGCTCCAGTAAACATTCAAACATAAACCATTAAAGGGCAGGTTATTCCACCCTGTTCCTTGGAGGGTTTTTACTCACTGTGAGCCAGTTGTAGATTGACGAAGACAGCAGATCCGTCCCTGCTGTATGCCAGACAACCCCCCAAAGGCAGATGGCTTTTCTTAGACAAAGTACCGGTAAATGCTTTTCTTGCAGGCTTGATTCAAGCAGGTGCTTACTGTCCACAGCAGTGGTGTTATTTTCTTCTGTTTTCTTTTTTCTTCCCAAGGCTTCAGTTGTGTAATTCTGTGATACAGAGGTGTTTCTAATGTCTCTCAGCAGCTCCAGTGGTCATTATCTTTTTATTTACTTTTACCAAGGTTAAAATCATGCCTCCAGCCAGAAAGTAAAATAGGAGCTTCTACTAAACAAAAATGATAAAAACCATATAAAATTATATAAAATAAAGATAAAATCACCGCTGCGTAGCCACGAGCGTCTTGCCTGGCTGAGCCGGAACCGGAAGCCCTGCCTGGCTGCCACATATATGATTTAATGTTCGAGGAGGGCTAATGTCTCTATCTTGGAAAAGGGAGAACCTGAGAACTACATCAACCTGACATCAATCCCGGGGAAATTTCAGATTATAAAGCTGTCAGTCTATAAGCACCTTGAAAACAATGGAATGATAGCTAGAAGCCAGAAGGACTGGTGAAGAAAAAAATCCTGCCAAGTAATTTTTGAATTGATTCGCCTCCCTGATAGATGATGGGAATACTGTGGATATAATATATCTTGACTTCAGCAAAGCTTTTGGCAAAAGTGTCCCATGACATTCTTCAACATACTTTTAAAGGTAATAAAATGTTCATTTATTGGTTTTGCTAGGGCTGTAACATGTAAAGAGGGACGTGGTGGCACTAGAGGGACGTGGTGGTGCTATGGGTTAAACCACAGAAGCCTCTGTGCTGCAGGGTCTGAAGACCTGCAGTCGTAAGATCGAATCCACGCAACAGAGTGAGCTCCCGTTGCGTGTCCCAGCTCCCACCAACCTAGTGGTTCGAAAGCATGCAAATGCGAGTAGATAAATAGGTCCCACCTTGGTGGGAAGGTAACAGCATTCCGTGTCTAAGTCGCACTGGCTATGTGACCATGGAAGATTGTTTTCGGAGAAACCCTGGCTCTTTGGCTTGGAAACGGGGATGAGCACCGCCCCCTAGAGTCGAACACGACTGGACACATCGTCAAGGGGAACCTTTACCTTTAGGGCTATAAGACAAGTCAAGGCACATAAAAGTCAGAGCCACAGCCAGGAGAAAGAGAAGGGCAACTGGGCATGGTTGCAACAGCAGCAGGTGAAAGGTTTAATTCTTTTGTTTTAAATTCCCTGACTGTAGCAGGAAACTGATTCTACTGCATGGGAACTGTCAGGAACTGTGGGAGATAAGCACATAGCACAAGGTGTGTGAGTGTTTGTCCGTGTGAGAGAAAGAATAGCAGTCACCTTTGCAAAGATACAAAGAGGATCGGAAAGAGCTAAAATCAGAGGAATGCCAAAGTTGCCAGTCTGTGCTAACAACCAGAGCAACCCTTCCCATTACAGTAATGGTACTGTATCACCACATTTAAACATGCTTGTCTTAGGCGGTGGGGAGAAAATTATATAGCATAGAAAAATATTCTGCATATATTCACAAAAAATATTTCTGATTAAGAATTCTCTACTTTGATGTACAGAATGATCTTTGCAGCCACTTAAAGCCCTCATTCAGTATTGCACTGGAACAATGTCCTATAAACATAATAAAGGCATCACTCTTTATTAAGCTTCTCCAATCCAGACAGTGTGAACAAAGGTGTGTGAATAGTATAAGCATGGGTGGGGGAAGTTGAAGAGAGATTCAGATCAGTGAGCACATTTGCTAGATCTGTGCTTTAGGGCAGTGGTTCTTAACCTTTGTTACTCGGATGTTTTTGAACTGCAACTTCCAGAAACCCCAGCCAGCACAGTTGGTGGTGAGGGCTTCTGGGAGTTGCAGTCCAAAACTCCTGAGTAACCCAAGGTTAAGAACCAGTGCTTTAGGGCAGTGGTTCCCAACCTTAAATAACCCAGGTGTTCTTGAACTGCAACTCCCAGAAGCCTTCACCACTAGCTTTGCTGTCTGGGGTTTCTGGGAATTGCAGTCCAAGAACATCTGGATTACTCAAGGTTGGGAACAATTGCTTTGGAGAATGATGCTTTAGGGCGTCATTCTCCAATCTGGCACTTTCCAGCTATCTTGAATCACAAATCCTATCATCCCCAGGCAGCAATTCGTATTATGCAACTTATAGTCCAACACATCTGGAAAGTATCAGGTTAACAAAGATTGATTTTTAAACTTTGATTTAATATTTTGGAGTAAACAGCTAATTGATAGAGAGTGCTTGAATCAGTATAGGGCAGTATATAAGCAGCATAATTCGCTTTTTGAACTACTGGAATGGTGTCAACCATACAAGCATATGCCATTTTTCTTCAAAGTTTTATTTCAGAACTAAAAATGTTTAATTTAATGAGTTAAAGACTTTACTTGCTAATTCTAATCTACATTAAAAGTTTTTGTGACCTATGAGATCTTAAATAACTAGGTCTTGGCTTGCAGTTACCAACAAACAATAAGCTTAATGAGCCATTTATTCATGGTTTTCTTCAAAATAATACATGGAAGACTTTATGACATGTTTGAAGAAATGCTAGGAGAGATGTATTTGGGAATCAAAAGAAGTTTTAGAAAAAAGGAAGAAACTATTCATATATATGATTGGGGAGACATACTGAGACATGAATGCACATCCGTGTGTTTGTTTTATTGTCTAGACTCCTATTGAGGATTTACACTGGTGTAAACTGTAATTAGATAAATCACAATGGTGAATTGCCACTAACTAATCAGTTGCCACTTGTATTCCTGGTTAGATTAATCATACGTTTTGATGTATGATTAGCAGTATGAGCAGCAACTTATTAATTCACCACTGTGTTTTACAAAATTGACACATGTAAATGCAAATCTCTAATAGGATTCTGGCCATTGGCTGCACTAAAGCCCTTGATGAAGTGCAATGCAGCAAACTGATAAGCGTTATTGATATACAAAAGTCTTGATCCAAGAGGTGCTTGTATAATTGGCAACCCTACTGAGAAGAAAAAGCGGCTCTGAAAGTTGAAGATCAGATGACAAAAGACGCGGCATTATAAGGAGGAAAGTAACAAGAATGTGTGCTCCTGCTTTTCAATTTGTATCCAAGAATATTTTTAAAGAAATACTTGATGATTCTGTTGATGGTGTCGTTGTCAGTACAGGGCTTATCAACAACATCTGATATGCAAATAATATGGTACTGCTAGCTGACAGTTTATAAAATCTGCAAAATTATTCACTAAAGTCATTGAAGTAAATAATGACTATAGTCTAAAAATAAAGGTTAAGAAAACGGAGTTCACAGGTAATGTTCCACACATGTAGTGTTTTACGGCTAGACTTTCATCTCAGCAGGCAGCCCAAGAACTGCAAGTGAAAATCCAAAATGAAAGAGTGGAGCACATATACCAAAAAAAGTTCCTTGGAATTTGGTTCAACAGAAAGGGGAACAAAGTCATGCAATCCGTATCAGAATAGAAATGTCCCACAGCAGTTTCCTTAAGATGATGAGTGTAACATGGAACAAAGATTTAAAATTTACTTTCAGAATATGCATTGCATGGTGTCGTGTGTCCTCAGCTCTTTAGTGTTAAGGACTTTAATATAGTTTTCTATTTAAAAGATCTAAGATTTGAAATGAGGGTTTATCAGAGGATACTAACACTTTCTTGGATCAAAAAGATGACGAATAAATCATAGAACACATAAAATTCAGACAGCTATAACAGTTCAGTCACACAATAAAGAACAAAATGTATAAATCACTATGGGTGATCATACAAGATAAAATCAATGAGAAAAACAATCTAGAGAGGAGGGAAATGTATAAGCTGAAAAACCTACTATGCCAGTTTTGATTCAACACACTGGCTGAAATCCTGTTGCAGTTATGTAAACACAGTAACTTTGGGAAGCAAACTACCTTGAGTTAAGACTCTCCATAGACATGATCTACTGCCCACAGGGTTGTGCGACTCAGTATGCAACACATATGGTCCAAGGAGATTTCTTAGCAGTTTGCATCTAAAAGTTACACTGTTTGCATAACTGTGCAGCCGAATTTCAGCCACTGACATTGTTGAGTATTTCATCCAGAGTCATTATAGCCATAAATGCACCAGGAAAAGTAATGTTTTAAAACTCTGAATCTTGGATAGATGTATATCACTTTATAACAAGAATCATGTTCCACACATGCAGTGTTTTTAGAGCCAGAGTGCCTAGGCTTTCATCTCAGTAGATCTACTTTGTTTTTATTCAAAACCCCAAAATCTAATAGTCAAGGTCTGAACACTGTCATAAATGCAACTGTGTAAATCACAGCAGTGAACAGTCACTATTTAAGGAGTTGTACTTGTAGTCCTTTTCACACACAAGTTGCATGACTTGGCATGTAATAACAACAAAATTAATGGGGAAAAAAGAACTTTGAGATGGAATTGTACCTTTTAGCACAAACTTGTGGACAAGTTTAGACTATGTGGTCATTTTTTCCAATTAAGTCAATTAAAATAATATATATATTAAGTAACAACAAAATAAAGAGTATTCTTAAAAGGAAACATGTTTATAAGGTGCCTTTGCTTGAAAGGCTGGGACCGCCTAGAGTGGTCTTTTAGGCCAGATGGGTGGGGTATAAATCAAATAAATAAATAAATAAATAAATAAATAAATAAATGTTCCTCTGACCATATTGAGTTGGATGGACCAATGGAAGTTTTCACGTTTTACATTCTTTTTTGGCTATAATCAGTAAGGTGACCACAAAGCAAAGGAATCAATATTTATTTTTATTATTATATTATTCTATTTCACATGATTTCCAAAGTTCAAAGCACAATGAAATGGAGTTATCAAAAGAGCCAGTGGAAATAACAGGATGTGACACTTAAAAACAGACAGTATCTTTTAAATAAATGTACAAGTCACTGTTTTTTTCTGCACATTATTCAGAGCTATGTAACTTAGAAATAAAAGAGCTCAGTTTCCTACTATCTCTCCTCTGAGTTCCTTCAGGCGGTTCTTCAGCCTGTTTACTTCCAATATATTTACAGCTTGTGCTTCCCCCAAAATCTGTTAAGGTTATAGTGGTCATCTGCAGTGACTAGTTTATCACACACAGACTGTTCTGATTGTGTTTCTGTGTGTGTGTGTGTTTTAAAAAAAACATAGTCCAGGAAAGGAAAAAGAAAATAAATGGCATACAGGTATTAGTTTTGATCTAGGCTTCGGAGAGGTGTTTGGGTTTTAAGAGAAGGAATGGGAGTATAACAGCACCAATTTTGTCTGTATGAAACACAAACTACCCCAGAAACAGTGGATGGCTTTCAGTGTTAAAAACAAAGGAACCACATGGTTCTTCAGAAAAGATGCTGGCCGTTTTGAGATTCTCACTGAAATAAGGCCCTTCAGATTGTTGTGACATGAAGCATGCCTCAGAAACATCTCACGTACAAAACCATGCATACGTGTAAAAAATGCCAACACCTAAAATTGTGTCCACACTTTAGCCAATGGGGAAAATATGGACAAAATTGAGTACATTAGAAGAACATGTAGATAAATGCATATGTTACCAAAAATGCATGTGGAGAATGTATATGAACTTTTCCTGTAACACTTTGCAAGCAAAAGATGGGATGTGGGATTAAGAGAAACACAATGAAATCCACCCTGAGAGTTTTAAACATCGCCCGGCGTCCTTCAGCCAGAGGTCAGGAGTTCAATTCCCCACTTTGCCTCCTGGGAGAAGAGCCAGCCTGTGTAGCCTTGGGCAAGCTGCAGGCAAACCACTTCTGAATACTCTGTACCTAGATGACCCAGAGAAGGGTTGCCAATCAGAATTGGTTTGATGGGACATAATTATGATTATCTTTCAGCCTACCTTGCTACAGCTTCTTTCCTCCAATACTCTTCTTCAGAGATGAAGCTCCGGTACAAGAGTTGACTTTGTTTAAACATAATGATTCATGTTATCATGTTCAGGGCAAGAAGCATGGGTGGGGCGGGGCAGAGAGGAGAAGAATTAGAGAGAATTAAATGTGATAAGGGATGGGGAAGCTTTCTGTTTGAAAACATCTGGCTAGTGAGTATTAAAAAACAAACTGTTACCAGTGCTTCCAAATCTCTCTGCACCACAGGGAGATACCTGGAAAAGATTTTGATCACCTTTAAAGAGCTGGTTTTCTTTAATAGGTACTGACAACTGGGTGTGTGGTTTGCTTTAGGTTTATTGCACATTTTAAAGCATCATACTCCCACATGGCATAATGAAAGAAAACACTGTTAAAGAGCTGAAGATTTTTCAGTGCTGTGCCACAAATATGACAAGCTGGTATTAATAACAGGCTTATATCAATTTCTTGCGGGACCAGAAGAGAATGATTTTTTTCCAGCCTTCATTTATTAGATCCAAACAAATACAGGCTGGGGGAGGGAACAGCCCTAAGCCACAGTGCCGGCAGTTTCCCAGACCTCTGTGAATACTCTCTGTTTTCCACAACAGTTGATAAATTGCTGCTGAAAGTACAGCTCTATACAACTTCATGTGTCTATGTAATTCCAAGATTTTATACCCTTCTTTGGTTATCAGAACTCCTAACCATTTTATTTTTTAAAAGCAACACTAAAACAATGTTAAGATCTGCAGATGAATAAATATCACAGTGCTTTTCTGAAACATCAGTGAAAAGGGACCACAAGCCCACTGACAGATGCTCAGTGCTGCTGGAAGTCCAACGAAGTTGGGATCAGCTAGGAAGTAGACCCAAATAAGAAGGGGTTTTTGAAGCTGGGACAACACAGCACTAAGGATTCTTTATTGCCTCCATCTGCTGAACATCGGGTGGAGGTGGGGGACACAGTGGAAGGTGTCTGACATCCCTCCGTGTTCAGAGCAAGTTCATGTGAAGGGAGGCAAGTGCACATGGGGTTGTAGATGCACCCGCAGACTTCCTTGATTCAGCTGATGTGCCCAGTCATTTCCCACATAAGGGTGCATCATTTGCAAACAAACATACCACATGTGAGCCGTGGGGCAAGTTCATCCATTAGGCAGAATGAGGCAGCATTTTTGACATCATGAACAGACAGCATGTTGCCATTATACACTTCACTATAATTGTATTTTTATTGACAGGGAGGAAGATTTTCTACTTCATATGCTGGAATAATTTAGCTGGCACAGTTAGCCTTTGTTGCCCGAGGGCACCATTTGCTGCTTTGCTTTGAACCTGATGGGCCATTTATACAAGGCTCCAAACCACCAGGAAAATCTTTGTTGGGTGGCAGAATTCTTGAGATGTCTTGGTCCCAAACCATATTAGCATTTTTCTTCAAAAGTATGAAAGAAAGAAAGAAAGAAAGAAAGAAAGAAAGAAAGAAAGAAAGAAAGAAAGAAAGAAAGAAAGAAAGAAAGAAAGAAAGAAAGAAAGAAAGAAAGAAAGACAAGCCACCATTTGTGTCTGGAGCTGGCAACACAGACATACATGAAACAGGCTAAAGTAGGCTGAGGAATGAAATTGGCCAAATATTTTTTACATTAGCCATTGGTTAGGCATAAAGGAGATACAAGGAGATGGAAAATGTGGCTGGTGGCCTCATGGCTATGCTGCTCTTGAGTAACACTGAGTGGAAGAGGTACTTGTAAACAAATAATATCATGGGTTAATCCACTGTCCTTAGCAGGTCAAATTTGGGGATATGGCTGACATAACAGACCTGCTGTTGCTCAAATCCCTGAGTTTTCATAAGGAGACTCCTCATGTTATGAATTCCCCTAAGATGGTTGGTTAAATCAAGAAAATCCATTCAGAAGATTCTGTTTTTAAAATCATTACCATCAACATAAATCCATGCCAGCACAGGAATTATTGTATAGTTGGCAGAGCGACTGACACCTGTTTGTCTATAAGAGGGATGGACAACTGGGGTGCATATAGGGGGCTAAATGTTCACCCCACTCTCCCTTGTGAGAATCAGAAATGTGGGTGGGGGAGGTCAAAACAGGAATGATGAAACATCCACTTTCATTTTGACTTTTGGGCCAGGGAGGCACAGATTGTCCATTCCCATCTCCCACAAGGTGAAACCTGATACCACTACACCTCAAGCTGATTTTGGATCTTGCAGTCTCCCTCTTGGGATGTTAATTTAACTTTGGAACTTATGGCTTTGTGCTTTTGTCATGTTGCCCAATAAAGGTATTACTAAATCTGGAGATAGATATATAGATATCTATCTCCAGATTTAGTAATACCTTTATTGGGCAACATGACAAAAAAACACACACAAAGACAGATGTGTGCATGGGCCACACATCTGTCTTTGTGTGTGTGTTTTAAATAATTCTTAACATTTTCCCTGTTGTTCACACAGAAGGGCTCCTGAGCTGTTACAGAGATCAGTAATAAGATGCAATTGATTTGAGAAGATACCCAGACAACTTTTAGAACATTTCTTAAAAAGTCAGACCCCTTAGTTGTAACCATAAAGACAAGGTATGGAAGAAGATGGTGCGATAAGGGAACAAAGCAGATTCTAAAATCTATATGGGGTGACATCTTTATTAGGCCAAGAAAAGGGCACCAAAATGTGCAAACTTTTGAAATCACTGCTCTGTGCATCATGGAAGATGTTATAAAGATACGTGGGGAAAGAAGTAAAATTTGATCCTAGGTCCCACTAGTCTCCATGAACATTCAGCAACTTCCCTGGTGCAGAAACGTCTATGTATTCATCAGCCTCTCCCTGTTAATAATGAGGAGAGGGGGAGAGAGAGAAAAGTTCAATCTTTAGGTTTGCTTACAGAAAATGCTGTTGTCAGTAACTAGCATATTCTGTACTTAGTGATGAATGGATCAGTCTATATGTTACTAATACACTTCAGGTTTTAAAAAACTGCGCAAAATTCTATATTGAAATGCATATTTAATTATTTCATATTTAAGGTTCATTTCACATGAAAATATTAATTTCTATACATTTTTTTTCAAAGTAGACATTCTACAATTATTTTGATGATTTTGTGCACCAAGAACTGCGCTGATGCACCTCAAATGGCAATTTGTTCCCTAGAGATGGGGCCACTATTGAGAAGGCCTGTTTCCTTGTAGGGACTTTCCACACACCTCCCAAGGTGTCCACCCTCAGAAGCAATGCCTGGGAGGAAGGAGTGATGAGAGTACAGTAGTTGTTTTTTGGAGGAGATGTTCTCACAGGTATTGGGGTCCTAAACCATTTAATGCCATGTACTGTAGGTCAAAGCCAGCACCTTGAACTGGACACAGAAACTGACAGGGAGCTAATGCTAGTATTGGAGTAATATGATCAAATTTGTTTACTCTAGTGATCAGCCTGACCATCATGTTTTGGAATTTCTCCATAAAGCCTATGATTCAAGTGGACCCATTCTAGTTCGATTTGTTATGCTAAAGTAAGTCACAATGAAGTAGACCTATTTGAATCAATAAAACATACAGAGCAGTTGACTCACCAAGCTCCCATTGATTCAATGGGCCTACTCTAGTGCAATTTACTATACAATGCAATGGGATTTCAGCCCATGACTTAGTCAAAGTTAACTTTGTGGATGAAGAAACCTCTAGAAGTGCCAAGAGAAGTTTGGTTTTCCCTGTCCTGGGGGGCCTTCTGCCAGCAGGAAAAGACCTTTTCACCTGAGCAGGTCTTCAACAATTAACAGCCTTCTAACCACACAGTTTTAGCAGATCTTCTGATTTTCTCACTTTTCTTAGAATACTATCAGTATTTTAATTAAGAGATTTAAAAGTTCTTAAAGGTGTTTTTTTAACTTTTAATTGTATTTTAATAATATGATTTCAGTTCTATTTTAATATTTGTTTATTGTGTTTTAATTCTCTATATTGTGACCCATCTTGGGTCACATATAAGTCAGCCTTATAAACAAAAATCTGAAATGAATGTCATTCTTTTACCTCTCAAAAGTCCACTTTAACACAGGGAGCAGGCAGGCAGTGAAACAATAACTGCTTGTGTCTGTTATGTGTGATGTCTCTTCCAGTGACCATTCCTGTACCAGCAATTCAATTAGGAAGGAAACAGAGCTGCTTTTCTTCCTCCCTGTGTGAGATACACTCTCTCTCTGTGTGTTGAATCCTGCTCTGCCTGTAGAAGCCACTGCTGAAGCAGCACTTTTGCCAAGAGCTTTTTCGAACACTGAATATTTTCATAATTTTGGGAAAAGTTATTTCAGAACAGCAGAAGAGCCTTAAGGCTTCATCTATGAGCTATTTTTTGAGGTAGAAGTCTCAGCAGGAGGATCTCATCCCCAGCAGACATTGCTGCCATGCAGTAGTATGTGTAACGCCGTGTGGAGTATGTGTGGAGTATTTTGTGCTGCACTGGATGAGTCACCAAAGGTTTCAGGGATAATAGAGGCTTGGGGGACCAGAGGCCATGCAAGACTAAGCTCCTCTATTTTTGACAGCTGGGTGGGAGAAAGAACACCAGTGACCACAGCCTTGTTGCAGCTACACTGGAAAGCTGAACTGGAATGATTCGGCTTTGCTGTGATTTGCGTCGCAGCCTGTACTACATTTGATCTAGGGGCTGCGGATTGATTCAGGACTTCACTGTTCATACTGGATGCAATGTGGGCCAAATTCCAGCCACAGCCCCACCTTTCCTTCCTTCCTCTGATCCTGCCTCTGCCAATCTTTCCCTCTTCTGCTTTAAGCTGCTTTCCCATTTGAAGCTTCAGACTACTACATCTCTCAAAAAATTGTCTATAGAAAAATAACATGGAAAAGTCCAAGAGTACAGAACATCAAAACTCTGAACAGTGATTTTCCAAAATACACCATAATGTACATGTCAGAATAATTCAATAATTCATCACCTTCCCATGCCATCTGTTACTCTTTTCCCTTACTTTCAAGTAACGTATGAAAGAATTACCTCATCTATGGTTTTAAACTATTGGCACAATAAACTAGTCTACTTTTAGTAATTAAGTAATTAACTACACTAAACTTTTGCTTCACAGCAAAAGAACCTTCCCACACAATCTGAAGCTTACTGTATTTTATAGGATTCAGGACTAGCACCCAGTCTCCCACATTAAAATCATAGTGCTTTGCATATCTTCCTGGGCCTGAGCACTGTGCCCCAACTATCTACATCACTAAAAGATCACCTACAAACATGACTCCTATCTTTGCAAGAACACATCACAACTAAGCGCATGGGGAAAAGCCTGTCCAAATCTTTCTGGCTTCAAAAAATAGAAACTCCCCCATTGGCAGAGGAAAAGAAGCTGCTTTTGGAGCAAAAAGGGCTGGACCAATTTGGATCAGCCTTTGTGTCATGTGGTCAGTATGTAAGCAGAACAAATCCTGCAGTATTTGATCATGTCGTCAAATTCTTCATTAATCCAATACTGGCCAAAATGCTCTCTTTTGCAACTCGTCTTGGCAACTGTAATCATAAAAAACATGCCATAAATCAAAGAAAATTGTAGATTTCTGGCCTAGAACTGGATCTAACTTTGGATCCATGGCATGCTATGACATGGAGAAAGTTAATTTTCAATGCTGGGGTGCTTAGCTTGCAAGGTGCCAAATTACTAGAGATCTCTACTAATTACCTGACAGTATCCTTCACTCTTGAAACTTGTGTATTATTTTCTTTGATTAACAATTATCTCTTCAGATTTAGATAAATCTCTATACCCACCTAGTTTGCCCAATGCACAATGTATCCTTCAAAAAACATAAATTATAATATATTTTTAACCAAAGTATTACCTAAAAAGAGGATTAGGAGTTATTTACTTGCATCTTTAAAGAAAGGAAGAACAAAAGGTAAGAATTAGTGTTGTTACAACAACTGTAGTTTGTTCCTTGGACTTTATTTTGCCACAGAGTGTCAAATCCTCTCTTTAAAACAAATAAACACTTGCAATTACTAAGCAATTATTAAACCTTTCTTTGATTCAGTTCTGCATGTCTTTCCCAAATCACGAAGCATTTCATTGAGCTTTAGCTTCATGCTTCCTTCTTCTGTTCCTCTTCCTTTGGTCTCTGATATGGTGAATCTTTTTCTAACAGCCTTCATTCACTTCTGAGGTGCGTGGGGTGGGGAGTGAAATCCTTTTAAGAAGGCTGCCATCCATTTTTCCAAACCATATCTTATGTTTGATTCTCAGAAACTGCCGGACAAAATCAGCAGATGTAATTCACATAAACAATCAACTCCCATGGAAGAGAAAATAGAAGGAATCCTATGTAACCAATGAGTTTTATTTTGAAGCATCACAGCCTCAGTGAAGAAGATGGAGAAACAGCAAAGCTCCTTCGGTATCCAGAGACCAACCAGTCACGATTAATAAAGAGCTACTAAGGAACATTAAAAACATAGTAGCAATATATTGCTATCTGTCAAAGGGTTATTGGGAAAATCAGGGGTTGCGGTAAAAAGTAATGGAAGGAAAGTGCCCAGTGGAGCAAGCAGCGGCCTCAAGGGGCTTAGATATGCGGCAATACCCATCCGTCCTGCAAGTCTCCTCCGATCAAGAGCTCTTAGTGCTAGACGTGGGCTTCCTTCAGCATCCACAAACGATTGCTACTTGGACTGTGAGTGTGTGTATGTGTGTGTTGATCTTGGAGACAGAATCATTTTCTGAATATAATTCATATTCTGTGTGTATTTTGAGTCTGCTGGGTTTTATTGCTGTTATTATTATTCTCTTGCACAGTAAAGCCAATGCTAAATCCAATGTTTAATCCCAGACTCCTTGAATCAAAGGGATTTACAGTCGCGTTAATTTAACAAGTCCCATTCCTTCAGTGAGTTTACTCTATTTGTGACTGATATATGACAGGCTTTATTTAAATGAAAAACAGAACAACATAGATTTACTCATACTGAAATAAATCTGTTAGCCTTTTTTTCTCTCTATCTTTTCCCCCTCCTTTCATTTCATTTTGCCAACAGGACAGCGTAAGAGATGGAAATCCAAACAGGTATCTTGATGAGTAAGAGCCAGCCTTGTGTGCTCTGATAAAAGTGATGGACTAGTGCATGTTGTGCTACGAATTGCCTTATTACATCTGCCGGGCAAGGGTCTGAAAAGTGATGCAGTTAAACAAATATAACGTGTCAGCACAAGCTGTTGAATCCCAGAATCATAACATAATGGATTTGGAAGGGCCGTATAAGGCCAATGTGTCTAACCCCCTGCTCAAAAATCAGAAATCCAAGTTAAAGTATATCTGTCAGATGCCTGTTTAACTTTCTTTTAAATGTCTCCAGTGCTGTAACACTCACCACCTCCCCAAGTATAGCAGTAGTAGTTAATAAAGTTTTTCTTGACTTTCAGCTGAAATCTGGATTCCTCACCATTGTTCCATGTCCTTCATTCTCAAATGATTGAGAAAAGACCCTGCCCCTCTTCTGTATGACCTTTTAAATATTTGAACAGTTCTACTATATCTCTCCTCAATCTTCTTTTCTCAAGAAAAATCACCCTTAGATCTTCTAGTTCTTCTTCACAGGGCTTGGTTTCACGCCCCCTGAGCATCCATGTTGCCTTCGTCTGAACTTTTTCCAGTGTGTCTGTGTGAATCCTAATAGGTCTTGTGTTCCATCAACAGTACAGGAATGATGTGTAAAAATAAAATGTGGATACAGTGAACTGAGGAAATTCCTATGAAGTCCCACTGAGCTTGCGGTAATACTGCATTTTAATAAGAATAACTATGGGCTGTTGAATCTGACTTAAAGCAACCGTATCCAGGGGTTCCTAGGTATAGAGTTCTCAGGAATGGTTTGCTATTCCCTTCTTCTGAGGGCACCCTGGGACTGTGCAGGTTGCCCAAGGCCACACAGGCTGATTCTTTCTCCAGAAGGCTGAGTAGGAAATTGGATTCCCAATTTTTCGTTCCACAGCAGGATGCCCAACTCACTGAGCTATCCAACCAATTCATATTGCATTTTCGCCTTTGCAAAACAGTCATGCTATTTGGTGGACAAAATGAAATAGTCCTGCTACTTGGCAAGCTGCCATTTCCAATATAGCTCAGTGGTTGAGGTATGGTTGGGAGTTCGATTCTCCACTGTGCCTCCTACTTGATAGGGGCTGGACCCCAAGAGTTGTGGCATCCTTTCCAGCCCTGAAGTTCTAAGATGACGTTGACAATTATGAGGTTTAAATTGCAGGGCTGTATTTATTTTGTCCACTTCTGGCGTAAGTGGGGTGGGATTCATCTTTGTCTTGCATGAGCCTGCCTTGTGGCTGAGATCTTCACTGGAGAACCTTCTCCACGTGTAGTGACAAGGCTGCCAGAGGCAGGTTCCCTTCTGGGGCCCTAAACTGACTGGAGAGCTCCTTTTGAAGGAGCAGATTCTCTTCGTTATCTGATTGGAATATGGCAAAGTCTACCCTTTGCCCTCTAGCTTTGCTTCCCAGGGACACAGTTTGTTTCTTTGGATTAGTAGTGGAGATAAAAGGAGTATATTTAGCAGGGTTGGTCCTTTTCATACACACTACTGCTATGTAGTGTTTTCAGGGGCAGAAGTGTGTTAGAGGCCAGAGGTGCATGTACACCACATGTGTGCTGTCCTCTACCCTCTGGGCCAAATTTTGGAAATGTCACTGTTTTTCAATGGAAATCCCTAGAACGCTACTCGTCATATTGGATGGGCAATTCTAGGCAAAAAAGTAGCCTTTTTTTTGTTGTCTTTCAGTAAAATAGGGAAAGCCAGTTTGGAAGTATAAGACTGAATAATCCCCGTCGTCAACTTCAGCAGAATGGAAGTTGTCGACAGGGACGAGGGGAGCAAAACAGCCTGAGCTGACCAGATCCCAGGCTGGTCACAATGAGCCCTACATGCTGGCAATTGTACCAGGAGGATTAATCATGCAAAATTGATTGCATTAGCAGCAACACATTCTTCTAGTGTTGTTATATGGGGGGGTGGGATGAGCAGTGGCAACAAAAGCCATTTTGTCTGTGTATTCTTACATAATGGTGGCTTTGGGCAGGGAAGCCAGACTCTTTGGAATGAGTTCAAAGGTTTTGCTCGCTGTGGAACAGGCTGGCTGCGACAAAGTTTGAGCATGGCATTGGGTGTGTGCTCTGTCTCTTTAAAGGCAAGGCCTCTCTCACTGTTCATATCTTATCAACTGCGGGCAGAATGTAGCCTATGGAGTGCCAGAGCATAAATAATTCAAATCTCCAGAAAAGGGTTTCTTTCTCCTTCTTCTGCCCAGTCTACGCTGTGCTCCCCTCACCCATCCCTGGCTTATAACAAATGTTAATTTAATCAATTGGCAGTAAATCTGGCTCAGTGCTGACTCATGCCAGACAGAGCCTCTTGGGGACGGTAACAGAGCATTTGCTGTCTCATTTCAAAATGAACCCTGCAGAAGCCAGAGTTCCACCTTCGCCTTTTCCTTTTGGAATGGTGCCCCCCCCCCCACATACACACACACACACGAAGTAGCTGCATAGCATCAAGAAAACTGTGAAGCACATGCAGGCTTTGAAAAATCACAACCACAGACAGAACAAAAAATGGTGGGGGTGGGAAAGGATCAAACTGTTCCGGATTGAAAAAGCCGTGGTCCAGACCTCTCACCAACCCACCTTCACTGGCAGAGGGGGGAAAGCCTCTTTGGAAGCAAAAAGGGCTGGACCACTTCAAATCAGCTATTTGGTCCATCAATCAGTACAAAATACTTCCAATTTGCCAATTTTATAAGCAGAGTACATCCCGTGGTATTTGACCATGTAGCCACCCTCAGAGTCCCTTCCTCAAAACCTTGCTGCTGCCTCTGGTCTTTGACGTGGCCATCTCACTCTGCCTCATCGGAGGGCTGACCCTGGTCGGGCCTTAAGGCTTCTGCTCCAAGTCATGCCCTGCAAGCCCTCCTGTCTTCAATACTAGATGGGACTCATGCTGCCCCCCCAATTCCCTGGGGAGCACTCAGTGTAGCCTGTTATAGGCTAGACCTCCAGAGGATTCCTGAGGACAACTTGTTGGAGCTACCAGAAATGGTGGGGAAGAGGCTGTTTGGTGTTCACTTTCCCTTCTCACACAATGGCTGTGCAGTGGCTTCACAATGGCTGTGCAGAGCACCGTTACATGGCTTGACCCAAGCTATGACACGGCACCTGCCAGAATAGTGGGGAACTAGGACTGGCCTGCCATGCTTCCTTCTGCAAAGGAGAAGAGTGGTATGTTTTACATCTGCACCATCATCTGTCAGGGAACTCTGTCTGGGTTTGACGGGGAACAGAGCCAATTATCAAATAAGTCTCCCGCCTCACCTCATCTCTATCCCTTGTTGTTATGATTCCATCGTGTACACAAACCATCTGCCCAATGCATGCTCATCCCCAGAAAACAAGGATCATTCATCTTTATTTCAGTGATTTCTGTTCCTGAAATCTCTTTCTAAAGTGGCAGGCCAGAAAGACTGAAGTAAATGCTCACAACATTTTGTGTGCCACAGACAATGATAGCAAAAAGGATCATGCAGGCAATTTAAAGGACCATGTGACACAACCTATTGCCCCCCCCCACAACTGCCTTCACAGGGGGAAGAGGCCATTGCTTTCTAAAAGGTGCCGACTCTGCTCTACACTGCACTGAATAGCTTTAGCCTGACTGTTCACTGGTATCATGGTGATCTCATGAGATAAACTTTTTTCTGGCAAAATCTACCAAATGTTGACAGATGAGGCAGACGAAAGGGTAGGATCTAAGAAGAAATGGAAACTGGCCATGTAGACATTTGAGAGGCAAATGATGGAGAAAGGGACCATAGCTGGATAATTCACCAGAGGCTTTGCATGTGGAAGGTCCCAGGTTCCATCCATGACATTTCCAGGAAAGACTCTGAAACATCTCCATCTGAAACCATGGAGATCTATTCAAAGTCTAGATGGCTCAATGGTCTAACCAAGTACCAATGGCTGCCTCTTTACATGATATATGCCCCATTGAATCCTGGAAGGCTAGGGTTATGCATTGTCCATTGTAGCCAAATCTTCCTGCCTCTGAAGGTGGGCTAAATCAGTGGTCCCCAACCTTTTCCGACCCACAGACTGGTTGGGGGTGTGAGGTCTGTGCGTGGGGGGATGGGGCACCTCCTGTGCTTGTGCAGGGGTACACTCACATGCATGGGGTGTGTGTGCGTGCAGGGGTGGGTGGGAGATTTCTCTCCATGGCCTGGTCCTGCCAAGGCCATGGACTGGTGGTTGTGGACCCCTGGGCTAAATATTCTTTCCCTCTCTGCTCTAAAGATGTTACATAAAAGATCTTCTAAAAAATGTTCATCATGTGTAGTTTTCCACATTGTAATTTGATGATATGCTCTCACTCCTGTGATTCTAACAATGGGCAGTGTTTTAAGTATAAAGTGAATGTCTTGATTTGACTGTCCTCTTGGTCAAACAACTTGTCTAAGGAAAGAAAACACTCCAAACGGTTCTAACAGTGGGCCTGGAAGGACCTGTGCAGCCATATCCCTGGAAAATCTGCAGCTGAAATCCAGCTTGGATGGCTTTCAAAGGGAACTGGGCAAATTTAAGGAGGATGAGGCTAGCAGAGGCTACTAGTCAGAATGTGTCATGTCCAGTACCTGAAAGACTATGTCTCCTTCATCATGGGAACATAAGTGGAAGATGCTGTTGCTTCTTGACATCCTGTGGGCAGGTATCTGGTTGCTCTGTGAACAAAATCCTATACTGAATAGGCCTTTGGTGAGATCGAACAAGGCTAGGCATTATAGGAAAAGGGTCACAAAGGTAGTACAGACATCTCCGGAATGTCTTGCTGTAGCTGGCACAACCTCAGACAGAGAAACAGGGAGAGAGGTGCTTGGTGAGTTTTTTTTTTAATTTTCTCTCAAGAAATCATGGTTCTGTTCATTTCATCCACTTAAAGAGCCTAGGAACTTGGTTGTCTTTCAGAATTATTCCAGTCTGACAGAGCTGGAAAGGTCTCAGTTTATTGACCTTGAAGAATAATGATGAGAAACAATAGCACCAAGCATAGGAGGAGTGGCTGCATATCTCCACCCAATATGGAGACCTCTAGTTCACTCCCATTCTTTACTGTGGAAGGACATGGAATAAATGAGACTGACAGATCACCTACTAGAGTTTGGTCTGCTTCATTGCTCAAGGAAAGTAACTAGAGGGGAAAACACCATGCTGAGGCTTACAGCACTTCATTAACAATTAGAACAAGGGGGGGGAGGGAGATGCCTTTTAAAATGTGTTCTCCCAGAACTCACATCTTTTATTTATTAACCATCCCTATAGCTTTTAATTGCAAAATATTATATGATTATCTTGATTTGCTTGTCCTCATGGCCAAATAGGCCATCTATTGAAACAAAGCAATGAGATGCAACATGAAAGTAATAACTTTGTTTCCTTTGGTTTCAGCCCTTTGATTTTGTCTGCCCATGTTGCTCATATTCAGGTAAGAGGGCTACGTCCTATAAAGCAATTTGAAATTTGGAGTCCCATAAAGCATTCACTCAAAACATTTTTTTTTCCTATGCATCATATCAGGGGAGGCATTTATTCAAACCAAGGTGCTTCTAAATTGAAGAAATCATCTTTAGTGCTTAGACAAAGTCTCATTAGAGGAAACAAGACTGACAACAGATTAGATCTATAGGATGAATTATTTTGTGGAAGAAGCTGAGGTGGTTAATAATTTAAGAATAGTCTGTTCACCAGTCAGTTAGTGATCAGGGTAAGGAACTATTCAATGCAAAAAAAAACCCCACAACAAAACAAACAAAGTATTCGCGAAGGCTTTCACGGCCGGGATCTAATGGTTGTTGTGGGTTTTTCGGGCTCTTTAGCCATGTTCTGAAGGTTGTTCTTCCTGACGTTTCGCCAGTCTCTGTGTGCTGTCCTCTGAAGATGCCGGCCACAGAGACTGGTGAAACGTTAGGAAGAACAACCTTCAGAACATGGCCAAAGAGCCTGAAAAACCCATAACAACCAAAACAAACAAAACCACAAAAAACACCTGAAGCTTAGGAAATAGTATATGTAAAACCAGCAAGGGCATTAAAGAATAACCCAAAATAAGGGTGGTACAGTACTTGATATTTTAACTGTGGGGAGAAATGTTATACATATATGAATCTGAGGTGTGTAGTACACATACTAGGCACTTACAGTATGAGACATGATGGTTCAAACTAAGAGCACCTTTTAGTCTAGCTTTCTGCTTCCTACACTGACCAGCTACAGATCTATAGGAAGCTCAAAGCAGGACATCACAATAACATCCAGCCTGTGCTCTCCAGCAATTGGCATTCACTGGCATATTGCCTCTAATACGGGATGTAATATTTTGCTTTCATAACCTTATCATAAACTTGATAGCCTAATCTTCCAGGAATTTGTTTCAGACATTATTCATCACTGTCTTCAGATTTATTTGATGATCCTATGAGGTGGCACTATAAAAGAAGCAGGCGAACTCTCCCTAACATGTCCTCAGCACCACCCTGCTCACCACTTTCCTAAAACAACCCCCCCACAAACAGTATGATGTTTTCTCACAAGGGAGTTGTTCCAATCCCCTCATCCCTTTAGCTGTTCTTTTTGGCATCTTTTCTGATTTTTTCAATATCCAGTGTGAGGATACAGTCCTCCACGTGCAACCAGAGACCAAGCTCCTGTTGACTAGCTGGATGCAGATGACAATACGCAAATGAATTTTGGATGGGGGGGAATCTCACTCCTTTTTCCTCAAAGATCTTCATTTTAACTCTCCCCGTGTGAAGATAATGGCATCATCCATTACCAGAACCCTTTCTCCTAGTTTCATTTTCCATCTCAAGACCATCCTGAGCCTTTCAGTTTGGGATCGGAGGAGGGGGAACTGCATATCTCTAATTCTAAATTATGCTGGGAGCTTTAGTATAACCATCCACTGTGATGCCAGATCAAACCTGAGCTAGATATGACTGGAAAAAAACCAACTAGGAGCTACTAGGTGTTTTTCTAGTCACATCTAGCTCAGGTTTATGTGAAAACCAGAGCCCTTTATCTCTTTCCTAATAATGTCAAGGTGACATCACAGGATCACGTGCCAGGTTTTTCCATACCATTTTAGTGGCTGAGTCTTGTGGCGGCAAAGAAACTCTGAGGGTGACGGGTGATGGCATCAGAATTATTGCTCCAACCTTACAGCCATGATTCAGACACTGATAGCAAAAATGTTATGTGAGAAAACCACCAGGCTGAATGGGTAACAAATGTTCACAGAGCACTTCAGAAATAGTGTGATTTACAAACTTTCCTTCAAAAGCAGTTTGGTTCAAAAGTAGTTATTTTTCAAGTGCACATTAGAGGGCCAGCCAACCACCACCCCCCTCCAAACAGCTACCCAAGGGACTTTGAACTGAATTCAATGGAGCGGAATTAAAATGAAGCTCAGAGTGTGGTTACACTATAAAAATGAATCAATAGCTGGATGGTGGGTTTTGAAATTGGGTTAAAGTCACCTGGTGGTCACCTGTATTTGGGTCAGTGTGTGCATCCTCTTTGGAAAAGCTTTTTTCCCTTTGTATGTGTTATAATTTGGTTGAGGGGCCTACGTGGGCTTTTAAAATCTTTGCAATTGAGGCTTTGTCCTGCAGCCACCCACTCACCCATCCTTGTTCTGGTTACTTTCCACTGGTGCTAAATTGTTTGTTTTACACACACACACACACACACACACACACACACACACACACACACACAGAGAGAGAGAGAGAGAGAGAGAGAGAGAGAGATTATATATATATAACCAGAAACATTGACAAAGCCTATCAGCCTCTAGGCTTGAGAAGGAGGGAGCACTTTACCTCTCACATTGGCTAACTTTAAAAAATATTTCAGACTGGCATATCATTACATCAGACACAGACTCTTTGCCTGGAAACATCTGAGTAAGGATGCCCACCACACAGAGAAGCAAGGCTTGCAAAAGAGGGAGCACTTTCCCCTTTCTGCTGGTTGCTATTTTTTAATTTCTTTCAATCTGGCATACTGCTATATCTGCATTATGGATGGGGGGGAATGAAACAGATTAGACTGAAAGTTTTTCTTGCAGCCTAAAACCAGTGATCCTGGTGCCCATTACTTGCTAAACCTCACAGATACCATTTACACCAACAGAGGTATGTATGTATGTATGTATGTATGTATGTATGTATGTATGTATGTATGTATGTATGTATGTATGTATGTATGTATGTATGTATGTATGTATGTATTTATTTATTTATTTATTTATTTATTTATTTATTTATTTATTTATTTATTTGATTTATACCCCGCTCATCTGGCCTAAAAGCCCACTCTAGGTGGTAGTCACATATGCAAATCCACTCTAGGTAGTCACATATGCAAATCCAAAACCCATTCAAAATAAATTGATTTCACAACTGAGTTAAAGGGGAAGAGAAGGGAAGGGGAAGGAGAAAAAAAACAAAGAGAACAGGTTTCATAAGGAGAGGATTCAAATAGCAGACAGTTTTCCACAGACTCATTGCCCTACTCTGCTCATTGCTATTGCAGTCAGGTGGAATGGCTTCAAACAGAATGGCTACAAACTCCTTCACACCAGCTCAAGCAATCACACTGCCTAAACAGACGCAAAAGCATTCTCTTTTTTAAAAAAGTAGAAGCCCCAACACTAGAGAAGAAGACTATGGACTGGGGCAGAAAACTCTGGGTTAATTTGCATTGACTTGCATGTCATGTAGTCAATAGAAAATAATGTGAATCTGACCATCCCAATTTCAGAGTATTTCCTGCATTATTTGTCAATGTAGCCACCTCCTCTTTGAGAGTTACTTCTGAGTAAATAGAAATGCAACATACATATCATAAATTTGGAGGTTGCTGAGTAGGAACATTATTACCTACCACCCTTATTATTAGGCTATCATACTGTTGACAGGATAAAGAAGTAGGGTGAGAGTAATGGTTAAAACAGAATTGCAGCGCAATTTGTCTGCTTAAGCAGAAAAATTCCCAAAAGCATGCTTTGGGGGGCAGTGGGGTGGTTCAGCTTAACTGTGACTCTAATGACAGACTAATAATTACTGTATTGCTTGTTCACCTTTCACAGAGGGGTGCTAAGACATGCTTTTAAATGTGGTTTTCTAAGAAAGATTAGAAGTTTGGTCCCATTGTCATAAATGAATAATGCATAGCTCCAGGCTTTTATAACACTTGTCTTTTCAACAGACAGATGTATAGATACCAGAGTTTAGAAAAGTTACATTCCCAAACATTCCAACCATCATTAGCACAGACTCTGCTGTCTAGGGGATTCGGGGAATAACATTAAAAATATACATTTAAAAAAATTCTGATGGACATATCTATTGGCATTTTGTCTTTAATTTTTATTTAGGCTCGTGTGAATATAAGCATACAGAGAAAGAGAGAAAGAGAGCAAAGCAACCCTGCCTTGACTCCACCTCTAGGGTTTTTACCTTTTCAGATGCCTATTTTTATACCATTGTATGTTTAGCTCTTTTTTAATTATACAATTTATTGTGCTTTTAACTTTTCGTTTATTTCGATTATTGTGAGCCACCTTCAGTTCCCTTATTGCAGAAAGGTGTCATAAAAATGATAGATAGATAGATAGATAGATAGATAGATAGATAGATAGATAGATAGATAGATAGATAGATAGATAGATAGATAGATAGATAGATAGATAGATAGATAGATAGATAGATAGATAGATAGATAGATAGATAGATAGATAGATAGATAGATAGATAGATAGATAGATAGATAGATAGATAGATAAGCAATTTGAAGTTGTCACTAATTAACCAGAAGTCAGATAATATATCAGAGGTTGTGAACATCTAGTATGCCCCTATTGAGGATGGTTCTGACATCTATTCATCTTAAAATAGCTTTCCCATCTTTGCCTCCATTGCACACAACTTGGATATTATATGTTTTTCCTCCAGTGGAATCAGGGAGACTGACTCCAGCCCATTTCCACTTATTTTGGCTTAGGTGGCTTATCCACATTCAATTCTGCCTGAATATTTAGACACCGTATACTATTTATGATTTTAAAAAATACATCCACCCTCTTTCCAAGATGCCAAAATACAACTGCAGAATTTTGACTCCTAAAATCTTTAATGTCTTGAAAGAGAACCCTACATGAGCTGAATTTTATAATGTATCATAATAAAGACAAAATTGTGGGGGTGGGGGTGGTTTGCTTAACTTGTTGGTGCTGGATGGAAAATCAGAAATACTATTTTCAAAATGCTATTTTTGCCTTTGTCCACTATTAGTTCTATAGAATGTTGGTTCCATACACATGTTCCAATAAAGCTGCCTCATTCTCTGAGTTTCTCCAAATGTGAGGCAGAACAGCAGGAAAGCCAGGGGATTCTTCCAACATATAGACAGCCATGGTAACTGTGACAACCCCAGACCTACTGGAGTATACCACCCTTTAGTTAAGCTGCCACCAACCATTCCCTATAAGGAGTCACACAGACCAGGAATGGATTTTAACAAACAAAAGAATAAGGTTTATTGAAATAACAAGCAGGGTAAATAAAAAGATCAAGTAAATAGGATAATGTAACGTGGCATAGTCCCAACCATATACATACAACAGATTAGCTCCCACAGAACACTTTAAAGTAAAGCACAGACCCTGAACCTATCAGTTCTGGCTACCTATATAGAAACCTGAACCTATCAGGTATGTACTAACTGACACACAGTTGTACTCAGTCTGACACACAGACTCCAACTCCTCACTCTCCACACAAGCTCCAAATATATATACAGTACAGCTCCTCCCCCTGATGTCCCGCCTTCCACTCCCCATAGGATGGAACTTTCCCTCCAAACCCATGACAGACAGGTACCATCAGTGCTGTATGTGACAGTAACCTCCATCCCCTCAATTAACTTGAATGAAGGGCACTGAATGAAGAGTGTTCAGTCACTGTGCCCTTACTCAGATGCGCATAAGCAAAACTGATCTTGGACCCCAGCCTTCATTGCTAATATGTGAAAGTTGTGGGGTTTTAATCTAAAGCTAATTATAGCTATTCATATGTGACTTGATAGACAGCTATTCATATCTGACTTCAGAGATCCAGGTCTACCCTAGTTTTCTCATGATCAGCAACACCTAGCAGCCTAGTGTGCCCATACTGATCAGCATACAGTGTAGGATTCATGGCAGATTTACATGAGGATGGCCTCCAGATGTTCATGAACTGCAGCTCAGCTCAGCCCTTAATAACACAGTCATTATTGAGGAGGGACTGAAGTTGCAATTCAACCACAAAGGGGACCACAAATTCCAAATGAGTGGAGATCATTTAAGAAATTCTACCCAGCAACCCACTGAGTCCCATCTTATGTGTTGGGATACAGGTGATCCCTCCATATATTCAACCCCAGATATTTTCAGCTTGCCATTATGATTAACTATTTGGGCTTTGCCATTTTATTGCCACAAAGACCTGGAGGCAGAATAATAGAGGCTCTGGGAATGTATCTAGCATGTGACACCAACACAAATACGGGAAGAACAAGCCTCAGCAGTAAGATAATGTTGGGTTCTTAACACAATATGGTGGTTTGCAGCCCCCAGTACACATGAACACACACACACAATGCCATTTCACACTGTTACTCTTCACCTGCTTACTGCCTCTCTTGCATATGTATCTTCAGAAATGGCGGGGGAGTCATTTCTAGAGCGGATGTTTGCAACTGTGAATCTCCAGATTTTTAGGGATGACACTGGCCATCATCCTTAATCACTCGCATTCTGCTTGAGCTGATGGGAATTGTGCTCCAGCACCATCTGTAGACTCAAGGTTCGGAAAGGCTCTTCTTGATTGTTGATGCTCAGGATTTTAGGATGTTTAATGACTATATTCCCAAAGATAGTACACATCTCTCTCTTCCTCTCTCATACACGCAGACATAGTCCTTTGAAAACATTGTCAAACCAGTCCTTGCTGGGTATAGGCAAAGCACTCCCTGTTCCTTTTCTTCTGTGCCCTTCTTATGCTTAGCAAACTAAAGCACTTTCTCTCCACTTTCAGTTTTCATACATTGCATTTCTTTATAAGTTCCATGGAACTGGCTAATCTTTAAGCTTCAAACCTTGGTCTTATGTACATAGCTGACATCAGATACAGCCAGTTTATCTATAATTTTGAAAATTATTTTTAGAGGTAGATCACCACAGCTTTGCTCCTATTTCCAGTGTGGTAACCTGTGACCAAGATGTGCGTATCAGTGAAGGATGCATGCCACACTGAAAGGAAATGTAAAGGTTTTGTACAAACCACATAAAGTGTTTGTTACTGTCCATTTGCCTTTCTAACAAAAAAATGGACCCCCACTTATGAAAAACACTAGCTTTTAGATAGCAACCCTATTCACTCTTATATGAAAGCACATCCCACTAAACTCAGCGAGGCTTCCTTCTGAGCACACATGTATAAGATTGCACAGTTAATCCTACATTTTATTAAAATTTAATGATACCATTCTATACATGTTTAGTCAGAACCATGGCCATTTGACTTTAGTGTCACTTCAATATTCAGATATATTTTATCACCTGCTGTGCATTCCCTTTCCTGCTTCCAGCTTTATGCAGTGGGGGAATATTTTACATGAAAGCTACTGCATACATAAAATACAGATATATCAAAATATACTTTACACATTCACAGACTCCCCCTGCACATAGGAGCAGTCACAGTTACACTGAAAAAATGATCATTTACATTCAAGAGAGAAGGCAAAAATACTTAACTCTTTTTAACCTTCTGTACCCATGAAATATGTATTCATCCTGTTCTGTTACATACAGGGTTATAAGGATGAGCTGGGAATATGTGTTTGTTCCTTCCCTCTCTTTTCCTATGGTTAATATAAAGGAGGGGGAAGGGTTGCTGCTTTCTAAAATCACAAGGCAGATTCTGAACAAAATATATGCAGGAAATCATTTCTCTTGCAGGCAGGAGTTCCATGCAAGATCACATGTAAAGAGATATCAGCACAGAGACAAAAATGTGTGCACTTGAAACTGACATTTTAGACAGCTGGGGTACATGATCCCCAAATCCTAGAAGGCCAATTCCTCAAGCACAAAATATCTATTGCTGTCACAAGGATCTTAGCAACAGGAAGAGGACTGGTTTGTAAATTGCGTTAAATTGTTCTCCAGGGAGCTGGGCAATAGAGGCATAGGGGTCCTCCTCCTGGCCATGGCAGCAAACACAAAATTGGATCAAAGAGCCTGCTAAATCAGTTTCTCTTAAATACCGGCTGTCAGGCTTCTAAGCTGCATTGTGCCTGAATCTGGAGGGCAGGCATTGTTATGATAGAAGGATGAGGAGCAGCAGGTTAGAGGGAAGATGGAGCCCTGTTGAACAATATCTCCATGTGCCACCATACCTATTACAATAGCCAATGCCTTTACCTGGGAATAAGCCTGACTGAATTAAGAGGGACTTATTTTTGATTATGCAGCCCTGCTAGTGAGTTGCAGCACAATCCTTCTTTACATCTCTAAGCAAGATAGACTCCTACTGAGTACCATGGCACTGAGTCCCCATGGCACAAGGGAGAAGAAAGCAGTCCCAGTGTCACATTCTCATTTTGTATGGCAAACAAGAATGCACAGGAGCATCTGACTTAAGGGGTGATAGGGTGGGGCAAGAGAGGGTGCCTGTCTCCCCCTCCACCTAAACCTAGCATTCTTTTCAATGTACACAGATAAAAACTACAGCCAAGCCTAATGTACACAGATAAAAGCTATAGCCAAGCAAACATTATTAACAAACTTCCCTCCCTGCCCTGAGTTATTTCTGCAAAATCCTTTGGGCAACGTATCATATTAATATACAGAATGAATATATGAAAGATGTGGGGGGGAGAGAAGTTGCAGGATTTCAGGGCATCCATATTCCAGGCTAATTCTGTTGTGCTGCAGGTAGAACCATATGCCAGATTTGAATTCTGAGTCAGCTCTTCTCCTGCCAGCAGATCATCGATCGAACAAGACAGTGACACAGCAGAAATAAATGGATAAATATAGACTTCTAAGTTTTATAGCTTAGTGTCATCCAAATAACATTTACTTGCCCATTTCTGCTTTCAGGGAGAAGGTCCCAGAGTTTGGGAAATTACTTTTCAAAAGGAATTTGTTACGGTCATAAGACTTTCAAGAAAGCAGTTATTTGCCGCTGTAACCACTTTTATTTTCTTTCTTTTCTCATTATTAAAAAGAAATAGTTACTTTTACTTCCTTGTTAACAATAAGAATGCTATCAGCCTCTGTCTGTGGTATAAAACTCACCTAAGCAGTGAGGCCACGCAGCCCGTTAACTATACAAGTAACAAAGAATATAGTTCTAGTTATACCATGAAAATAGTTATCTTTCCTCACATTATATTCATAATTTGATTTGGTTATGTCTTTATTGCTGCCAAAGATGGGGAAAGATATTTTTTAAAAAAAACACCTAGGATTGCCAGAAGACTCCAGGCAGCATGGCCTCTGGATATTCTTGGAACTGTGGTCTAAAAAAGCAATGCTTCCTATTAGGAATTATTGCAACAACAAAATCATCACATGTATCTTGTTATTCCTAATGGCTTACTTCTAAAGTTCTGGAAGGCATTTTCCAAATGGAAATGAAGGCAGGCTCGAAAACGTTGGTACACCTTGGCAAAAGGCTGGCCAAATCTGAAAGGAGTGCCTAGTCTAACGTGTTTTCCTATCCTGTTTTTTGTTTGTTTGTTTTTTTAATCTGAACAGCTAGTCAGGGACCCTGGAAGTATTTTTAAAGAAAAAGGGAGGAGGTGCTTCAGGCGGTCCGATATTAAATGAAACGTTAAATTCATGAGACAGCGTGACTCCGCTGGAAAGATACTGTCCATAAATATTACAGAAGGCGTTTTCTGCCTTTGAGGTGCCACCAGAGACTCTTAAATTGTTTCTGCATCAGACGGCGGGCCGGCAGTTTGCAGCGAAGAAGGGGCTGCGCTCCCTCAGTCAGTCGACGGTCGCCCTTTCAAAAAGGAAACACAGCCCCGGCTTTCGCCCAAGCAGCCATCTTCCGCTACCTCTCCCCCCCCCCCCCGCTGCTTTCCCGCCTTTCTCCTGCACCGCAAGCAAAGCGGCTGCCCTTCTTTCCTCGGGAGCTTTCTCCAGCAGCGGCCGCCGACAAGAGGCCCTTCGCGAAGCCTCCCGCGGCTTTGCCCCTTGCCAAGTCCAAGGGAGCCGGAATTAACAGGCAGGAAAGGATCCCCGCGCGTCTTTCTGCACGTCAGAAAGGCTGGTCTCCTTTCCTTGATAAAGAGTCCCACACGCGCTCCCTCCTTTAGCCCCGAGCAAGGCAGCAGGGCGAGCCCGATCCGGTCCGTCGAGCTGGAAGGGGATGCGCCTCGGCTGACATGCGGAAGCCCGAGGAAGCCCAGGGGAATTGAGCTGCACCTGGATAGCAGCCGCCCGGAGAGGCCGGCAGGTCGAGGCTTGACAGCCTGGGGGGGGGGGGAAGCAGGCTGTCGAAACAACTGGGCTCCAGGGATCAGAAAGAACATCTCTCTCTCTCTCTCTCTCTCTCACACACACACACACACACACACGCGCGCGCGCGCGCGCACGCACACACACACACACACACACACACACACACACACACACACACACCTCTTCTTCCCGTCCGTCCCAGCTCCTCGAGCGCCAACGCCTTTTATCCCAGTGCAGACGCCGTGCCCGAGGACATCTCGACCAAGTGCCCAAGGGCATTCGGGATCAGCACGCCGAAGGGGCCCTCTCCCATGAATGACTGCCTCAGAACAAAGCCATCAGATGATGGGACCACACGAAAGGAGAAGGGCTATTCCCCAGCCCACAGGCGGGGAGGGACAGCTGCTCCTCATATAAAGACTTGGTTTCGCAGCATCCAAACGGGGAGAGACCCCGGGGAGTCAGTGGAAATCCTTTCCCGTTTGACATTGGGTGCATCCTCTGGCTATTATGATTGCACTATTCAGATGCAGAGATGAGTGGAATATAACATGTTGAAGATCTTGGTTATAGGTGTCTAGCCCCTGAGATTTCAGATGTGTCAGGTCAGTACAGGTACCATCTGATTAGGACTCCGGGGCACTTTGAGGTTCAAACATGAGGGCACCTCACCGCAAAAATGGGGGCTGAGGGGCCATTCTTGGATCATAGTCTAGTTGAAATCTTGAAATCAGAGCTGTAGCGAACCAGGGTTCCAGTGTTATATATAGCACTCTGTTTACTGGAAGGCCAGATTCCCATTGGTCTCACTGAGTGCAGAACAGTTGAAGAAATTGTGTGCCTTACTTTACCAGCTGTCCACCACACATTCAGATTTTGCCCTGTTTGCACAAACAACTGCATGAGCAGCTGCACAGTAGAGAGCCCATAAAATGCAGAAGAGTGTGTGCCATTGCCCTTACATGGACAGTGCAAAGGATTTAATCTGTAATTTTGTGTTAGCTGCTTCAGAGATAACAGTGATCGTTGGGGTGATGGTGATGATGAAGTGAAATAAAAGGATCGTGTTCACCACCACCAACTTTTCAATCCGTGCCCCATCCCCAGTTAGCAGCTGTGAGTAGTGAGAGAGAGATCATCACATTTAGTTCATTTGGTACGTATTTATTTTATATTATTTATATCCCTCCTTCCTCTCTCAGCTGGGAATTGAGGAGGCTGACCAGAAGATTAGAAACAAAGTAAAACTAGTAGTTTATGATATTACTTCACAATTAAACAGAATATGATATTGAAATGTTACTGAGATTAGGTGGGCTCCCAGTCCAGACATTTTCCTTATTTTTCCCAGTGACACTTTCATTTATCTGTGATCTTGAATAAATCATATTAATGGATTGTGTTATTTTTCTTATTTGGTTGTTTTATTCTTCTTAGCTACTTTGTTCTATAGGTATTACTTGTTTCCATTGTAAACCATCATTGAGATTTTTTAAAAAATAAATAAATGAGGGCTTTTCCCTGCCTGTGGAAGGACAATAGGCAAGAGGGGCCAGCTTAGCTTTCCCTCAGAAGTCAGTTGCACAGCTTGGAATCAGCCAGCCCCACCTCCAATACCCTCTTTTATGTTGCCATCAAAGGAATCTTTTAGATTTATGGAACCAAGAGAAGGTCCACCCCAGAAAGATCTTAAAACCCAAGCAGGCTCAAAAGAGAGAATACAGGCTTTTAGACACCGGGTCCATCCAAAATAAACTGTTTTACCCTTAAGGTATCCTTGTTAGGAATCAAAAGTAGAGATGGGCATGCATTGCTGGTTCAGCAGTTTGGTGCGGTTCATGTTGTGGCTGAGCAGCTGATCTCTGGTTTGGTGCCTTGCCCTCTCCAGCAGGCGCCCGCTCATAAGAAGTGCCCCATCCTGCCTCCACTGGGCACTGCCGTTGAGTGGGTGCCCCCTAGAGGGGGGGCACTGAACCGTGGATCAGGTGTTTGTTTGGGAAACAAATCTGCTGAGCCAGCAGTTTGTGCCCATCTTTTAAAAAGGAATTGAGGATCAAAGCATGCAATTGAACAGTCCAGAGGGTCTTAGTATTTACAGTGGGATGTCTAAGAAATGCTTTCATTCCTGCCTTTGGAGATTGCTAATCCATATCTCTAACAACAGGAGAGGTCCAGCCATGGACCGTCTCCTCAATGTAATAGCTTAAATAAGCTAATTTATAGAAGGTTTCCTATCCCTTCTCCATCTAGCATCTGTGTGCCTCCTTAACCACATTTCAACGGGGCTTGTTGGGAGACCCCTGCTTGACTCATACACCTCCGCAAAAGGAGCCCTTTGGACCCGATCTCACATTGTTCAGAAGCCCTCAATCCTATACAGTAATAGAATTCTAATGGAGACAAAAGGAGATAGGAAATGTTCCTGCAGAAAATTTAGGATTGAAGCCTGTGTTTCTAAAGAATACAGAACAGACATTATTTAGCTTAGAGTATATTAGAAATACCATTCCCCTCCACTACCCTCTAGTCCAGTGGTTCCCAGCCTTGGGTCCCCAGATGTTCTTGGACTAAAACTCCCAGAAGCCTTCCCCACTAGCTGTGCTGGCCAGGATTTCTGAGAGTTGTAGTCCAAGAGCATCTGGGGACCCAAGGCTGGGAACCATTGCTCTAGCCAGTGCAGTCACTCTAGTCCATTATACTCAGCAGATGGTTGGTTAGAAGCTGGAACAGATCATCAACAACAAATTACTGCATTACTGTGTAGCATTTTATTTTCCCAGAGGCTGATTACATGAGCTCTTTATCCTCCTGTTTGAAATACTGCAGGGGTGGGCTAGTGCACCCTTAAAGATGGCGATCAGGCAACAGAGTGTTGGTTACTCTGGTTTGGATCAGTTCCACTATCTGTGATCACTGGGATCAATCCAAAGCAACCCTACCTCTTTCAATTTGCCAATATCGTGAAGTGGCTTAATAAGCAAGGCACTTCAGGGTATTGGCAAATTATCACTTCCTCTGCTCAGCAGAGGAAGTTTTTAAAAATATATTTTTGACTCTATTTAGATTATTGCTGATGTGCTACATCAGTTGTTAGAAACATTTTAAAATATTTCCTTGAATCCACAGTGGTGGCTTTGGCTGCTGGCAGTTTCTCAACCTGCCAGCAGCCAAAGAGAAGGGAAAGAAAAAATATATTTTTAAAAATATTATAACTGATGCAGTGCATCAGCAATAATCTTTATACAATGAAAAACATTTTTTTACTTCCCCTGTCTTCTGCTGAGCAGGAGAAGTGATTAATTTGCCAAAATCCTGAAGTGATTTGCTTATGAATCCATTTCACAATATTGGCAGGAGCCATTTCCATATATATAGTCAGCCTTGTTTAGAGATCATTCTAATCAAGCCTGGCCATTCTCAAGCAGCCCATACTAGCTTGCTCCCTGCTGACAGTGTAGATGTACCCTAGTTTCCCCCATCTGCTACAAGGTGCAATTTTAGGTTTTTCTTCCTTGCTGGCTTCCTTCTCGCAGCAGGTAGAGCCCTGTCCATAGTGGACATTGTTATTGAGATCAGCAACAACCGTATGCTTAGTTTTGGATAAAAAAAAGATGTTTTTATAGCCGTAAAGCAAGCAACACGGAGGATGGGATTTGCCCTCTTAAAGGACACTGAATCTATTCATTATTGAGTAACTTAACAGCCGTTCTTCAGGGCACCCAAAGCAAGTAATTTATCAAGTAAATCAATTAGTACTATACCAAAAAGGTAATGGCTTCTTTTAGATGGAAGTATTTTCAGGTGTCAGACACACTGATTCAGTGTGCTGAGCACCACTAAGCCAGAGAGGAAAATGTATCATTTTCAAGCAGCAGCATAGGTAGGAGAGCTAGTGGGTGGGTGACAAAGGAGAGCTTCATCCAGCCACCATTGACATTATTGTGCTGGAATCTGAGATGGCAGTCTGTACATTCCCTACCCTTTCTGAAATTTGTAGATTTTTGTATATATAGGGGGTAGGGCGAGGTGGGGGAATCTTTTAATTGGAAGTTTACTGTGCAAAGGATTTGCCTCCAGAACCTTCTTTATTTGCAAAATAATAATAATAATAATAATAAAGCTCCTGCATGCTATAAAGGTGCTGCAGCCTGCAGTTTGGTCAGGGTGAGAGCATCTGGAAGGCTAGATGGGATGGGAAGAAATAGTCAGCTGATTTGGTTAATGAAGAGCACAAGGGCTGTTTTGTCTGTATTCTATGTGTCTTCTGCTTGGATTTGTCATGTTTTTCAAAATGAATTTAGGGAGATGAAGGAGTACCCCCAGTTTCTCAACTACTGTATGAGATAGGTATTTTGTTGTGCTTTGTAGAAGCAAATAAGCAATTTGGCTTGGGGGGGGCTCAAAACCCACCTCTGTGCTGCACTTCATTTCTTGATCAAGTTATTAATTCTGAAGGTGAAACTAGACAAGATGCTAAGCTGGTAATTAAATGCTGATAGCCCAGCTTTCCCTCCATCAAAGCAATGAGTGCCTGAGCAGTAGGACTTGCAAATCAGCCTGTGTTTATCTCCAGGTGACCAACCATAAAACAAAAGGAGCCTAATTTTGAAAGTTCAAAGGTGAGAAAAATTTGTGCTAAGACAATCAAACGTCTTCTCTCACTTTATTGGAGCCCCACTTCTAAATGCAAAGTGATGTGTCTTTTGTAAGTTGACCCTCAGCCTTGTCAATTCATCCTCAGTGAAATAAGTGGTACAGCAGAAAACAGCAGGTTTAAAAGAGTGTTTTTCAACAACTTGACGTGTTTATGTTCCAGTGCAAATTGATTTTCTTTTACTCTTCTGCAAAATCGGAGTTTTATGACTAGTCTTCCTTAGCATGATAGCCAGTTTGTGAATTGACAAGCCCCCCCTCCGTAGTCATTTTGTGGGAGAACCCCACCACACTCTCAAAATACCAGATGTGATCATAGGACCAAAATGGGTGGGTACTAGAGATGTGCACTTTGTATTCCTATCCAGGGAATATGAATATGAAATACAGCAGCATAGCTACCACCTTGGTCCATTCCTGCCCCCTGGAACCAGCCTGGTCCACTTACTGGGCTCTGCGTGGCATGCACATCCATTACATTGTCATCACGCCAATCATAGATCTACTCCTGCTGGCGCTTGCCCACCTCTCCCCACAGCGAAGTGCTCAGCACCTGAGCAGGGAGACTCATCTTCCTGCCTCCTTGCTGGAATGGTCAACTGAGGGGAGAGGCGAGGAAGCTTCAGTGGGACTATGTCCACAACTGGTGCAACAACGTTGACAGATGCCTGTGCCACGCAGAGCCTAGCAAGTGGACAGGACTGGTTCGGGGGTGGGGGAGAATGGACCAGGTTGGCAGCTATGCTGCCACATTTTGTATTCCCTGGATAAAATAGGAAGCACGCATCTCTAGTTGGGGACTCCTTGTAAAGAGGAAATAGTATTCATCTACTTTAAAAGTTGCTGTAATTTGAAGATTTACTAAAAAAAAAACATGTAGAATCAATATGTCTTGGCTATTAGAAGATCCACCTTTAAAACCAAACTGTATAGGTTTTTCCCTAGTTCTTTTCCTACATGTGTGGTCTAGAAGATTATATTAAGAAGTATGAAAAAATTCTGTGGCAACCAAGAGATACTGTATTACCCTTTTTGCAGCATAGTCTTGGTGACAAATGTTCATTTCCTCATCTATTTCTGGTGTTCAGAAGTGAGTGCCATGGAATTTGTAGAAAAAGGCATCATCCACACGCTCCTGAGTTATCAGGATGGCTAGGGAGACATCAAGGTTTGCAAAAGTGTTTCAGGAGGAAAGTAGGAAAGAAGGCCCAAATGTGGGGAGAAGGATTTCTCTTCACCCCCACTGAAAAAGAAGCCCAACAACAACAACGACCCCAACACAGTGAGGACTAAGAATGCTCAATGGCCAAGTGATTCTGACTGGGAAGGAAACGTGAGAGGAGAGAGAAAGGGGCATGGCTAATTGAAACACAGAATGGATGAAATCCACTCTGGAACAATTTACTTCATGTCCCACTTTTATCCCTCCTATTTATGCTCTCAATGATTACAGGTTGTAGGGCAATCTGTTAGTCAACTTGCATGTAGCAGGATTTGATACATGCCTCGATCATCTCATTCTTCCAGACTTGCTGATTTATTTCTCATCAGAACGACCAGTTTTGTTCCTTCATTCGGCTTGAGTACAAAGCTCCAGCTTCCTCGTGTAGGAGCTCAGCCCCTCCCACAGCACACATATACCCCAGGAAATGCACTCATGATGCAATTGGAGCTGGAAATGAAGCAGGGCCCCCAGGGCAAACGCTCATGACTCATGCTTTTGAAGACCTTTGTCTCCATCCATCTCTTAAGGGGCTTAGGATGAATGGCGCCCTGGTTTGTACATGGGGAAATGACAACAAATTTGGATGAGCATTGCCACTGCCCTCAGCCCCACCCCCTTCCCTTCAGAGGCTTAGGAAGAAGGCTTTCTTCCACCTCAGCCTCCTGAGGGTTGGATTGTGTCTCTGTGTTTATTGTTACGTATTTGAGATGAGAGTGTATTATATTTCTGAGTCCAAGCTCCAACCACCTCTCAGTACAAATCAGCCAAAAAATGACTGAGCATGTAAACTCTAGTGGCTGCATTGACCTTTCAAACCTATTGTTTGATCAGCCCCCTTTTTCTGCCAGGTAGAAAGGATAGCTGTGCACGTAAGACCATAAGAAGGACTGGACTGGATCAGGCCAAAACACCATCTCATCGACATTCTGTTCATACAGTGGCCAGCCAGTGGTCTGTCAGGAGCCTGTCAAATGGACACCTGTACAGGTGCATCTTTCAAGTCCAGCGTCCCATCAATAGCTAAACAGAGGCTGTGGCTCTGATACTGGAGGTGATAATATGGGTATCCTGACTAGTAGCCATACATGGCCCTAATGTCTACAATCTAGTCCTTTTTTGGGGGGGGGGGAACAACACTATCCAGTTTGGTAGCCCTTTCACAGCAGAGAATTCCACAGTTCAACTATGTGCTGTGTGAAAAAAATACTTCCTTTTATCTACCCTGGATAGATAAAAGAAAACGTCTCTTCCTTTTATCTATCCCACTTTTACCTATCTCTTTTTATCTTCCTTCTTTTCAGTTTCTGTGGATCACTCCACGCTCTAGTCTGTGGGGGAGGCTTCTCTCTATCTACTTTTTCCATAGCATGTGCAGCTTCTGCCATGTCTTCTCTTTTTCCTAAACTAATCAGCTGCGAACTGTTACAGGCACTTTAGTAGTTAACAAATGGCAGCTGAACTACAGTATTTGGATACAACCAGCAGCCCCCCCATCGTCATGGTAATCAGGCATTTTTATTGACATGCTATCCACAAAAAACGCAAGGAGTCTGGATAGACTAGTCCAGTGGTCCTTAACCTTGGGTCACTCAGGTGTTTTTGAACTGCAACTCCAAGAAACCCCAGCCAGCACAGCTGGTGGTGAAGGCTTCTGGGAGTTGCAGTCCAAAAACACCTAAGTAACCCAAGGTTAAGAACCACTGGGCTAGTCCACTAAGCTGCCCCCTATGAGTAGGCTTCAAAGGACTGAGAACTAGATTGGCTACATGCCCTTTTATACAGAGGGCACTACCAATCCTCTTTTTTAAAAAGGTCCTGGGTTCCTATTGGTAAAGCACAATGGGTCAGGCACTTGATTGCCGATCCAGGGGTTATGAGTTCGAATTCCCACTGCGTCTCCTGGGAGAGGACCACATGGAGTATGTGTGGCTGATGGTGTTGTGTGCCTTGCCACCTGTGTGGCCTTTGGCAAGCTGCACAGTCCCAGAGTATCACCAGAAGGAGGGACTAGTAGACCACTTAAAAGTACTAGTAAACTCCTTGTGAGCCCATGAGAAACTTCATGAGGATTGCCATGAACCTGCACAGACCCTTATGTCACAGGGCTTTCATCACTACTATCTGTTATGGAAGGGCTATCCGGTCAGGTCTATTGATAAAGCTTAGGACTGACCATGAAATTGTTCTTCCGCAGTTCACAACCAGAAAGCAGACCTAGCTGGTACTTGGGTGAGCGCCTGGTCATGATCTTCCTCACTTTTTCATGCAGTCCAAACCATCAGTGATGAGCAAAGGATTGTCAAGCATTCTATGTGGAGAAGCTGACTTATTGCCAGCCCTGCCTTAGGCAGAGAGAGGCAGTTGCCTCAAGCAGCAGGTGCTTATAGGGCAGCAGGCTGTTCCTCATGAGCCCTAGCCACTGGCCATTTCCCTTCTGCATCCCAAACCTCCTTTGCTTTCCAGGCCAGCACTCTGCTTGTTTGTTCCTGACCTGACCTGGTGTCTTATTTCACCTATGGGATAAGACAGAGAAATTCAGCTTTCCTGTGCTTGCAACACTTTCTCCTTAGCAATGTGTGACTCTAAATGAGGCATGCCAAGGAAACCATTGTTCACATTTAGAGATAATCACAATGATACATGTGATTCTCTTCTTAATGTGCTTTCATGATTACACAACTTGTTTGCCCCTTGAGGGAGCACTCTTTCTAAAAACAATTTTTTTTCTAAATGTAGGCCTTGGTCCTGAGTTAGTCTGCTAGCTCCAGAGGATGCCCTCTTGTCATCAGGGTTGAAAGAAGATACACTTGCCAGTTCTATTAGTTTCTGACTGTGGAACAGGCAGAGGGTGCCTGCTAGCCTCCTTCCACCTCTCTGGATACACAAAACATGATGTGTGATTCTTTGGATCTCACTACACTGCAGTGTCTCCTCATTAGGACATTCCTCCATAATCCATGTCATGGGGAAGTCCTTTTCCAAACACCTTAGAACCACTACAAGTCACGGCATGTATCTGTGCATTTATACACACACACACACACACACACACACACACACACACACACACACACACACACACACACACACACACACACACACACACACACACACACACACACACACACACACACACACACACACACACACACACACACACACACAGAGAGAGAGAGAGAGAGAGAGAGAGAGAGAGTTCATTTATATCTCTGGTTATACATATATCTGCTGTCTTCCTCCCCCATAGGGGACCCATGTTAGAAGCAGGGATGAGAGGGAGCTTTGATGATGCAAAAGGTTTGGTTTTCAGCTCTCAGAAGTTGCAGCTACCATCATGGTGGAAGGTAAAGAACTGTGGGGAGTTGTATTCAAAATATTTGAAAGGGCAAAGGTTTCCCATTTTGTAGTAGCCCTGAGGAGGGAAGAGGAGAAAGCAGCCTTTCCCCAGAGGAGGCACCATCCTGGATTCTTTGCTGTATCCCTTTTTCTCACCAGGTGCCAGGACCCTTTTCAGTGACAAAGGAGAGTGCTCTTCCACTATCTAAGGATCCTGGAAGGGGGGAGGGAAGAGTTTGGCTTGGAAAATGTGCCCTACATAGCAGCATCCTCTGCATGCCATGTATGCTCCATAAGGGTGCTTTTGATGAGGTAGGATTCCCTGCTGGGATGCAAGGGAAGAGAGAATTTTGCTGCAAGGATGCGGAATTTCCTTTTGTTTTATGCATTTCTTAACCATCTTCAAGGCTGCAGGCTTCCCCAGGCAATGCTGTTGTTATGTGCTGACAAGACACTTCTGGCTTAATATATAATAATTACACGCCGTCAAGTGAGTTCTTACTTAGGGAAATCCTTTTCATGGTTTCCTAGGTAGAGAATATTCAGATGTTGTTTATCATTCCCTTCTTCTGGACACATAATCTGCCCCACCCCACCCCGAGACATAGTGGGGAGTTGACCAGCCTTGTTTCCCTGAAAATAGGACCTAACCTGAAAATAAGCCCTAGTGTGATTTTTCAGGATGCTCGTAATATAAGCCCTACCCCCAAAATAAGCCCCCGTTAAGTTAAACCCCAACCCTCTGCCATTGTGCAGCAACCAGAAGTTGTTGACATGACTGTATTTGAATACATGTAGATTGTTGTACAGGAAAAAATAAATAAAACATCCCTTGAAAATAAGCTGTAATGTGTTTTTGGAGCAGAAATTAATATAAGACCCTGTCTCATTTTCGGGAAACACGGTACCTACCTCTAATCCTGCAGCCAGGCCCGTAACTCACTGAGCTATCCAACGGACCTTGCTCCTGACTTACATCAGCCCTAACAGGATTTTTAAGATAGATGAGATATTCTAAGAGTTGTTTGACAAGAATTTGAAGTGAGGTGCACCCAAGACTAAAGCACTGTCCACGACATCACATGGCTTTCTCTCATGGTGACCTAGAATATTAAAGCATACAGTTCCATACCAGTTGCAGACCTTCATAAAAATCATAAAACAGTTCAAAGAAAATGTAACAATGGACTTATTAAAAGTGAAAATCCAAAAGTTATATAGGCGGTGGCAGCATACATATTTTAATGCTTATTAAAGGCAAGGAAAACCAGTAAGTTTTGTTAAACCTCAAAATTAGCAACACATGGAGTCAGCTTTCAGTAGGCAGGCTGTGCCTGAGAATCCACTTTCTCTTTCTCTTGCCAGCTTTACAGATTTTAATGGTTTCCTAGTGAGAAAAGCCTCCAACAATGATCTTAACACACAGGGAATTTCAGGTGTCCATTGAACACCTTTGAGATGGTCTGGGCAAAACTCAGTTAAGGCTTTAAAAAGAGAAAATGGGTGTCTGATTTAGACGTGGATATTCCAACAACCAATGCAGCTGGTACAAAATAGATATAATAAGATCCAACCATCTCATCCTAAGAAAAGTTCAAATAGCCATGCCAGGCAGGCAGAAAAGTGTCTAGAGGTGTGATCATATAGGGAAATTGATCACATTTTGGACCACGTGCAAAGTGGTCCAGTTCAATCTGGTTCCCAGCAATCTCACAACATATGGGAAATTGTGCTTCAGTGTGACCCTGATCTGTGCCCAAGCTGTACCTTGCTGCAGGGCTACTATTTTGAGGAGGCTGAGCTGGAGCTATTCTCCAGCAGATGGAAAGGTTGCTTTAAGGGAGACTGCACCCATTAAAGTGACCCTTTCTGAAGCAATTGGATACATGCCTTTCCCATCATCTGATTGCACCCTAGGTCAATCCCATGCACAGTGCTTTCAAAGGCAGCTCCATGTAAAGCGCCTTACAGTAATCAAGTTTGGATGTAGCTAGTTCTTATAGCGTGCTGCTCTAAATATTACTTGTGCATTTCTCAAAATACAGTTCACCCTGCCCCGTTCCTCTTTTCAGTCTTCACGTTTCCCCTTTCTTATACCTGGATGCTTTCCCTTCCTTATACCTGGATGTTTCAGGTACTGTACTATGTACTAGATATGGGCACAAAACACTTCCTGCCAGGTCATCCTAAGTTGTCAGCATGGCACCACAGGTGCTACGCATTCCCTGTCATCACCCCCATTCATCAGCCAGCACGCATTGCTCATTTCCTCCTTGTTGCGTGATCTTCCAGTCCCAGCAAGAGCACAAATTTCCTTTCTCCACCTCCTCCAGCAGCTGCCCACTCACAGGCAGTTCTGCAGATATCCCTGCCCACCTCCTTGTCTGAGTGGGCAGCTGCTGGAGGAGGCAAAGAAGGGATGTTCATGCTCTTGTCAGGACTGGAAGATCGTGTGACAGGGAGGGAATAAGCAACGTGTGCCAGCTGACGAGTGGGGGTGATGATAGGTGGGGGGCAGGGAACACATAGCACCTGTGGTGCTGCACTGACAGTGTAGCATGACCCAGCACGAAGTGCTTCATGTCCATCTCTACTATGGACCTATATACTCACCAGGCCTAATATAGGAACCCTGCCATCAAATAGCAATGAGTATACCCTGGGGGGGGGGACGCCAATTGTGAATGCAGTTGTAGGATGCATTTTCTTTTCTACCTTCACTCTCTCCACCCCAACTTTGGAATTATTCAATATGTTTTCCTTTAAAAAGGAGGCAGGGGAAAAGGTGTATGAAAAGGAAGCCCCAGCAACCCATTACACAGGGAAGGTCATTATTAAATATTTTCTAAGCAGCCATTGTATTGGGAACATGCACGATCCACTTCCTTTTCTTCAGATTTCCCAGGCTAAGCATTTTGAAGTTACATATCACCATTCCCCCTCCCTTGCGAAAAACATCCTCATTGATCTGAACCCAGCACAGCTGTGTTACTGTCTTTCAAAGGGCAACTGCAAAAGCGATTAAAGTGTAACCAGAGACCTCTTTTAGCTGAAAGGGAGGAAGCTCATGTTTCCTTGTTTGCTTGTCACAGACCGAGTTTTGGTCAATCTGCGATCTGTGAAGCCAGATTCAAAAACACCCTTCAGCCTTGTGGCTTCGCACCAATCCTCCGTTCCCTCCCCCTCGCCCACCAGTACCGCCTGCTACTTCCTGGCATTCTCTCTGAGCTGAAAGGAGAAAATTCCACACAAATGTCTGTAGCAGGTTGCCTGGAAGGTGAATAGATACAGTCCACAGCAGCGAGGGGAGAGCATAGTTCCATAGTTCCATGGGTGACCTGTGTACTCTTTTAAAGAGGATAGCCTTCTGTTTCAGGAATGAGGAAGTTCTTTTGGCCAGATGTGGCCTGCGGATCTTTTCCCTCCAGTCTTCAAACATCTTTCCTTCCCATCCTTGATCGGTGACGATTGGCAATAAAACACAGGAGGCCATGGAAAGCCTACTCTGCTGCAAGGAGGCTGTTATTGTTCCCTGTACCCAATCAGCCATCCCCTTCTGGCTGCTTTTATGAGCCAGGAAGGGCAAGGGTTCAGCACACATGTGGTGGCCTTCTCCTCTCCAAGAATCCTGTCCACATCATCAGGCTGCACCAACTGAAACATATCCATTATACTGTAATGGGACAAAAAGGGGGCAAAGTTATATCCACAGGATCAACTACAGGTATTGATACATATATTTCCGTTAGAGTGGATCGGAGTGACTTTGCCTGCAAAATGTTGTGCAGCATCTTCACAGTGGGTTGCTGAGTAGTCAACATTTTGTTCTTTTGGTGGGGCAACTACTAAGCCCACTGACCACTCGGAAAAAACTCTGCTGAATGACTCTGTGAAGACAGAATAGCAGCAGCAAAGAATCCTTTTTTCATTGCAGTCCCTGCCATGGAATAAGCCTTCAAATGAGCTCTAGCCCTGTTCAGTTGGATTCACCCTGAGCTTTCCATCATTGTCCCTTTAGTCTCTGTCCCAGTCATTTCATCACTGCCTGCTCCCTGGTAAACTGGGGGCTTGTCTGGCTCTACTCCGTGGGAAGGGGTTGTGGGAGCGATCATGTCCATAGCCCTGGCCCTTTCTGCATTCCAAAAATCAACCAGGGCTTCAACAAGATTGCCTGCGGGGGCAATAGGTAACTCCCCAAGAGCTGTCAGAAAACAGGTCGGAATCATCAGTCTCCGAAGATGATCCATCCTAACCTGTCCTTCAATTACCTGGCTTACATGGCTGACAGGGAAACATGGTCCTCTCCATGCTGAGAATAGCTGTACCTATTCATATTTGTGATTGAAAGAATTAGGGCTTTTAAAAATCTGTGACTCTGGAATAAAGGAAACCTGGCAGATTTTTCTTGTCCCTACTAAAAACGCCTTTTGCAAAACACTAGTAAGCAATTAGCAGTTCAGTTTGAATATTGCATGTGTGAGGGAGATGTCCTGGCCATCTTGCCCTCATGCCCCCAGGGGAATATCCAGAGACTGTGGCAGCAGACCCACAGCTGGAAGCCTGGAGGAGATGAGTCACATCTGGAGGGTGAGGCCACAGCTGGGGGGGTGCTGGGCTTATAGGGGGAGGAAGAAGGGGAGGCAGGAGATGGTTCATCACTCTCATCGGAAACAGGGCCAGACAGCTAGTTTATAGCTTGGGAGGAGCCGCCCCCCCCCATCTTCTGCACTCTAGGCAAAAACTCGCCCCAGCTCCCCTTGGACCCAGAGGAATAGTTTCGCTTTGCCCCGGGTAGAGGACAAGGAGGGGTAGCACCCATCTTCCCCTGCCAGGGCCCATGTATCTAGTTGAGCCATGACCTTGGAGGCCCACACCAACCCAAAAGAGGTGCAGGAGGAGACACCACCAAGAGTTGCTCCAGTTGGTCTGGAAGTGGGATGAGCTGCTGGGGTAAGGGGACCTCCATTGGCCCAGTACTACCGGCCCTTATTGTTGGGTGTTGGGTGGCTGGAGTCAGTGCTGCAAACTCAACCCCAGCCCAGCACGCCAAATTCTGATAGGCCAATGACAAGAACCAGGCCCCAACTACAGACAGAGGGCAAGGGGAGGGGACTAGTAAAAAAAAAACTGAGCCCCATTGTGCACTCAAGGAAGAGAGAGCTCAAGGCATTCAACTTGACTTTGTACCCTCTCTCTCAGCCCTAATAAAAATGAGCACTGGCTGAACCAAGTGTGTGTGTGGACCTCAGGGAGCCAATGGTCAAAGAGACCTGCCCAGCTAACCTGGGTGGGGATACCGGTAGTACAGAACATTACCATGGAAATTGTGAATCCCACTTGCTAAACCACTATGCCCAGAGCCTAAGATATCTGAGTGTATGACTCTCACTATAGATTCCCTTCCCAAAGACCCTATGCATAATTCCCTAGGAGGGGAGATGTGAAGAATAATTGGGAAATTCCTCATTTTCATCCGGTTTAGGTTTCTCAGCAGAATGAGATGTGAATGAGAATTTTTTCTACGACAAAGAATTTCCAAACTTCCTGAGATTCCTCATCTGCAGTGTAACAATGAAAAAAGAAACACTTTTTCTTAAGATTTCTGCAATTTGTGTAAAATCTTTTTAATGATTTTTTTCCTTTCATGAAGTGAAGTACACAGACACACAGCAAGCAAAATAGGAATGGTGGATAGTTAAAGGGGGGACATCTGGTGTGTCCAAGTTTTTTAAAGTCCATACAACAAGATAAAAGCTTTTTTTAGTTTCACAGAATTTGCATTATTTTTAAACGCAAAAATATTCTTGCAAATGAATTTGCAAGAATATTTGATCAAATAGTGTAAGTCTTGGTAATGGGTTTTAAATTCCTGCATGCTTATATTCATGTGTATACAGTAATTATAATATACCCCTATCAAAATCTTACATTGTTTAATAGATTGTTTACTAGTATTTTTCTTTTACTGTTTTGATGATTGCATTGTCATTGCAAAATTTTAAGAAAATATATAATTAGATGGGGGTGGCGGAAGAATAAAGCTTGACAAAAAATATCTTGCTTTCCTGCAGGTGAGAGGAGAAAAAACCTTTCAGTTTCCCATTCTCCTGTGGTAACATGAGACAAGTGCCAGATGAACTGCATCCAAGAATACTGAAGGAACTGGCTGTAGAGATCACAGAACCCCAGTCCATTATTTTCTTGAAATCATGGGAAACGGGGGAGGTGCCAGAGGATTGGAGGAGGCCCAGTGTTGGCCATATCTTCAAAAAGGGCAAAAAAGGGGAACCTGGGAACTACAGGCCAGTCAGCCTGACATCAATCCCAGGGAAAATTCTGGAACAGATTGTAAAGTGGTCACTATACAAACACCTGAAAACAATGCAATAATAACTAGAAGCCAACACAGATTTCTCGAGAACAAATCCTGCCAGATTAATCTGATCTTGTTTTTTGATCAGGTAACCTCCCTGATAGACAAAGGAAATGCTGTAAATGTAGTATGTGTTGACTTCAGCAAAGCTTTTGACAAAGTGCCCCATGATATCCTGATTAGCAAGCTAACTAGGTGTTGGCTGGATAGATTGTGTCAGGTGGATACACATTTGGCTACAGAATTGTACTCAGAGGGTGATGATTAATTGTCCTTCTCAAACGAGGAGGTGGTAACAAGTGGGGCACCCCAGGACTCTGTCCAGGCCCCAGTGCTCTTCAGCATTTTTCTTAATGACCTGAATCAGAGGATACAGGGAGTTCTAATTAAATTTGCGGATGATGTAAAATTGGGTGGAATGGCAAATACCCTGGAAGACAGAAGCAACATTCAAATTAATCTACATGGACTTGAGCACTGGGGTGCAAACAACAGAATGAAATTCAACAGGGAAAAATGCAAAGTACTGCACCTCAGAAAAAGATACCAAATGCATAGTTACAAGATGGGGGATACCTGGCTCAGCAAAACTACGAGCGAGAAGGGTCTTGGAATTGTTGTAGATCACAAGCTGAATATGAGCCAACAGTGTGATATGACTACAAAAAAGGCAAATGCTGTTTTAGGCTGCATTAACAGAGGTATAGTCTCCAAGTCCTGCAAGGCACTAGTTCCCATCTATTCAGCACTGGTTAGGTCTCATTTTGAGTATTGTGTCCAGTTCTGGACACCACACTTCAAGAATGATGCAGACAAAATGGAACAAATTCAGAGGAGGGCAACAAGGTTGATCAGGGGGCTGGAAACCAGGCCCTATAAGGAAAGACTGAAAGGACTCAGCATGTTTAGCCTTGAGAAAAGAAGACTGAGGAGAGATATGATAGAACTTTTCAAATACTTGAAAGGCTGTCATACAGAAGAAGGGCAAGATCTGTTCTCAATCATTCCGGAGTCAGGACACGTAACAATGGGCTCAAGTTATAAGAAGCCAAATTTCGGTTGAATATCAGGAAAAACATCCTTACTGTTAGAGCAGTACGGTGGTGCCTCGCTTACCGATCGCTCCGTTGAGTGACAAAATCGCTTTGCGACGCTGTTTTTGAGATCGCTTTGCGATGTTTCCTATGGGGAAAAATTGCGATGATCGCGCGGAAGCGATCACCGCAAAGTGCCCACTTTTTAACAGCTGATCGGTGGTTCCAAAATGGTCGCCACAGAAACAAAATGGCCACCGCTGTTTTGCCTTGCTCTAGAGGCACTCAAAATGGCTGCCGCTATGGAGGAATTTTGCTTAAGGTTAGTTTCTAAGTCCATAGGAACGTATTAAACGCGTTTTAATACGTTCCTATGGGCTTTTTAAAATCGCTTAGCGATTAAATCAGTTAGCGATGTTTTTCCTGGAACGGATTAACGTCGCTAAGTGAGGCACCACTGTATACCAATGGAACCAATGACCAAGAGAGGTGGTGAGTGCTCCAACACTGGAGGCATTCAAGAGAAATTTAGACAATCACCTGGCAGATATCCTTTGATTTGTATTCCTGCATTGAGCAGGGAGTTGGATTTGATGGCCTTGTAGGCCCCTTCCAACTTCATGATTCTATGATTCTAAGTGAGGACTCACTTTCCTACCTAGGAACAATTCTGATGTAGAGGGTGCAATCTATGATCATTCCACCTGGTCGTTTCCAGTGTTTGTGAAAAACATGAATGACATTTCTTCCCCAAAATTAATTTCCAAGGGCTAGTATAGTGCCTGTATGTGAGACCTCTTCTGAAAATGATATTCCCGGAGGGCATACAAGGATCATGAATGCACAACCTTTGGGGGTTTAGCATCAGAAGCTGTGAATTGTCATTCCTACGCCCAGTGCCTCCCCTTGCAAAGATTATAGAGGCAAGAGTCTTCACTGTAATTACAGACCTTTTCCATACAATAATACCTCGTTTTACGAATGCCTCGATTTACGTAATTTTCAGTTTACAAACGGAAATCCATTGAAAATAATGCCTCAGTTTATGTGTGGTTTTTTGGTTGTTTTTAGTTTGCAAAGAAAGTTTCCCCAGGATGCATTGTGCCTGCAGGTTTGTAGCACCGTCCCAGTTCCTATGGCAATCCGCATTTTGGTTTATGAATTTTCTGCGTTATGTAACGTTCTGGAGAACGTATTAATTTCGTAAACCAAGGTACAGTACTACCGTATTTTCAGAATATTTTACTTTTGAACCTGGGCACACTGACCCTTAAAAATATCTGTAATGACTGTTCTACATATGTACTCAGAAAAACATAGGAGTGGGGTGGGAAAGCATAATTATTTATTAAATGCATTGATCAGCACCAATTATTTAGTCTAAGATCTGGTTTATCCAGTTTTCTTCCTCTTTCTGGAGCAAGAGTATTGTGTATCAGTGATCGCTCACACATTTACGAGTATGTTCAGACCTCTGCACAATCATGCTCTGAAGTAAACTGTGGGTCACTGATGATCACAACCACTTCTGTAGCAGAGATGTGAGAGCCGGTTTGTTGTAGTGAAGAGGATGTTGAATTCAAATTCTCACTCAGTTATGTGACTTGCTGAGTCACCATAATCCAAGCTTCACAAGATTGTGTTGAACATGAAATATTGTGATCTCAGAGCATGTTCTTGAGGAAGGGCAATGCAAAGGCAAATAAACCAGTAGAAATGTCAGGTGGTATAGAGGCCAGGTGTGAATGAATGACTCCCGAAAGTGAACACATGAAGCAGCACAATGACCATCTCGTGTGCCACCCCAAAGAGCAGAACCCCATTGCATCACAGAGATTTACACAAGTGGTGTCTCACCATCCAGCAATTGATTGAATGGGTTGCAATTACCAGCTAGGTGTAGGCCGAAGGGGGAAAAAACTGTTGAAATATGGGGAAAACAAGAATGGACAAATTAATGTCACCCTTTGTCCAAACATTAATTATGAAACTAAGTGCTGTGGCCAGAATGTATGATGAATTGCGAAACAATCCAATGAACGGCAAGCAAGAGAGGCCAGAGTGGTCATGATTTCCTCATCAATCAGTAGATCAATCCAATAACTTCTGCTCAGTCCACATTATAGTGCTATTAAGCTGCTATTAGGGCGAGCCAGGGAGCTGAGGACAGCCAGTTTGGTGGGTTAATATTAGCAGGCCTGGAAAAGCTTTAACCAGCTACTATCCTTCACTAGCCTTTTAAAAGGCCTTGTGTGCCCCTTAAAATCCTGCCTTGACTGAAGCCAATACAGCTTTGAAACCTTGACCTATTGCTTTACTACCGCAGGTGCTTTCGGTCCAAAATTAATCACAGCAGGGGCTCAATCAATCTGCGAGATCAATAGAAGCCATTTAGGCTGCTCCTTCCTGGGGGCCATCCCTAGGGAATATGGATGGACCTCTGACCTATGCTTTGAGGCTCGCTGTGATGGAGAGGATGAGAGAATTCAATAAGTATATTTTGGCCACAAACTGCTTACAAGAGGCACAGCATCTTCACATCATTGCTTGTTTAGCAATCACTTTATCTCTGGAAAACACACACTGGGCACCTGGAGGGCTTAGTTGCCTTTTAGCCTGGTTTGATGTTTGGTGTTCCTTAAGATCCCATGACTGGGGCAAAAATATCCAGTGAGATCTTATGACTGGTGGAAGAGATGCAGATGGGACACACCAGAAACAGTGAAACAAAGGGTTTTATTTTATTTTATTTAAAATACATTTACTTCGCCTTTCTCCTTTAAAAGGCAGCTTACATAGACAATATTAACCCCCCATTTAGTGTTGCGCGCATAGTTCTGGGGGCTGGCATGACTTTCATGTGCCAAACAACTATGAGATATGTGTAGTTTGGCATGCAACTGTATTATTATTTTATCTAGTGGTCAAACTAAGTGAAACATTAGAATGTATTATCCAAGTAGCCATTCTCCTTGTTTATTCAAAAATAAGGAAGTATAACTGTGATTGAGATCAGGGCCAGGAACGAGAAAAGTTTAAACTTTCATCCTATGGTTCTTTTTTCTTTAAATTCCCCTCCCCTTGCATGGTTAAAAAAAGGGAGAAACATTGGTATCATTTTTTTCTCCTTTTTGTAAACATCTACAAATTTTGGGGCAGGAGAGGAAACATTTAGTTGGAAAAAAAAGGTGATGGGGAAGATTTCGGCCCCTTCCACCCACATGCTCTGATCCTGATCTGGGTGGAGGTTGTGCGCATGTACTCAGGGGTGTTAGAAAGTGATATAATGTATCTGCACCCTACATGTTTAACATAGTGTTTAACATGGACCCTTAGAACAAGTCATTCTTTATTATTATTCACAAGTTCACAGTGTTTTCTAATAAATGTAGGTTGAATTGTGAACAACCCCAAGGGGGGACATCTATATTGGGCCCCTGAGACCACACATGATAGGTGCCTTGTTCTTCCTTTAGACATTTTTTTCCTGGAGTTTCTATCAATGATGGGCAGCTTGATCTAGGATTCATCATTTTAATTTCCTGCAATGAACCTGACATATCTTGCTGTAAGACACATAGGGAAACTAAAATGGCCGCTCCTAGAACCAGCCATGGTGTTCACTGAAGGGTTGCTACTAGGAGGGACAGCAGGTCAGCACTGTCCCATTCCCTGAGATATCAGGGCCAAAGTCTGAGACCAGCGATTGGATCCTTGTGGTGTCACAAAGCCCAGTCGGCAGGGGATTTTAGGGACATCTGGGCCATTGTTGAAATGGAGACAAAACTTAAAAGACAGGATGGCACTCCTTGCACTCACATTTCACATAGGGGGGCAAGCTGTTGTTGTCACTGAGACTGGTTAGCAGCTATGTTGCTACTGCCCACCACTGTTACATGGTGATTTTTTCAGAGAGTAGGAAGGCCCATCAGAGAGGGGCTTCTCTCAGAAACTGAAACCTGCCCTACTCATGAGTTAGGACAGAGTAGAGGCAACTTGTTTTACCACATGCCTAACTCAAGTTTTTATCCATTATATTGGCATGGTTGGTGGAAAAGCCGACAGGCACATTTTCATATTGACACATTGATTCCTATGAAGAGCTTAGCCAAGAAGTAAAAAGAGGGTATTTCCTGGTTCCTCCTTGTGGCAGAATGCCCATGTCCCACCTGTCCATCATGTGGAGCTCTAGAGCTGGAGCCTATGAGAGGACAGGAAGGCAGAGTCAAGGAGACAGAGAGGCAGTTGGAGACTGAGAGAGGAGAGAGGAGGTTTTGGAGGTTTATGAGAGAGATTGGAAAGTTGGTGTAGTTGGTTGATGTGTAAAGAATAGTTAAAGGATAGAATAATAAAATAGATAGACAGTCATCAGATCTTATTCCAGTGACTGATGTGAAGTAATACAAATCAAGAAACATATTTAATATCCACGTTTAATGAGTGCAACATAATAAAACATCAATGAACCTACTTGTGTGATTCAACCACCAAATAATAAATAATCAGTGATATTTGACAACCCGTGTCTATACAACATTATTGGTAAAGTGTGGATAAAGATTCACTGGTGGCAGTTGGTGAAAGGAGAAATAAGCAAGTTGTGTCCAAAGGTGGACCTGGGTTTGAGGGAAAACAAACTAGGACACCGGGGGTGCGCGACACTCCTGTTTTGAGACCATCACTTTGTTTTGGTCCTTCTTCATTCATCAGCTCAAACAACTGTCTACCCATTAGAGTGGCCACACATCCTCTTCTAGGGAGCTGAGTCCTCTATTTGAAGACCTGCCAGAGGACAATCCTCCATTTGAATATGTCTTCAATGTGATAGATTACCCTATCCAAGTCTGATTTGAAGATAAGAAGCCATAAGGAGGGAGTTCAGGGACACTGAAGTTGCCCAACCACTGTAAGCACCGGGACAGAGATTCAGCAGGCACACAAGTTTTCCTCATCTGATGGAGGTGGATTGTTCAAAAATCCTTTTATATGTACATATAAATGAGCATATGCAATTCCATGTAAATCAGTTTCTTCTTTTGCTTTGCGGGGGGGGGGAATGCATGTCTTCCTTTTTGATGATATGCAAGTCCTCAGCCTTATAACCATTTCATTCAGAAGTCTCCTTCTTGTGCAATCTCTCTTTTTTCCTTGGGTAATCCTGCACCGATAAATGATTGATGGGGACATGAGAGGGACCCTTCTCTGTGGTTGCTCCCAGCGTATAAAATGCTGCCCCTCAAGAAGTCAGGTTGGCTCTCTCCCTTTTTTTCCTTCCACCAACAGCTGAAGACCCACCTTTTCAGACAGGCTTCTAATAATCATGACTGAGTCTCTGAATCCCATTTTTTAAAAACTTAAGATAGTACTTAATGTTTTATGCTTTAATTACTCAATGTATTGTAATGGGTTTTCTAGTTTAATGGTTTTTTTAAATGTATCGTTTACAGTGCTTTTATTTCTCTGCTTTTTAATATTGTAAGCGACATTGGGAAGAAAGAAAGAAAGAAAGAAAGAAAGAAAGAAAGAAAGAAAGAAAGAAAGAAAGAAAGAAAGAAAGAGAGAGAGAGAGAGAGAAAGAAAGAAAGAAAGAAAGAAAGAAAGATCCTTGACATCCTTTGAGCTGAGAACCTTTATCTCACAGGAGAAGATACTGCCACACCTGGAATCTGTAGCTGGCCTCCAATGACATTTTGCATCACCTATACCCTTAGCATATCAATTTAGGAAGCTTTCAGAGTACCTCCTTCTGTAGCAGTTGACATTAAAATTAGCTGTGGGATATGCTGTTCAATCTACCTATCTATCAAATATTGTCTATTCGGAATAATAAATATTCTGAATACTGGCATGTGAAATAGTTCCCCCCCCCTAAAGGAAATGTAGGACAAGGGGAACTGGTACAGATGGGCAATGATTTATGTAGAATAATTTAACTGTGATTCTGAATCAGAAGCAAAGACGTTTGTGGCGATCAACCCTTCATGGTCCCAGTTTCTTTGGGCCCCACAAAGGAACACACAGCCTTTTCGCTGCCACCAGGTATTCTCCTAATACCAATTCATGTCCCACTCAGGAGCTGCCACCCCAAAGGGTCATATACCTTAAGAAGCAGGGGGTTTAATTAAATATTCTTTTATTATTGAACAAATCAAAAGGAAAATCACAATGGAACTGTTTCAGGTGTTAAAGTATATTGGATCATGTAGTCAATCACTTTTATTCTGAACTGGGGTAATCTTTAAATCAATATCTCTCAGGTAGCCTTAATACATTCATTCCTGCTTGTTCAATGTGTTTTAAAACTTTTCAATTTCCTCTCCTAGCCCCCTTAGATCTATTCCTAAACCCTAACACTCTCTCTACATCTTCTGGTCCCTGACTCTTTCTAACTCTCTCCCCATCTCCCCCTGTCTAACAGTCTCTCCAACTCCCTAACTGTCACACTAGCTCCGCCCCTCCTGCTCTAGCCTTGGCTCCTCCCCCTTAGCTGCTGTGATGGACAGGCAGGAATGATGTCACCTTTTTGCATTCTGCTACAACGTTCCTGTGGAAGTTACTGAAGGAGAAGAATTAGATGTGATTAATCTGTGGCAAGGGAAACGTGTGAGAGTAATTAATATCAGTGTTCCAGATCTTGGAATTTAGTAAAGAGGCCATTAGCATTCATAATTTGCTTTGCTTGTTTTTGTTCAAAGGGAAAAAAACTTGTTTCTACTATTAAGCAGAAAAGCCAAAGAGAACAAGCTACATTAATTACATTCCCCCCCATTTACTGGTAGAAGAAGAATTTGGATAAAGGTGTAACTTGGTAGTTTCAATTTCTCTTTAAGAGGCATAATTCATAAAGGCCTAACTTGTCTTATTCTGACACTGTATTTTCTGATATTGATAATGACTTTCATTTACTGCAGAACTGTTGGTTGTAGTTTTTCCCCCAGATGCTCTTAAAATGCAATTCAGCTTATTAGATGCTGGTCTGTTCCCAGTCGGGTGGTTTTTGAGCTGTACATACACACTAAATAATTGATACTTGCCATATGTTACTTACCTGCTCCCACTCGCTTCGGCTCCCCTTGGATGTTCTTTTCTTCCTTTTCTACTTCATCCCAATCACCATTTCTTCCTTTTTAAAATTCATGTCTCTTTCTTACTGGTTTATTTTTCAGTCAGTTCCTAGTTCTTTTGCCCTTATGGACTGGATAGACTCTATTAACTCCAGGATTAAATGGGGCTGTAGCAGATTTTATCTCAGTAGAAATGGGATTAGAATCTCTCTCTGCAGGTGAGCGCCTTGCTGTTTTAAATGCCATGCAAGCTTGACACTTATTTTTATAAAACAGGGTTTTACCTCAGTCTTTCTCTTGGTTTCTTTCAAAGATTTTTCTGCATTAGGGTTGCTTCACACCTGGCAACCTTCCCAGACAAATACCATTTTTATGTAGACAAATGTTACACACCCCATGAACTTTCTCCCTACAAAAGGAAGGGGTGGATAATACTGTGCAATATTCACACCCACTCTTGTGCCTGGAAGTGTGTACCTTCTCACTTTTCCTTCCTCCAACTCATAAACACTCTAGTAAGGGAAAGACGAAATGACCCAAGGAACAAGAGGAATGGTTTCAGCTTTTTCATTTAATCAGAATATTAGTGGAACTGGTGGTATCCACCACAGGGCTTTCCAGCTATAGAAAAAAAATGACCAGAATCCTTTTGGAGATACAACTATGCCTAAGTGAAATTGCATTAAGTTACCACAGTTAAGTGTCATTAATTAATGGAGTTAACACAGTTTCATTTAAGCATGCCTAAATATCATCACTACGATTTGGGCCAATAATAGTAGGGGTCTTTTCTTGCTGAGAATCCCCCTAATCTGACTGTGCTGAAAATGGAAGGAGAGTACGCCCACTGCATCAATTGTTGGGTTTTAAATCAAAACTTGAATAAATTCCATGGATTTAATATGTCTACTCTACTTGGAACTAGCTATTGGTAGGAGGGCTTTATGTTTAGCTATTCCTTATGGATAATGGAGTAGTCACACTTCATGCTGGTCAGAAACAGGCAAATTCAATGGGTGTAGGGATCAGTTAGTGTACACAGTGCATTCTAGCAGACAGAGCGATGGACTAGGGCTCAGGGAACCTGGGTTCAGCTCTCCACTTGGCCATGGAAACTCACTGGAACTAGTAAAGCCACTCCTTAGATATCCTGCTTACCCTGAAAGCCTCATTAGTGTCACTATAAGTTGGTTCCAAATGGATGGCGCATAGTACATAAAACTTGATAACGATCAGTCTCCCCTGTAATCCAGTGCAGGCCACATCCATTCTATAGAAGTGCTTTTTCTGAATTTCTTTTTCAAAACCAGAAGTGAATGAAAGTTCTCAAAACCACAACTGACTGGAAGTGGATGTGTGGGTTTTACAAAAATGCTGATACCCACCCCTAAATAGAACAAGTGCCATGCTCTCAAGGAGAATCACTGTTCTTGGAGGACTCCAGAAATATCAATTCTCCTTTTTTGTTGTTGTTGTTTAGTCGTTAAGTCATGTCTGACTCTTCGTGACCCCATGAACCAGAGCACAACAGGCCCTCCTGTCTTCCACTGCCTCCTGGAATTGGTCAAATTTATGTTGATCGCTTTGATGACACTGTCCAACCATCTCTTCCTCTGTTCTCCCCTTCTCCTCCTGCCTTCACACTTTCCCAACATCAGGGGCTTTTCCAGGGAGTCTTCTCTTCTCATGAGATGGCCAAAGTATTGGAGCCTCAGCTTCAGGATCTGTCCTTCCAGTGAGCACTCACGGTTGATTTCCTTCAAAATAGATAGGTTTGATCTTTTTGCAGTCCAGGGGACTCTCAAGAGTCTCCTCCAGCACCACAATTCAAAAGCATCAATTCTTTGGTGGTCAGCCTTCTTTATGGTCCAGCTCTCACATCCATATATCACTGCAGGAAAAACCATTACTTTGCCTTGTCAGCAACGTGATGTCATTGCTTTTTAAGATGCTCTCTAGGTTTTCCATCACTTTTCTCCCAAGTAGCAAGCATCTTTTAATTTCAGAGCTGCTGTCACCATCTGCAGTGATCATGGAGCCCAACAAAGTACAATCTGTCACCACCTCCATATCTTCCCCTTCTATTTGCCAGGAGGTGATGGGACCAGTGGCCATGATCTTAGTGGCTTTACTAGTTCCAGTGAATTTTTTGGATGTTGAGCTTCAGACCATTTTTCGCACACTCTTCTTTCACCCTCATTAAGAGGTTCTTTAATTCCTCCTCACTTTCTGCCATCAAGAGGTATCATCTGCATATCGGAGGTTGTTTCTTCCGGCAATCTTAATTCCGGTTTGGGATTCATCCAATCCAGCCCTTCGCATGATGTTCCTCTGCCCCTTCAAAATCCAGCTTGTACTTCTGGGAGTTCTCGGTCCACATACTGCTGATGCCTACCTTGTAGGATTCTGAGCATAACCTTGCTAGCATGTGGAAAAGTGCAATTGTACAGTAGTTGGAGCATTCCTTGGCACTGCCCTTCTTTGGGATTGGGATGTAGACTGATCTTTTCCAAGCCTCTGGCCACTGCTGAGTTTTCCAAACTTGCTGGCATATTGAGTGTAGCACTTTAATAGTGTCATCTTTTAAGATTTTAAATAGTTCAACTGGAATGCCATACCTCCACTGGACTTGTTGTTAGCCACGCTTTCTAAGGCCCACTTGACTTCACTCTCTAGAATGTCTGGCTCAAGGTCAGCAACCACACTATCTGGGTTGTCTGGGACATCCAGATATTTCTGGTATAATTCCTCTGTGTATTCTTGCCACCTCTTCTTGATGTCTTCTGCTTCTCTTAGGTCCTACCATTTTTGTCTTTTATCATGTCCATCTTTGCACAAAAGGCTCCTTTAATATCTCCAATTTTCTTGAACAGATCTCTGTTTTTTCCCTTTCTATTATTTTCCTCTATTTCTTTTCACTGTTCATTTAAGAAGGCCCTCTTGTCCCTCCTTACTATTCTTTGGAAGTCTGCATTCAATTTTCTGTAACTTTTCCTATCTCCCTTGCATTTTGTTTTCCTTCTCTTCTCTGCTATTTCTAAGGCCTCGTTGGACAGCCATTTTGCTTTCTTGCATTTCCTTTTCTTTGGATGGTTTTCGTTGCTGCCTCCTGTATAGTGTTACGGGCCTCCATGCATAGTTCTTCAGGCACTCTGTCCACCAAATCTAGTTCCTTAAATCTGTTTTTCACTTCCACTGTGTATTCATAATGGATTTGGTTTAGATTATACCTGACTAGCCCAGTGGTTTTTCCTACTTTCTTCAGTTTAAGCTGATAATGAGAGCCACAATCAGCTCCAGGTCTTGTTTTTGCTGAATGTGTAGAGCTTCTCTATCTTTGGCTGCAGAGAACACTGTCTGCAGTTCTCATTTTGTCAAGACAACAAGAGAACAGCTTGTTCTCTTGACAAAACTCTATTAGCCTTTGCCCTGCTTCATTTTGAACTCCAAGGCCAAATTTACCTGTTGTTCCTTTTATCTCTTGACTCCCTACTTTAGCTTCCAGTCCCCTATAATGACAAGAACATCTTTCTTTGGTGTCACTTCTGGAAGGTGTTGTAAGTCTTCATAGAATTGGTCAATTTCAGCCTGTTCAGCATCAGTGGTTGGTGCATAAACTTGGATGACTGTGATGTAGAGGGAGTGCCTTGGATTCATCTTGAAATCATTCTGTCTTTTTTGAGATTGTATCCCAGTATAGCTTTTCCCACTCTTTTGTTGACTATGAGGGCTACTCCATTTTTTTCTACATGATCCTTGCCCACAATAGTAGATATAATAATAGTCTGAATTGAATTCACCCATTCCCATCCATTTTAGTTCACTGACGTCCAGGATGTCAATGTTTTTTCTTGCCATCTCCTGTTTGGCCACATCTCGCTTACCAAGGTTCATAGATCTTACATTCCAAGTTCCTATGCAGTATTTTTCTTTGCAGTGTCGGACATTCCTTTCACTTCCAGGCACGTCCACAGCTGAGCATCCTTTCGGCTTTGGCCGAACCACTTCATTAGTTCTGGAGCTACTTGTCCTTGTCCTTGTCCTCCGCTCTTCCTCAGTAGCATGTTGGATGCCTTCCGGCCTGAGGGGCTCATCTTCCAGCGTCATATCTTTTAGCCTTTTGTTTCTGTCCATGGAGTTTTCTTGGCAAAGATACTGGAGTGGCTTGCCAGTTCCTGCTCCAGGTGGATCGCATTTAGTCAGAACTCTCCACTATGACCTGTCTGTCGTGCGTGGCCCTGCATGGCATAGCCCATAGTTTCTCTGAATTAACTAAAGCCCCTTCACCATGACAAGGCAGCAATCCATGAAGGGGTTTTTAACTATACTTCTACCTATATTGAGAGACAAGTCCTCTGAGGGACGTGGTGGCGCTGCGGGCTAAACCGCAGAAGCCTGTGCTGCAGGGTCAGAAGACCAAGCAGTCGTAAGATTGAATCCACGTGACGGAGTGAGCACCCGTCGCTTGTCCCAGCTCCCGCCAACCTAGCGGTTCGAAAGCATGCAAATGCAAGTAGATAAACAGGGACCACTTCGGTGGGAAGGTAACAGTGTTCTGTGTCTAAGTCGCACTGGCCATGTGACCACGGAAGATTGTCTTCGGACTAAATGCTGGTTCTGTGGCTTGGAAACGGGGATGAGCACCGCCCCCTAGAGTCAAACACGACTGGACAAAAATTGTCAAGGGGAACCTTTACCTACCTATATTGGTGGGAGTGAGAGGGAAGTTCCAGGAGCTACAAAAACAGGCAATGATTATATGCAGCCCTTGGGCAGTGGTGTTGACTACCACAGAGCAGAGCAAGAGTATTTCCAGAATTTCTAAAACATGGGTGTTTTAGAATGTGGTGATGCAGGGAGGACCCAAAGCTCTTTTCAGAGTTGTGTGATGGGCCACTCTAAGCATGCCTATGTCTTGATCTTGTTATGGTTAGTATTTGATCTTCCCCCAGCCTTTTGCCATTTTCTAACATTTATCCAGCTCACAAATATATATTTTTGCTTGGTATGCTCAGAACTACTCAAAGAATTTTAAACACGCCAATGACATAGAAGGGACATCTTCTATTATGTTTACAATCCCTTCTTAAAATAATTTCTGATACTAAATTTGTTTTTTCCAAGGATCACAGCAGATTGAATTTAGTCACAGGAACTTCTGGGCTATAAGCTCCTGAAGCTGAAGCCACTTTGACTGTCTCCTACTCACAAAGCTTCCTCCCAGCCCTAGAAGTCTAAAGAATGACACTTACTGTATGGAGAAACTAGCCTCTTGGAATTATAATTTCTTGGCTCTTTGTCAGCTTCATTGAGATGTTCTGAAGTAACATATTCTGAGGGGAACATCAATTCCATTATGTGCTCATCTGTGTTAGTTCTACCTGCTTGTTTTATCACCTTTTCTCTTAATTAGCAAGCAAGATAGTGGAGATAAGGAAATGTGATTCTATTATATGGAATAAACAATAATTATCTATAAAGAAGAGACCTGTCATTTTGTGTCTTTGGAAATCTCCATAGGAGGCATTCAGAAAACAATGAAAGAATCAGACAGATTCCCCTTGAGCTGACCTTTTGTGGACCGCCCTCTCCATAATACCAAACCATCGGTCATACTTGGTTAGTGAAGTGTTAATAATTGAATAACAGCACGACAAGCGAGGGAGATCTCTCCGATAAACACTCAGCTTTATGCATTGTGCACTGCAGTGTATATGCACACCGCAGCACTTCACCTCTGAATGCATTCAGTCAGAAATGGAAGACAATTTCTTTTTCCTGAGTCTTGACTCTATCCCTCAGGGCCACTGGGTCAACTCAGAGGACTTGTCTCTCAATATGATGGATAGCTACTCCTTTCCATAGAACTCCCAATATGATATTGAGAAATGTAGGGAATGCAAAACCATATACCCAGGGAAAACCAATCTTTGAGCTTTGGGGGGAAATTGAGAGGACACCGATACTCAGCACTAGATTTTAAATGGATATTCAGAGCATGCGGAAGTTATCTTTTTATTACAGCTCCTAGAGTATTCCACTGACCATGCTGGCTAAGGGATTCCAGAAGCTGCATTTCAAAAGAAAGAAAGAAAAGACCTTTACAAGCTGAAGGTTATTTCTTTCTGGTATGGTAGAATTAAGTGTCTACAGTAGTGCTGTGGATCTTGATGCTTAGAAGCTGATGAATACCTCAGGCAAGTTTAGATACTGCTGCTAAATTATGTACTAAATGCAGTGTCCTACACAGAGTAGAGCACCAGTGGTGGATGCCTATATCCTATAAACCAGTCTCTACGCATAGAAAGAAGCAGCTGGAATCCTACTGCTTAGCATATTAAGTTGCACCAGAGTAGTTCCATTCATTCAGTGGGGATTTAGTGAGCATCTCCTCTGTCCTGTTGGTTCAAATAGGCCTATTCTAGTTGCAACTTACTACACTAAGGACTAGGTCTTCAGATCTAGAAAACTGAAAATAGTAGGATTTCCCATGGTATACTGACTGAAATTATCCCAGTTGAGAAGTCATACTCATTTGTCCAGCCTTTTATTTTATTTCCTGGTTCCATCTTTGAAAACTGGATATGCCCATTGTTTCTGTAAAACCATGTTGTACAAGAAGGTGGCTGATGGGGCAGACGGCTTGTATTTGGTAGAAAGTAATCAAAGAGAGAGATAATCATGCAAAACTGGACTAAAACTGACATTCTGAAAAGGAGGAAAAAAACACCAGCTAATTTTGATCCAAGTTTAATTTCCTACTGTGCCTCCTGGGAGAAAAGAAAGCCTATGTGGCCTTGGCAAGCTGCACAGTACTATCAACCCCATAAGAGAGGAATTATGAACCACTTCTGAGTATATTATATTTAGAACACCCTGAGAAAGGCCACCATAAGTCAGAATAAACTTGACATTACACAGTTATTAATTTTAAACAAAGGAAGACATTGCTTCACAATCCAATGCCAATGAGGACTAGAAAATAAGTTTACTACCCAGCCATTGTACCTCTGATTTCCAGAGTGGAGTGCTGGTGAATGACATCAGCCTTTGAAGAATAAACTGTGCAGATTTCTAGTGGTTCGGGTGTCTATGAAGGCATGCCTTGATTTCTCTCAGTTTTGTTTTCATTGGGGCCAAAGGCACTGAATTTGCTGCCGACTTACTAGACACGCAGAGAAGCTTCCTGTATTCTTGCTTTGATGGGCAAAAGCCTGACCTGTGCTAAGATTTGCATGTGGTGTTATCATTCACAGGACCTCTTTCTAGTGTGCCATTCATAACTGTTATTCTGAGAATACATCTTTCCATGACTGTTGTTTGCAGTGGTACTAAATGCCTGATCCAGAAGCACACTCTGGGGGTGGTGGGGGGAGGCAGTCCTGTCCCTGCTTACCTAGCAGTGTGTTCCATTCAACTCAGTTGGACTCTGAGGAGACATGTTTAGGTTTGCAAATGTCTAGCTACAAAGCATGTTCTTCCAGCAAATGGGTCAATGGGAAATTACCTAAAATATAGGGCCCCAGGAACAAGACAGTTGGGCCACTTGCCTGCAACATCAGCTATAATGAAAATACAGGCATGCAAACCACAGCCACTGGTATTACTTTATTGTCCAAACTCTTATTAATCATTGGTAGGTTTTTCCTTACTTTCCAAACGTAATCATGATCTACCAAGAGTCATAAAGAGTAGTGTTATGTAGGGATTTAGCTTGTCCACTGGAAGGCTAAAACTGAGGGGAGAACAGAAGCACCCCTGCAACGCTTCCAATGGCTCCATGCCTCCTCCCCCACACCTTGGTCATCTTTAAAATATTTAGAATTAAGTGTGCTTTCCTCCTTTATCAGTTATTTCCTATTATGCTCTCTTTTGTTGTTGTTGTTCTTGTTGTTGTTGCCTACATATTTCATTTCAATTCAAAACTAGCACAATCTCTCGTGCCTCCCACTGCTTCTTCATTGTCATCTACCAAGGCATACCTGTTCTTGGCTCATCCTCCCATGGACCCATCCACTGACCCAGTCTTCCTCTCCACTCAGCTATCATGATTCTTTTTCCCTCCTCCCAAATTCCCAACAATTACCCTTTCTTTTTCTCTCTTCTCTTTCTTTTCTCTCCCACCTCAGTTTTTCCCCTTGCAGGTCTATCCTGGGGCTAACTCAGATGTTCACTCTGCTCACTCGTCTCCCACCAGGCCGCGGCAAGTTGTTTTCTCTTTTTCAACATTTGGAAGAGTTATGTTGTAGTCCTGTCCAGGATGATGGTTTCCACTCACCTGAGGATGATCAGGGGACTGGAAACCAAGCCCTATGAGGAAATGCTGAAAGAGCTGAAAATGTATAGCCTCGAGAAAAGGGGACTGAGGGCAGATATGAACGCACTTTTCAAATACTTGAAGGGCCGTTGTATTGAGGAGAGGCAGGATTTGTTCTCACTCATCCCAGACTGCAAGACACATGATAAAAGGGACAAATTACAGGAAGCTGGATTTAGGCTGAATATAGAGAAAAATCTCTTAACTGTTAGAGCTGTATGGCATTGGAACCAGTTACCTTGGCAGGTGCACCCTTGTTGGAGGCATTCAAGAGAAAAATGGCCAACCTTGTGTCAGATCTGCTTTGTCTTGGATGACAGCATTGAGCAGGGGGTTGGACCCCATGGCCTTGTACACTCCTTCCAACTCAATTATTTTATGATTCTTTGATTCTATGAATTCCACAATCACATATATCACATTTTGCAATGACAGGAAGTACAACATTATTAATGTTTTATTCTAGAGATGTTAACACTGAATACACTTATATTATTCATCTTATACTGTATTGGGAAGCTGTGGGAATTTCAGCTCCTTAAGAACATAAGAATGTACAAGAAGAGCCCTGCTGGATCAGGCCAAGGGCCCATCCAGTCCAGCTCCCTGTATCTCACAGAGGCCCCACCAGATGCTTCTGGCAGCACATGAGACAACTAGATACCTGTCTCCTGATACCGTCCCCTGCAGTTGGAGTTCTACAGACTAACAACACGCTGGGTCAAGAAATACTTTCTTTTGTCTGTTTTCACTCTCCCAACACTCAGTTGGAATGGATGTCCCTTGGTTCTGGTATTGCGTGAGAGGGAAAAGAGCTTTCCTCTATCCACTTTATTCATCTTCTGCATAATTTTATAGTGTATTCCCCTTCTTGTGTCAGCAGGTGAGTTCAGCTGGCTGTGACTTGATTTCAGCATTTTGGTAAGGAAGCAATTTGTACGGGTATGCATAACACACTATGTATGTACAAATATTGACACAGGGAGTGATTTTGGAACTAGAAAACACAGTTTCTGAATCAGTAAGCACAGTCGGAACCCCATATCTATGTGGGACTGGTTACAAGCCCCCCACAGATGCTGAAAATTGTGGATAATAGTGAACACTGTGCTGTAATAATAACTAGCATGGTAAAAGAACAAAATCCAAGAATACGTATTTTCACCTATATCACCAGAACTGTCCAACCAAGGGAGCCAGAGACCATGCTATGCATTCTTCAACAATAACAATACCTAGTATGGTCTCGGGCTCCCTGTAGTGGCCAGTTTGGGTAAATACACTGTGAAAATACCTATTTTTAGTTTTTTTTTTCTATTTCTTTTAATTGTTTTCAAAATTTCAGACTACGGATAAGTGAAACTGTGGATACTGATCCAGCATATATAGGGGTCCTACTGTATGTCCAGCCTGAGAGAAACAGATGTGTACCCAACTGTCTGCAGTACTTTTGCAGCAATATGCTCATTGCTGAAAGGGAGAAAGTAAGGAAGCACTTTCTATTTATAGACATTTTAATTGGAATCCTATTGGCACTTGGAGAAGATATGAGGAACTTGCCACGGCTACCTGCAGCTGATTGATGAAGTGCTGGAGTACATCCTGGTTGCACAAATCAGGCACATGACCAGACATTCCTTGGCACCTTTCACTTAGCCAGGGCACGTTACTCAAACCTTATGCAAACACCCGTACGCAAGCACCTACGTATAATAGGTGCCAGGCATCCATAACCAAAGGCCACCTAAGGCTAATAATGATGGCACCAGCAATGGAGAATGTGACGGGAGCAACTTAGTTCAGAGACTGGCAGCAAGTCTGGCATGCAGGAAGTTGCGGGTTCAGTCCCTGACAGCCATGCTTCAAAAGGTGCTTGGAAAAAGGGATTTACAGGAACAAAGACCCCACTAAAAACAGTAAACAAAAGCAACACCAGAAACGCATTCAAAGCAATAAGGCAAAACAGTCCATTCAAGATCCCAATCCAGGTGGCCAGTCTATAAGGGAAAGCTTGCCTGAAGAGGAATGTCTTCGCCGGCTTGTGGAAGGGCAGCAAAGATGGGGCAAATCTGCCTTCCAGTGGGAGGGAGTTCCAAAGGCCGGGAGAGTCTTTGAAACACAGCTGCATCTTTGATAGTGCAGGGATGGTGTTAAAATACTCATATCTGTTTCAAACACTTAGGTTTTTTTTCTTAACGGGCTCCTTATACGTAATATCTTTTTCATGGGAAGGGAAAGAGAAAAGAGGTAAAAAAAAACCCAACCCAAAAGGGTCAAAGGCTACATTGTGTGAATGTGCCCATCCTTATTCATTTATTGCTTTCATTTCTCCCCCCCCCCTCCCATCTCAGGGCTTAGGAAAGTTCCTTTTGGTGAAAATGCTGGAAGTTAACTTTTGGGAGCACCAGCCTAGAATCCTGTCAGAAGGCCAGGAGATTTAATATCCAGAAGGATTGGTGACAGGGGATACATTTATAGGACACTAATTAATTTTTTTTAAAAAAAATCCTGCTAAAAGCAAGCTTTTGTGGGTGAATCACATGATCAGAGGGACTGTTGACATCATCTTCAGGACTCAGCCAATCCTGAGGGTGCTGCTGCCGCCTTGGGAACCCAACCCCACTCACCTGGGTCTTTATGACCTCACAGGGGCCCCCACCTCTCTGCTGACAGATAAAAGGGGCTTGCTGGGCAGGGCAGGAGACCAGAAGGGAGGCCAGTGGCCAGAGGGCAGTCCGGCAGAGAGAGCGGCAGGGGCTGCAGGGGACCCAGCCCTTCAGCCCAAGGCAAGTTCTCTCCTGAAAGGAGATGAACTTGCTAAGTGGCCCGGCAAATTAGCAGCTCGAGGCTAGCGGAGATCCGTGGCTTGAAGCTGGCTGATGTCAGTGATGGACTGGGGGGAAGTCGGTGGACGTTGGCAAAGAGAAGCTGTGGAATCTGCCTGCGAAAGATGGCTGAGGCCACAAGGCGGAGGCTGGCAGAGGTTGATGGATGAAGCCGGGGGACGTTAGCCTCCCGAAACCAGCTGGCGGAAGCTTAGTGGAGATCGGTGGATGGAAGCCCGGGCATGTGTGTGAATGGCTGGTGGAGTGAAGGTGTGTATATGCTGGGAGTGGCTGGTGTGTGTGTGTGTGTGTGAATGTGTGTGTGAATGGGCTGGCTGACATTCTGTGGGGATGTCGCTGGGGCGGATGTGTGACCCAAGCATTTGGGAGCTGGCGGAGGCTGGCTTCAGAAGCGGAGTGGAAGAGATGAACAGGGGGATATTCCTGGTGGAAGCCAGTGGACGTTGGCAGGCGGAACTTCGGGATGAAGTTGCTAGAACATCGGTCGGTGGATACGCCTGGGTTGAAGCCGGTTGACAGCAGTGGACAAGCTCACCCCTTAGGTTTTTCTCTCTCTCTTTCTCTTGCAGGGCCCAAAGCTTCCTCTTCCCCAGGGGGAAGCGAGGGACCAGAAGGCAGGCATCCTGCTGGAGCTGAACCAGGCCGTTGTCTCCGCTGAGGATATCCGTTTAGCCCCTTTTCCAAAACCAATTAAATAATTTTCTGGAATGGTTTTGAAGTGTTGTCTTTTTTGTCAGGGGCTGTCATGGAATTATCTTCCCCATCCCCTCATTATATCTGGGGCCCAATGCCTGGGGTGGGTCTTTGTGAAGTCATGGCGTGGAGCCTTGTGATGTCACAGGAATTGGGAACATAATATTTCTCCATGCATGTGTGAGGGAGTGAGCTAGGCATTGAGGGTCCCCTGTCTGAGCTCCTAAGCAAGTATATTATGTATCGTGTTGGACAGACACCGGAAGCCAGTGAGCCCTGGTGCCATTCGGTGAGCGTTGGAGTTGGGTACCCAAACACTATGGCCACCCCATAACAATAAAGGAGACTAGCTCCTTCCTTTCCACCACTGCTCCTCACATTTGTTTGCCTGGCCTGGAGATTCAGGGGAGCCCAGCCATTTCCTGGTACAGCAGCTCATTCTCTGAGAGCTGGCAAGCCTCATCATCCTCAACACCATGAGCACTCCATGGACAGTTCCTTGCAGGGTACAAGTGGGGATCAAATATGGCACTTCAAAGAAGCTTACAGTCCAACCTCTCATGCCAGTGCCACAACTGAGGAAATGGAGATGCACAATGATTTTGGAGATGAGCATCCATTAAAATTCATGTGGATCCATGCCATGGATAGATGGCAAAAATATACTGGTACTGCAAAATCTGCTGCTTGAGGGCAGTGGCTGCCTCTGAACACCTATAAAATAACATGTGTGAAATTGTGCATTGCACCATATACCAAATTTTGACATACGCAGCACACAAGAGATATGATGGAACCCTCTGGGATGCCATAAGGCCAGCTGGCACAACAACAGACAAATGGAGTGGATTCCCAGGGATCCAAAGGATCCCTTAGCAGACTGAAAACCATGCTAGGGCAAGCCAGGCGTGTGACTTTTAGGTCAGAAATGAGACGTGTGCATCCATTGCTTCTGTAAACAATGTGGTATGGTGTAAGCTTGCATTTGGAGAGGAACAGATGCAGACAGGTTGATTCAGTCTGATAGACAAATTAAAATAGAATCAATTTATTTGTAATAGGGATGAAAAAACACTTGCTAATTCCCTCTCTGCTGTCAGTTTAGGCGGTCTTGACAAGGGAAGTGTCAAGAAAAAGTTTTAAAGCCTTACAAGGTTACATTCCTTCAGCAAAAAGTGGTGAAGGGTTCCACACACTCCCATGTCTCTATCCATTTGCATTCAATGTTTCTAATGTCTTTTTCTTTTGAGAATCAGAACATGCACACACGCACGCATACATGCACACACACACACAGAGAGGAAACACAGAAAAACTAGCTGGCTGTTATGAAAAGTGCAAACTCCAAATTCTTAAACAAAGCAGCAACCAGACTAGGCATTGGCAAGATGGATAACTTATGCAGTTGGGCAAATTATGCGATATCATGAAAAATTGACATTTTAGCACATTCTTACCAATGCAAAAACTATATTGACAGTATCAGAAGTCCTTGTTGCCCTCACTGACAAGGAGAAGAATGATGTGATTCCTCATCCATGTGTGCAAGAGCAAGATGTTTACATCCCTGCTCTTGTCGAGTGCCTAGAGGGACAAGCAAAGAGGAACATTTCCCAAATTTTATTATTGCACTGTTTAGTTTATTTTATTTAAAATATTTTTATCCGTCCCTTTTCCTTAAAGTTGGCTGGATAGCTCAGTGGTTTCAGTAACTGACTGTGGAGCCAGAGGTAGGGAGTTTGATCCTTCACTGTGCCTCTTGGGAGAAGAGCCAGCCTGTGTAGCCTTGGACAAGCTGCTCAGCCCCAGTGCTCTCCCAGAAAAAAAAGGGGGAATGGGAAGCCACTTCCGAGTACTCTCTACCTAGAAAACCCTGGGAGGGGGTCACTGTTACATACAGCACTGATGTTACCTGTCTGTCATGGGTTGGAGGGAAAGTTCCATCCTATGGGGAGTGGAAGGCGGGACATCAGGAGGAGGGGCTGTACTGTATATATATGTGGAGCTTGTGTGGAGGAGAAGGAAGCTGAGGGAGAAGCTGAGAAGAAGAAGCTGGTGTGGGAGTCTGTGTGTCAGACAGGGTACTACTGTGTGTCAGTCAGTACCTACCTGATAGGTTCAGGTGTCTTTATGGGTAGCCAGAACTGATAGGTTCAGGGTCTGTGCTTTATTTAAAGGTGTTCTGTGGGAACCAAACTGGTGTATGTATGATTGAGACTAAGCCACGTTACTGTATCTTATTCACTTGATCATTTTATTTTCCCTGTGTGTTATTTAAATAAACCTTATTCCTTTGTTTGTTAAAAATCCATTCCTGGTCTGTGTGACTCCTTACAGGGAATGGTTGGTGGCAGCTTAGTTAAACTGTGGCATATCCCAGTAGGTCTGGGGTTGTCACATTGATTGGTGTCCAGCGTGTGGGATACGACTGGTCCAGTTGTCCAGTGGTCCAGCAAAGCCTTGGCAAGTGTGCCCAGAGCAAGGGGGGTCTAGTCAGGGACAATCTGAGGGCGCGTAGGTAATCTTCTAGGCTTACCTCACGGGGAGGTACGCTAGTGGAAGAACGTGCCAACTCTGGGGAGACTAGATTAGGGAGCTCTGAGGCAACCTGTTTTGGCGGGAAAAAGCTGAGGCAAAGCTGAGTGAAGTAGCAGTGATCTAGCCTGTCTGCTGAGAGGCCTAGCAGAGGGGGGTGGACTCTGGCTGGCAACAGTTGCAAGTTAGTGCTGAAAGAACAGCAGCAATCTATAGAAGGCTGGTTCTGAGGAAAAAAAAAGTGGTCGCTTTATTTTGAGGCTTGACTTTTGAAAGCAGCCTGTTCTGGGGGGGGGATTATGCCCTTGACTCGAAGCCAAATGGCAGAAATGGGTGAAGTGAAAGACCCACAGGTAGACCAAGGTTCTGAGGATGAATTTGGCTCAGTGCAGGATGAGAGCACGGGAGAGCAGAACCCAGAACTCAGGAAAATGCTCATAGCCCAACAGCATGAACTGAGGATGAGGCAAGTTGAAATGGAGGAAAGGGAAAGAGAGAAACAAAGACAATTTGAATTGGAATTAGAGAGAGAGAAAATTGCTCTGGAAAAAGAAAGGATGGCGTTTGAGTTAAGAAAATTGGAAATGATGAATCAGAACAATAATAACAATAGAGATTCTGAGGGAGGCCAATTGTCTAAAACTGACCTGAAGAAATTCCCTGTGTACCACAAGGGAGATTGCCCTGAGGTGTTCTTTTCCCTCGTGGAAAGAGCATTTGTGGACTTCTCAGTAAGGGAAACTGAGAAGATGACCATTATGCGATCTTTAATCAGTGGCAGCCTGGCAGAAGTCTATGCAGAGATGCCAGAGGAACTGCTAAAAGATTTCGCTGAGTTTAAAAAACTGGTGTTTGCCAGACATGGGATAAATGCGGAACAGCTGAGGCAAAGATTCAGGTCACTCACCAAGAAACCAGAGCAGACTTTTACCCAAGTGGGGGCCCAACTGGTGAGGCTGCTAGAGAAATGGCTATCTCAGGAGGGAACAGAGACCTTCCAGCAGCTCAAAGACCTGATAGCGCTGGAACAGTTTTATTCAGTCCTGCATGGGGAACTGAAGTTCCAGGTGAGGGAAAGGAAACCGAAATCTGTGGCAGAAGCGGCCGAGATCGCAGATTTTATTTCCCAAATAAGAAAGCCCTTAGGTGAGGGGAAATCGATAGGTAAACCCAAAGAAACCTACAGCAAGTACTCTCAGGGACCAGGGAAAAACCAGCAATGGGGAGGGACCCATGTTGAAGGGAAGCCCTCAGACATGAAACAAAGACATCAGATTTTGGAGGGAAAACCAAAACAAGATGAGAAAGACTCCAAATACAGCAGAAAATGTTATTTCTGTCAAGGAAAGGGCCATCTAATCTCCGAGTGTGAGAAATTAAAGCAGCTAAAAGGAAATGTGCCTCATGATTTGAGTGGAACCAAGCCAAAAGCTGTGTTCTGTGTCCAGACAGAGCAAAGCTCCTTGCCACTGAGGGAGCCGGTTGCCATGGCTACTCAATCTGGAACAGTTACATCTGCTGATCAGGCTGGGGAAAATGGTCCTCTTGTGGAGGTCAAGCGCTGCTTACTTGTGACAACAGATTCGCAGTTGTTTGAAACCGCAGGGGTGGACGTAGGAATACTTGACCATCAGTATAGGGGGCTAAGGGATACTTGTTCCCAGGTGACCCTGTGCCATCCAGATATTATTCCTAGGGAGTATATAATCCCGAATGAGAGCCTAAAGGTGGCAGGGATTGAGGGACAGGTGATCTTGCTGCCAGTAGCTGAGGTACCTGTGAACTTTCAAGGCTGGAGGGGAGTTTGGCGGCTAGCAATTTCATCGACTCTGCCAGCAGCCGTGCTCGTGGGAAATGACCTGGCTGAACATGTGAAACGGGTGCTAGTGGTTACACGCTCACAAGCTACCACGGGAACAGTTCAGGGGGGTACTGATGAGCCCGAGACGGCACTGATGTTACCTGTCTGTCATGGGTTTGGAGGGAAAGTTCCATCCTATGGGGAGTGGAAGGCGGGACATCAGGAGGAGGGGCTGTACTGTATAAATATGTGATGCCTGTGTGGAGAGTTTAGAAGAGATGCTGAGAGACACTGGGTTGTGACGAAGCAGCAGCTAGGAAGAAGAAGCTGTTGTGGGAGTCTGTGTGTCAGACAGGGTACTACTGTGTGTCAGAGTACCAACCTGATAGGTTCAGGTGTCTGTTGGTGAGCCAGAACTGATAGGTTCAGGGTCTGTGCTTTAAGTTAAGGGTTCTGGGTGAACCAAACTGTATGCTTGTATGAGTGAGAATAAGCCACGTTACTTTATTTTATTCACCTGATTGTTTATTTTTCCCTGTGTGTATTTAAAATAAACCTTATTCTTTTTATTGTTTAAAAATCCATCCCTGGTCTGTGTGACTTCTTACAGGGAATGGTTGGTGGCAGCTTAGTGTAACTGTGTGACATATCCCAGTAGGTCTGGGTTTGTCACATTGATTGGTGTCCAGCGTGTGGGATACGACTGGTCCAGTTGTCCAGCGGTCCAGCAAAGCCTTGGCAGGTGTGCCCAGAGCAAGGGGGGTCTAGTCAGGGACAGTCTGAGGCGCGTAGGTAATCTTCTAGGTGTACCTCACGGGGAGGTGCGCTAGTAGAAGAACGTGCCAACTGGGGAGACTTAGATTAAGGTGCTCTGAGGCAGCCTAGTTTTGGCGGGAAAAAGCTGAGGCAAAGCTGCGTAGTAACAGTGATCTAGCTTGCCAGCTGAGAGGCCCAGCAGAGGGGGGTAGGCTCTGACTCGATACTGTTGCAAGTTAGTGCTGAAGAACAGCAGCAATCTCTAGGGAGAGCTGGTTCTGAGGCAAAAAGGAAAAAAGTGGTCGTTTTATTTTGAGGCTTGACTTTTTAAAGCAGCCTGTTCTGAGGGGGGATTATGCCCTTGACTCGAAGCCAGATGGCAGAAATGAGTGATGTGAAAGACCCCCAGATTGACCAAGGTTCTGAGGAGGAATTTGGCTCAGTGCAAGGTGACAGCACAGGAGAGCAAGACCCAGAACTCAGAAAAATACTCATAGCCCAACAGCATGAACTGAGGATGAGGCAATTTGAAATGGAGGAAAGGGAAAGAGAGGAAAGGGAAAGAGAGAAACAACGGCAATTTGAATTAGAGAGAGAGAGAATGGAGAGGGAGGAAAGATTGGAGAGAGAGAGAATGGCGTTTGAATTAAAAAAACTGGAATTGATGAACCAGAACAATAATAATAATAGGGATTCTGAGGGAGGCCAATTGTCTAAAGCTGACCTGAAGAAATTCCCTGTGTACCACAAGGGAGATTGTCCTGAGGTGTTCTTTTCCCTAGTGGAAAGAGCATTTGTGGACTTCTCAGTGAGGGAAACTGAGAAGATGACCATCATGCGATCTTTAATCAGTGGTAGCCTGGCTGAGGTATATGCCGAGATGCCTGAGGAACTGATGAAAGATTTTGCAGAGTTTAAAAAACTGGTGTTTGCCAGACATGGGATAAATGCAGAGCAGCTGAGACAAAGATTCAGGTCCCTCACCAAAAAACCAGAACAGACTTTTACCCAAGTGGGGGCCCAATTGGTGAGGCTGCTTGAGAAATGGCTATCGCAGGAGGGAACAGAGACCTATGAGCAGCTTAAAGACTTGATAGCACTGGAACAGTTCTATTCAGTCCTGCATGGGGAATTGAAATTCCAGGTGAGGGAAAGGAAACCGAAATCTGTGGCAGCAGCCGCAGAGATCGCAGATTTTATTTCCCAAATAAGAAAGCCCTTGGGTGAGGGGAAATCTGTAGGTAAACCCAAAGAAACCTACAGCAAGTACTCTCAGGGACCAGGGAAAAGCCAGCAAGGGGGAGGGGCCCATGGTGAAGGGAAGCCCTCAGACATGAAACTAAGACCTCAGATTTTGGAGGGAAAACCAAAACAAGATGAGAGAGAATCAAAATACACCAGAAAATGTTATTTCTGTCAGGGAAAGGGTCATCTAATCTCAGAGTGTGAGATATTAAAGCAGCTAAAAGGAATGGTGCCTCAGGAGTCTAGTGGGACCAAGCCAAAAGCTGTGTTCTGTGTCCAGAAAGAGCAAGGCTCAGTGTCACAGAGGGAGCCGGTTGCCATGACTACTCAGTCTGGAACAGCTACCTCTGCTGATCAGGCTGAGGAAAATGGTCCTCTTGTGGAGGTAAAACGCTGCTTGCTGATAAAAACAGATTCTCAGTTGTTTGAGACAGCAGGGGTGGATGTAGGAATACTTGACCGTCAGTATAGGGGGCTGCGGGACACTTGTTCCCAGGTAACCCTGTGCCATCCAGATATTATTCCCAGGGAGTTTATAATCCCAAATGAGAGCATGAAGGTGGCAGGGATTGAGGGGCAGGTAATCTCTCTGCCAGTAGCAGAGGTACCTGTCAACTTTCAAGGCTGGAGGGGGGTTTGGCGGCTAGCAATTTCATCGACTCTGCCAGCAGCCGTGCTCGTGGGAAATGACCTGGCTGAACATGTGAAACGGGTGCTAGTGATTACACGCTCACAAGCCACCACAGGGACAGTTCAGGGGGGTAATGATGAGCAAGAGACGGAAGCAGAGGGGAGTTCAGAAGCTGTGGTGGAAACCTTAACCACGGACAGCAGATTTGGACAGGAGCAAAAGGCAGACGCCACTCTCCAAAAGTGTTTTGAACAGGTGACTGACGCCCAGCTAACACCTGAAACCCCAGTGAGATTTCTGGAGAAAAAGGGGATTTTATATAGAGAGACCCTGAGGAATATCTCAAAAGGGGGAGATGGGATCAGAAGTCAGCTGGTGGTACCTGAAAAGTATCGCCCCATGATCTTACAAAGGGGTCACTCTGACATGTTTGCTGCACACTTAGGGGTGAAAGGGCCCCTTGATTTGATCAAACAAGATTGGGAGCAGATCACCCAGGATGACCCACAAGACGTTGTGACTTACATAGACACCTTGATGAATGACCTAAAAAGAAATCTAGAGCTGGCAGCAGAAAACCTGCAAGCTCAGAAGGTCAGACAGAAAACATGGTATGACCACAAAGCTAGAGAGAGGCACTTTGACCCAGGGGAGGAAGTGCTTTGGCTTAGGCCCTGCAGAGAGAATAAGCTGCAGCTCAAATGGGCAGGACCATATAGGGTCATTTCTAAGATGTCAGACCTGAACTACCTAATAGAGCAGGAGGAGAACCAAGCAAGGAGGGTGGTTCATGTGAATGCCCTAAAACCCTACTACAGAGGGGAGCAGAGGGTTTTATTCGCGATAAAAGCAGCTGAGAGTGAGGAAGCGGAATTACCCTTCTGGGAGGGTAGAGGGGAAGTAAAATACAACCCAGAGGATGTAAAGATCAGTCCTGCACTCACCCAAGACCAGCAGCAAGAACTAAAAATGCTGCTTAGTAAATATCAACAGGTGTTTTCCAACAAGCCGGGGATAGTGAAGGGAGTGATGCATCGGATCCACACAGGGGATGCACCCCCGCAGGCAGTATCCCCATACCGAGTAACGGGACCCTATAGGGACAAGGTGCGGAAGGAGCTGGACGAAATGCTGAGGGAGAACATAATCGTCCCCTCTTCTAGTCCTTGGTCCTCTCCGATAGTCCTTGTGGACAAGCCTGATGGGAGCATTAGGTTTTGTGTTGATTACAGGAAATTAAACCGTGTAACCACTCCTGATGCCTACCCAATGCCCAGGCTAGACAACCTGATTGAAACCATAGGGGGTTGTCGGTTCATCTCATCATTGGACCTGGTAAAGGGATATTGGCAATTAAGAATTGATCCCAGGGATCAAGAAAAGACTGCCTTTTGCAGCCCTTTTGGTCTCTATGAGTTTCGAGTCCTGAGCTTTGGTCTCAGAAATGCACCAGCCACATTCCAAAGGCTGATGGACCAGACCTTGGCAGGGCTCAATGACTTTACAGTGGCCTACATTGACGACATAGGGATCTTCAGTAATACCTGGGAAGATCACCTGATACACCTGGAGTTAGTGCTGCAGAGGTTAAGTGAAGCAGGGCAGCAGTAAAGGCCAGCAAGTGTCAGCTGGGTAGCCCAGAAATAAAATACTTGGGTCACATGGTAGGGGGAGGAATGATAAAACCCCTGGAGGCCAAAATAGAAGCAGTTCGTGATTGGCCTAGACCCAACACCAAGAAAAAAGTCAAATCCTTTCTTGGATTGGTGGGCTACTACAGAAAGTTCATCCCGAGGTTTAGCGAAATTGCGGCTCCGCTGACCGATCTGACGAGGAAGAAGGCTGATGACCGCATCCCGTGGACCAGCGACTGTGAGGCGGCGTTCCAGAGGTTGAAGGAGGCGTTAATCAACTATCCTGTCCTGCGGGCTCCAGACTTCGACCGGGAGTTCATCATCTACACCGATGCGTCTAACAGCGGGGTAGGAGCAGTTCTGTGCCAGGAGGATGAGAATGGTGACCAGCATCCAGTGTCCTACCTGAGTAGGAAACTTCAAAAAGGTGAGAGACATTTGGCAACCGTGGAGAAGGAGTGTTTGGCCATAGTCTACGCGATCCAGAAGGCCAAGCCTTACATCTGGGGAAGACATTTTATTCTGTGTACTGACCATTCACCATTGCAATGGTTAAAGACAATGAAAACCCACAATAGCAAACTTATGAGGTGGGCTTTAAACCTACAGGACTATGACTTTGAAGTGAAGGTGGTCAGAGGGTCAGTGAACTGTGTTGCTGACGCCTTATCAAGAAGACCTGAAGAATGAAGACGGCGAAAGAACATGGACTATATGTATATATATTGATGATAAAAAGAAAATGTACCTGGTTTTGAATTGGTTTGTATGAATAAAGGTAAATTAATGTACTGTATATGGTAAAATGTTTAAATGCCTAATTGCTATGGTTAACTTAGAATGTAAGTATGAGTAAGTATAATATGGTATGTATAACTGTTGTTGTGTATTTTATCCAGGTTGTTTTTTTGGTGAAAAGCACGTTAGCTTTCCCCCTACAAAACAACTTATAAAGAGGGGAGGTGTTACATAACAGCACTGATGTTACCTGTCTGTCATGGGTTTGGAGGGAAAGTTCCATCCTATGGGGAGTGGAAGGCGGGACATCAGGAGGAGGGGCTGTACTGTATAAATATGTGATGCCTGTGTGGAGAGTTTAGAAGAGATGCTGAGAGACACTGGGTTGTGACGAAGCAGCAGCTAGGAAGAAGAAGCTGTTGTGGGAGTCTGTGTGTCAGACAGGGTACTACTGTGTGTCAGAGTACCAACCTGATAGGTTCAGGTGTCTGTTGGTGAGCCAGAACTGATAGGTTCAGGGTCTGTGCTTTAAGTTAAGGGTTCTGGGTGAACCAAACTGTATGCTTGTATGAGTGAGAATAAGCCACGTTACTTTATTTTATTCACCTGATTGTTTATTTTTCCCTGTGTGTATTTAAAATAAACCTTATTCTTTTTATTGTTTAAAAATCCATCCCTGGTCTGTGTGACTTCTTACAGGGAATGGTTGGTGGCAGCTTAGTGTAACTGTGTGACATATCCCAGTAGGTCTGGGTTTGTCACACTGATGAGCCCGAGACGGAAGCAGGGGGGAGTTCCGAAGCTGTGGTGGAAACCTTAACCACAGACAGCCGATTTGGCCAAGAGCAAAAGGCAGACGCCACTCTCCAAAAGTGTTTTGAACAGGTGACAGACGCCCAGCTAACACCTGAAACCCCAGCGAGATTTCACGAGAGAAAGGGAATTTTATATCGAGAGACCCTGATGAATATCTCAAAAGGGGGAGATGGGATCAGAAGTCAGCTAGTGGTACCTGAAAAGTATCGCCCCATGATCTTACAAAGGGGGCACTCTGACATGTTTGCTGCGCACTTAGGGGTGAACAAAACACAGCAGAGAATCACACAGAATTTTTACTGGCCTGAAATAGGGAAGCCGATCAAGGAGTTCTGTAAACAATGTGATGTGTGTCAGAGGCAGGGGAATAACCGTGACAGGACCAAAGCAAAGTTGTGCCCTTTGCCTGTGATTGACACTCCGTTCAAATGTATAGGGGTGGATATTGTGGGACCTTTGCCCAAGGCCACAAAGAGGGGGAACAGGTTCATTCTCACCATTGTGGACCATGCCACGAGGTACCCTGAAGCCATTCCCTTGACTAACATTGAAACTAACACAGTGGCAGATGCCTTGGTGGGGTATATGTCCAGGATGGGATTTGCCTCAGAAATAATCACAGATTTGGGCGCATCGTTTACATCGAAGCTTATGAAACGATTATGGCAAATCTGTGGAATTAAACACAAGGAAACCACTGCCTATCACCCCGAAAGTAATGGGTTAATGTAGAAGTTCAATGGGACTCTGATGCGCATGATTAGGGCTTACTTGGCAGAGAATCCAAACAATTGGGACCAGAAGCTGCAATCCCTTTTGTTTGCTTATCGATCAGTGCCACAAGCCAGTACTGGGTTCAGTCCGTTTGAACTTTTGTTTGGGAGAAGGGTGAAAGGGCCACTTGATTTGATCAAACAAAATTGGGAGCAGATCACCCAGGATGACCCACAAGACATTGTGACATATATAGACACCTTGATGAATGACCTAAAGAGAAACCTAGAGCTAGCAGCAGAGACCCTGCAAGCTCAAAAGGTCAGAAAGAAAGCTTGGGATGACCAGAAAACCAGGGAGAGGCACTTTAACCCAGGGGAGGGAGTGCTTTGGCCTAGGCCCTGCAAAGAGAACAAACTGCAGCTGGGTAGCCCAGAAATAAAATACTTGGGTCACATAGTAGGGGGAGGAGTGATCAAACCCCTAGAGGCCAAGATAGAAGCCGTTCGTGATTGGCCTAGACCCAACACTAAGAAAAAAGTCAAATCATTTCTTGGGTTGGTGGGCTACTACAGAAAGTTCATCCCGAGGTTTAGCGAGATAGCGACTCCGCTGACCGATCTGACGCGGAAGAAGACTGATGACCGCATCCCGTGGACCAGCGACTGTGAGGAGGCGTTCCAGAGGTTGAAGGAGGCCCTCATCAACTATCCAGTGCTGCGTGCTCCAGACTTCGACCGGGAATTCATCATCTACACCGATGCGTCTAACAGCGGGGTAGGAGCAGTTCTTTGCCAGGAGGATGAAAATGGTGACCAGCATCCAGTGTCCTACCTGAGTAGGAAACTCCAGAAAGGTGAGAGACATTAGGCAACCGTGGAAAAGGAGTGCCTGGCCATAGTCTACGCGATCCAGAAGGCCAAGCCTTACATCTGGGGAAGACATTTTGTTCTGTGCACTGACCATTCACCACTGCAATGGTTAAAGACAATGAAAACCCACAATAGTAAACTTATGAGGTGGGCTTTAAACCTGCAAGACTATGACTTTGAAGTGAAGGTGGTCAGAGGGTCAGTGAACTGTGTTGCTGACGCCTTGTCAAGAAGACCCGAAGAATGAAGACGGCGAAAGAAACATGGACTATGTATATATTTTGGTGACCAAAGGTTAAATGTATTTGTTTATTAAACATGCCTGGTTTGTATGAATAAAGGTAACTTGATGTATTGGAAATGGTAAATGTTTAAATGCCTAATTGATATGTGTATCCTAGAGTAAGTATAAGTAAGTATGGTATTGTATGTTATGTATAGCTGTTTTTGTATGTTTTGGATCCAGGTTGTTTTTTGGAGAAAAGCACTTTAGCTTTCCCCCTACAAAACAACTTATAAAGAGGGGAGGTGTTACATACAGCACTGATGTTACCTGTCTGTCATGGGTTGGAGGGAAAGTTCCATCCTATGGGGAGTGGAAGGCGGGACATCAGGAGGAGGGGCTGTACTGTATATATATGTGGAGCTTGTGTGGAGGAGAAGGAAGCTGAGGGAGAAGCTGAGAAGAAGAAGCTGGTGTGGGAGTCTGTGTGTCAGACAGGGTACTACTGTGTGTCAGTCAGTACCTACCTGATAGGTTCAGGTGTCTTTATGGGTAGCCAGAACTGATAGGTTCAGGGTCTGTGCTTTATTTAAAGGTGTTCTGTGGGAACCAAACTGGTGTATGTATGATTGAGACTAAGCCACGTTACTGTATCTTATTCACTTGATCATTTTATTTTCCCTGTGTGTTATTTAAATAAACCTTATTCCTTTGTTTGTTAAAAATCCATTCCTGGTCTGTGTGACTCCTTACAGGGAATGGTTGGTGGCAGCTTAGTTAAACTGTGGCATATCCCAGTAGGTCTGGGGTTGTCACAGTCACTATATGTCATTATCGACTTGACTGCACATTTGTTGTGGCTGCTGTTGTTTCTCCTTAAATAGAACCCAAGGTGAATTACATCAATAGGTGATGATATTTAAAAGATATAAACAGTAAGTATACAAATATTACAAAAGAATACAATTTTGATTTTGTTTTGTTACGAAACAAAATCAACACCAAAAAAAACCATACAAAGCAACAAGGTACAACAATCCATTTGCAAACCACATTCAGGCAGCCAGGCACTCAGGGAGAGTTTGTCTGAAGAGAAAGGTCTTCGCCTGCTTGTGGAAGGACAGCAAAGATGGGGCCAGTCTGGCCTCCTGTGGGAGAGAGTTCCAGAGTCTGGGAGTGGTGGTACAGAAGGCCCTCTCCTGAGTCATCACCAGACACAGCTGTGAGGGTGGCAGGTCCAAGAGAAAGGCCTCTCCTGATGATCTTAACACTCGAACAGGCTCATAAAGACAGGCACAGTCTCTAAGATAGCTTGGACCCAAGCTTTTTAGGGCTTTATAGGTTAGAACTAAGCACTTTGAATTATGCCTGGAAATGGATCAGCAGCCAGTGGAGCTGCTGTAACCGGGGGGGGGGGGGGGGGTTATGGGATCCCTGTAACTGTCTCCAGTCAGCAATCTGGCTGCTGCATTTTGGTCTCACTAAAGTTTCCAGACACTTTCCAAAAGCAGTCCCCTGTAGGGCATGTGGAGTCTTAGGAATCCTTGACCATTCGCCTCCTGACTAGGGCTACTGGGAGATGACGCTCCAAGCATCTGGAGGACCAAAGGCTGAGAACCATCACAACAGACAAACAAGCTATGATAGAAAATCTGTATGGTTGGTTATGAGCTCATGCTCACAGGAAGACCCATATGGAGTGATTGAGCTTCATGTTTTGGGACACTGGCACATTCATACCAATCATGTATTGTGACATACAAATGTAGCCATGGGGGGTGGTGAGTGTATCATGTTGCTGTTCATAACATTTCTATTAACGATGGAACTGGTATGCCATTTAAAATGTTCTCTGTTCCTGTTTCAGCTGGAAAATAAGGTCTGCCTGAATTTTAATTCTTCTTCTAGAGTTCTGGCAATTCAAACATAACAATATCTTCTGCTTGAAAAAATCAAGAGAAATACATCCACACACCCACACAGTTCCAAATTGGTCAGTTTGGGTTTTTATTTGTGTACATTCCAGGATATCTTTGGTGCTTTAACACTATGATAGTGTTCCACGATGCATCAGTCTTTACTGCCTACCAGTAAGCTGCAATATATGCAGTGGGAGGTGTAGATTTTGTTATTTGTGGATGCTGTATAACTTTGAAAACGTTTAAGCAGAATATTTTCCCCCATTTTTTTACCTGGAAAGTTTTGTTTTGTTTCAAGCCATACTTTTTTATAGGTCTTTATTGTCTGTGGTGAATCCCTGATGCAAGCTGTGAGAAAGAACTCTACTGGTGGAATGATGAGTAAGACCAGATGGTATGAGTGTCGGTGGCTGGAAATGCGTTGTGTAGAAAGGAAAGGAAGGACAATGCAAGAGGAAAAGTAAGCAATCTCTTCCAGAAGATCCACAAAATGAAAGAGAATTTAGGAATGCTGAATGGCCAACTGGGAAGCACACTATCTGACCAGGATCAAATAAAGAGAAGATGGAAACAACATACTGAAGAGACACAAGTATGACAGACTCATTTGAAGAGGAATACTGTAATGAAGAATTTGAAATTTTAGAAAGTGAAGTGAAAGTTGTTCTGAAAGCTCTCAGAAGGAATAAATCACCAGGAGTAGGTGGGATACTAGCTCTCCTCCTCATCCTCCTAGTCTGCTGCCATTCCTTCTCACTTGCTCATCCCATTCATCCTTGGTGTGGCCTTGCCCACTGCTGCCGCCTGCCACCATTCCTTCTCTTGCTCCTCTCAGCTGTCTCTTTGATAGGTTTGTGGGGCAGCTGGGATTTCCATTTTCCTTTCTCCTTCCCTCCCATTGTGGAAGAAGTGGAGCTACCCAGGCAGCCTGGCCCAGCTGGAGTAAACTTTCCTAGCTGGTGCTGTGCCTCTGCTGCTGCTGAGGCCATCACCACCCTGACAGATAAACACCCAGCAAGGAACAGCTGCTCTCTATGTACAAAAAAAAAAGAAATTTAAAGTTGCCCCAGGGAATGCACATGGCGATTCCAATACCACATGACTGCCACGTAACTTTAAATTACTTTAAATAACACTGCCACATATTCCAAAGGATTTGCCTAATGTTACTGCACTCTAACTTTCATCCCTAACAATCCCTTTTCATCTCTTATCAAGATACTGGGTGGTGTACTCCATAGTTTCCTCAATAGCTCTCCTTTCCAGATCCCAACATTTACATCCCCTGAGGCACAGGAGGGAACTCCTTCCGGATACCCAACATACCTAAGAGAGAAAGCTTTGAAATTTAAGAAACATGAAAGCACTATCTTAGTCCACTTTGAAGTATTTCCTGATAAAGGACAACCTAGGAATGCTGGATTCTTCTTTGAAATAGTCTTCTGGTAAAATAATAGCACAGGAATAGAAAGTCCTTCTTTCGGTTCTCCTTTGAATGTACAGAACAGGAAGGCAAAAAGTGAAAAAACCCCTTGACATGCAGACCTTTCTGTTTATCCAGGCAGTTTCCCTAAGTCCAGAAGGTTAGTCACAGGGGAAAGCAATATTTTTCATACATTGTATTTTCCAAATATTCAGTGGCATCATGGGACCCAGCACCCAAACCCAGCACTTCATGCTACATCAGCTTTCCACAACATGCAGCCTTCAGATGTCCAGGATTACCATTCCCTTCATTCCCTACCAACATGGTCATGGGGAGTGTGTGCCAGTGGAGCTGATGGGATTTGTAGTCCAACATATCTGAAGGTTGGCAGACTGGAAAAAGCAGTACAGTACTATGCTTGCAAATAAATATGTCCCAAATCCTCTTGCGTATGTTACGCTGACATAAGAGAAGTGATGTTGCCACTTATTAGAGTTCCAGCTGCAATTCCTCATAACATTTCTCATGCAGTTTTCCATTTCATGTGAGTTGAGTGGCTCCACACCTAATCTGGAATCCAAGCAGGGCCTTTTTTCATTAGCAGCTACCATTAATTCAAGAGTAACCATTTGGATTCTGTCTCATGCACACAGCCATCCCGCTCACACGCAACACAGAATTGCAGGAGGAAATCACAGCAGGGACTAATTAGTGAAAATCTGTCCCTGTAGTGACATCATTTCTGGTATGTTGGCATACCATGCGGCTATATATTTAAAATTCAATCAACGGAAAGCTTGAAGATGCAAAAAGAAATAAACAAACTTACACATGTTTACTCTGAGGTAAACTGTGAGGAATTTAATAGGATCACCTCCTATGCACATTGACTTGTGACCCATGTCTAAATGAAATAGATTTCCTTGAAAATAAGCATACATATTGATGCATTTGGGATTTCAGTCTAAGAGTTGGGCAGCAATACTATATTCATCTACCTGGGAGTAATTCTCACTCAATTCAGCAGGATTTGCTGCTAAGTAGACTCTTACTGGCCTGCACTCTCTCTCTTTGTAAACCAAAGCAGAATGCAGTGACAGCATTAGGTATAACTCGATGCTTCCTTTCAAGTAGCAAAACTAATACAATTCCATTTTCAGCCATGAACACCCTTGACAGCTAACTGCATAAAACATGTGTAAATTAGGGTACAGTCAAGTTTGTACTAAAAGGACGACTCAAGGGTCTGGCAAAATTCTTTTTCAGAGTGTTCACAATTTCCTCACACCATTTAAGGAAATCCTATTAAATATGAAGTCATCATGCAAAGTGTTTTTTATAATTTATTTGGCCCCTTAAATAGAGTGGGTAATAAAACAAAGCATATTACAGTTCAGTGACGCTGCACAATGGCTGCTGACTATAAATCAAATAAAAAACTAACATTGCAAACAAATATAGGACCAGAGGAGACAATGCAATGCCTGCTAGGTAGTGTAGTTCTGAAAAAGGCTTAGGATCTCCTCTGTGCCATCGGCACAGGAAGCTGATTTTTGCCAGGTCAGGGGTCTTGGCCCAGCTATGTAGTCCATGTCTGTCTCTAGAACTGCCAGGGTCAGGGCATCCCATTCCCTGGGATTTTAATGCCAAAGCCTGAGGCCAGGGGATAGGGCCTTGTTCTCTCATGGAGACTGAGGAAGAGCAGTGCTGCTTCTCTCCTGGCTTTGCATCATGTTTGGCCATGCTGTGTGCAGCAAGAAGGCTTATGAGTAGCAATGCTGGGTCTCCATTCCCTGTCTTGGTCCCAATGGAAAAATGGACCCAATACTGGCACACCAAAAAGCTGCAAGCAAGAGAAATGCTAGGGGCGGGGGAGAGGTGGTGGGTGCAAGTGATGGGAACTCTTGTGCCATTTGGGGCACTACACAAAGAAACACATTCATGCTGAGGCTGTGAGCCCTGATTTCAGCTGGAAATGAGTTCAGATGGATGCTCCAGCATTAAAGTTACAGCTGCTGCCAGTCCTGCTGCCGGGATTGGAACAATTGGTGGTACATCTGAGGCATTAAATGCTCCCCCCCACCCCATCTCAAGGTTTCCAAAAGCTTCCACAGGTCTAGAGTAGATCTTTGGTCTAGATGGGTGGGATAGAAATCCAATAAATAAATAAAACAAACAAATAAAAGGGATCCCGAGGAGCCTCAGAACCTGAAGGTGTAGTACTGATGCAACAAGAAACTTTCAATGAGAGATAAATGATCACTGCTGATGACATCATCACCTTGTGCAGATGTACATTTATGCAATAGGATTTTGTCCTTTGTTTGTGCTCAGAATTATATTGTGTGAATGATTTGTTTTCATTTCTTCAGAATGCTGATGAGTGTGTCTTGAGAACACACATTGAGACATATGCATTGAAGCATAGTGCGGGAGTGGACCCTTTTGCCTTTTCCCTTCTACTTGTTTACACTGTCACTAAAATAGCAAAAACTTTCCATTATCTTCATAAAAAATCTTCAACATTTCTAGTGCTGGATCAGTTGACAGTAGCTAAACATGCGTTGTGATGTATTGATATGTCAATCAACCATTTCAGCTTCACATTGGTTGTTTTAAAAACATTGTGAAGGACTTTGAATATGTAAGGAAAGTGCAAAATATAGATGCAAGAAAACATTTAGGAAAACCATGTCCCCAAAATCTGTAGTTTAAAATGAAAAGAATGTTGCGCTCATAACTAAGAAATTTTTGCAATATATTGGTTGCTCCATCTCATAATGTGACCATTTCAATACTGCATTTGGGTTTTTTTAATTGTTGAATCAACATTTATATGGAAATGGGAGTGTGAAACTCATGTGTAACAAAACATTTTGGTGAAGCCGTGTCTCCAAAACCTTTAGTTTATACCCACATATGCACCAGGGGAGGCAGCAGGTGAGTGAGAACAAGGGATAAAAGGGATTGTGTAGGGTGAAGGAAAGAAGGATGGTATTGGTACATGAGGATGATAGAGATGCTGGGGGTTGCATGTGAGTAGAGGAGACATGTTGCTAATATCACCATCTGTGTGCAGAGTTGAAGTGCAGCATTCCAAGCTAAAAGAACAGGGGCATATGAATCACAGAACAATATGATCTGCAATTATGTGGACCAGAAGTGTGCATCAACATGGAACGATCACTCTGAGGGCATCCACACTGCCATACAGATATGGTATACAGATCAATTATGACAAATGAAGGGAACCAAAGTGACTCCATGATGGATTATGTATGTGCAAACAGGACTGGGCAGGGGTGATGAGCAACTGCCAACTCATGATCAGGAGGTTGCAAGAATGTGATGGACAGAAGGGAGGGGCCAGGAGAATGGGCAGCACAAGGGGGGATGGTATAACTGTTTAAGGGTATAAAAAGACAGATTACTTGTTTGTAAGCACGGCAGTTTCGAAAGAGACTGTCCATCTGTTGCTTTGCTCAGCTGATTAAAGAAACATTTTCCAGATCTCTCAACTCCATCTCTTATTGGTCCTTAGGGATTAGTTCATTAAAGACAGGTCTCAGGAACAGGCCTCTACACATGGTTGGGATTTTTTAAAAAAAACATCATCTGCATGTGCTTTCTACTTAGTTTGAGCCATTCTTCCCCTTTAAGAGCTGTCACACACCTTTCAGGCCCAGTGGTAGAGCATACATTCTTTTTGTCATGCTCATTGTTTAGTCTGTTTAACCAGGAGATAGCAGCCTCATCCTCCAACTACCATCCTGGATGCAGATTCTGAAGCAGAGTGAGGGGAGAACAAAGGGAGGGAAACAGTGAGTGAGGAAGGGAGAATGTGGAACAAGCAATCATGCTGCTTGAACCAGTACAAATTCATTCAATTGGGAAAGACCTAGAGGTTCCAGCAGAGGAAAACAGTAAAGATTGGTGGAGCAAACTCTGGGCTGATTCATATTGATTTGTACGTCACGTAGCCAACAGAAAACAATTCAAATCAGACCATTCTAATTCAGAATATTTCCTGTATTATTTGTCAATGTAGTTGCCCCCTCAGTTTCTTTTTCATTCTCTCCTCTGGGGGGAAAATGGAGAGAGAGAGAGAGAGAATAAAATGATGCTGGGTCCTGCAGTCCTTCATTGCAATCCACTTAAAAGATTGTGGCAACCTACCACTTGAAAATCATTAAGATATGACACGGAAAGTTTCAGAATCACTCACAATTCTTTCTTTTGCTGCTTGGGTAACAGAGCATAATCCTTCTTTTCTCTTTCAGCCCACCTCTGCCCGCCCATCACCTGGCAGTCAGCCAGCTTGATTTGTTTCCCGCATGTGCTTTCCCTTCATCTTGGAAAGGCAGCATCATTTGCTACTGGGCTTCCAATGCCCAGTGCCAAGCCCTTAGCTCCATCAGCACTCAGTGGTCCTGCGCAGGATGTGGCAAGCCTTGTGTTCCTTCCCCAGTTGTTGAGAATGCCATTTGCTGTCTGACCTGTTCTCCTGACAAGATCGTTGACAGAGGGCTTTATAAATCTCCATGCCAGTCAAGCCATTGTGTGATATCAGAGAAACAGAGAAGCATATTTCAGCTTAACTCTGGAGATAAGAGTCATGACACCACATAAAACACTCTGCGGTTTCCAGCCTCCTCTGCTTCCATGCCACAGACACAGGGAGAGCATTTTGGCTTCCTTGATGAAGACCTGAGCAACATCAAAGTATTCCCATTAGGCTGAAGGACAGCCAAGCCTTCAAGCCGCCGGTTCCCTTCTTACTTCTTCTGCCCACCGTCACGGAGCACATGCAGAGGGGAGGCATCTCATCATTCATTTCTTCCCCCTACATCTTGCCTTCTCTCCAGTGTTCTCAAGGTAGCACCTATTGGCATTTTCTCTCCCTCTCCACCACTTGTCCTCCAAACAATTCTGCAAGATAAGCCAGGGGCTGAAAGAAGACGGCAGCCCAAAGTGAGTGGGCACAACTGAGTGGGGATCTGAGCCCAGTTCTTCCACGTTCTAGTCCAGCATTCAAATCACAACCCTTCGCTGTTTCTTATTCAACTCAAAACCCAAGTGTTGAGCTGGCTTTGTGTGAAGGGGGACATGACAAAACACCGTGGCACCTCAGGGACCACCTGGATTCTTTCTATGGGAACTTTCCTGGATCAAAATCCATGTCCTCAGACACACGCCAACATCCTGGAAAAGGCCACTTCACTGAAAAATTCAATGTATGTATATATGTGTGTGTGTGTGTGTGCGTGCGTGTGTGCATGTGTGCATGTGTGCATGTGTGCATGTGTGCATGTGTGCATGTGTGCATACATTGCTAATGTGGGCACATATGCACATGCATGCAAATACCGGTTTGTGTTTCCGTGAAACTGCTGTTGCATTTTAACTGGCTAAAATTTGGTGGATACAATTCGCTGCACTCCCTGCACATCAGAAAACACCATTTGAGGCTCAGTTTCCTCAGGGGCAAATTGGCTGTTGCTTCCTTGGGCTGTTTCATTTGACCAGAGCACAGGGTCAAGTTATATAAAATAACAGAGACAGTGTGGCACAGTGGTTAGGCAGTGGTCACATAAATATTAAGGGAGATATTTATTTTGTGCTAACTTCCAGCACACAGTTCCTTCACACCTGAGCAATCAGACTTGTTGAGGAAACTTTGCCCTTCCAGAGACAAATCACAAAATCAAAGCACGCTAATTTGCAATATGCTCAGATAAACAGATATTAGTCACCACCATGCCTTGAAAATTACTTGTGTGACTATGGCCAGTCAGTCTCACGTAACCACAGACTGACCTACCTCAGATGGCTGTCGTGAAAATAAACAGAGGAGGGGAGACATACACGTATGCTGCCTTGAACTCACTGGAGGAAAGTTGGGCTCTAAATTAACTAAAAATTAAGTGTAAAAAAAATAAGGATTGATGGTAAAAGATGTATAACCTTGAAAAAAATATGCAAAATTTTGTTTTTCTCTCCAAGCAACACAATGTATGCACATTTTGCTCTATCACATCTGTCTCTTGTGATGTCATTCACAATTCTGGGTTTATTATTATTAGTGCTGTTTTGTTTTGAAATACAATGAGGTAAACCACAGAACTATCTAAGGAATGCATGGTCATGCGTATCAGCTCACACAAGTGCGTTTTACTATATATTTAAAATTACGAGGTGGAAATTCTGCGGAACATTGCAGTGTAATTGGCCTGATGAATGAGAGCTGCAGCCTCACCCTGGAATAAATCCAATTGGATTATCCATATAATCACCTCCAAATGACTGCATTATGACTTGAACAAAGTGGGATTATTTCCTGTTAATTGCTGAAGATTAATGATTAATTGCCCACGTCTTTTTAAAAGCCATTTGGTATTAATTAAAAAGTCACAATAACAAAAAAGATTAAACCTATTGAGGAGAAATAAATATCCACGCTGAATACATCTGCAGTGACAAGGGAGCAGCAGCTGAGTGCGTTCAATGGATTCCAAATACTCCCCATATGAAAACGGAGAGTTTCCAATGAGTGAGTGCAAGCTACTTCCAGCCTCTCTGGTTCATGAAGTCTGCAAGGTTCCGATTACTTTCAATCAGCAAAGGCACGCCTAGCAAGGTTTCTCTCAATGTGTACAAGCACACTTGTCTCTCTGGTGCAAAACAGGCTAATGGGGGATGGCAGTAGCTCTTTGCGAGAGAGATTTCAAACCATAGGGGTTCAAGGATTTTAAGCTTCTGTTTATGAATTGTTAGTAGACTAGTAAAGTTTTCGCCCACCCTTATCTTTGGGTTGTGTACAAGGATCACACCTTTTTTTTCTTCTTCATTTTTGATGTGGTAAGCATGTGCAATCCATACAGGATGAGAGGAGAACACTAATTACTCCACCATTGCTGTCAACACATGAAAGTGACCATCTGAGGAAGAGGAGGAGGCTGCTCTATCTGTATAGCATCTCGCCATTTAGCCAACCACACACATCCCCTGCAAACCAGCGTTCGAAGCTCATGGGGAGTGGCTGTGCATGTCCAACAGCCTCCTCTTCCTCGGTCAGTCACTTTCGCATGCTGAATGTGAGAGCAGATAGGTGAGTCCCAAATGGTCCCCTCATCTCATGTTGATCCCACATGTTTGTAGCCAAATGAATAGTGATACCTATGCAAACCGCAGACTTTGGGTGTGACTACATATAAAAAAATGCAAATTGATCCCTTGTGAAGTTGTATCCAGGACATTAGGGTTCCCTGGGTTAATTCATTTCAGCTAACCACACAGGAGTCAGCAGAGAGAGGGGAGGAAATTGGCACCCAGCCTTGCTTGCTGCTTATTAAGGTAGCTCTGGTCTGGTCTTTGAAATCTGCAGGAGGAATAGTGAGAACAGAGCTACCTTAACAAACTGAAAATAAGGCTGACTGAAAATGTCATCTTCTCTCTCTGCCAGTTCCTTATTCTCTCACCTAGCTGTCCCAGCAAGCTTTTAAAAGGAAGGAAGGAAGGAAGGAAGGAAGGAAGGAAGGAAGGAAGGAAGGAAGGAAGGAAGGAAGGAAGGAAGGAAGGAAGGAAGGAAGGAAGGAAGGAAGGAAGGAAGGAAGGAAGTGGGAAAGCATAGAAGCAGACCCTGGCACCAGATGTGGGGTCGGGGAAGGATTCAAAAAGCAGCCAGTTTCCATACTGCCCTGCTGTAGCTGGCTGGAATGGCTTGAAACAGAATGGCTACAAACCCCTCTACATCAGCAGAAACAATCACACCAGCTGGAACAATACAAATGCATTTGCAACCAAAAAAAAGTAGAAGCCTCAGTGGTAGAGGAAAAATCTGCTGATGGGGTGGGGGGTGGGGGGATTCTGGGCTTATTCTCATTGATTTCTCAACAGAAAATAATGTGAATTCTGTCATTAGTTGTCAATGTAGTCGTACCAACTGATGAGGGGAAAAGAGCTCTTTAATTGGAAGGGAGAAATCTCACATGGCCTGGAAATCCCTCATCAAGGTGTCTTGTCCTGCTGGAAATTGGCAAGGATTCCTCACACCCCTATCCCTACGTGTTTTCAGGTCCCTGGGGTGCATACGTACATAGGCTTTCACCCTGCCTAGCATAAAGACACAGGAGTACAATGGTAAATTAAGAAGAACAGATGAGCCTCATGACTGTTCCTGCATGATCAATTTATATCTGCAAGTAAAGGGCCACTCTTCTGTCAACTTTGTGGCTCTTAGTTGTCCGTCCAAGATCAAACTACTGTCAAATACTTGGCATTAATGCAGAGATCATTCGTGGCTGGGAAACTCTCTATCTTTCCCAGCTACTTTGCAGATTTCAGCTAAATTCAGAGGGAACAGAGATGTCTGAGGGAGGTGCAGATGAAGTCATAATCCCCAGTGCTCAGAAACTCCCATGAGGTGGGACACAGTGAGCTCTGCCTCCACTACACGGCTGATGGACTTTGGCTGCAGAAGGAACTGCGCGATCTTGGGGTGGGTCTAATAAGTGGCCTCACTTTGCCTTTCTCTTGTGAGATGCCTCTTTAACGCTACAACATGTGAAGGGATTAATATAAACCCCAAAAAGTGAACCAGCCCATTTTATACGACTCCAACAGTCCCATCCCAAAGTCCTCTTAAGATGAAAAGATGTAATATTGTTTCTACATCATTGTAATTTCATTTTAGGCTGACATATGGGATTAGATGCAATCCTATCCTTATCCAGTTCATGTAATTTGAAATTGAGCTTGCATTGTTTGGAAACTGGAAGCAGGGATGAGGATAGATCTATCAATAAGAATATGTGCTGCCCTGGTCAGGATGTATGGGCAACAACAGTTCCACTTGGGCTCTGTTGACACTAGTTTCAGCCCTGTGTTATGTGGACGCTTGGAATGCAGTACCAGTATCATGGGTCCAACAAATGACAAATGTTGATGGATATTTACAACCTGGATTGAAAAAGAAGCAGGATTAAGTGGGTGCCTTGACTGTAGTAGCTGCTGCTTTGGAAACTGATGCTGGATCACATTGTTGCTTCTGCACAGGAGTCCGTTTGCTCCCACAACACTCCGATAAAAGAACACCCTACATATTTCCAGTGTCCTTTATTTCAAAAGAAAGGAAGTCTACAGTCCTATGAGCATTTGCCTGGAAGCAAATACATATGGAAGCCGCACTAAATAACAGTTAGCTCTATTGGTGGAAAAGCATGCCTGGAATTCATCTCATAGCATTGGACATCTCTCCCATTACAGCATGAATATGGAGAACATTATTTTCCTTACTCTGTAAATTTGAATTTCCTCCCCCTCCTCCCCGAATAGCAAAAATGCTTGCCTTGAACTCTCTCCGGTCTTACTGCTTGAGAAGTACCTACTTACTCACTCAAGGAATTCATTATAGTCAATTGAACCATACACTCGGGCATTTTATGCGGTTAACATTGTTCCAGATCTTTGCCTTATTGACATTTGAAGACATAAACACAATAGAAACTTAACGAACCATCTCATGGATGGTCTCAATTGTCCTTGGGCTTAATGAATTAACAAAAATATTTAAACAGGACTCATGGCCAGTACAGCAGCTCATTCCTCCTTGCAAAATATTTGGGATGATTTGCCTGGCTTTTCACATACAGACACAGTTGAGCTTGATTCAGTATAACAAAAAAATTTTCAAGTCCCACTGACTTCAAGAGAAAATGTCAACACATGTGCACAGAGAACTCAGTGTCAAAGTGAATACCTATGACTATGTCACATAGCGGTTGATTTTTTTTTAAATTAGGAGTTACTTTTCCAAGTTAATATTCCAAATAGTTGGAATATTTAGGTGTTGGGGTTTGGTTTGTGTTGCAGAGCTTGGAAGCAGCTGGTTAAAAATAATGAAGTCACGCACAATTAATTCATTTTTGCAAATAACTAAGATATAACTAGTAGAAGCCCCAGCGGTAGAGGAAATCTTACAAGGGGGTGGGAGAATCTGGGCTGATTCTCTCTGAGGTTACATTACTATTGTAAGTTAATAGCTGAAATTCTCTTTGTGCAGCTATGCCTCATAGGGTTGATAGCAGCAACAGTGATTGTTCTGAAATTAAACATTTCTGACTTCTCTCCTTCAGCTCCAGATTACTTTACCAGTGGAGGTGAACTTTGGTGATTAAAGGCTTTCCTTGCCTGTCCCACAACTTCCACAGAAGCTTAGGAGCTTCTGGAAAGAAGTTGGAAATGCTTCCTATAAATGAATGAATGAATGAATGAATGAATGAATAAATAAATAAATAAATAAATAAATAAACAAACAAATAAATAAATAAATAAATAAATAAATAAATCAGCGCTGCTGCTGACAATGGCAGCCTTATACAATGTAAGTCATGGGCAACAGCTTTCAGCCAATGAGATAATTTCACCTCTTATGTTGTGTAATCATAATTTATAGGTGCAGGATGTGGACTGGACATACTAAATAGTGAAGGAGGTGTATTCTTCCCCCCCTATGCTTGTCCATGCTGCTTGCCATGTGCTCCTTTGTGGGCATTAATTATGTAATGATGCGGGTGTGGGAGGAGACAGTATTGCAAAAGAATTTATTTATGTATTTGTTTAGAACCTAAGGTGACTAAAATCAGTAGAAAACAATATTTAAAAGCCAAAAATAGTAAGTATGCAAATATTACTTACTCCTTATACAAGTGTTTAAAAAGGGTTAGTAGCTACAATTACAACACCCCGAGGACCACCACCCCAGCCAGCATGGCCAACATATATGAGGGACACTGGGAAATGCAGTCCAACAAAAGTCATGTTTCTGAGTTCTACTAGCAGTACTACTGGGATTTATAATTTAATTTAATTTAATTTGGTAACTGAAAGGCAAGGCCATATTCTTTTTTTTTTTTACCTGCATGATCATGCAAGGGCAATCACACAAACCATCTGACTGGCATCCCTTTCTGTCCTTCACACGCCCAGTCTTTCCCAGTTGCATAAATGACTGGGCATCCAGGCATGCAACAGGTGGACCAGAAAATAAAATGTCATTGCCTTTACATGTGCAAAAAAAAAATAAAAAAAAAATGCCATAGGATTTTGGCCTATTGTTCTAGTTACTTTTAAGAAATGGGAAATCAGATACTTTTAAAAAATATATATACTTCTAGTTTTCTAACTATAGTAATTATTGGAGGGAACTTGCAACTATAATGAAAACCAGTTAACTTTAAAAAGTTAACTTTTCAAGCATTCTTTGTGGGTCATGGCAATCAGCCTGTACCTCCCCTCCTTATGGCCAATGACTTATTGATGGAGTGCTGTCTCCATGGAGGAGAGCACATATATCAGATACACATATGGTAGGATGTCAAAGATGATAGTTATGAGCCCTCTTTCACTGAAGACAGCTCTCTTTTTTTAAGTATGCTGTTTTCTGAAGGGCTTCCACATCCAAATATCATTTAAAAACAAAGAACCCAAGGAAGGGAGGCCAGGAATTGTGGACGTGCCCATTCACAACCAGCAACACTCGGTAGCCACCAGGTCATCTGATCACCACCTTCTGCACTCCAGTGACATACCCTGTGTTCTTTTTAAGTCCTAAGAATCATTTCTGGTTTTGCATCTCTGCATGCACATTAGCATATACCGCATTATGAAGATTAGTTTCCTCTTGTTTCTTTGCTTTGCTTTGCTTTGCTTCTGTATAAATGATTCCACACTCTTGTAGAAACCAGAATTTCAGGAAATGTGATATTTCTGTCTTTTCTATTACAAGCTGCAATCATTGACATTTCTTTTCTTCTATATAACTGTGAGAAGCACAGGAATCTGCCCTGGGAGCCTATTCAGCCATTAAGGCAAATTAGATACTAGTGATTCCTATTAATTGGACTAAACCTCTTAAGGACCTGGTGCTTGCTTTTAAATTATGGTCTGCTTCCTGAAGGGGATGCATGTGGTGCCTGCCAAAGATAATGGAGACCCTTCTTGGTCTACAGTACCATAGCAGTGTTGCTGGGCTACATGAAAAGTTGCATCATCTAACTTCTCAGTAGATTGGAGGAAGGGGTGGCTGCTGGCCACATAGAGAATCACGTCACTGCACTCCTCCAAGGATAAGTTTTCAGACTGCCACTGCTCAGGCTGCCCATTGGGTTTGTGCTGCACAGGAAGTGATGTACCAAGGCTTCCTGTCTCACTAGAATTTTGCATGAGCTCCAAACCCTCTTCCCCAAGCCTCACATTTCTAGATCTGCCCCTCGATCCCTTATGCATTGTCCTCTGCTTCTCTGCTAGAGGTAGAGAAACCTCTTTGCTTCCCCCACATTTATTACTGTATTTAAAAAAAACACCTTACAAATATTTTCCAAACCAATTTGAGATCTGCTAATTTTGGTAAAGTCTTTATAAAAAGAAATAAAATGTTTGCCCACCTGTGACAGCCTAATTCAATAGGTAGAAATATTCAAATAATGAAGAGGACCATGTTGTCCTTGCCATATCTGTGTTAAAGGTGACGAGGGGCGTCTCAGATGGGAAAAACGCAGCCATGCTAATGCAGCTGAACACAGAGATTGAAATCTAGATTTTAGGAAGTTCAGTTTTAAAACCCCTCGGCCAAGATGCACAAATACTGTATGTTGATTTCAGATTCTTCCACATTCTTTTTCTCCCCCCCCCCTTTTAAACTCTCAAGGGCTTTCCATTCAGAATATGAAGTAATTTGTAAATTACAAAGGCAAATTCTTATTTGTAAAAACTTAGGATAGAGATGGAAAACAAAACAAATCTCTCTCCCATTCTTATCCTTGTGTAACATGCTCCAGCTTGCACCCCACAGTCAAGCCCTGAGACCTGCAAACTGAAAATAGAATAGGCTTACCGGCTTTCTTTGCAAGGTTTGGAACGATGTTATAATTACAAATAATGTCTTGAATCTTGTTGGGCACCTCCATGTGCACAGTGGTGATGACAGTAGCAGCAGTAGCAGCAAATTGCCACTGACTTCCTTTGGCAATTTGAGGGTACATGTGACTTTGTCATATTTTGTATGACTTGCATCCACCCCAAAAATGTCTTTAATAAGCAGTGATTTGTTTAATCAGCCACGATTTGCCACTGATGATGACATCATCCCTGTTGTGTACACTTGGGCTGTGGAGGATTTCAGCCATTGTGTTGCTTGCAAATAATTCTTTTTTGCAATAATTAAGGCAGTACTAAGTGACAAATAGTTTAATGTAATAAGGCGCAATTCCTCTCCTTGTTGTGATGTAACTGGTTTCAGCAACTTATCTAGTTACAGAAGAGGTGATCCTATTATTTGGTTGCATTTTGTCTCATAGGCCAGCCGTTTGTACCATTCTGATTAATTTTCTTTTTAAAATTATCTGTCTTAATTATTTTTGAATAAAGAGAAGTCAACAGTCAATTTTTATAAGTTGTAACTACAGCAGTAGTTGATTAAACAAATTGGACCTGAGCCTTAACTGTAACTAATAAGTTTTTAACAACTTTCTGAGTTCTGTTCCTAGCCTCCCCTTTTGTCTTAAAGCTTTACCACCAGAATTGCATCTCCTTTCAGGAGCGTAGATTAGTGCGTGCTGATTAAAATCCAATTAGCAACTATCTAACGCTTCAGAAGTACAAATTAATCTACCAATTCTGACCTAATTTAAATGAGGGTTTAATTGGGTTATACAAACAAGAGGCACAGAGGGCAATCCCACAAGCTTTACAGAAATACCCAGGGCTCGCAAAGAGATATATCTGCAACATAATCTCTGTACAAAAGTGTGTGCGTAGCCCTCAGCAGGCGCATATTCAGGAATCATAGCATAAGTAATGGATTTAAATACCTAGAGTTCTCTTATGGGACAAAGAGGCGTTTTCAGTTTTCTGGAGAGTGGGAATTAAAGCTGGGGGGTTGGGCTGTCTATTAAAACCCAGAGCTTCATATGGATCAGCCAGTGTCAGAAAGCACTTCCTCTCAAACTCCTCGGTCCATGGCCATTAGGGTTTTTTTTGGGGGGGGGGGTTTCAGGCAGAGATGGAAGACGGGCTCAGAATGATTTCCGATAGATGGCAAAATTTCCTCACATCTAAAATCCCTTTCCTCTTTACTTTGATAGAAATGCAAGTGGGATATCTGGGCAATTTAGAGACAACTCTTTATAATAATTTTCGGATCTTCAAACTGCAGGGCTGGAAGGGAACCTATCGATCATTAACTCCTGCCCCTGCCAAGGAGACTGAGGAGGGAAGCAAATGCCTCACCTCTGGCTCTTCAGCCAGAGACCTAAATCACTGAACTATCCATTAAAATGTGTTTAATCTCCCTTTGAGAAATATTGCTGTTTTTGCTTCTGATCTGTATATAAACTGAAATCATGTCATATTTTATGAAAACAAATGGTGTTTTAGCTTCCCCTTCAGATGATTTAAGTTAATGCATGTTTCCAACCTCCATGGCTACGTGCCAAAGTTCAATGCCCTAAGAATTCAGTGTCACAAGCTCTGCAGTTTCCCTGCTTTTGCCTTTTACCCTGTGAGCTCCCGTCAGCAGAAGCAATTTTGATTCCTTTGATGTCACTTTTACTTTGGAGTATAGAATAAATATAAGTGGAACCTCCGCATGCCGGCACACTGTATCCCCGAATTGCTAGAATTCTCAATTGGTGACTGGGAAACAAACAATAAAAGAAGTTATAACAAGCAGCTCCTCCTTTGTACCTTCCCACATCATGTTCTGAAAGCATCTGGCTAGTTGGAAATAGGAAGCCAGAAGACGGTGGAATTGGCGGATGGTCTTTGTGTGTTTCAGTAAAGAAATCACAAGGCCAGAGAATGTAGCCACAGTCAAAAAACCACAGCAAAGCTGCAGCTCATACAATATAGCTGAGAAGCACAAATAAGGTAGCTGTAGGGGCTTGAATAAGACTGTTAGAGTGGAGATTTCACTCCTCCCTTCCACCACAGAGAAGAGCTTTTAGGTCATGGACCTTTGATGCTGCTGCCATATCTGTTGTTAATTAAAAAGCATCAAGAAAGTTACTGCAGTGCCTGAGAGTTGTAGTTCTTTAGGAGGCACCCTCTATAGAGCCCAATGGACTGTAAGATTATGGCTCCCAATGACTCCTGAGCCCAGAGGGGACCAGCCCCCACTGATCAGTCGGCCACTCTCGCTGTCATGTGAACATCCGGTACTGGGTGGCTCTCCTGGGCAGAGAGGATGTTGGGAGTCATAGCCTCATAGCCCACTAGGGTCACACAAAATGATGACTCCCAGAAGGCAGTTTAAAAAAAATTAACAATGCATATGGCAGCAGTCCTAGAGGTCTGCAGATCTGTGTTCGTGACCTGCAAGACCCAGAAATCTGCCTGGAGAAGATTCTCGGCAAATTCTGGGGACTGCAATCCAAAAACACAGAAGTACACACCCCTACCGCTCATTCTCCATCTCTGTGCTGTCACACTTGGATACTCCAGAGGGAAATGGTCATCCTGTGTGAAATTCCTGTGGCCTTCCTGAGGACAAAGCTTGACACTTCAAAGGACAGAGCATTTTCATTTCTAAAGACCAAAGAGAATGTATATAGGACGGCTCTGGGAGAGTCACTTTCTTCATGACAGAACATTTTGAGGTTGGACTCTTATTGGAAGAAGGTATTATTTTAATTAGCGCAACTGCAGCATGGGAGAGAACAGTCTAGACTCCTCGCTTAAGCCAAAAGAGTTGCCTCTATCATAGCCCTGTGAAGGAGGCCTGTCACGATGAGGCTGGACTTAGCCAGATCTGGTTGTGCACTGAGAGACACTTACTCATGCACTTGTCATTTCCTTGGCAAGTAGCTTATTTAGCTTATGACTACAGAAAGCCCCATTTGCTTTGTGATCACTGCTTTCTCTAATGGGTCTGATGATGAAACCCAAAAACTATCACACTGAGTCAGAATCATCATTCAAAAAAGCCTTCAAGAATACATAAATCATCATTCAATTTGCTAATTTTTAACCTATCGAATCCTCTTTTTTTATACTTTTATTTTTGCAACGGTTTTATAATGTATTCTTGAAGGCTTTCACGGCCGGGATCTGATGGTTGTTGTGGGTTTTTCAGGCTCTTTGGCCGTGTTCTGAAGGTTGTTCTTCCTGACGTTTCGCCAGTCTCTGTGGACGGTTTTATAATGCTTCCATTGTACTGCATTTTCCTTATTTGTTACTCCAATAATTTGGCAAAAACTGTATACCAAATATTCAAAAATTCATGGCAGCCAAAAGGGCATGAAAATGCAGCTTTCTGAGATTTCCACATGTCTTCACCAGAGATAAGGTTACAACAAGTATTTAGGGAAGGAGAGCAAAAACTGATTCTGTTGAGGTCATGGCTTTGAACTCATGGTTTGAGCTGGAACTGGAGAAGCGAGTTCCAAAGACAGGTTCTAATTCATGAAGGAGAGTTTAATTCACCATTTCTGAAACTATAGAAACCAGATGTAACCTCAACTGTATCTCCAGTGTTATGAGTGGAAAACAAAGAAAAACTTTGCAGTCTCTAACAGAGCTAGAAATATTTTTAGATGTTGGGCAAGGTAACAAATTACTATTCCTATTATTACTACTACTATTATTTGTTGTGCCAATAGCACAGTAGCATTAGTGGTGCTGGGGTGTGTTGTAGGGGTGGAAAAACAAAACTGCCAGCTTGCCATATAGATATTCATCTGTCTTCTTCTGGTGGGGCATGGGACCCCAAAGGTCCTCAACACAGTCCGCACCCAGGGAATAGGCAGGGATGGTTAGTGAGTAATAGGGACGAGGAGCAGAACAGCCCTATCAAGAGCATTCTCCCTCTGGCCCTGGCTCTGCCTGTGTGCCTAAACAGTGTCTCAGTGCCACAAGCAGGACCAGGGACAGCTCCAAATTAACACATTACTTGCCTCATAGGCCATCTGCGGATAATGTCCCAGGGCAGCTGGCCTTAATGATTTGCCACACCCTACCACACAGAGAATTCTTTCCCTGTGTGTGTACGTGTGCTTCAGCATGTGTAACAACAGAAGCTTTCTGTAAATGCTGGGGAACCTTCTCATTTTATACCTGTTTCCACCTCTATTTAGGAGCCTCACCCTGTCCTCCTAGGCCACATGACACTCCCTCCTTCTCAAGTGCCTTTTGATTTATAGTCTTCCAAACAGCCTTTAGAGCACATTTCCAAGCCTAATGCCCCCCATTTGTGTTGAAACACAACACCCATCCTCCTCAGCAGATATACATACTGAGGTTCATGGCAATTGTAATCCAGTTTGTTTGGATGGGGACCCACTGGAAAGGACTGAACTAGATCCTTTACACACACACACACACACACACACACACACACACACACACACACACACACACACACACACACACACACACACACACACACACACACACACACACACACACACACACACACACACACACACACACACACACACACACACACACAAGATAAAGCGTTATTCATCTGTCTGGTGAAAGAAATTATTACTATCACTTATTGTGAACATCATTAATACTTGGTGTGTCCAATTTCTGGCATCATCATCATCATCACGTTAGAACTCAGAGCTGGAAGGGACCTTATGGATCATTGAGTCCAGCCCTTGTCAGGGAGGCACAGCGGGCAATAGAACTCTCAACCTCTGACTCCAGATAGTTAAACCGCCGAGGTACCCATGATAGTGTTCATACCTTGCCACTGAAAAAATTGTCAGGAGAGCAAAGGTCAAGTAGTCTTCAGAAATGCAAAAAAAAAAAAAACAAAGTTGGGGCAAAAAAAAGGAACTTGGTAGTTGGAGTCTACTACCAACTGCCCAATCAGAGAGGAAGTGGACAAAATGTTTGAAAAACAAATTGCAGGGTTTTCAAAGAGACACAACGTAATAGTGAAGGGAGATTTCAATTATCCGGATATATGTTGGGAGGCAAATTCTGCCAAGTATGGCCCTTCCAAGAAATTCCTGGCTTGTGTGGCTGCTAATTTTCTCCTCCAAAAAGTGGAGAAAGAAACTAGAGGATTTGCTATCCTTGACTTGATTCTGACCAACAGAGATGACTTGGTGGGGGAAGTGGCAGTAAGAGGAACTCTAGGTGAGAGTGAACTCTTGATTTCAGAAGAAATGAAAGAAGAATGTAGCCACTCTGCTGGATTTTTTAAAAAGCCAATTTTAATAATCTCAGAACAAGGATAAGAAAGGTCCAATGGCAGGAGATCCTAATAAGAACAGGAATCCAAAAAGGCTGGGAGCTTCTTAAAAAAGAAATTCTAAAGGCATAACTATAAACAATTCCAACAAGAAAAAAAGGTGGAAGGCGGCAAAAAAAGGCCAGTGTGACTTCACAAAAAGTTGAGGGAGGACCTAAAAACCAAAAAGACATGTACAGGAAGTGGAAAGAAGGCCAGGCCACCAAGGATGAGTACAGACAAGTAGCAAGGAAATCCAGGGATGGCATTAGGAGGGCAAAAGCTGAGAATGAGCTGAAGTTAGCTAGAGACACTAAAAGCAATAAAAAGCATTCTTCGGGTATGTGAGTAGCAAAAGACAAACAAAAGACCTGGTGGCACAGGTCCACAATGGAGATGGAAAAATGATAACAGAGGACAAAGAAAAGGCAGAGGTGCATAATTCCTATTTTAGTTCAGTGTTTTCCCATAAGACAGACTATGAACTTTCAAACAAATTGGGGGGGGGGGACAGGATTGCAGCTGGAGATAGATAAACAGATAGTCAAGGAATACCTTACCACCTTGAATGAGTTCAAATCTGCAGGGCCAGATGAACTGCATCCGAGAGTACTAAAGGAACTGGCTGAAGAACTCTCCAAACCTCTATCCATTATTTACTTGAAATAATGGGAAACGGGGGAGGTGCCAAAGGATTGGAGGAGGGCAATGTTGTCCCTGTCTTCAAAAAGGGCAAAAAGGAGCAACCTAGGAACTACAGGCCAGTCAGCACCCAGGCAAAATTCTGGAGCAGATCGTAAAGTGGTCATTGTGCAAGCACCTAGAAAACAATGCAGTAATAATTAGAAGCCAACATGGATTTATCAAGAACAAATCCTGCCAAACTAATTTGATCTCATTTTTTAATCAGGTAACCTCCCTGATAGACCGAGGGAGTGCTGTAGACATAGTATAACGTGACCTCAGCAAAGCTTTTGTCAAAGTGCTCCATGATATCCTGATTAGCAAGCTAACTAGGTGTGGGTTTGATAGATTAAGTGTCAGGTGGATACACAATTGGCTCCAGAATCATACTCAGAGGGTGATGATTAATTGGTCCTTCTCTGACTGGGAGGAGGTAACTAGTGGGGTACCCCAAGGCTCAGTTCTGGGCCCGGTGCTCTTCAACATTTTTATTTGTGGCTTGGATGAGGGATTACAGGGAATGCTTGTCAAATCTGCAAATGATACCAAATTGGGTGGAATAACAAATACCCTAGAAGACAGAAACAAAATTCAAAATGATCTTGATAGGATGGAGCACTGGGCCAAAAGCAACAGATTGAAAATCAACAGGGATAAGTGCAATGTACTGCACCTAGGATAAAGAAACCAACTGCACAGTTACAAAATGGAGGATACCTGGCTCAACAAAACTGCAAGCAAAAATAATATTGGAATTGTCATAAATCATAAGCTAAATATGAGCCAACAGTGTGATGTGACAACAAAAAAGGCAAATGCGAGTTTAGCCTGCATTAATAGAAGTATAGTTTCCAAATCCCGCCAGGTGCTAGTCCCCCTCTATTCAGCACTGTTTAGGCCTCACCTTGAGCATTGTGTCAAGTTAAAGGAAGCCAGATTTCAGTTGAATATCAGGAAAAACATCCTAACTGTTAGAACAGTACGACAGTGGAACCAGTTACCTCAGGAGGTAATTCAAGAGGCATTCAAGAAAAGCTTAGATCATAACCTGGCAAACATGCTTTTATTTTATTCCTGCATTGAGCAGGGGGTTGGACTTGATGGCCTTGTAGGCCCCTTCCAACTTCACTTTTCTATGATTCTATGATTCTATTCCAGAGCTGTTTGCTAAAAATAACAGACTAGAGGGAAAGTGTTTTAGCAATTATTTTAAGACACGATTATAACCAGTAAAACTTAAAATGTGTAGGGATTTTGGATTTATTCTCATTCAGTGGATCTAATCTAAGTACAACTCAGCCTGGATTGAGTTTAGATCCCCACCTGAAAGCCAGTATGCTCTAGCAGTCAAGAGTACTGGACTGAAATTTGAGGGACCCTTGCTTCTAGCCCCTGCTCAGCCATGACAGCCCTCTGGCTGACCCTGAGCTACTATTTCTGTCTCAGCCTGACCTACTTCAAAGGGTTGTTGTGATGATAAAGCAGGGAAGACGGAAGCCAGGTCTGTTGCCTTGAACTCATTGGAAATAAGGTCGGACTTCAATGTAACTAATAAATCACTCCATTTATTCATTTTCACCCTTCTCTAGCTAAATTTACCAATGAACATGGGGGGGGGATTTACATCCTGCACTGCAGGGGAATGTGGGAACAAAAACCACTGGAGTTTTGGCAACCTTCATGTGCTGCCTTTAAGAGGTTTGGCTGGGAGGGTCTTTCTGGGCTGGAGTGACTGTCAATCAATTCAGCAGCAATCAATTGTTCCCTCTCTGCCTTCAGATTTTGAAGAGAGCCAAATCTCTCTGCGTAAGAGTATTTCCCCTCTTTTTTAGTCTGTTAGCTATGTGGCAGTCTGATGATAGTTAAAATTAGAGTAAGCATACAGAGTAGTCAATGTTAGCAGTTTATGCAGTTAGAATGTAGAAAGGAAGTACAAAGATTGATACTATGGTGTAAAGAAAATCATCTCACACTTAACATCAAAAAAACTAAAGAACTCATAATTGATTTTAGGAGGAAGAGAAATGTACATTTACCACTGTACATAAACGGTGAGGAAGTGGAGAGAGTTGGTAGTTTTAAATTTCTGGGCACTTACATCTCAGAGGACCTCTCATGGACTATAAATGCCAACATGCTAATAAAGAAGGCACAGAAGAGGCTGTATTTCCTGAGAATGCTCGGGAAGTTAAATTTATCACAGCATTTACTTCTGTCCTACTACCGTAGCACCATTGAGAGTGTCCTAACTTATGGCATTCTGGCATGGTTTGGGAGTAGCTCTGCAGCGGACAAAAAAGCTCTACAGAGAACCATTAAAATTGCCCAGAATATCATCGGGCTCCAGCTACCAACCCTGGATGACATCTTCACATCCCGCTGTCTGAGGAAGTCACACAGCATCCTGAGAGACACTTCCCATCGTGCTTATAACTTTTTTGAACTGTTACCGTCTGGCAGAAGATATAGAACAATTAAGACTCGGACCACACGTTTTCTAAATAGTTTTTATCCTAGAGCTATAATTGCAATTAATAATGAGCTTAAAGACCACCAGTAGTGAATAATTAGTTGGACTGTGTTACTTGGCCTGAGGTGTAGATGTTTGTATTTTTAGTGGGGGATTTCTAGTGGGTGGGGAGTGTTTGGGGAATGTTATGTGTGTGCATGTGTCTGGTCTCTGGGTGTCTGTGAATTTCGTTGTATGATATACTGTGCATATACTTACAATGACAATAAATTATATTATTATTATTATTATTATTATTATTATTATTATTATTATTATTATTATTATTATTATTATTATTATTATTATTATTATTATTATTATTATTATTATTATTATTATACAGAGGTCTGCTAGAAACAGGCTATGAGTCTGTTAAGGTCTGTTTGCGTAACCACTCGTTTTTTTATACTGAATGCTGTTTTTTGATTGGTTCAGAACTCTGAGTAAACAAGTACTTTTATTCTTTCTCTTACCAAATGTCTCCAAGTTAATTATTGAGACTGCAAGTACCAATTGATGAGACAACCCAAAAGGGATAGTCTACTCTGGGAAAAACCTGAAGCTAATTCAATGTCTCTGCACTTTCTGTGGCATAGCTAGAAGTTTTTAATGAAAATTCAACAGTCTGCCAAGAAAAAGCACCACTGAGATGGAAAAGGGAAGTCACTTAAAAACAGATGCAGTGGGACCAGTCCAGATTGCTCCCCCCTTCTTTTTTTACTTTAGAGTTAAAAAGAAAGATGTTAGCTTCATACCATGGCCAATATTCTACTGCTAGTGTCGGTTAGAATAAACCTGTTGATTTACTATTCATCCATTGCTTCCATGGGTCTGCTCTCTAGCTGAGCCTAGCAATCGGTTACTGGCTCATGCGGTTAACAAAATTTGTGGGGTTTAAACCACTGCTTCATAACATCAACTTTAACTATTAGTGGCATGATCTTCCTCTCTATTATTCTCTCTCTTCTTCGGCCCACTCTCCTCTTCCCACTACACACACACACACACACACACACACACACACACACACACACACACACACACACACACACACACACACACACACACACACACACACACACACACACCACCACCACCACCACACCACACCACACCACACCACACCACACCACACCACACCACACCATTCATACTCCTTAGCCAGCTTGTGTAATGGCTTTTGATTTAGTCCCTTAGAGAGGATGTCCTTCTGTGTTGAACCTCTTGTTCATTTCTCAACTCTGCATCACAGGCAGGCCTTCTGTAGTCAATATTTGACTCTTGGCATCTGTTCATTATTCCATTTTCTGGGAGTGAATAAGCAAGTGAATAGCAATCAGCATTCCCGTTAAAACTTTTAGAAGATAATTACAATGATGGGAAGTGTGCTACAGTCATGCTGTGTTTGTTGCAACAGCAACTAATCATATTGAATTTTCTGGTATTCATGTAAATTACACATACACTGAGATGGTCATTCTGTATTAATCTAGCCTTGTAAGAAAAAGCATTTAAGATATCAATTGCCTCCTCTCCCTCCACCCAAAGATTCTATGGGAAATGCTCTATCTAAAGGATGGCCAAATCTAATTTTGCTTCGCTAACCTTCTCCCGTGTTAAGCCTTCATCTTCAAACTATTAAGCCATCATTTTCAAATTGCCACGGCCCCACCAGTGTTCTCCCATGAGGAAAACTTTGTTTCCCCTCAGAACTTGAAGAACCTGAAAGACACTGACAGCCATTGCCCTTCCCCACACCCTCCCCAACTCAGGATCCTTAGGGATAAATGAAGCAGCACCCCATAGATTTGGACAGCTCTGCACTGCAGTCTGCAGAGGGGATTGGACCCCTTCCTGGTCCCAAACATAACACTGACGGAAAGCATGGGCTCAGCTCAAAGATACTAAGCAAACTCTTGGCTGCAAGGGAGGACTCTTCAAAACCAAGGATATGGGGTAATCCTTAAAGGAAGAAATCCATGAGGTAGAAATCCATTGGGCTAGAATCCTTACAGCTGAAGGGAAATACCAGCGACTAAGCAACATAAGCCTGTGAGTTGAGGAGTGGAACCGAAATGATTCTTGCCCGAGTGCCATCTATTCAGTTAAGAAAGGGGGAAAGAACAAAGACCTGGAGATGGACGAAGCTAGAGGGTGAGGAAACAATTGGATGCCTGTTGGAGGAACAGGGGAAAGAGGAGAAAAAGTGGAAAGGGTGAAAGATGTAGTGGGGAAAGTGACAAATCTGTGATTACCTATACTGACATGAGCAAAGGGAGTAAGCCCAGACTCATTTGTCCACCCCTGCCGTTGTGTGTAGAGAACTAAATCTGAATTGGAGAGCAATCCTTATCCATGGAGGCTATAAACCTGAACAATCAGGATTCCCAATGGTAGGATTATGGAGGGACTGCTCTGGTCTTCAGGTTTAGCGCTGGACGTGTGGCAGCTAAAGGAAGGGGAGGGGCTTGATCCCTCTTAAACTTGGCTTTTTCATTGAATTACTGTGGAAGTTTCAAGTTGTAGAGATTTTGTGCTAAAGATTTCAGCCAAGCTCTGAGGAGGATGTTATAAATGTTTGCAGTTAAATCCTGATTCTCCTAATTGTTTATTACTTATTTAAAATATTCTTAGCCCAGCTTTCTCCTTAAAAGGGACCCAAGGCAGCTTACATAACTGAAAAACAGTATTAAAAGCTAAACATGATGAATATACAAATACTGACAAAGATCAAGCAAATACTACCATTAAAAGACAGCAAACAAAAGCAACACCAAAAACCCATTCAAAGCAATAAGGCATAACCATCCATTTAAAAAACCCACTCAGGCAGCCAGTCATTAAAGGAAAGCTTGCCTTACTAGTCACTAATTCACAGAAGCTGCAAAGAAAGGAACAGAAGCTATTTCTCTCATTACTACTTTTTACTGTTTTCTGGCAGAGGAAAAGCCAGCAAACTGGGGGTGAACATTCCATCTACCGCATAGCAGTGGAAAGTCAATCCAGAAGGTACAACTGGAGAGCTGATGCAACAACTGGTTGTCAGTTCCCACAGCCAGCTGTAGAACACAAAAGCAATCCAGGGTTCATATAATCATGACGGAGGTTGTGAGGAGGGAGAGCGTCTACGGCTTGAATCCTAAACTAGGGTGGACTGACCATCGACAGATTTCTCCACTTAGAAAGAGAGTTAAGCAACCCTGAAATGTTTGGTAAGCAGGAGGGACTTTATAAATCCTGAAAGAAAGTCAGCCATAGCAGGTGAGTAGTGACTCTGGAACCACCTACTGGATGCACCTCTCAATGCACAATATTTGGAGGGATGCCTGGATGATTCATTGCTGCTTCGCTATACCCACTAGTTCATTCTGTCCAGTTTCTGCTGATGCTTGTACCACCCTCTAAATACTGTTACTAATTCTTCCAAATGTGATTGTCTTTATATCATCACTCCTATCATTAACAGAGTTGGAATCCATTTTTCATGGCCATTTTCTGGGTAAGTCAATGGTATCTCTATTTTGTTACCTGAGGCTTAGATTGCTGAGGCACTAGATAGCTCGCAGCCAGAGTAAACTGGAGGGCCCAGCCCTGATTTTGGGGGTGAGGGGTCCCTTTGCTCACTCAGTGCCCTTGGTCTTGATTATCCCTTGCATTTGTTTCTGTGAATATCTGAGGATTGTTAATGTGGAAGGTGGGGGGGAGGGGGGAAGGAAACATTTACAACTCTCCTGAACATTTCTTGACTAATGTGTGCTTCCCATAAACCAACTTTTGTTTCAGAAAACGAAGCATGCCTGGATCTTTTTCTAAAATTCCCCAGGACAACCAACCAGCAATCTTGTAAGCATCAATGATCTGACCAAAACTTTTTGTCTTAGAAGTCAGGCATATCCATTCTTGGTACCTGACTTTGCTAGGAATTATGCAAATCTGTGGCTCTGACGATCACCCTATTTCTGAGCTTCGCCGAGAGGGTGCTAATGCTTATGAAGGCCCCAAGAAGCACCACCTATCTACAGGAAGGAGTTATTGGCAGACTGGGGTGAACCTCAAGATTTGTAAATTGGGAGGAGGTGATGAGAAAGGGAAAAGTGCAAAAAGCCCTCCCAAACAGGAGAATACAGACTATAATACATGCACATGCTCATGCTCCTATGAATGATGGCATTTTATTGTGCCATGTCACTTACTATATGTTTGCTGAATAGTTGGGTTTTTTTGCTGCAGTTCTCCAAATATGATATGGCTTAAGATCTGATTTATAACATGTTGCACCACAATTGACCCTGGGGGGCGGGGGAGTCAATTTTGGCATTTGGCATTAGGCCAAAAAAAAAGGCCATACAAACAGCTTTTACTCAAAAAAACAAATCTAAGCAGGTAGGTAGGTAGTAGGGAAGAAGAGCATGTTACTGCCTTGATCTAGCAAGTGACAGCTGCGTGTAGGAAGCAGGCGCCTTAAAGCAGAGATGCAACAGACAAGCATATAAATGCATTCTGTCTTGCACACCCGTGGCCATCCAGGCTCTAGGGAATGGACTGGAACCCTTTTTTTCCCTGCAGATTCCACCCAAGGCTGTTGCTTTTCGCCATGCCATTGGTGTCCCTGATGAGAGAGATGGACTAATCTACACTGGATATTCTTCACCTGAACAGTAGTAAGCTTAGGCAGTCCTGCTCTTGCATTGCTCTGCTTTGGTGGGAGTTGTTTTTTCCATGAGTCAGGCTTCAAAAGGAGTAATGATCCCTCCAGGCCCTCCCTTACATCTCCTCCTTCCTAGAAGGTTTCAACAAACAATCCGCTGCTGACTACCTTTTTATTACGTTACAACACAGTTTTTCCTCCAGTTTTATAGCATTTCATTAAAGCCTCCAGAAGGTGATGCTGCCCCCTTTCCAAAAGTGAAATAAATCCAACTTTTATCGCTTCTGGAAATGCTAGAGCAGTTGTCAGGCCATTTGATGGATTTTCGCAATTACAGGACTTGTGGGGCATTTTATACTTACAGCTGCACTGAAGTCTAATATAGCAGAGGAAACACTTGCTCCCCCCTTTTACCCCTGATCTCTATCTTTATAAAGGATTGACATATCCTCCACCACCATCACCAAACACACATACACATGAACAGCTCTTCTCGCCTTTCCCCTTCCTAGGGAAGATCTCCTTCTTTCAAGTTTATGAAAATTTACATTTGCAAAAAAAGAGAGAGATGTCTCTGCATATACATGTTCTGCTGATGATGCTAGTGACGTTTCCGAAAGTGTGAACTGCATTTGATTTCCTTCAATTTAAATTAATCTATTCCCAACAGCCACCTATCTGAACACCCCATACACACACAGAGAGACAGACTCTATCACTTTTTTCAAAGCCCTGGATATTAAGTTGATTAAATTGCTCAGCAGGTGGTGAATATGGCAACAAAGAACAATATAATCCTTGTCAAGATGCTACACTGCATTGGTCTGGGCATCAGGACAAGAACCACCTCTCTCCACTACTGTGTAGTTTCTTGTTAGAAGTGGGAGAGATATTTACATTCTTTTTGACTGCTTCCACATGTTGGGATTATGTATTATGTATTTTATTTACCCTTGTTGCTGATGCAGTTGGTTACCAACGTATCCTAATGTTTCTACTTGGTTTTGAATCTGGGAATCCTTTGGGAACTATGCCAAGGGATCTAAATTATAATGGGATTTATAAGTTAAATCAGAAAAATACATTGTCCTGTGTTTTGTACAGCATCACATCATTCACATGACTGGAGACAAGGCAAAGGTCACGGGGTTGTCCTAAGTCATTCGACTGCCTAAAGCAGAGCAGCAGATTGTGCATCCCCCAGCTAACCATTCAAATCAAGGTACCCAAAGGATGATTTGGCACCTGAGGCAGAAAACCCAACAAGGCTTCTTCTTTCCCACTAGCAATAAAAATACCACAGCAATAGATCAGATAACTAACAAAATATGCCCTTTTGTGACCTTCCAGACCATTTGACTGAGGTGGGTGTGCCTTGGGACTAATGACAGAATTGGCCCAACTGGATGCACAACAGAATGAAGCTGCACAATCCTGTGCTGAATTTTAGGTATTGAATTATAAAATGTATTATCTATTTTGTGCTTTTAAAAAATTTAGTTATGTTGTGTTGTGATTGTTGTTATTTCCATGTTGTAAACTACCTAGAGTGGCCTTTGACCAGATGGGCGGTATAAAAATCAAATCAATCAATCAATCAAAGTAAATGGGAGTTATTGGTGTATGATGATGAAATATGTGAGGAAGGAGCACAACCTGCCCCCCTCTGTCATCATCTACATCATGCAACAACCAATGAGGAAGGAAAAGAGACATTTTGTTTGCATGACGTATTCCCACATAAACATGAACTGAAGTTTTCCAGCTTTAATGCCTAGATGTGGATCTCATAATAGCATGCAATATGCTGCTTTGGTCAACAATTACGGCAGTCCCTTTTAATACTCCTAAGATATGTATTCAGAAATATTTGGAATTCACCAAATAATGCCATATCCAGAGAGTTCCAAATATATCCAAATCTTAATTTGATAGTTCCAAATAGTTGTAATAATAATTTCTAACATTCAGTGTTCTATTTACTCCTATAGATTAGAAAGCAAAAGATTAGGCTTCTATTTCTCAGCCAACCTGGGGTGATTTTTGAGAAATGAAACTTAAAAACATTCTGGCATCAAGGATAGTGGGGGCAGAGAACTCTGTATCTCTTGATTGGGGTTGCCATGTGTTTCCCAAAGGAAGGAGGCTGGTGTAAAACCTGTAAATGATGTCTGTCTGTACCAATGAAATTTAGAAGCAGGCACAGACACCAGGACATATTACTTCATATTGGTTCTTTCCACTTGGAAGGTGAGCATGGCTGGTTATAAATCCCCTCATCCTCTGCTGCTAGGCTATACTCTGGTGCAAGCCTGTACTGCAGTCATTTTCTCTGTCTCCTTTTCGGAACCCTCAATGTAGGTTTACATTCTCTACATCTCATTGTAGATTGTTTAATTAACAAAGTTAAAAATAAGATTTAGGATTAGTAGACTAATAGATTAATATGTTATAAATCAACTGGGAAATATTTTATTAGGTTTAGGCCTCTATGGTGTATATCAGGCAAGGGAATAAAATGTTGTTATACATAGACAGATGTAATAAGCAAAGAGATTTATAAAGAGCACCAGATGTTGTCTTCCATAAACATTTTGGAGAAATGGGATCTTAGATATTAGTTGGATTAATTAAACCTATTGTCATTCCTCTGAAACAAATGGCTAATATGAGGCATGGGCAAGCTAATTTTGCAGGAGGCATGATTTTTCCCAGCACTCAGAATCCTCCTTTTCAAAGGGCACCCTGATTTTCAAAGGGCTTTTGAAGGTACTGAGATTTCTGTCCAGATAATCTATATACCCTCTGGGCATATCTGAGCAACCTACATTAGTTACATCAATAACCTGCTGAGTTCAAAGGGGATTACAAGTCATTAAAAAGCAAAGTGTGCCGCTGATATTCTGCCCCATATCACTTAAAGCACTCTCTGGGAGGCTTACAATTCAATTATGTAGGCTACATATTGCTTCACCACCCTAGCAAGCTGAGTACTAACCCCAGAAAGATGGAAGGCTGAGTCAACCTTGAGCCAGCTACCAGAATCCATTGGGATCAAATACAGGTCATGAGCAGAGTTTTGATTGCAGTTTAGTACTGCAGTTTAACCACCATGCCACGAAACGGACATTCTGTTTAGGACCTTAGAGACCCATATTTTGTTTGCCTGTTCCCTGGAGGCTAGAACCATGAGCTCAAGGGACAATCTGGGGCTTGTTTAGACAGGCTGGCAGCGTATTCCTTTAAGTTAGGGCAATGTATATCACATGCTGCAGCAGCTAATGAAGAAGGTCCTGCTGGCACTGAAGGGTCACACAGAGCAGGAAGAAACTAGCCATGTTCATAGGCCTTCAGACAGAAGTACCAGTAGTAGTATTCTACAGCTCAAGTCCCTCACCCCTGAAAAACAGGGCAAGACTGTTTCTGGGACACTGACTTGACTGCCCTCCAGAGACTCCACTCTGAAGAAAAGATGTGACAGAGGCAGCAGCAGAAGCGTACATGCAGGAGGCCTGGAAGCCAAAAGAGACTGGTCCCTTGTCTTACTGAGAAGGAATCTGAGGAGGAGATCTGGCCAAGGTGGCCGTGGGACTGTTGTCTTGCCCACCAACTAGCAAGCCCAATGAGAGAGTGTTATCTCTGGCAGGCCATATTGTCAATCCACACCACTCATGCCTGGAACTGTAGGAAAACTTATTTTCTATTAAGATCAACCAACCACTGCTGCATGAAGTCCCCTTTCAGTCAGAGAGAACGGCACACTCTGCTCATAGTACTAGTGATGCCACGCCTCAGGCTGCTGCCCCCTCCTTCTGCCTCTTGCATTCTTTCCGCTGCTCCAGGATGGTGCTCACTCACTCAACCAGGCTGTGCTCCATGCTCTTGGCACAGTTCCCACCCGCCATAGGGTATCTGGTGCTCCAGTCTGCCTGCCAGTGCTGCCCAGAGGTATTTGCCCACTCCCCAGTGCCGCCTGTCCTCGGCTTCCCTAAGGCGGCTGGCATTTCCTGCTGGGATTCCCACTGTTCAGGGTTCAATCAACATGCCCAATACAGTCATTTCCTAATACCTGGGCACTGCTGGTTGTTGGTGTGTACTCTTTTTGTTCGGCAAAATCACTGGGAAGATGTCAGAGGACACAGAAAAATCCTTTTAAAAATGTTTTCTTTGTGTGTGTGTGTGTGTTTTTTAAAGGGGACATAAATGACTAAATGACTATATAGTATTCCTATAGACTGAAATGGAGTTCCGGGTATCCAGAATTTCTGAATTTTTAAAATTCCTGATTCTGAATCCAAAGGGCTGTATTTCCTGCACAATCCCACTGTTTATTTCTATTTCCTGCCTTCTTCTAATTTGCCCAGTTATTGATTTCATAACTCTTTGGTGCAGAAACATTTCAAAGGCATTGAGACATTCATTTCCATTCACATTGTCATTTCATCATGGCACAGTGGCGAAGGCTATAGTCTACCACCACTTAAACTTTTTTTAAAGATCCCGGTGATTTATGAACTTTCATCTCCTAAATTCCTGAGGGAGCCATTCCGATCGAATTTTCAAGAGTGAGGGGGTATTTTTAAAACGGTCTGCACAAAAGTGTCACTCAGGCATTTCCTCATACTGTCATGAATCTAACAGACTGTATCAATGCACAGGTGGTAGTGAAAATGTTTCCATGCTTATAGAAACATTTCTCCATGGACAACAATTCAACAGAGTACTCCCCAGATGCCTAGTAGTAGAGAGATTGTACTCTTATTTCCAAGTATATTTTGACATTACTTGCAGTATAAATATCTGGATGCTGACTAGATGGCTACTATCCCTCCACCTTTATATTAATCATTCTGTTCCAGAATTTTTAAAGCTCTTTGAGTAAGAAATTCTGTTCTAGATCTCACTGGCTGGACTGTTACATTTTTTAGAATACATGGGAGGACATACAATACATGATAGCACAGTCCTCCATACAAGCAGCTGCTCAGAGTGGTCTATTGCACTGGTCCCCAACCTTGGGCCTCCAGATGTTCTTGGACTTCAACTCCCAGAAATCCTGGCCATCATAGGTGGTGGTGAAGGCTTCTGGGAGTTGAAGTCCAAGAACATCTAGAGGCCCAAGGTTGGAGACCACAGGTCTATTTGACCAGATGGGCAGGATACAAATCAAATCAAATCAAATCAAATCAAATCAAATCAAATAAATAAATAAATAAATAAATAAATAAGCATGCACTCATCCATTCTGAAATGGAGAAGTCTTTCATGGCTTCTCCCTCTATCCACCGCTTGATATGAAGGAATGTCAAATCATGTCAGCTTCTACCTAAAGAAGGAAAGGAGCCTTTTTTAGCCCCTAAAGCTCCTTCCACAGCTTATTGCACGTTCCATCCACACTATAGCTGCTTGCCTCCTGCTTCAGTCTTAAGACTTGCTGCACACCATGGTGATGTCCAACATCCACCTCCCATGATTGGGGTGGGGTGGCAGATCATATGCCATTCCCTTGTGACTGTGTTGAGGCACCCAGCTGGCAAAGCCACACCCATAGCTCCCCAACACTGTGTGTGTGTCATGCCACATGACTTATTCTCACTTCCTGTATGCCGGTGCTTACTCACTGGCCACAGCAAGTCATAACAGCTCATAACAGGGGATTGTGATAATTTATGGTACTCTGAGGCTCCCCCTTCCATCATGTCGTAATGTCCTCATATTGCCAGGGGAGCCCTACTACAGTGTCATGAGGCCAGAATCTGACACTGGGTTCTCAAGCTCTGTCACTCAGATCAGTCATGGTTTTAACATTGTTTTATTGGTATGTTGTCATGACACCACACACATATTCGGCCAAGGAGAAAAAAATAAGAGTACACTCATACTGAACATGTGAGAGCAACAGTGAGAGCAACAGTGGGCAGATCAGAAATATGAACAAGGGCCTGGGTTAGAACAAGGTGATGCCACAGCACAAATGGCAACATCCATTTGTAATCGTCGTTCAAAACAGAACACATCCACCAGAATATGGAGATTGTGTGCAATAAGAAATCAAATGCCCAAAAACCAGAAATGGTGCCAGCCAAAGTGGTCCATCACATTGCTTCTTGACACTTTAAAAGTGGCCTGGAAAAAAAAAACTGTAGCTCACAGCAGTGTACTGCAAAACAGGAAGTTTCATGAAGTGGTTCAGCCCAAGTGACAGGCTTGCCAAGTCACCACAGAGTTTGCCAGTGATTTTATAAAGAAAGAATAGCTGTGTTCTTCATTCAGCAAGAGGAGGCACAGTGCTTAAAGGTTCAGTGTCTGAATGGAGCTCGCCAAATCTCTGCGGTTTTAGAAGAACCTAAAAAGTTACAGCTACACTGCAGAAGTTGTGTCTCATTAAGTTATAATGGAAAAGTAACTTAGTTTTTGCAAAAAGATATTGCATATAGTTAAAAATAGCTGATTATTTGTCACAATGTACTTCAGACCTCTGCTTTACTATTGACATTCACCAGGTCACAAAAGCAAACAGTGAGTTTCTGTGTTCATCAGGCTGGGAATAAATCTCGGTTCGGAGGTTCGTGCTGGTTCGTATGCATGGTTCCCTTCCCCTGCCTCTTCAGCTGGATCCCCACTCACCAGCCAGCACGTGCTCCTCTCCTCCTTCTCCTGCTCTCCAAATTTTCAACCGGTCTCTGGCAGGAACATGGGCTTCCCTGCCATGCCTCCTTGATTTATTGCCCACTCAAACAAGGAGGCAGGACAAGAAAGCCCATGCTCCTGCTAGGGATTGGTCAAACAGCTGAAGAGGAGGAGGAGAGAAGAGTGCTCCGATTAGTGAGTCAGGCATTGGCTGGGGAGGCGGGAATAGAGAAAACTCAGCACCTGTGGTGCTGCACATACAAACCAACATGAACTTTCAAACTAAGGTTTGTGCCCATCTCTAGACTGGATGTTGTTGAGTAAAACGGGCAGGAAGTGAGGAGGAGAGAGAAAAGGAGCATGCTCTTATTGCTACGGAATCTGCAGCTACAGTAGGAATGGGCAGCATGGAAATCTCAGATTGCCTGTACAGTAGCTCCCTGCCTCTTTCTACTGCCTACACCAGAGTATCCCCTAAACTCCCATTGCAGAACTATCTGCTGCAGCAGAATAACCACTACCTGCATGCAACCAAAGTGAATGGCAGCAGTATTCCCTATTTTAAAAGAGAGTTCTGCTTCTAGAAACCACCAGAAAATAAGATTCTCCCTAAAAGTCACTGTGTGTGTCCTCCATGCCTTGTTCACTGCTTAAAAAATGGCAGTTTTGCTGGCATGGCACATTCAGCCGCAGTGTGGGTATAGTGAGCTCCCCCTGTGGTTCCAGGAGGTCCACTGTGGCCCCTTGTGCCTGGAAGTCACCGACCCCTGATCTGTATATAATCTGGGATGGTATAATGGAGGAAACAAGAACCCTGTCTAAGATTCACCCTGGAGTAGGCAAGCCAGTGCCCTTGGCTTGGCTTGGATGACAGCTGCCCTCGTCTCGAATCTTCATGACTGTCCGCGAGGGATTCTGGCACCCTTGACCAAAATATACAGAGGATATCAAATCGTCTTTCTTTAGTGTAGGCTCTGTAAAGATACAAACAAATTTTAAGATGCATCAAAGAAAAAAAATCACAGCAAATCTGAATAATAATAATAATAATAATAATAATAATAATAATAATAATAATAATAATAATAATAATAATAATAATAATAATAATAATAATAATAATAATAATAATAATAATAATAATAATAATAATAATAATAATAATAATAATAATAAAGAATGCAGCTTTTACTCCAGACGGTTATCTTTGAAGTACAAAATAGATTGCAACCCAAAAACTGGAAGGCAGTTTAATTTGCCCAAGCTCTAAGATGTTCTGCTGCAGACTCCTTTTATGTGACAACAATAAAGGAAAAAGCTTTCTTGGCAGAGGTGCCCTGGCTATGGAATGTGGTCGGGGGCTTGCAAACTGTATGTTTCTGGACAACTCCCAGGACCCCGGCTTTCATCAGCACCAAAATGGCCAACAGCTGGCTGTAGTTCAAAAACCTCTGAATTCATTTCCTGAAGAGGCTTGTCTGGGGAGTAGACTGCAACCTTGTCTATGCCAGGCAGGCCAAAATATTCCTGTCATTCAATTCATTCTATTTCTGGTTAGCATCAATTCCACCCAAATTTGTTCATAAATTGCTTTTAATGCTTTTACATTAATTGGGTTTTAAAAACATATTTAGATGCTCACATTTTCTCACAAAATACACATTTTCTACATATTTTATCTTGAAATATGAATTTCTTCTATCCCAAAACAGGTTTCTGATGCATTTTATACAAGTTTGACTTGAGAATTGGATTTCAAAATTTAGAGAAGACCTAATACTGAAGAACACTTATGTTCTAATCTTTAGGTATGTCCAGGAACTGTGGAACTCTGTGTCCATTCAAGTTTTTGTAAAAACCTATTTTCCTACCTACCAAAGCATTTTAGTAGCAACTCCCCTTAACTGTTAACAAATTTATGCATTGTTTCATTGCTGTTTAGTGGACTTCCTTGTATGTCGATCTTATATCTTAGATAGATAGATAGATAGATAGATAGATAGATAGATAGATAGATAGATAGATAGATAGATAGATAGATAGATAGATAGATAGATAGATAGATAGATAGATAGATAGATAGATAGATAGATAGATAGATAGATAGATAGATAGATAGATAGATAGAAGGACGGACGGACGGATAGGGAGGGAGGGAGGGAGGGAGGGAGGGAGGAAGGAAGGAAGGAAGGAAGGAAGGAAGGAAGGAAGGAAGGAAGGAAGGAAGAAAGAAAGAAAGAAAGAAAGAAAGAAAGAAAGAAAGAAAGAAAGAAAGAAAGAAAGAAAGAAAGAAAGAAAGAAAGAAAGAAAGAAAGAAAGAAAGAAAGAAAGAAAGAAATGTGTTCTTATCCATAGTTTTTCCAGCAATGGTAATTTCTATGCAACTATTAACTGCAAGAGAAATAACTTAATAGTTTTCAAAATATATTGTTACCTTTCTCTCCCTCACCACATCGCTATTTTCCTTAGAGTGCAAGATGGAGGGCTCTAAAGAACCTAAAGACATGCTTGCTGTGTTGTGCTGAGGGTAGCCAACCAAAAATGAGGGAGGAGCACTATTGCACTTTTAATAGTAGTTTGAAAGGAGGGGGGAGGGTATCCCAGGTGACACTGCTGAAACTGAGCTCAAGCACAGTGGCCAAATCCATACAGCAGTTTAACAGGACAGGTTCCACTCAAAACAGGCCTCGTCATGGTCGACCAGAGAAGTTGAGTGCCCGTGCTCAGCGTCATATCCAGAGGTTGGCTTTGAGAAATAGGCATATGAGTGCTGTCAGCATTGCTGCAAAGGTTGAAGGGGTGGGGATGGGGGGGTCAGCCTGTCAATGTTCAGACCATATGCTGCACACTGTATCAAATTAGTCTCCAGGGCTGTTGTCCCAGGAGGAAGTCTTGTCTAAAAATGATGCACAAGAAAGCCCACATACAGTTTGCTGCAGACAAGCAGACTAAGGACATGGATTTCTGGAACCATGTCCTGTGGTCCGATGAGACCAAGATAAACTTAGTTGGTTCAGATGGTGTCTAGTCATTGTCATGGTCAGACCACTTCCTGGTCAAGTTCAGTCTATTAGCGTCTTCTTCCCTCTGCAAGGGTGGGGGATCTATTAAGATGATCCGCCCTCGGAGACTAATGAATCCGGATGGTTTCCTGAATGCTCTGGGGGATTATCTGTCTGACATGTCGGAGCTCCTGTCGAAGCTCAGGTCACCCTATGGAATAGGGAGATGACCCGGGCAGTTGACACGATTACGTCTAAGCACCCTCTCCCTGCACACAGAGCCCAAACAGCTCCTTGGTATACATCTGAACTGTGGGCAATGAAGCGGGAGGGGAGACGGCTGGAGCGCAGGTGGAGGGAATCCCATTGGGAGTCCGATCGAGCACAACTTAGAGCCCATTATCGGGCCTATTTCATGGCAATATGGCTGGCAAAACGGCAGTATTTCATCATATGTATTGCTTCCACAGAATGTCATCCAGCAGAGCTGTTTCAGGTAGTCCGGGATCATCTTCAACCAGGAAATCTGGTGAAGGTCCTGGACCACTCATTAGATCACTGTGATGAGTTTGTCTTTCACTTTGAGGGAAAAATCACTCAGATTTGCAGTGGTTTGGACTACCATTACTGCAGTATCAGAGGATATGTCCAGTGTGCCATGCTTAGGTCAAGTATTAATGGATGAGTTTCAATTGTTGAGACCTGAGGATGGGGACAGGTTGCTTGGATCTGTCCATTCTACTACCACTCTGCTCGACCCTTGCCCATCTTGGCTAATTGGAAGATCTGCCAGGGGGGTTCGCGCCTGGGTCCAGGAAGCCGTGGACGCCTCTTTGAGAGAGAGAGTGGTCCCTACTGCCTTGAAAGAGGCGGTAATTCGGCCACTCCTTAAAAAACCTAACCTGGACCCAAGGCTGGTGGTTAACTACCAACCAGTGGCAAACCTCCCTTATTTGGGCAAAGTGTTGGAGTGGGTTGTGGTTGGGCAACTCCAGGTGCTGCTGGATGAAACGGATTTTCTGGATCCATTTCAATCGGGTTTCAGGGCAAGCTTTGGTCACCCTGTATGATGACCTTTGCTGGGAGAGAGACAGGGGGAGTGTGACCCTGTTGATACACCTGGACCTCTCAGCAGCTTTCGACACCATCGACCATGGTGTCCTTCTGGATAGGTGTGGGAAAATCCCCAGGGAACCACTGCTTGGAATCCAGTCCAAGCAGCAGTTGCATTAAAACCAGGGAGAGATCTCTGATAAAATGAAGACAGACTGCAGTCTTTAGTTATGAAGCATATCACCAGTGAAGAAGATGTCTGCCTTCTTCTTCCCCCAGATGTTTTTATTAAGTAAGCAAAACAAGCAAAAATTTGCATAAAATAAGAATTTGGCCAAAGAGGCGTCGAGTAACAATCTTGTATACACATTCCACACATGGGCACAAAGAGAATCACAGAACAATGCTTGATTATGCTAAGCACCACTGGTGTATCCAGTAATACCCACAAGATGGAACTTTAGACTTAAAACTTCCCACTAAAAACTTCCCACATTCCCTCCATTTTTATTTTATTTTGGATAAGCAAACTGCTGCCAGTTATACTCCTGATGGCTTCTGAGTCCAAGGAACCTCTTCATAGACGGAGGGGAACACCCATGTCATCCAACCTGTATGTTGTGCATTGGCCTCATCATAAAAATCCTCATCTACTCTAGAAAGTAACACATGATATTTGAATTGATACATTTGCTTAGCAGATAACTTCCCACAGATAGGCTGGCTGGGTTTGGAGTTGGGGGCACCATTTTATGGTGGTTCCGTTCTTTCCTGGCTGACCATGTCTAGAAGCTGGTGCTGGGGGACAGTTGCTCTGCCCCATGGCATTTGTGTCATGTTGTTTCTCAGAGTTCGACGCTGTCCCCCATGCTGTTTAACATCTACATGAAACCGCTGGGAGAGGTCATCAGGAGGTTTGGGCTGAGAAGTCAGCAATATGCTGATGACACTCAGCTCTACCTCTCATTTCCCACCAATCCAGGTGAAGCGGTTTCTGTGCTGAACTCGTGTGTGGACCAGATAATGGACTGGATAAGGGTTAATAAATTGAAACTCAATCCAGACAAGATGGAAGTTCTGTTAGTGGGTGCTTCACCGGATAGGCTGGAGGGCCATTTCTCTGCCCTGAATGGGGTTACACTCCCCCTAAGGGACAGGGTCCGCAGCTTGGGGGTGCTCTTGGACCCCGGTCAATTCTGAAAGCCCAGGTGGACTCGGTGGTCAGAGGCGCCTTCCTTCAACTGCTGAAATTATACCAGCTACGGCCCTACTGGGACGAGCAGAGTCTCATGACAGTTACACATGCACTGGTAACCTCCCGTATAGATTACTGCAATGCGCTGTACGTGGGGCTGCCTTTGAAGACAGTCCAGCAACTGCAACAGTTTCAGAATCGAACTGTGCGACTGGTGAATGGTGGGAGTGCTAGGGAACACATCAGGCCAATTCTGTTCAAAGTACATTGGCTACCAATCGCTGCCCGGGCCGAATTCAAAGTGCTTGTTTTGACATATAAAGCCCTAAACAGCTTGGGCCCTGGATACCGGAAGGACTGCCTCCTTCCATATAAAGCTATCCAGCAATTAAGATCTAGCCAGGGGGCCCTTCTGAAAGAGCCATCTCTCAAGGAGGTAAGAGGGATGGCTTTTAGACAAAGGGCCTTTTCGGCAGCTGCCCCCAGACTATGGAATACCCTCCCGAGTGAGATTTGTCTGGTGCCAACGCTGATGACGCTTCAGTGCCTGGTCAAAATCTTCTGTTCTGGAAGGTTTTAAATTGAAATAATATCAACTGTGGGTCCTGATGGCAACTTTAGAGTACTGTACTGTATTTTAACTGTATTTTAATTGTTTTATCTTTTTATTGTATTTAAATTGTTGTAAGCCGCTCAGAGACCTTTGGGTAGTGTGGGCGGCATATGTTAAATAAATAAATAAATTAATTAATTAAATAAGCGTGTGTGGCAGCAACCAGGTGAGGAGTACAAAGACAAGTGTGTTGCACCTACAGTCAAGCATGGTGGTGGGAGTGTCATGGTCTGGGGCTGCATGAATGCTGCTGGCACTGGGGAGCTACAGCTCACTGAGGGAACCATGAATGCCAACATGTACTGTGACATACTGAAGCAGAGCATGATCCCCTCCCTTCGGAGACTGGGCCACAGGACAGTATTCCAACATGATAACAACCCCAAACACACCTCTAAAATGACCACTGCCTTGCTAAAGAAGCTGAGGGTAAAGGTGATGGACTGGCCAAGTATATCTCCAGACCTAAACCCCATTGAGCATCTGTGGGGCATCCTGAAATGGAAAGTGGAGGTGCGCAAGGTCTCTAACATCCACTAGCTCTGTGGTGTTGTCATGGAGGAGTGGAAGAGGACTCCAGTGGCAACCTGAGAAGCTCTGGTGAACTCTGCGCCCAAGAGGGTTAAGGCAGTGCTGGAAAATAATGGTGGCCAAAATATTGACACTTTGTGCCCAATTTGGACATTGTCACTTAGGGGTGTACTCCCTTTTTCAGCCAGCAGTTAAGACATTAATGGCTGTGTGTTGTGTTTTTTTGAGGGGACAACACATTTACACATTTACATTTACAAGCTGTATACTCACTGCTTTATATTGTAGTCAAGTGTCATTTCTTCAGTGTTGTTATATGAAAAGATATACTAAAATATTTATGAAATGTGAGGGGGTGTACTCACTTCTGTGATATACTGTATACTTTCATTCTTGTGGTGTTGTCTCTAGTTCTGGAGCTTCTCTGGGTCATTCTGGGATTTTATTGCTGTTGCTGCAGCAGCTGCAGATTTGAATAGATCATCCCAGCATTGACATCCACACATGGGAAGAGTATTTGTTGCTGGGTGTATTGGGATGCACTGGGCTGTCCTGCTACCACCTGTCCATACACAACTGCAATTTCTCCCTGCGGCCTCATTCCCAACACAGCTTGCTGTTCCCTTTTCTCTATCTCCCCTCCCTCCAACTACAGTAGTTCACTTTTTCCTCCCTTCCCTCCTTTTTACCTGCCTGCTGTTCTGAAACCTTCATGCTTTCACCACAACACTTTCTAATTTTAATATTTTTAGTTTTAGTTTTCACTTCCATATTATACTGCAAAAATTATAACACTTTTTCTAAGGCAGAATCTAGGAACAATGGATATCCTAAGAAAAACAAACAAAAGTGGCAGTAAGGCATGCAGGAGTGGAGGCTGCTCCATAGAAACATGGTTATAAGGAAGTGTCATCAAATCACACACACCCATAAAATGTATGAAGCAGCATCAACAGGGTGCTAAGGTCCACACACTCCTAGGAAATCAGAGCAAAGCAGAACAAAAACAAACTACCTACCAGTTGTGTTAAAAAAAACTGGAAAGTAAGGGGTTTAAGTAACCTGGTGAAAGGTTGCATAAAATATTTTGAATAAATAAAGCTTATTAATGATCCTGTACAAAGGGATATGCTGCCTTGTTTGGGAAAGGAAGGAAAGAAGGAAGGAAGGCAAGCAGGCAGGCAGGCATTATTTGCCATACTTATGGTCACCACATGATGCCAACAAGAAGAAACGACAAAAGAAAACTGCAAATGCATAATGTAATACAAGTATCATTTGCTCTTCCAGTAACTCACCTCTGCTGATTTGTTAAAATTGCTGCACTATGACTAAGTACACTGAAGCTTCAACTCTGTCAAGACAATGGATCACACAGAACTAAGGAGTATTCAGTGCTGATTACATCAAAAAAAGAAAGTAGCTGATAAAAGCAAATCAACAAGGTTCACATGCAAATCATGTAAAATGTTTAGCTGGTGAGAAAGAGGCTTGTGGCCTTTTTCTAAGGATCATTTAAACCTGTTCCCCTTCTATAATAAAAATCAGATAGAAACAAACTAAAGGAGCAAAGGTCAGGGAATGTTGTTTTCTTAGTCTCATAAATCACAACAATCACATTAGATTGTCTCAGAGCTTGTGTACGCAGGCTCGTTGGAGCTGGCTGGGGCAGGCTAAATAGGGTCACTAGAGGTTGAGCTGGAGGTCTGGTATGCCATTTGGGGCTATCCAAATGGCGCAGGTACTATACCTCAAACAATCCTGCTTGGTTGGGTTCCTCCCACAGTCAATTTCTCATACTGTGAAGTGGCTTAAGAAGATAGCTACTTCATGATGCTGGCAAATTAAACACTTCATCTGCCTCATGGAGGGGCAGATGAACTTTTTTGAGACTGTATTAAGGCAGCACTGATGCATTGCATCACTTATTTTAAAACAATATAAAATTGAAAACTTCCTCCCAGAAGCAGGAGGAGCTGGGTTGGGGCAACAAGGGGGATTTTTTTCTTTAGGTATTGCCTTAAAAGTCAAGTCGCAAACCTGCCCACAGCCAAATCCACTGCCGATGGCTGCCCCTAGAGTCTGCCCCTACAAACTGCCCCTATAGTCTCATAACTGAACCCCCAGATGCAGGAATTAAAAAGTCAATTGTAGATCAGTTTTCCACATGGTCTGACATGGTTTCCATTTCTGTCATTCATGACATGGTATTAGTAATTCTGGGAGCTTTACCCTACTTAATGTAAGATTGCAGGGCTGGGTTGGCCTAGGTTCATTTGCTTCACTCCAGATATTTGAGGTTTCAGCTGCCCATCTCGCAGTCAGTATGACAATCATAAGGAATGATGGGAGATGTAATCCAAAATACCTAGACAGTCAAAGAATCTAGTGTATGCCATAATGAATTGGTTAGTTTTTAAGGAGTCACAAATCTGTTTGTCCATAGTTTTATGTTGAGTTTTAGTTATTGTTATTGTACTTACTAGTTTCTTGTTTGCTTGTCCAGAAAACACTGCTACACTTATGTTTCAAGTAAGGGTGAAACTACACAGCAGGGAAGATCCGCTTGGATCCTCTGTGATTTGCAATTTTTCAAAGCGGTTTCTGTTGGGTGCAATCATTGCAGTCATCCAGATGACTCCAGCAAATTTTTCTTTTCACTCTAATTACTGGCACTTTTGATATAACAAGGTGCTAACTGGCAATTTCCACCTCTTTTTTTAGTTTTATTTTTCTGAAATGCACTAATTCCTTTCAATATTGATTTCAAAGCCTTTCTTTAAAAAAAATATTTGGAGACAATAGGCACTCTGCCTGCGAGCACCCCTTTGTATTGGATCAGGCAACCACAAAGGGCAGAAAAAAAGAGAAAAAGAATGAGAGTACAGAGCAAAATGTAAACTAAAATGAGATGATTTCCCACCAGGCTTCTCCAGGCTTAACTTTGTGTTGTGTAATCACTATTTTTTAAATTCAATTCCATGCCAGATTCTATGCAAACTGTGGAGTAATTGACCAAAGCAGATTTCCCCCTGAGTAAATAAATAAATAGTTCTCTTCCCAGATGGTTTAAGTACTTGAAACTGGGAGAGTGTCTCATACTTGGAATGTCTTCATCAGAGATGCCAGCCAAGAACGGAACATGACTTCCCTTCGAAGCCTGGCAAAGCCAGTTTAGGGCTATCCTTTCTAGCAAGTCATCTAAGATGATTTTAACTGGATTTTTTAAAATGCTACTGTTAGCTTTGATCACTCTGCTCAGATCTTAGTGTTCTGTTGTGTTTGCCACTGGCATTTTTGGGGGGGTGGGGTTACTTAATAATGGCAGGCCCTTCAAGAATCTAGGTGACGCCGAGACAGCTTTCAGATTGTGAGGCCCCACACTTATGGATCTGTCTTTACACTCATCATATTGAAGGATTTCAGTCAGGATTGCATAGCAAACTCTGAGGTAAATGATAATGACTAATCAGAAGACCAACTATGGATGACTAGGTGTAACCTCTATAACTCTTAGAAAAAGGTATGAGGATTATTTGAAGGCTGAAATCAACTTTTGTGAAAAGCCCTCATGCTGCTGTCCTACACAAATTTGCCAATGAACAGCAGCCAAGATCTGCAGCCCTTTGACTTTGAGGACCAGGCCATATGGCCTTGTTGCTCCCTCAAGGTCTGAATATAGATCCATACAGATTATGTTAGTTGAACTCAATATGTGGGACTACAGTACAGTAGTTGTTTTCTTAATTTCAAATAATTTAAAATGGATCCAATTCTTCTTATGCTTTATGAATCCAATCCAAACCAATCTGATGCTTTAAGAAATGTAACATTTACCCCATTATTTATCAGCAGTATTTATCCCCATCCTCCATCTTTCCCCCCACTGAGGCTAAGAGGGAACACATAGTATCTGAAGCTCTGAAAGAGCGGGGGGGGGGGAAACATTGGGAAAAAATCCAACAGATTAGAATCATAGATTTTTAAAGCCCCCTCCAAAAGTGTTCCCAAGAGATGACCATTAAACTTTCGCCTCCAATGAAAGAGTGCACAACCTTCTGAAATAATTCATTTCATTGTTAAATGATTTTTAATCTGTCAGCATTTTTTCAATTGTTTAATCAGAATCTCCTTTGTTGTAATCTGGATCCAGTAGTTTGGCCACTATCCCCCTGGAGCTTCAGGAACAAGCTTTCTCTACCTTCCCCTTAACAGCCCCCCTTGGAGGTAGCTATCATATTGACTCTCAGTCTTTCCTCTAGACCAAGCAGAAGACTTGGTTGCCAGACCCTTTACCTTTGGTCACCCACTTTACACACTCCAGCTCATGGAGTCCTTCTTAAATGGTGGTTCCCAGAATTGAATACAGAATCCTAGGTGAGGCCTGACTAAAGGCAACGCTACCCTGTTTCTCCAAAAATAAGACCTAACCTGAAAATAAGCCCTAGTATGATTTTTTAGGATGCGCATAATATAAGCCCTACCCCAAAAATAAGCCCCAGTTAAGTGAAACTCTGCCCTCCGCCATTGTGCAGCAACCAGAAGAAGATGACATGATTGTAATTGAATAAATGTAGATTGCTGTACATGAAAAAAACACAATAAGACATCCCCTGAAAATAAGCCCTAATGCGTTTTTTGCAGCAAAATTTAATATAGGGCCCAATCTTATTTTCAGGGAAACAGGGTAACTACTACACTATATTGCCTCCAAGGCCAGGAGAAGATCCGTGTCCTTGAGTCAATGCTATACACACACACACACACACACACACACACACACACACACACACACACACACACACACACACACACACACACACACACACACACACACACACACACACACACACACCCCTGTGGTCAGGCAGAGCCCAATAAAGCATGTTATCCAGTGTTCAGACCATCATCCCTAAGCTTGAGAAAGTAACAGTAATCAATATGCAATCCTCCATGACATCTTGGAAAAAGATAGAGAGAGAGTTTAGAATCCCATCATCATAAATACTTATCTGCCGGCCTTCTCACTGATCAATAGCAATATTATTGCTTGCTGTATGTGCCTATAGATTTAATCAATATATCTTGCTAACGGGTAATAGGAGGTAGGATTCAGTGAAAGTTCGGCAAGGCAATCTGAGGAGAATGTGTACATCTGTGGTCTCAGCAGTGAGATATCTTTCTCTCTGACACTATGTGACTTGTATCAGGTAATGTCAGCATGTCATGGAATACCTGATGTATCACAGGTTTTTTTTTAGTGTTGTTTTTTTTTAAGAGAAGACCGGGAGAGAAGAAGAGATAAGAAAAGTCCTCTAGGCTAGCATTGCATTTGCTGAAGAAATCCAGCCAAATCTATTTCCTCCTTGGCACTATAGCTTTCACAGGATGGGTCATGAGTAAAAATCCTTGAGTGTCAATGACCAGGCTGGTCTTTAGACTTGTTTGGATTGGTGTAAAAAAGGGGGCCAGTGCCAAGTAGAATCCTGGGGCACTCATGCCAGTGCCCCCAAGCTGCCTACCTATGAACCGTCCAGGGGACAACAGCTGAATATGGGAAACAGCCTGCCATGTATATTTTCCTGCATTTCTTAGGAGAATGTGCACTGGGAGCTGTGGGGCATTATGGGAAAGGCAAATGGCAGGAGGGGGAGGACCAAATGGCTACCAAATGACCCTTGCTGAATCACATGAACCCCCTCACAGTAGTCTGGGTGATACTGAATGCTTCTCTGGTCCACAAACAAAAGGGGGTCCTTCTATTTCTTAAATACACTGTAAATGTCAAGTGTGTTGTTCATGCTTATCTTAAATATTACTATTGAGAGATTCCATTTATTTATTACTTCCAAACACTGTACTATTCATACTAATGTTATTTAGAAATGAAATACATTTAGTAGACTGTTTACTTTTATGGGAATTGTTCATGGAATAGATTAATCTCACACATAGATTCCTCTCACAGCAACGCTTTTAATTTGGATGGGCAGTAATAGCAGGAAGGTATTTAAAAAGATGCATTCTGGCATTGTGGAACCTTGTATTAGAACCAAATTCACTGAAATATCTGATTCCCTCTAGTTGTCAGAAGGTTTCAAGCTGGACAGGCAAAGGTGGTGGTAGGATTTAGCATCCTGCTGTGGGATGCTTGCACTTGGGTAGCTACCAACAGCCATGCATTTTCAAAACCCAAAGTAATACCACAGTTGAGGATATATCCAATTAACACTTTGGTTGGAATTCTTTACAAACAAGAAATCAATTGCAAGAATAGCAAGTGTTCACACTTGGCAATTAAGAGAGTGGAAAGACTCAAAGAATGTTTGTCTTAAATTAGGGAAGTTCACCATAATAAACAGGAGACTATCTAAACTTCAGGTAGTGTGGGCGGCATATAAGTTAAATAAATAAATAAATAAATAAATAAATAAATAAATAAATAAATAAATAAATAAATAAATAAATAAATAAATAAATAAACTGTCAGTGATGCAATTTTAAAGCAAAAAAAAAAGTGACCTTATTTGTTTTTGTTTTAGATTCTTCTGCATTTCCAACAATGCCAATTTTTTCAAATGAATTCAACTCCAGCTTCAACATTGCATGCATATTATAAGCATGACAGCAATGATGGGTTGAATCCAGCCCACACTTGCTTGAAACCAAATTCCACTAAACTCAGTGGGACTTACTTAGAAGTGGACAGAAGCACAAGACATAGAAAGTATTCATTAGCAATCTCTACAAAGCTGAGAGCCCTGGTGTTGTTGCTCAGGAGAACTCACTCAGGGAATCTGAAGTACCTCCATCAACAAATTCCAGGATTCCACAAAATGAAACCATGGCAGCTAAAACAGTACAAGACTTGTATAACGGTGTAGTACAGACACACTGATCATGTCATTCTAGGACATTGTAAGACATGGCCGGTGGTTGGTGACTCATAGTCACCTGCCACCAGGTCAGCCTGAATAGGGTGAATGTGGGCAAACAGCAATAGTATGGTAGTTGAGTCAGAATTTGCCAGTCAAAGCCCTGGGGACCTGTTGAGCCCCTCTTAGCATGATAGCTGGGGCAAGGGATGGAATTTCCCCCAAACCTTGCATTGTTGGTGAACAATCCCTGTTATAATGCCAAGTACTGTATTTCCTGGGTGGGTTGATCTTGAATGGGCAGTTAACACCCATTAGCATTGGTGGAGATGAAAAACTGCTAGAACTGCTTTGTTGATATGGATCAACATGTCTGCCTGCTACCATTCCTTTAAATGACTTTAAATGACTTGAGGATTTTTTTTAACGGCAACATTTTCCCCCTGAGCTTTAATTGTGTTTTAAATACTATTCTTATGATGAGTTTTAATATATTTGTTTAATACTTTTTAAAAATATCATCGTAATTTATTTTTTGGCTTTTAACTTTGTCTATTTCAGTACTGTAAGTCACCTTGGATGTTTTAGGAGAAAGGCAGCGTATAAATATTTTAAAGAAATAATAAATAAAATGTCTGCTTCCTCTGCTGCCCTTAAAGGTACCTTCATTATTCTTTTTTCAGCTTTCTCATCTGCTTCAGTAGAACAGTTGCCCCCCCTTTCTGCCCCCCTTGAATCTTTCTACTTGCCCTCTTGATCCACCCCATCATCTTTTCTGGCTGCTGTTGCTCCTGTTATCCTTTCCCCTACTCTTACATGTTATCAACATGTCTCTTTCTTTGGGTTCATTTCCTTCAGCATATAAAACTTGCTATAATTTCTCCTGTTCTTAAAAGCTATCTCTCGACTCTTCTACTTTGACTAATTATTATCCTGTTTCTTTATTGCCTTTTGCTTCTAAACTTTTGGAACATGTGGTTTATTCTTGCTGTTTAATTTTTCTTTCTTTGTTATTTCTTTCTTTATTTAAAATATTTTACTCCCCCTTTCTCCTAAAATGGACCCAAGGCAGCTTTCAGTATTTAAAAAAAAATAAACAGTATAAAAGCTAAAAACAACAAATTATTACAATGTTTAATAAGACTTGACAAATATTTAAAAAATTTCCTTGACGAAAGCAACACTAAAAAAACATATTAAAAACAACAGAAATACAACATTTTAAGAACCCCGCCCGCCTTAGACAGCCAGTCACACTAAAATAAAACCTGCTTGAAGAGAAAGGTCTCTGCTTGAGGAAGAACAGCAAAGAGGGGACCAGCCGGGCTTCCTATGACAGGGAGTTCCAGAGTCCGAGAGCAGCAAAAAGTCCTTCTCTTGTATCCCCCCAATATACCTGTGAAGGTGGTGGTACAGGCAGAAAGGCCTCCTGATTATTTTAATACCCAGGTAGGCTCATAAAGGGAGACATGGTTCTTGAGGTAGCTTGGACTCAAGCCATTTAGGGATTTTCTTTCTTTCAGCTTGCCTGGGACCTCCTACAGTCTGGATTCAACCTTTTATATTCTACTGAGATGGCTCTTACAAAAATTTATAATTTAATAATGTGCCATTAAGTATATTGCATGGTGACTCTTTTCAACATTTTCTAGGTATAGAGGTATTCAGGAATTGTTTACTTTCCCCTTCTTCTGGGGGCACTCTGGGATTGTCCAGACTTAACAGACTGGCTCTTCCCCCAGAAGCACAGTGGGAATCAAACACCCCACCTCCTGTTCTTCAGCCAGGTACCCAATTCACTGAGCTCATAATTTTCTCATTGTCAAGATAAAAAGCTTATATTCCATGCTTATTCTTCTTGACTTTTCTGCCACTCTGACATGATTGATTGACCTGTTTTGCTGGGTTCCAGAGTGAACTAGGATTGCGGGATTCTGCCCAAAGCAGGTTTGCTTCTTATTTGTCAATGTATCTACAGGAGGCCATCTCTCATCTACATCCCCTTGCTGCCCGGATTCCCCCCCGCCAGGCCTTTCTTCAGAATCCCCCGTTATTTTCTTTTTATACATTGTCCTTGGAAGTCAATCTTGTTTCTACACAGGTGATATTCAGTGTACCTTCTGGCCCCAGGTTTTTCTTCTGCCATTCGAATTCATATTTCAAATGGTTTGTTTAAAGCTAAAACTGAATTATATACCTTTTCTCCCAAAAGATGCCTTGTTCTTCACCTCAGCTGGCATTGAAGTGGGGGAAACTGCATTGAAAAAAAATGATGCACACACACATTCTTAAAATCTGCAATTGTCAATGGTGGCCTATGTTCAGATCTATGGAATCTACTTTGTTTACTTGCTAGAATCCAGAGATTCTGCAAGGTACAATACAGCGGCTGAGATAGATGGACAGACAACAAATGGGAAGGGACAGGTTTCCTCAGAGCACACACTGAACACTCATGCAAAAAGCCACACAGTCCCACTCCATTTTTTTTCAGCAACCTAATTTAAGGGAAGGGCAGAGAAATGTTTTAATGGTTAGTTAGACAGCTTGGGGTCAGAACCTCCTGCTAATCTTCTACAAATCACCCAGTAATCAACCAGTAGATCCCAGTCTATCTTCTGCTTCAGGGCAGAGCAGGAAGGAAATAAATTGGTGTTCTTTTCTTTTAATTTCTTCCCCTGTTCCAGGTCTGCAGTGTCTATTTTTACTCTGCTTTGTTCTCCAAATAGTTTTCAGGACCTTGGAAAGTGCCATCCATAGGAATCCAAGTAAAGGGGGAGGTGAGAATGCTAATGAGGGCCATTTTTGACATTACATTTCACATTGAGAGAACACATACAGGGAAGCAGCCAGGGGAAAAAAAATGATGAAAGCCATTCATCTTTGTTACATCGGCATGGGCAGATGCTGCTATGAGAGCTAATTCAACAGTTATGGCATCGCTGTAATATATTCTTTTATGTACGTCGGCTTAGTGATCTGTCTGGAAGGCAGGATAGAAATCAGATTAATACATAAATAAAAAACAAACAGTGTCACATCGTGCCTATGGCTGTGAATAATACACAGGTTAGCAAGCTGTTGCCAACAGCAGCTTCTCACTCTGAATACCAGCAGCAAATTGAACAGCAGACTTTACAAATGATCACCTATACAGATTTATTTCTGTGATTTCTTTAAATAAAAAGGTTTGGTTCCCCCTGTATATTAAGGCTGGGTGCTTCTATCCAGTGGTGGAGGGCTGCACCCACACTACTGCTTCACACACACACCCAAGGGATACTGAGGTGAGGTGCCAAGATACGGCAAATTGCTTTCTAGAGGGACTGTCTCTTTTTTTAAAAAAAATTAACTTAGTGTGACAAAGGCAGCAGTGTTTGGGGGCCACATCCCAGGCCTTGAACTATAGTTCACTTACCCCATTTTATAGGCAAATGTGTACAACAGAGTCACAGTTTGCTCTGCCTACATGTCACTGAGGCAAGTATTACTTACATGTGCCTGAGGAAATTTTGGAAAGTTAATTCCAAGGAGAATGACTATCACACACTGAATGCACCCAGAAAATGAGTAACAGCAGCATGATGGTCTTGTGCTCAGAACATCACCTCACCACTGCTCAATTACGAATGGCATCATCATATCATTATTACCACTATTCTTCTCAGATATCACGTTCCAAGCAATGCCTCTTCTTCTTTTAAACAGCCATCTAACTGCCAGCAATGTAATCTGTGTCAACTCTCTGAGATGGCATCCTTCAGTCTCGAAGGACTATGGTATCGTGCTCTGTATCGAGGGCTTGTGTCATATAGTGTCAACTATATGGGCGCTATATTTTCAGGAAACAGAGCACAGGGGCTCTCTTGTTTCTTCAGTCCTTGTTGATAGGCAATACCGAAATTAGCCTTGAAGGCTTGACATCTCTTCCTTTTGCCATGTGGGGTTCCACACGTATGTAGCTGTGAGGAGAGAGGAGGACCCAGAAAGGGTCTGGAGATACAACTGGCAGGTGGGGAAGGGGCTCGGCAGACCCTGAGTTCATGTCTGCTCTTCAAGTTACAAAGCAGTTTTCATGCCTATGAGAAGTTTTCATGGTTCTCGAAACAGAGAGACAGGCCTCTCTGGAATCCAGATAGTGCTTGTGACAAGAGAAACACACACCTCTCCTCAAAATACTCCCTAAAGCAGTAGTTCCCAACTTTGAGTCCCAGATGTTCTTGGACTAAAACTCCCAGAAGCCTTCACCAGTAGCTGTGCTGGCCGTGATTTCTCGGAGTTGTGGTCCAAGAAGATCTGGGGACCCAAGGTTGGGAACTCATGCCCTAAAGTAAGTCTTCATTTGTTCCAAGAAGCCAGGCACTAGCTTATTTCTTTCAGAGTTTGGGAATGTTACTCTCTTTTTTTGGACTATAATTCTAACAAACATGCTGGCTGGAGATCTGGGGTTTTGTTATTCAGAGAAGTAATGCTCTTAGGTTTACATCTTTCCCACCACCACCACCCTACCCCCACCTAGGCATTATCAATATACCCAGTACCAACTCCAGTGAATGAATAGGGAGCCCCCTCTATTTTCCCCAGGCATTTGGCTTCCTCTGGGCCCTTCCCTCAGGCACCTGAAAGCATGCTGTGTGGGCCCAGGTGGCTTAATGGCTTTTTTTTGCCTTTGATCTGCTTGCCTCAGGCGGAGGACAAGACTGCCCGCCAGCCTGCAAGCCATCTGTCCTTCTCTTGGCAAGGGGGCGCCAAAGGTTGTTTCATAGCTCTCAACACTTTCTGTGGCATCGGAGGCTGCTCCACAGTCTGCAATGGGCAAACGTGTTTTTGCATACGCATCCAGGAGAAAAATACTCCCATAAAATCCCTGAGGCAATTCAGACAACTGGATAGAAACCTAATCTATAAATCCATTTGGCTTTCCCACCGGGAACTGAAGGCAATGCTAATCACCATCCTAATTGCCGTGACTAATTATCATTTCATTAGCCTGGCAGAAAATTTAAAAATAGGTGTATTTTTGCATCGGAACAGAATTTTCAAGTGAAACTTGCTATGGTTCCATCTTGAAGTAACAGACATTGTCCACCGTGGGACTATGACTTCAGGGAGAGTGGGGCAGGAGGAGCTGATGCAGAACTATATGTCCAATATGTGTGTGTGTGTGTGTGTGTGTGTGTGTGTGTGTGTGTGTGTGTGTGTGTGTGTGTGTGTGTGTGTGTGTGTGTGTGTGTGTGTGTGTGTGTGTTCCATCTATATACAAATTCTGAACAGTAATTCTATATTCTGAGAATAGCATATCTACCAGAATGAACTTTGTAAAAAGTGCAAAAAATCCAGCAAACGACACAACTTGGCATGCAAATGCACGCACACTTCGTGGGCATATGCTAGAATGAATGAATAATATACTGTATTTAGGTTTCTTTGCAGAAGTTGGTTATGCTTCCAGGTTTCCCACAACAGATTGCAGAAGGAAAGGGAACACGGGAAGCCAGCATTGGTCCATCTATCTCAGTGTTACCAACACTGTCCGGCAGCATCTCTCCAGCATTTCCCAGCCTTGCCTATTCCAGACTGAATCTGAGATCTTTTGCTTCCAAAACCTGTGCTCAGCCATGGAGCTATGGGCTGCCCCTTCTCAGTACTAGACAGGAGGGACAATAGTATAGGTGGACACAGAGAATTAGGAAACAGTAAGAGCCCTGAGCCTTTCTCGGAGATAAGGGCTGAAGCCTATACCAAAGGAAAATCAATTTGTTTCTCCCTAAATGACCTTTATGCTTTAAAGGTAATTCCCAACGGAATTTCTATCACTACAGATAAAATATCCCTATGAGTCATAAGAGGCAGAAACAAAGCCATCCTCAAAATAACCCCAAACCCCATGAAATTTAGATTAGCACAAATCTGACACCTACAGCATATGTCAGGAAATTTCTAGATCAGTTTCAGAGTGGCCAAACCAGAGTCTAGATGTAACACCTTATATGTAACAGCATTACCCCACTATCTGTTCCTTTCTGAGATAAGGAGGACATAACAATACTCCTTGTACGATAGCATTTTAGTGGTCATTACCTGATCATTAAATATTTTGGTGTAAGATGAAAAATTGACTAATTTATTCTCAAATGTGTTTTCTATCTATTGCTCTTTTTACCTAGTGAACCTTTTACTACTTAACTGGCTTATTTTATTCTTAATTCTTTAATAAAATTGAAATCCTCCATTTTGTTTGTTTACTTGTGAGTAACTGAGGAAAAGTGTGGCCCTGGATTCAGTACCTAAGGGCTGGAATTAGCTATGCCAAATCATATTTTTGCAATTTGGTTTCGGTCTCCCTCGCAGGGTTGGTGTTTGGCTGGCTTGGAGAGAGTTACTGGACTTGTAACCCCCTGGTGCAGGAAATCAACTGCTGGATAACCTGGGCTTCTGGGATACAGTGGAGTTTGGCTGAGTTCCCAGGGGGCATTTTGGAAGGACTTAGAGTGAATGGCCTGTGCCTATCCTGAGGCTTCCTGATAACACTACCGTTGGTCCCTGAAGCAACCCAAGGAGGAGGGAAAGTCCTTGGTAAATGTGTTATCAAGTTATCAAAAACTGTTATTTTCCTTCACTGCTTCCGGACCACCCAACAGAGGTCATAGGTTACTGCACATGTGAGATGCAACCATACACCACTGACTTTCAGGGTTGACGTGATTGTTTTGCTTGTGAACTCTGTATTTTACTTCATATGTCTGAAGAAACAGACTTGTCCATTAAAGCTCACATCAAAATATAACAGTCTTTAAGGTGCCACCTTTTCCCCCCTTGTCTTTTAAAATTTATTTTTATAATCACTACACCCACCTTTGAGTTTTGACTGATACAATTTTTGCCCAAGCTCTGGTTTCAGGTACAGTGGTGCCTCGCTTAAAAACAATAATCCGTCCCGGTAAAAACGCCATTAAGCAAAAACATTGTAGAGTGGAAAAAAACCATTGAAACACATTGAAACCCATTCAATGCAGTGGGGTAAAAACTCACCGTCCAGTGAAGATCCTCCATACAGTAGCCATTTTCTCTGCCTGTATAGCGAGGAATCCGTCCCTAAGCACAGCGGGGAGCCATTTTAATTACCCAGCGGCCATTTTGAAACCGCCGATCAGCTGTTAGAAAAACGTTGTTTTGCGAAGAATCAGTTCCAGAAGCAGGGAACCGATCATCGCAAAGCGAAATTCCCCCATTTAAACCATCGTTTTGCGATCGCAATTGCAATCGCAAAAAGATTGTCGTTAAGCAGATTTGTCGCAATGCGGGGCAAGCGTAAAGCGAGGCACCACTGTATATGAAAGTTCCTGCTGGCCCAAATCCTCACATCTAGTTGCGCTGACAGAACACAAACAGCATAACTGGGAGGCAAATTGCCTTAAGAAATCACTATATCAGTCGCATACTGAACAGTATGACTCAGCTTGCAACTCAACATGCTTACAGTGATTTCTTAACTTGGGGCAATTTGCCTGCAAAAGTTATGCCATTTGTGTAGCTATACAAGACGATTTTGGCCACTGAATTTTTGGATTCTGCTACGTATCTGCCTGTTCATAACCTTGGTGTTTCTAAGTGACTCTCTTATTTATGCTAAAATGCAATGCGTTTTAACCATTGGCAATAAACACATCATTGAGAACATGCTAAGATGCAGTCATCTTTGAGGCAGGAGACAAAACTGCAAAGGCATTTGCAGGTGAACAATTATTTCAATTAAGCCAGCCAGGTTTTGCGACAGCCTCTCTTCAGTCTAAATACAACCCCAACAGATCTGGTTAAGGAAAATGTCTTGAGTGCAAAATACAGAGTGAAAAATAAAGAGCTGAAGTTTGTCTTTGCTTGTGATGACCTTAGGAATAATTTAATTAAGCCCACATTCCTATCTCAATTTATATTCTGAAAAGGCACCCCTTGCTGCAGCAGTTATGTGCTGTGTTTCCCAAGAAGCTGAAACGCATTAAGTGACATTAAAATGCTTGTCCAGTTTTCTTGCCGCCATGAGATCATCCTTGACAACATATTTGCCTCTGAATCATTGCGAGCAAAACACTTCTTTTGAGAAGATGAGACTGTTGCAGTTGTATCCACCATCTTTTGTTCTTCCGATGACCTTTGTGCTCCTGCAATTAAACCCAGAGCAACTGTCCAATGCCATGATCTAAAGATTAACGAACCCTTTCCCTTACATTAGTAAGTAAAACTTGGGATCTTAGCTATGGAGCTAAGGCTTCACAAAGATCTTTTCATTCTCCTCAGCTGAGAATCACATAAATGGAGGAAGAATGGAAAGATAACAATATATATGACAGGTATAATCACAGCCCAGGTTCCAATAGTGCTGATTTACTCAGATTTCACAGGAATCCTGTTGTTTATATAGACAAGATGACAGTGCCAGTGACTGGCATTGGCTTAGCTGCCATATCATAGTTAAGAAGGGCATGTCAAGACCTTGGCATTTGGTTCCCTGAACCAATGCTTTTAAATGAAAGCTACAGTCATCCATTTACCTGGGAATGTTATCTATGATACATAGTTCTAGCAGTTCAACACTACTTTGTTTGCCATAGGTGCATGATGGAAAGTTGTGGGATTTGTAGTCTGGTGAGGTACTTAGAATTCCCTCCCATCAAGTTCTAGTGCACAGCTCAGAACAACAGCAGAGAATACGAAGTAGCTCCACCAAACTATAAATCCCAGGACTCCACTGGATGGAGCCCTGCAAGTGAAAATAAAATACTGTAAAAACTGCAGTAACTGTAACAGAGATACACTGTCAGTCCCACTGAACCCTTACTTCCAAGTAGACATGCACGGGATTACCTGGTAAAGAATGCAAGTATTGCCTTGCATTCTTGAAGGCTTTCATGGCCGGGATCCGATGGTTGTTGTGGGTTTTCTGGGCTGTTTGGCCGTGTTCTGAAGGTTGTTCTTCCTGACGTTTCACCAGTCTCTGTGGCCGGCATCCTCAGAGGACAGGAGTCTGTGCTCTGGTGGAGTTTGTTGGATAATTGAATATTTATAGCTGTGGGATCAACTTTTGTCCTTTTCAGGAGATTAGGTGATTATGGTAATGTTTTTTTCTTGTGGGTGTATTGTTGTGATAGGGGGAGAGATGATTTGTCACTGTGATTGGGGTGTTGTTAGCTGGTCTTTTGTGTGCAGTGATCACTGGTCCTTGTGGCTGGGTAGAGTTTGTTAACCTTTTGCAGGCTATGTTTTTCAGTGGTGGGAGCCAGGCCTTGTTGAGTTTTAAACTTTCTTCTACAGTATTTTGTTGAAGCTCTGCTGGTGTTTCTGGATTTCAATGGCTTCCCTGTGCAATCTAACATAATGATTGCTGGTGTTGTCCAGTACTTCTGTGTTTTGAAACAGAATTTCATGTCCAGCTTGTTTCAGAGCATGTTCAGCTACTGCTGATTTTTCCTGTTGTTTTAGTCTGCAGTGTCTCTCATATTCTTTGATTCTGGTGTGGGTTGCCACGTTTTGTGGTTCCAATATATACCTGGACACAACTGCAGGGTATCCGGTATACTCCTGCAGTGGTGAGGGGGTCCCTTTTGTCCTTTGCTGACTGTAACATTTGTTGTATTTTTGTGATAGGCCAGAGTACTGTTTGTAGGTTGTATTTTTCCAAAAGTTTCCCCATGCAATCCATGACCCCTTTGATGTATGGCAGAAATACTTTATTTGTGGGTGGCTGTTTTTTCTCTTCAGTTTGGTGTTGTTTTCTTGGTTTGATGGCTCTTGTGATTTCATTCTTGAAGTAGCCATTTGTCTGTAGGGCCCAATTCAGATGGTTGAGTTCGGTGCTGAGAAAGAAATTGAGCTTCACAGTTCCGATTTGCACGGTCTACCAGTGTTTTGATTATGCCTCTTTTTGTTGTGGTTGGTGGTTGGAGTTTTTGTGTAGGTACTGGTCTGTGTGGGTGGGTTTTCTGTAGACATTGTGTCCCAATGGGAGGTCAGTTTTGCGTATGACCATGACATCTAAGAAAGGGGGTTGGCCCTCTATTTCTTTCTTTTTTATTGCCTTGTAGTTACAGACATTACAACGTCTCCATGCAAATCAACTGAGCAATGTTTGAGTTTCTCAGTAAAAACACACATTAGAGACACAATAACTTTATTCACTGCTTAAACATAATAGGGCAAAATATTTTGCCTACTTGTGTAAATTAAATGATTTGGCGTTCCTTTCTTTTTTTGCTCAATGCTTTGGTTTCTGTAAAAAATAGTGAACAAAATGTTTTTTTAAACATTTTTATCCCAACTTTTTTTCGAGTTGAGAGTAGAGAATGAAAATGAGATTCTTGTTACCCCAGTGGGTAGGAGGGCATAACTAGAAATGACACTAGACCACTTGCAGGTATAATTAATGGAAAGACTGATTTAAATCACAGCAGATAAACAGGTAATAAGATTTATGAAATGAAGACACAATATAAAAGAAACAAAGGAAAATCAATGAACTTCTAACACAACACACTGTAAGGATGAAATGAAAAGTATAAAGCAGAACAACCTGTATTAACGTATCAGATTAAATGACAATTATGCAAAATTAGCCACAGTTAGTTCTTTATAAAACACTATATTGGTCCACCAGTCCTCTAGTGTGTAAAAAGAAACCATAAGAGGTGTGTAAAATCTCCTAGAAGGATTAGTCTACCCCATGGCAAAAACTGAAGGTTCTCTCAAAATCAAGGCAGACTGAGGCCTAAAGGACCCAAAGCAGTCAAAATCTGCAAAAGTAAAAACTACACGAGGAAAACTGAACTGAGAAGCATCTGCACGTGAGTGAATGTGAGCATGAACGAATGTGATGCTGAGTCTGAGTCCCAAGCGACAATTGTTCCTTGCTCCATTGATGCCCCTAATTCTCTTGCATTCTCGTTGGCTTCTTTACCTTCACTCCTAAAATTCAGTTCTGTGTTGGTAGATGGGAAACCTGGGAGAGAAAGTACATTGCAACACGTTTCTTTAAGTAAAACCACCCCTATGTCCTGTGGCACATGATGTGATCATAGCACCTTATCAGGTACCCTGTGGGCCTGTCCATACTGTTCCATTGTCTTCCAGCTCGGCCAGAGCCTCGTTGCCGCAGCCATCCTATCTCTGTCATTTTTGCTCATTCCATCATGCAAAAGTCCAAGCTGCAATGAATCCTCAGCCCTTTTTGCCAACAGGAAGCAATCAATTGTGCTGTGTTATGAAACAAACCAAATATTTCCTTGATGTCATTCTATAAGCAGACCATTCCTCAGGTCAGTAGCCCATTCCATGGGCCATAGATCTACAGGTCAGCTCAGTCCGTATGTCCACAGGCCTTTTGTCCAGTGTACCCTTGTGCCATAAATGTAGAAGCCGATTAACAGAGGACATGACTTCTCACTCTTTTAAATCTTCACAACAGTTGTGGCCCAAGATAGTCTTGTGAAATGAGTGGGGAGTTTCAACAAGGTTCTCCCTGTTCCCAGCCCAGCGTGCTAATAGATACAACCCACTGGTCCCCTCCAAAAACTTAACAAGGGTAGCTAGTGGTTAGTGCTCCACGACTACAGTATGCTGCATTTCTGTACGTAATGATTCATGTGTGTAGAGTGGGAAAACTTGGCTTGCATTTCATTTTAGCCAATGCTAGCCATATAAACATCACAAGAAGACAGGATAACAAAGGACCCTAATTTGGATACAATTGTATTTGCTAATTTAGATCAAGAGCTGCAAGACTAATTGCAAATTATTTTTTAATAAATTAAATAAAATTACAATTCAATTCATCCAAATAGGAACAACGGTGGTCGGATGGCCTGTGTGTCTGCAATTGAGTCAGCTGTCCATGTGCTAACTGAGGGTTGGCAACTTAAGGTCCCTGTTTCTTTCTTTCTTTCTTTATTGCATTTATACCCTGCCTATCTGGTCAAACGACCACTCTGGGCAGCTATTCTCCTCATAGGTCTTAAAACTTTACATCAGACAGGATACCCTTCAGAACATTGTTTCTTCAGAGCAAGTATATCTTCCCCCCAAAATGGAGGGGGGATATTATCCTCTGTCAGCCCTTCAGGCGAGGGACTATGCAGAAGATAGCATGTGAGATTTCCTAATTAAGCTACAAAGGCACTAGCTGGCCTTAATTAATTAATTAATTAGTTAGTTAGTTAGTTAGTTAGTTAGTTAGTTAGTTAGTTAGTTACATTTATATCCTGCCCATCCACTACTCTGGATGGCTAACAACAGTTGAAACACAATTACCCAATCCGGCCCACAAAGACACAGAGTATATCATAGAAGTGAGTACACCCCATCACATTTCATAAATATTTTATTATATCTTTTCATGTGACAACACTGAAGAAATGACACTTGGCTACAATGTAAAGCAGTGAGTATATAGCTTGTATAATAGTGTAAATGTGCTGTCCCCTTAAAATAAGGCAACACACATCCATTAATGTCTAAACCACTGGCAACAAAAGTGAGTATACCCCTAAGTGACAATGTCCAAATTGGGCCCAAATAGTCATTTTCCCTCCCTGGTGTCATGAGACACGTTAGTGTCACAAGTCTCAGGTGTGAAGGGGGAGCAGGTTTTATCGCTTTCACTCTCTCGAACTGGTCACTGGAAGTTCCACATAGCACCTCATGGGAATAAACTATCTGAGGATCTGAAAAAACGAATTGTTGCTCTACATAAAGATGGCCTAGGATATAAGATTGGCAAAACCTTGTAACTGAGCTGCAGTACGGTGGCCAAGACCATACAGGTTTAACAGGACAAGTTCCACTCAGAACAGATCTCACCATGGTTGACTCAAGAAGTTGAGTGCCCGTCCTCAGCATCATATCCAGAGGTTGGCTTTCAGAAATAGACGTATGAAGTGCGACTCCATACAGAACAAGCAGAATACCTCCTAATTGGGCAGATTCTTCACCTAGCAACATGATCTCCATCTTATCAGGATTCAATTTCAATCTGTTAGCCGTCGTCTATAACCGAGGCCAAACACCATCTCAGGGTCCACACAGCTTCCACTGCCGGAGATAGAAAGGAGAGATAGAACTTTGTGTCATCAACATATTGATGACAGTGAACTCCAGATTTCCAGGTGACCTCCCCCAGCAGCCTCAAAGAGATTTTATTAAAAAACATTGGGGAGATGATGGACCACTGTGGGACTCCACAACAAAGAAGCCACAGGGTCGAAAGAGCATCCCCAAGCAGCACTCTCTGGATGTGACCCTTGAGAAAGGACTGGAGCCAGAGTAAAACTAAGCTTCCAGTCCCTAAACTCAAAAGTGTGTCCAGAAGGATACTGTGGTCAATGGAATCAAAGGCTGCTCAAAGATCCAAGAGGACCAACAAGATCATACTCCCCTGGTCAGCCTCCCTTAACAAGTCATTCAGCAGAGTGACCCAGAACTGTCTTAGTCTCATGGCACAGCCTGAACTACGATTGAAACAGATTTCCTCCAAGAACATCTGCAGCTGGTCTCTCACAACCCTCTCCATCAGTTTTCCCAAAATGGAATGTTGACAAGTGTTCTGTAATTATTTATATTCTCTGCCACCAGTATAAATTTTTTCAGAATAGGCCATGTGGTGATCTCCTCTGAAGCCCCTATTCCCCCAGGCCTTCACGAGGTTCTCGCTCTTCTTCCTTCTTCGCTGCCACCAGGTATTGCTGTCTCAATACCATTCACTCAAGGAGACATGTGTACTTTTGAAACTTAACTCATTTATTTGATTAGGGAGGTTAACATCTGATTAATCTACAGTAGGTAAATCACAGGTTGCTAATCACTTGAATCTGAATCAGTTTTACTTTAACTTTAAAGCTCTATCAACTCTCTGTTCCATTCAGCGTCCTCACAGATCTCTATCTCACTCTCAGTTCACTCTTAAGTTTCACACAGTCTCTCACTACCAGAATCTCTCTCACTCACAGAATCTCACAGAATTTTCCTCACTCACCATGCACCAGCCTTTTATATCCAGCCCCCTCCCCCCTTGGCACCGCCTTCCGTCCACTCATTGGCTCCTTTTCCACTGCTCAGCTGTGACAGACAGGTGAGGGCAGGGCTGTTCGCTACAGGCCACACTATAGTTTCTTATAATGATGCATTAATCGTCTGTGTGGCCCATTCAACTGTTGCCTCCCTGGCAGATTTCAAAAGCCAGGGAGGACATGGGTCTAATGAAGAGTAAGGGGGTTTGCAGCTTGCAAGCGCCTTGTCCACATCATCAGGCATTACAGATTGAAATTGATCCTGTAAAACCAGATAAGCCAACAACCCACCAGCTCCAACTCAGTGTTGTTTATTATGGAAATAAAAACACCAACCTTTACTTAAATATTGGAACGTAAAACCCATGCACGCTCCATGGTGCACTGGCTGTACTGCAGTCAAGTCTCTGCTCATGACATGAGTTTGATCCCAATAGGTTCAGGAAGCCAGCTCAAGACTGATTCTGCCTTCCATCCTTCTAAGGTTAGTAAAATGCGTATCCAGCTCACTGGAGGGCAAGTTGTTGTTTGCACAGTTGTGTTGTAAATTGCCCAGAGAGTGCTCTCAGCACTATGATGCAGTACATAAATCAAAACATTGTAATAAAAAAACAACATAAAATATGATAATAAAATGACTCTCTCAGGATCAAAAAGCTAAACATATACGTAGGTTTTTGTATAAAGTTTTGCATTCGGTTTGCGGTACAGTACTTGATGTGGCTAATTGACAATGTGCCAGGGTGCCTTTTGGCTGGGAGATCAGGTGGATGCAACTGAGGCATGCCTGAGGACCTCAACAATTAACTACAACAAATTACACAAGCCTTATGTGAACACCAATAGGGTTCTGACCATAGATTTTAACACTGCAAGAACTTAGATGGTAGAACTACATGGGTTTTTGACCCACACAAAGACACACACAGAGCAGTAGTCCGAATGCTCTCCATAACTGTCAGATTCCTACGAATAAATTGGTTGTTCTGAGGAGTTTGCTAGCTATGTTTATAGCTTCATACCTAGGATGCTGGAGCCTTTGTTACTAGGCAATTGGTCTCCTGCCGATCCACATAGGTTGCAAGGATCAAGACAACACAGTGGATTTCCCTGCTTTCCAGGCACCAATGTCTCTTCCCCCCCCCCCAAGGATGTGTTGTTGTTTTTGTAGCCATTGGCATGTTTCTAGTCTTCTCAAGAGTACAGGGTTTTGTTGTGTATTGTATTGTTTTAGCAGAATCCGCCTTCTTGACATTTTCCACACCAAACCAATTGAACTTGTTGGTTGCTTTATCACAGAACGGGGTAACATGTAGCATCCAGATGCTGTTAGACTGCGAATTCCAATATATCCCACCATTACCTATGCTGGCTAAGGTTGATGGGAGTTGGAATCCAATGACATCTGGAGGGCCATGCATTCCTGTGGTGTTCCCTTACACCCTCTGGTGGCTCCTATCTCTCACTCATCCCTGTTTACTACATACATTTTCTTGTAGCGTTCATTCCAGAGGATGCCTTTCAAAAGGCATTGCTTCTTTGGCCAAATGGATTAAGTCTACATCCATTCCAAAAGTCCAACATTGTTCTTTTCCTTTGTGCAAGGCTGCATGTCAATATCCAATGTTCTCTGAAGAATCTGAAAGAATACCATCCCAGGAGACATTCCCCACATGATTGGTGTGATTGTGTGGATTGTGTATGGCTGGAAGAATTGTTATATTTCTAGTCCATGTCACACTTGTTTTAAATGTTCAGTTATAAATATATTCTGTCCCATTGCAGTATTAAGCTGCCTTCTATTCTGCCTATCTATGGGGTGGGGGGAACAACTGCTCTTGTGCAACTCACACCGCTGTAGAAAAAATGACACTAATTAGAGTAGCTGCTACAGTTCTCCATGCCATTCCTCATTGGGCACAAGTTAGATGGTCCTTTGAGCAATCTGGCCAGGATTTAAAGAGTCCTTGCTTAGATTTTGGGTTCCACTTGAAGTCATACACCTTGCATGAAAAAGGAAATCAAATGAGGAGTTGCAGTGGGGCCTCTAATTAGCAACAATACACAACTGTAGTAACATCGTTTCCCCTACAATGTAAGTTATGCAGGAGGATTTTGGCAAATTTTTACCAGAATGAACATTTCTGAATGCTTTCTTTCTCATTTCAAGAACATGTTGACACTTTTTCAGCCAATAATTAGATTAAAATGTTCAAGAAGAGAAAAGCAGCTGGAAAGGGGGCTGGTTTCCTTCTATTAATATGCAAAAAGGTTAAATAGCAGATGATGGAGGGCAGCAAGAAAAAAAGAACATATTCAGAGGAAATTACTAACAACAAAGCCTGGCTATAGCAAAAAAAGAAAACATGGGTTTTTAGAGACAGTTTCAAGTGTTTCTCTTGATACTCTGTGCATAGGCTGCCCTTTAGTGTTCATGGAACAGAAATGCATGGTGCAGCAATGCATGAAAGCTTCATTGGAAATCTCCCAATATAGAGCCTCATTACACTATTCCAGTCACTCCAGTTATAGCTTGGAAAAAATTACTTTTTTGGTTCCCAGAATCCTCCAGTCAGTATCCCTCCCCTCCCCCATATGTTTGGTAATAGTAGTGTTGTTATCAGACCTTGGGAAAGCCAACTTTTTAATATTTCAACTCCCCAAATCTCCCAGTGTATACTGAGTTGCAATTCCACAAAGTAACTTTTCTGAACTTTGGTTCTAAAAAAAAGTCAATAAAACTCTGCACTTAGCGGAAGCTTCTACATCCTCCTTATAAAGCGCCTCAGGACTCCTGTTTTTTTTTTTAAAAAAAAAACATTAGGTTAAGATGCTTTAAAATATTCAAGTGTATCTATATAAAGACAATTTGTCCTAGCTGATGAGAGGCAGCAGACTTCCAAGCCCAAATCAGAACTCCGATTTCTGCCTTTAACCATTAGGGCAGTCATGTTTTTCATGTGGATAAATGTGTGTAATTCAACAACATAGCAATGGGCTGGCCCCCTCCTCTATAGAGTGTGTAACGTAATGGCTGATCTGCCCTGCTCGCATTCAGCGTAGTTAACTGCAGTTATACTCCACCTTAACCTTTGTTTTCCATTATAAACATCTCCACTTTTTTTAAAGTGTTCTCATAGGGTTTGACTTTTTAATAATCTGTTTATTAAAATTATGGAAATAAGCCTCTTGGGTCCTAACCTTTCTTGCCTCCATGGGAGGAGGCTCACGTTTCGTTAGACTGGAGTCTTCCCACCTCCCGTCTTCTCCCGCTTCAAAACTTGCTCTTGAGGAGAGGGAGCTACAAACAAGAGAAGCGATTGGGTGAAATCACTCCCACTAATGCGAATGAAGGACCTGTTTGAACTATCAGCATGCTGGATACAGATGCAAAGAAAAATACCAGTCAGACCAGATTCAGATACAAGAAGGCAAATTAATTCTGAAATTCAGACACTTAATTCCAGATAACAATGCATGCAATATATTCTTAGACTTCAGTCATCCATAACAGATTGCAAAGGTGGGCTTTGTTTGCCATGACCAATTTGATCAGTTTTCTTAGCTGTTCAGCTTTTATTTGGTACAGTCTGTACTTTCCAGTGCTTCGCAAAGGTCAAACTCATCAAACTCAACAAAGGCTTGGCATAATAGACAGAGGCAAGAAAAGTTACTATTTGAACTACCAAGAGGACAGTAAACTAAGTCTGTTGTAGTGAAAACAACAAAGAGCCTTGTGACATATTAAATACTAATATTTCACATGAACCTCCAATGGACTTTAGCCCATGACTGAGTCCGATGATGTGGATAGTGTCAATGACAGCTTCTGCCAGATAAAACCTGTGAATCCTTAAGGAGCCATAAGACTCTGTTATGGCTGCCTGGGGACTACCACTCCCAGAATTTCCCGGCCAGTGTCAGTGATTATGTATAACTGAACATTTCCTTCTTCCATCACACACCTCCCACATGACAAAATAATTATTCAGAGAAGCTTCAGGAGAGGAGGGGGAAGCCTTTAATTAGTCAAATTCTGCCGGTCTTCACCCTTTCACAGGCATAACTTACACAAGAGGATTTTGGCCATTGTAGTCCCCCCCCAAAAAAATTCCCCACCTTTAATAATGATCAGGTAAGGACATCTACACTTGGGACGTGGTGGCGCTGTGGGCTAAACCGTAGAAGCCTGTGCTGCAGGGTCAGAAGACCAAGCAGTCGTAAGATCGAATCCACACGACCGAGTGAGCGCCCGTCACTTTGTCCCAGCTCCCGCCAACCTAGCGGTTCGAAAGCATGCAAATGCAAGTAGATCAATAGGGACCACTTCGGTGGGAAGGTAACAGCATTCCGTGTCTAAGTCGCACTGGCCATGTGACCACGGAAGATTGTCTTCGGACAAAACGCTGGCTCTATGGCTTGGAAACGGGGATGAGCACCGCCCCCTAGAGTCGAACACGACTGGACAAAAATTGTCAAGGGGAACCTTTACCTTAAGGACATCTACATTATATTTAATATAGACAGTAGGATGGGGTAAACAGATAGCTAGGCGTCTCTTATACTTGGACATTATTACTTTTAAATCACTTCCTCCTAGATCAATTCTCCCTTCTTCAAGAAAATAATTTAGTTCCTTTGTCCTTCTTCTTCTCAGATGGAAGGCAAGCTGTGAGGTGCCTCTTAGCCTTTGGCATGCTTGTCCATGCAGAAGGAAGTGCAAAGGCTTCTGTACTGAAGTCTGGTTTCTATCCTGTTTTATTCTGAATTTATTTTTCAGAAGAATAAATTGAAGTTCTCTCTTCTACCTTACCATGAGTTACTACTCCTAATTCTTGGGCACAGGCTCATAATACTTGCTTACTGCACATATTTACAGCTAATTTTTGCAAGTAATAGAATTTGTAATTGTGGAGGAAAAAACATTTCTATATAATCCAGGAAAGCTATTAAAGGGTCTGAAGATACATAAATATCCATCCCTTCCACACTAGTCTCCTTGGCAATTTTCTGGAAAGACTTGCTCTGTCACAGAATCAACACAAGTGAATGTATGAATAGTACATGGAAGATTTCTCTTCTAGATGTTTTGATAACTTTGCATTTGATGCTGATCCCTCTGTGAGTATCTTCCTTGCATGTTATCCTTTGCACAAAAGAAAGAGGCAGGGCTGAAGGCAGCCTATGGTGGCATATTAAGGAAACTACGGTTCACATTTATTTATTTATTTATTTATTTATTTATTTATTTATTTATTTATTTATTTATTTATTTATTTATTTATTTATTTATTTATTTATTTATTTATTTATTTATTTATTTATTTAATACCCCACCTATCTGGCCCACCGGACCACTCTAGGCGGCTTCCAAATATAAAATCAAATAATAAAACATAGACAAATACATAATAATCAAAGAAGAACAGCAGTAAAAATAAAAAGGAAAAGTAAGAAAAAATCAAGAGTTGGCTGGAGGGAAGGCCTGAATAAACAGTCATATACCAAATGGTCCTTTGTAACGAGACATTAGGTTAATGTTGGACTTCTGCATGCACACATTTCTGCATCGTAGTTGGCTGTAAATTAGATACATCCTTCTTCTAAAACTATCTGTTTTATTTCTAATAACATATGCTCCTATTAATTACATTTGCACCAATTTACTGTCATGTTCCATGTGTGCAATGGTTGTATATCATTTTACTTCCACTAAGCAAGAAGTAAGAATAGTGTAGAGAGAATTGCTTGAATTTAACTTCCTGATCATCTACAGAGCTCAAAGGGACATCATGTGCTGGCTGATATTGACCTAATCTACTTTGTAGGCTTGCTGCCATGATGAACAGACAATGAGGGCAGGAAGCTGTAGCCTGAGGTACTCTGTTGCCTATGGCAAAGGATAAAATGGCATCAATCTACCATTCAACATGCAGAGTGATGGCTGAATTTTACTTCAGTGTTGGCAGTTGGACCTGTTCTCCAACACCTTATTACCATCACTGTACTTCAGGAAGTGCCAGCTGAGGCAGTCACCAATGTTTACTTAACAGTGGAGCTGGTCCTATTGAGAGAGGAGTTATAAAGCTCCTTTACCTTTTCTGACAGTCCACGTGACCTTTTCTGGAAGACAATAGAAGAGGGTAAAATTGGGGGAACTTGGGGGATCTGATTTGTGGATTTCATTAAAGGTTGTCCTATGTTTTCTAGCCATATTTTAAGCACTGAGTTGTTGCAAGGGCAAAATAAGTTCACACAAGCCTTCCTAAGCTTGTCATAGGCAGTGTAAAATACATATGTGGTTAATAAATAAATGGCCCATGTACGTAAGCTATTAGTGAAGTCAAATCCTCTCTCAATCTCTCTCTCTCTCTCTCTCTCTCTCTCTCTCTCTCTCTCTCTATTTCTTTTTTGTGTAGGAATTAGAGGAGGATTAGACCCACTGGCTTTTCTTTATCTCCTCTCATTTATCAAACTGACAGGAATTAAAAATGGATGTCCTCAACATCATATCAGCTACTTCCTCTGGCATCCACAAGTTATTCTCTTCTTACAAAGTGTAATTCAGATATAGTGCCATGATACTGTGCAAAGTCCTAGCCCCAAGCTAAGCGTATTCATTAGGTTCATCAGAATGAAGTTTGCATCCAATGAAAAACTAGACAGGTGCCCACACTACGTAGCAAGCGTTGCTAACCTATAGACATGCTAGTCTTTGGACTCATCAGGAGAACACTCTTGTTCGTGTGCGTATGTATGTATGTATGTATGTATGCATGCGTGTATGTATGTATTGTTAATTTTTTAAAAAAGTTTTTTGTTTCATAGAATACATGACATATAATTTTATCTGGCTTCATCTTTAGGCTGAAGTGAGTCCCCCTTTTGAAGTGTGGCCCAGAACAAATGGACCTGCTGTTCAGCTTCCATAGGAGCTGAGAATACGGATAGGTCAAGATCACCCAGTGAGTTTTATGGCTCAGTGGGGATAAGAACCAGGATGTTTCACATCCCTGTTCCATACCCTCAACACAACACCACAGTCGCTCTCAGTAGGCTGGGAGATGAGAAGACAAACACAAGGCTATCCAATACGTTCTGTGGATGTGACTGAATATAGCTATGAGCAATGCCTTCCACTCCCATAGTCACATCCATTTTATCAGGCTGCCCAGACTGTCAGTGACCAGGCAAAAAAAGAGACATCCTGACCCACAGAAGTCCATTTGATTACAGCATTTTGTGTTTTCATCATAAGGCCAATGCCTGGAGCAGTGTGGTGGTTGTTACTGTTGTTTAGCAAGTGCCTTGCCATTTCAGTGACATACATACTGGGCTTTAGAGAAAACACATTGATGATTGAGCGTTAAGTTCATGGTAAACCTTTTATGCATATTATCCAAAGGAGGTCACTTGTGTAGGTGAGCAAAGAAGTGTATTCCGTCCTCCAGCCTTTGTGTGGTATGTGTTTTGTATCTGCATGAGAGAATAACGGTAGGCTGTAATTTGAAGGGAGTTTAGAAGATATGACTGAAATAGCTGTACCAAGTTCACAAAAACAGGTAAAATAAGAGGATGGGCACAGCCCTGCATTTAGTGCAGTATAAAAACAAAGGTCAAAGGAGGAGGAGAAGGAGAATTCAAAAGTTTTAAATTTCATTAATTGTATAACTTCCTCAAACCTGCCAAAAATAATATTTTACTATAAATGGTGGGGGGAAAAGAGGGGAAGACTAGCTCATATTATTTGTTGTGTTACCCATGATATTTTCATTACTTTGCATTACTTAAAAAGAACACAAAACCCTCGGGTTGATAAAGTAATTGCACAAGACTCAGAAAATTCTAAGCAAATGTTTAAACATACCCTAAGAAAGTAACTAAAAGATAACAAGAATATGTTACTCATTTCACACAGAGATTATGTTCTTTCCCACTCACTACATTACTTTTGAAATGTAACTTTGTTATACACACATTTCCCCTAAAAGTAACAAGTTACAGGTAACTAAATTATTTGTAACAAACTCAGGAGAGATGTTAGCTTTTTGAGTAGGGAAGACAGCAAATGGCTGTGTAAGAAACAATTTTGTGCAGTGTAAGTACTGCACATCAGTTCCATTGTTCACCTTTCCCAGCTATATGAAGCACAGACCCCATTGTGACAGCACAACACACACAAATACAAAGTAGGACCACAGCACAGTGTGGATGAACCATGAAGGAAGATTTAATTTCTTTCTAAGCAAGCAGCCTAACTGATACATCCCCAGCATAACAAATTGCTCACGGCTCTAAATTTTGCAATGCAGTTCTTTGATAAAAAATTACACACAAAAATGCATATATATTTGGGAATGTTCTATACAATAATGTGCACATTGTGGAAATTTTATCACAAATACCTGTGGGGGAAATTGCATTTGAAAATGAATGTGTGGGGTTTTTTGTGTGCATTAAAAAATACTCACTGATTGATGTGGACCCTGTACGGAACAGATTCATGACTAAATACCTGTGAAACTGACATGGGTTGGAAGCAGACCAATGTGTACACTGCAAGGGAGGTTCCTGCAGTTCAGATGTTTGTTGAGCCACACATGAAATTGCAAGGATTTGCAGGAAACTAGGTAAGTCCAAGGAAACGCTAATGAGAAGGATGTGGCAAATGAATTGTCCACTGCCCACACAGTGAATCTTTTCTTCTCCCTCTAATTAGACCTGATGGGAACCTGAAATATTAAAGAGCAAAAAGATCAAATGATCTTATGAGCAAGGTACCGTGTCTGTCACACAATCCTGAAAAGGGTATCACAGGAATGCAGAACATCTCACAATGAAACTTCAAGGAGACAGAACATTTCCCTTATGAACAATAAGCTGGCTGATGGTCATGGAAGCCAGTGCAGACCTTACCATAGCCCTTTTCTTCCTAAGTGACTACTCAGGGAAATCAGGTGAAGACTAATACAAACTGCAGCTAAGGGGGGTGAATGGTGGGACCCTGAGATCACCTTTACCTGGAGGTGGGGAAGGTGGGGACAATGATTGGGAGGGGAGAAATGTTAAATCCTCATTTTTTTTCCTTCCTTCCTTCAGTGTTGTGTCCCCAATTCACATCTACATTACATCTCATTTGGTCCATGTGAGTGTGCAACATGGGATAGATACTTCTGAATGCACATCAGCCAGTATCTCCATCTGTTGTGGATTGGTCTGAATATCTGGAACTGCAGTAACCTTTTAAAGCATGCTACCATTAATTTCACCAGGATTATGATTTCACCAGGATTATGACTCATGAGAAGAGAAGACTCCTTGGAAAAGACGATGTTAGGAAAGTGTGACGGCAAGAGGAGAAGGGGATGACAGAGGATGAGATGGCTGGACAGTGTCTGCAAAGCAACCAACATGAATGTGACCCAACTCCGGGAAGCAGTGGAAGATAGGAGGGCCTGGCGTGCTCTGGTCCATGGGGTCACGAAGAGTCGGACACGACTAAACGACTAAGACCTAAAAAAAATGTAATGTTGATCCTTTAAAACCACGTATTCACTAATTTTTCTTAATAACTATTTTGCGAAGGGCTTCTTTTTGGAATCACACATGTGGACATCACACAGATTACAGCTTGAGCCCCTGCAAATACCAAGCCTCTGTTGCAAATCTTTGTTCCACAGCAGAGATTTGTGGAGGAGTGGAGGAGTCTTCAGAGCTTAGTAAACACATGCTCTGAACCCAATCATCCCTTATTATGGCTGGATACAGCATGCAAGGACTGGATAATTTGATTGGTTGGTGCAATGCTAGAGGGCTTTCTGTGAGTCATAATCCTGGTGAAATTCATGGTAAGAGTTGTATGGATATCTACTAAATCTTTGCATTTCACATAAAAGCTACAACAGAGGGATCGGGTAGGAGGCTCCTCTCCTTCTGCAATTGATTGTCCCTTGTGTATATATATAGGCATCCTTCAGTGTCGAGAGACTATGGTAACATGCTCTGAATCGAGGAGTGTCCTCTCCAGAGCATGAAGCCCAGGTAAGATAATATGGAGGATAGACTGTTACCCAAGCAGCAGATCCCCCCTCTCCACATTGCTGGAATGGTCCAATGGAAAGGCAAGAGCCAATACAACTGGTTCCAGCAACGTCGCAAGAATTGGCAGAACGACACATGCTGCCTTCAGGACTCCAGCTCCGGATTTTGCCTCGAGGTTAACTCCTGAAGCCTTTTCCAAGAGTGGATACAGAGACAAGGCAGTGGAGGTTTGAAATTGGAGTTTTCCTTCTCCTAGATGGGCTGCCTTCCATGACCTGGCCTTCGCCCTCAGCCCAGCTTCCTAGGGAAAAGGGTCCAGGGTCCTGGGACACGCTCTTTTAAAGCAGGAAGTCCCACCCCTAGGCCCCCACCCCCAGGCCATGTGGTCAGGAGACAAAAAGAAAGCCCAGGAAAACAAACTCAGCAAGGCATCCATGCAAACAGACCTGGCCTTCGCCCTCAGCCCAGCTTCCTAGGGAAAAGGGTCCCTTGTGTAGGCTACCTAAATACCTCTATTGGGAAGTAGACGTGACAGAAGATGTTCCCACAACACTGCAGAACCCTGGCCATGAAGAGAAGATGTTCCCACAACACTGCAGGACCCTGGCCATGAAGAACTGGCACCTTTAATATCACTTACCTCTTTCCCTCCTCTCTGTACGTTCAGTAACAGTAGCATTACTACTATTTGATGATGTAAAAACTTCGTGGCTCCAACTTCACCAGGCAATTCACCTTAATTACTTCCCTCAAATTAAAGAAGGGTTGAGAAATCTTTGATATCAATGGAGAATATAATTTTACTGGCAATCATAAGGGCCTGCATTCTAAGATTTACACCATATTAATATGTCACAAAGCAATACTAGAGGTCTCAAAGAGATCTAGAGAAAGGACTTTGGATGTATCTTATCAGAGAAGAAGACTAGAAAAGTCTCATTGCTTTGCAAAGCAGCAATGAACATGGTGGGGCTTGAGTGAGACTCCTCCTCCTCTCATGTTTAGTTCTATTATAGAAGGTCTGAACTGGGCTATAGCTTGTCAATATTGGAATGTGTTCTTGCTATGGGTGCAGTGAATTACCCAGGAAGAAAGGTCCCTTTTTGGAACAGAGGAAGAATAGAAATAAGGGAGTGAATGAGCAAGCAAGCAAATTAATTAAAGTGTTATTTTGAACTGATATTCTGAGGGATCTCAAGATGGTACCCTCCTTTTTTTCTTGACTTGAAGTTAAATCCTTATGACAGAACTGATTTTATATTGCCACATCTATAATGTTATCTCACTCTGTTTTTGTATTCTGCTTTTAATCAGTGTTTGCCCTTTTCCCAGTTTCTTCACTATTAGATATGTTTATTGGATAAAGACAGATATTCACCAGCATATTTATTTATAGTGTGTCCACTTATGTACTGCCAGCACCTTGCACATCTTGAGCCATAGCACTCCCATCCTCATGTTCTGTCCTGGTATCAGCTCCCCAAGTGGTTTGTGCAAATTCTTTCCCCTCACTACTGGAGAATTCCTTCACTGTTATTGTTCACCCATTAGGAGACTTGTTCTGCCATTTGACAGGATGGGTATTTGTTTGCTAATTAGAGAAGAGTCTACGTGGAGGACATTCCATCTTAATCCAGCCAGAGAAAGGAGGTGAGGGAGATTTCTAATGACTGTTCAGAGCAGTTGCCTTACACAATCACTCACATAGTTATAAAACATTAAAATAAAATTGCAGGTCTCTCAGAGGCCTTTTCTGTGATTGGCTGGTGAGCTTCATTTATTTTCTGATCTTCTTTATCACAGCATCATCCAGAGAGACCTTAGAGTGGGATGACAGCAATTCATGATAGCCCAGCAATGAGCTAGTTGCTCAAAATTATCATTACTCAATATATTGAAATAGTGAATTTGCTGTAGAACTAGAAATGGTCATATTATAGTGTGAAACAAAAAGGATTACACATTGTTGTTGTTTACTCGTGTCCGACTCTTCGTGACCCCATGGACCAGAGCATGCCAGGCCCTGCTGTCTTCCAATGCCTCCCAGAGTTGGGTCACATTCATGTTGGTTGCTTCGATGACACTGTCCAACCATCTCATCCTCTGTCGTCCCCTTCTCCACACTTTCCACACTCCCTGGTCTTTTCCAGAGAGTCTTCTCTTCTCATGAGATGACCAAAGTTTTGGAGCCTCAGCTTCAGGATCTGTCCTTCCAGTGAGCACTCAGGGTTGATTCCCTTCAGAATGGGTAGATTTGTTCTCCTTGCAGTCCAGGGGACTCTCTAGAGCCTCCTCCAGCACAATTCAAAAGCATCAATTCTTCGGCAGTCAGCTTTCTTTATGGTCCAGCTCTCACTTCCATACAGCACTCTGCACAACCACAGTTATCACCAATCAACTTTAGGCTGTAGTCTAATACACTGGAAGGGTTACATACTGAGGAAAACTGCATTAGAGGGACAGGAATCATGTGGGGAAAGAATGAACATATGTTCAGAGGACTGCTGATGTGAATATACCCATAGATTCCTTTAGCTGAGATGGAAAATTTGCAGTCCTCCAGATGCTGTTGAACTGCAATTTTCATTAGTCTTAGGTGGCACAGCCAATAGGGAGGGGTGATGAGAATCTCAACACCATGACATCTGGAGAACCATCAACTGCACACCCACAATTTCCTTCCTCTTTCTTGAATAGTAATGCCATGTTGCAGAGTTTTATCTCCAGACTTCCCCTCTCCATTTGAATGACTTTACCTATTTGATTCTAGTTGCTTGTCTCTCCAGCAGCAGGATCCATATATCAAACTGCAGGGGTTAAACAAAGCAACCAATTTCCTCTGACTAATCGAGCATGCAATTTGTCTGCTTGTATTTGGCCAAGAGGATTTATTGCATTGAGCAACAATAAATGCTGCATGCACTGTTACGGGGCAGACCTGTGCTGCAGTTCATTAACTTAAAAGGGGGAGAATACTGAAGCATCATTTCTATTTTGGGCCACTTTGTCTCAAGTTCATTCTGTATTTACAGTTTCCAACGCAATAAAATGCTTGAGAAGTCCACCACAGAAACTAATTTTGCTAACTGTGTAGGAGAGTGTTTGCCTCCTGTTCTCTCACCTTCAAGAGTTAGCAGCCCCTGCTACATTGCACAGCACTCTGTTCTTTCACATATAAATCTGTAAGACTAAATCTGTTTCTTCAAACTGAATACAGATGCTTAAAACTGCAATCTGCTATTCTGAATATATCAATCATTTAACTGTATAGAATGTATTACCGGTACTTTTAAGCATACATGCAAGCATTCATTTATGTGAAGTACTTATTTTCAATTGTTCCACTTTGGACTAGGAGGCTAAATTCAAGAAAGCACAGAAATGTTATCGGAGACACCTAATTTTACAGTACTCACATTGTCCCTAAAAACAAATCAAAGCAACTTAGAAAAACACCACAGCAGCCTGGTTAAAAACAAAATGAAACGTAAACTGCTCCTCTTCAAAGACTCTTAGAAACCAGATAATGGAACCTGAGATAGAAGAGTGGAGTGTCAGAAGGAAGTTTCCATGACCAAGGAATCCCAATGAGAACAGAATGATGACCTTTGGGCAGAGGGCATTGGGCTGGGTGGGAATACAATGGAATGACTGAAACTGTAAACAGAAGCTCACCATACTGCTACATCTTACTGCAGACCCCACTTATGCAGCTATACAGAGTGAGACCATTTTAACTGGTAGCACTGAATTCAGAGGTAGAAGAAACAGGTAGGCTGAGCAACCATCATCCAGGGAGTGGGTGTCTTATTTTATGTTGTCATGTGCTGTCAAGTCACTTCCAACTTATAACAACCCTATGACTTAGTGCCCTCCAAAAGATCCTATTGGCAGCAGGCCTGCTTAGCAAATGCAAACTCAAGACTGTGGCTTTTTATATTAAGCCAATCTATCTCATATTTGGTCTTTCTTGTTTTGTTCTGATCTATTAAAGTCCAAATAACTCAGAATGTGGAAGTGCAGAATAATATATAGCAGAACTCCCCAGAACTCCCCCACTTCTGAAAGTAATCACAATTTCTCTTCTGATCTCACTGAAATATAGGCCAACCACTGATAACTATAAAGTTACGACTATAGAACTGCATAAATAGTGGAGCTCCATGTGACCAGGGCTACCTTTCGCAATAATAGGAAAATCTTTACACTTCAGTAAGAAAATTTAACAATTTGGTCAACAGCACAGTTATTAACCTTTTACAAATTATTGCAAAGACATAAAAACTGAAGTCAAATATATAAAATGAACTAATTCACCTCTAAGAATATGGCCAAACAGCCCGGAAAGCCCACAACAACCATCGGATCCTGGCCCTGAAAGCCTTTGAGAATACATTCACTTCTAAAACTTAATGGTGAACAAAATGGGGAAGATATAATGTTTCAGTGGAATAAAATAATATTCACAAGTGTTGGCATAATGCATGCATTTCAGTTTTTAAATTCAATCACTTTTTGTGCCAAAGATGGTTCACGACCAGAACAGTGGAGTGCCTCCCTCGTAAAATATGGGCTAACCCATCCCTGTTTTCATAGCATTATAGAAATACAGGTTCAGAAGGAATCACAGGAGCAATAGAGATGAGTCTGCTTCCAAAGGAGGAAATCCTTAATTAAATATCCCTGAACATGGTCATCCAAACTCTATTTTAAAATTCTAATGCTGGAGAAGCCAATCCACACACACAACCAAGCAGCCCATTTCATAATCAAACATCTCACTGTTTTTTGTAATTTCTTCTTAAGGTTGAGTCAAAATCTCCTTTCTTGCAATTCAGAGCCATTACTTTGGTTATACTCTCTGGAGCTGCAGAAAACAAGCTCACTCTATTGTAATTCGCCAAGAGGCCTGAGGAATGCCAGAACTGATAATAAGCCTGCAGATGCCATGCTGAATCCAAACCCCTCCCAGCTTCACAACTGCCCATTGGGCAATTTTAATACTGCTTAATTGTGCTGGCATATTGGGATAGGGTTGGGGATAGGATCAGAACAAATGGCTTCCACTGCTGGAACAGTAAGTTTTATAAGCTGAGCTTTGTTGAAGTAGCAAGGTTTGTGCAGTGTTCAGATTTCTGGGAAGCCAGAAAAAGATGGACTCTTTTTGTTATGACTCTTAGTACTATTTTTCGAAGGGTGCAACTACATTGGCAAACAAATCAAATTATGTGACCATGCAAAGGCCCCAGGTTATTTCAGTGTCAGTGTCTGTACTGGCCCCTCAATCCGATGTTGTTTGATCCACACCTAAAGCTCCCTGTGAAGGAGTGGGATCCAGTGTGCCGTCCCCAGAAGAAGAAAGCCCGAAAGACGCGAGTGGCTGTACAGAAGGGATACTGGTAGAAATAGAGAGTGAGGAAGAACTACAGAGGAGGCCTACCGAAGTGTGCTTGGTGGATGAGGGCGGAGCCGAGATGGACTTGATCATGTGGGAGGAGGTGAAAGGGGAAGGAGAAATTGCGCGGGAGTTTAGTTGGTTGGGAGAAGGAGAGCTGGGCAGATGTACAACGGGAGGGGTGCAGACGGATTGGCTAAAGGATGCCAAGAGCCTAGCAGACGGGACCCCAGGTGCCCAAAGCTTACCGGGAGGAGGAGGACTGCTGCCTGAGCCTCCTTCAACTAGCGGTCGTGGTAGGACTTACGAACCCTTGGAATGGAGGGTCTCGGTCTTCCCGGTGGGCTACCATGGTGGGGGACGGAGAGTTATCCGCCCGGGTCCCGAGTTCCAACAGAAACCCCTGGAGGGGGATTGGGCCCGCCACCCCTGCTGTGGGACCATATGCGCCGTCAGGAGTGCGCCTTTAAGACCCTTGACGGATCGCGAGCGGTTTGGCCCGGCCCCTTGGTAGATGAAGAGATGTGTCAGCCAGTTGTTAGACCGAAGAAGTATACTCTGTTAACCGATGAAGTTCTGAAGGATCCGTTCGATCCAGTGGAATTAAGTGTTCATGCTAATAAAATTGTTATTTCTCAAGACTCGAACTCGCCTCCGCGCCTGTTTCCCGCCTTTACCACCCAACCCCCCCCCGGCTAAAGACGAACCTTGTCACAGTGGCGCCCAACGTGGGGCCGGGGGGACGGAATTGGCGGGAAACCAAGAGGTGGACCGGTTGCGAGAAGCAATGGAGAGACAAGCTCGACTTATAGAAAACCTGACTGAGCAGCAAATCTTGATGGCCCGGCAGATGCGCGGGAGAGGGAGCGAAGAGGAGAGGGGCGGCAGGAATCTTGCCAGCGTACGGGGCAGCCTGGTGGCGGGGCCGGCGCCAATCCGAATACAGAAGATGACCGCCACGGATGACCCTGAAGCATACCTGCATACGTTTGAGAGGGTGGCCACGGCTGCGGGGTGGCCACGAGACCAGTGGACTCTGGTGCTCATACCATGTCTCACCGGCCTGTTGCAGGAGGTGGTTGATACCTTGGGAGTTCAGGAGGCAACGCGGTATGACGCAGTGAAAAATGCTATCTTGAGCACCCTGAACCTAACAGAAGAAACTTATAGGAAGAGACTGAGGGAGTTGAAGTGGAAACCAGGAACCCACCCGCGTACGGTTGCACAGAGAATGAGGGCTAATGCAATGAGGTGGTTGAAACCAGCCGAAAACGATGGTGAAAAGCTAGTGGATGCAGTTGTGCTTGAACAGCTCGTGCAGTCCTTAGGAACCAACGCTAAAAACTGGGTGCAGAAGAACAATCCCAAAACGCTAGAGAGGGCGATTACGCTGCTGGAGGACTTCAGCAACACGGAAGAAGCGAACAAGGAAGTGACCGCCCCCTGGGCGGAGAGGCCGCGACCACGAGGAGGAGAGGTTTCGCTTTCAACTTCCAACCTTACTGCGAAGGCGGGCACGGAGATGAGCGGACCTGCTAGAGCGCGCGGAAAAGGTTTCGAGCCATTCGCACCCAAGCCCGTCCGGCCTATTACAGTTGATCAAAGGATTTACGCGCCGGGCACGGGCTGGAAGGAGGGCAAGGACGGACGCCCCCTCTACACCCCGGGAGTGGTAGGGAAGGACAACAAAGAGGGGAGGATCATCTGTTATTCCTGTGGGGTTCCGGGCCACGTGAAAAGAAATTGCCCCGGGATTGATTGTTCGTGGGTTGGGCAATTAACGCGCGCGGTGGAAACTAAGGGCCCAACCTCGGAACGATGGGAAATAGACGCTTGGGTGAATGGGATGAAAAAAAGAGCCCTCATAGACACGGGATGCGGGACGACCCTGGTGAGGGACCTGCCGGGCGATAAGAAGGACGGAGGACTATCGGTGCGATGCATCCATGGGGACCTTAAAAAGTACCAAACTATGTGGGCTACAGTGAAAGTAGGGGACGACGAGAGACACATGAAAATCGGGGTCGTTCCAGGACTGACGCGTGAAATGTTGCTTGGTCGGGACTGGGTGGGCTCCCGCAATGTGGGGTCGGTTAAGGAAGGGCTGCAAGGGGATGAGGAGGATAGTAAGGATCAGTCCGATTTTTTGCAGAGAACGTCGCGAGAGCAAGTGAGAGCCATGCAGCAGGATGACGCGTCGCTGCGAGAGCCCCTGTTGGCGGCTCAGCCATCGGGAACCATTGTAAGAGGACAAAGGGGGTGGGAAATGGATAATAATCTGTTGTATTATGTGCATGAGGATGCAAGTAGAAGGTTGGTGGTACCTTCCAAATGGAGATCGAAAGTTATGGAATTGGCTCATGATATTCCCTTGGCGGGGCATTTGGCGGAAGAAAAAATGAGGGCAAGGATAGAGCAGCGATTTTGGTGGCCTGAATTGCGGAAGGAGGTGAAAGAGTATTGTGCAACCTGCCCTCAATGTCAGAAAACCCAAAGGAAGCCACCCACAGGGGCTGAGTTGATCCCATTGCCTCTTATGGATCATCCCTTTCAAAGGATTGGATTAGACATTGTGGGACCGCTGCTTAAGTCACAAGGGGGACACACTCATATCCTGGTGATCATAGATTATGCCACCCGGTATCCCGAAGCGGTCCCACTGAGATCAACCACGGCCAAAGTGCTAGCGCGGGAGTTGATGCAGGTATTCACGAGGCTGGGGTTCCCCAAAGAAATACTCACCGACCAAGGCACGAATTTCATGAGCCAAACCTTAAAGGAATTGTGGCGCCTCCTAGAGGTGAAACCCATTCACACCGCCGTGTATCATCCTCAGAGTAACGGCTTGGTGGAACGTTTCAACAAGACCCTAAAGGGCATGTTGCGGAAATTGGTCATGGAGAAACCCCGACGATGGCACCTGTTGGTGGCACCCTTAATGTTTGCCATAAGGGAAGTACCACAATCCTCTACAGGGTTTTCTCCATTCGAACTAATGTATGGGTGGAACCCCAGAGGTATTCTGGACCTGGTAAAAGAGAGGTGGGAGGAAGGTCCAGACGATGCGCGGATAACTATTCAACAAGTGATCGAAATGAGGGAGCATCTAAGAACAGCAGCGGGACTGGCCAAGGCCAACCTTGGCCAGGCCCAAGCCGGGCAAAAGAGGAGATACGATCAAAGGGTGAAGGTGCGGGAGTTCGTACCAGGGCAAAAGGTTTTGTTGTTGATGCCTTCTGAACAAGCCAAGTTGTTCGCGACTTGGCAAGGCCCGTATGAGGTGGTACAAAAAATAGGAGATGTTGACTATGAGATATATATGCCAGACAAGACTAAGAAGAAAGGTATCTTTCACGTCAACCTCCTCAAGGAGTGGAAAGAAAGAGAGGCTTTGTGGGGGGAAGTAGAGGAACATGAGTTTGGGCCAGAAGTTGATTCTTGGGGGCGGATAGAGGGCCGGTTACCTATAGATGAGACCTTACCTGCGGCACAACAACAGGACTTATTGCAGCTAGAGGGCGAATTCCAGCATTTGTTTTCAGGGGTACCAGGCGAAACTCAACTAATACGACACGAGATACACACCCCAGCAGGGGTTGTTACGAGATCAGGGAACAGAACCTGGCCGTACCACCTTAGAGAGGCTATAAGTAGGGAAGTTGAGGAAATGTTACAGCTGGGCATTATAGAACCCTCGCGGAGCCCTTGGCGTAGCTACCCGGTGATGGTGCCAAAGGCTGACGGGAAGATGCGACTATGTGTAGATTTTAGACAATTGAACGAAGTTTCCAAATTTGACGCTTACCCCATGCCCCGAGTGGACGACCTATTGGAAAAATTGGGCGGGTCAGTCTATCTGACCTCGCTTGACCTTACTAAAGGTTATTGGCAGATACCCTTAAGAGAGGAAGATAAGGAGAAAACGTCCTTTGTGACGCCCCAGGGGTTGTTCCAGTTCAAAAAAATGCCATTCGGGTTGCATGGCGCCGCCGCAACGTTCCAAAGGTTAATGGATCAAGTTTTAGCCCCGGTTAAGGATTTCGCGGGGGCTTACATCGATGATATCTTGATCTATAGTAAGTCCTGGGAAGAACATCTGGAACACATAAGGAGGGTGCTCGGGGAGATCGAGATCGCTGGGCTGAAAGTGAATCCCGATAAGTGCAAGATCGCGCGGAGAGGGGTACAATTCTTAGGGTTTCAGGTGGAAGGTGGCAAGATACAACCGGTGTCCGATAAAGTAGACAAAGTTGTATCATGGACGGTACCCAAAACTAAGAAAGAGGTCCAACAATTTTTGGGACTAGCCGGATACTACAGACAATTTGTGCCCAATTTTGCGGAGGTGGCAGCTCCCCTCACAGATTTGACGCGGAAACGGAAAGGGAAAAGCATTATGTGGGGTACAGCAGAACAACACGCGTTCAGACAGCTTAAGGAGATCTTGGCAACCTTACCTTCTAGGTATGCTCCAGATTTCAAGTTACCTTTCTGGGTACAAACAGATGCTTCTGACAGGGGAATTGGCGCGGTGTTGTCTCAAAGGAGAGATGGGGTGGAATACCCTGTAATGTACTTAAGTAAAAAGTTGAGTAATCGGGAACAAAAGTATGCGACGATTGAGAAAGAAGCCTTGGCGGTGAAGTGGGCAGTACACGCCCTGAGGTATTATTTGTTAGGGGCTCCGTTCATACTAGTGACAGACCATGCACCCTTGCAGTGGCTTAATCGCATGAAGGATACCAATGCCCGCCTGACCAGGTGGTATCTTAGCTTACAACCATTCTCATTTCAGGTACAGTATAGGAAGGGGAAGGCACACTCTAATGCCGACTATTTCTCTCGACAGGAAGGGGAGAAGGAGAACCTTCCCTGGAGGACGGCCCACTCAGAGAGGGGGGCGTGTGAAGGAGTGGGACCCAGTGTGCCGTCCCCAGAAGAAGAAAGCCCGAAAGACGCGAGTGGCTGTACAGAAGGGATACTGGTAGAAATAGAGAGTGAGGAAGAACTACAGAGGAGGCCTACCGAAGTGTGCTTGGTGGATGAGGGCGGAGCCGAGATGGACTTGATCATGTGGGAGGAGGTGAAAGGGGAAGGAGAAATTGCGCGGGAGTTTAGTTGGTTGGGAGAAGGAGAGCTGGGCAGATGTACAACGGGAGGGGTGCAGACGGATTGGCTAAAGGATGCCAAGAGCCTAGCAGACGGGACCCCAGGTGCCCAAAGCTTACCGGGAGGAGGAGGACTGCTGCCTGAGCCTCCTTCAACTAGCGGTCGTGGTAGGACTTACGAACCCTTGGAATGGAGGGTCTCGGTCTTCCCGGTGGGCTACCATGGTGGGGGACGGAGAGTTATCCGCCCGGGTCCCGAGTTCCAACAGAAACCCCTGGAGGGGGATTGGGCCCGCCACCCCTGCTGTGGGACCATATGCGCCGTCAGGAGTGCGCCTTTAAGACCCTTGACGGATCGCGAGCGGTTTGGCCCGGCCCCTTGGTAGATGAAGAGATGTGTCAGCCAGTTGTTAGACCGAAGAAGTATACTCTGTTAACTGATGAAGTTCTGAAGGATCCGTTCGATCCAGTGGAATTAAGTGTTCATGCTAATAAAATTGTTATTTCTCAAGACTCGAACTCGCCTCCGCGCCTGTTTCCCGCCTTTACCACCCAACCCCCCCCCGGCTAAAGACGAACCTTGTCACACTCCCCTTCCTTTAATACTGCCCTTCTGCTGATCCCTGGCTCTCCCTTTATGGTCTGTTGTCAAGCCATTGGGACTGTTTAAAGGTTGCATGATGGTAGAGCAAAGGGAACAGTTTACCAAAGTTCTCCATACAAATGCAAACATACACATGTGCTATAGAAACATCATAGTCTGCTGGAGTTGGATGGAGTTGCTTCAATTTTATATCAGTTTTTATCTCCCCCCCTCCCCCATGTGGAGATTTCGTCTTAAAAAAAATAGCCAAAAATACTTTGGAACAACTAAGGAGAAAGATGGCATGTGTGTGTTCCCATTGTCCAAAAACATCATGCCCCAAACATGCTACATCACCAGAAAATTGCCCAAACTTACGTCATCCCCAGCCCTTTTGTAGAACAAAACAAATGATCACACAGGCCACCTTGTGTCCTTTCGAAGAGAAAAGTGGGGTAAAAACATTTTAAACAAATAAATAAACAGGCAACACACTGCTCAAATCATTGCAGTTTGAAAAATTAGAAGGCCTCCATGGCAGGAGAAAAAGACCAGGTTGGAATGAAAAAATTTGCCAACATGCTGAGACATACTAATACAGTTCTACATGCTCATATGTTATATGTCGGAGCATCTCTCCCTCAGAATATCAGCCTGTACCACCCATTCTTCTGAGGCCTTATTTCTCCAGGTTGCCATGCTGAAAAGGCAAACAAAACGATCGCCAGAAAATGTGCTTTCTCGATTGTGGCCCCATCCTTATGGAATGGGCTCTCGGCAGAACTACGTCAAACCCGCTCCTTCCCATCCTTCAAGTGGATGCTAAAGACTGCCATCTTTCAAGAAGCATTCAAAAGCATCCTCTCTTAAGCTGTTCTATATGTGTTTCTGGTGTCGCCATTGTTTTGGTTTGCAGCTATTGCTTCTTTTATTTGAGACATTGGATGTACAGTACAGTGTTTAGGTGGTTGGGTCACTGTTACATTGTGTTGCCTTAAACTGTTTAGAGTGTGCTTTGCACTAAGTGAGAAGTATTTATTTATTTATTTATTTATTTATTTATTTATTTATTTATTTGTATTTATTTATTTATTTGTATTTATTTATTTATTTATTTGTATTTATTTATTTATTTATTTATTTATTTATTTATTTATTTATTTATTTCGACTACTCTAGGCAGCTTACAACATAAAGGATAACAAGTTCAAGAAAAATTTATAACAAGAAGTATATAAATACATCAAACACACAAACAAACAAATACAGCTACTTATTTGGAAATTGTTTAAAAAATATGTACACTTCGCTGTGGTGTATAGTGTTATATCTTGGTATATACCGCCATCTGGTGACAATACATTTCCCATTCAAAAAACAGCAGATAACAAATCAGTAAGAGGAAATACATTTCCCATTGCTTATAGTTAATCTAGTTCAGTTCAGCACTTCAGCCCGCCTGGAATGTTGTACTATTTATTAGCCAAAGCAGAAACACTTTTTCTTCTTCTTTTCTGTCTTACTGAAACATTTCCTTACTATACTAGTTGGTTTGTGAATATGGATGCCGGAGTGCCTCATTCCATTTTTGAATTATATTATTGCCTGGCAAAGAAAATTATGTAATCTCATTATGTGCACCATTTATCCTTCATGTTTACCTCTAGAGTAAGCACAAACAAACAATTTTCCCTCTTTTCCTCCATTTCCACTCAATGAATATAGCTCAATTGTCCTCAAACACAGAGTTAACAGCTAAGGCAGAAATAAACTTCCTTTAATCAGGGAGGGCAATATGCATCCTACAGTTTGCATGTATCTCCTCAGCATCCCTGCATCAGTTGCAGATCATTCCAACTCCCATCAAACAAACAAACAAACAAACAAAGAGGGAAACCTTGGTGTTTAATGTGAAAAGAGAAACTCCTTAGTGTTTGCTTTAGTATCTCTGAACTGTTAAATTCTGAATTTAAAAAAAAATTGTTTAGAAGGTTTTCACCTATTTGCAAGGACTGTGAACATTCTTTCCAAGTGAGAAGTGGAAAGTGTGGAAACTTGTTAATAGGAGTTAAATAGCTTTGTCAGGTATCAGAGTGTCAGATGATGTCATGGGGAATTGCTATGCTTCCCCAGGTCCCGAAGCAGGGGCAAATCTCAGAGTAACTAGCACTGTAGAACATTTGATTTTTGTGCTGGAGTGTCTTTAAAGCCTTCCTGGAAACTAAATGTAGATACCTCTGTGGATTACGATGTTTCCCTGTGGATTCTTTGTGGATTCTAGCTGATCCTTGTGGGAGATACAGTAATATGAATTACAGCAGCTCTGTGGCATTCTACAATTAAATGTTCATGGATTTTTCCCTCTCTTCTTTTCCAATCTCACCTTTTAAATGTTTGTGCTATTTTATGTTATTTTTACATATGCATTGCTTTGATTTCATATGCAAATATTTAAACACTTATGCCAATTATATAATTATCTCAGAAAGATCTGAGAATGAAACTGGTGTTATTTTTACATGTGAAGCTGCACATGAATCAGATTGTATAATGAATACCTTTAACAGAAACTTTAAGTCCTCTCACCTCTATTACTCTCATTATGATGGATTTTAAAAAAAGGTACATTGACTAACATCTGGGATATTTTCAGACATCAGAGGAATTCCAATGTATTGGAGATGCAGAGTGTAGGAGTGGAGGTGCAGAGTTAATAATATCCCACAATACAAAAAATATATGTTTACATGAAAGGAATGTTTGTTCTCTGTAGTTCTTACCCTTTTTTAAAACATGGGTGGAGGGGAATTAACCACACAATTTCTGTATCTCAAATACACTACAATTAATTTCCATTTTTTTTTACAAAATTTTACTTAGCCCCATAGGGAACTAACAGAAACACTGGGAAAAAAACCTGATCTTATTTCTAGGATGACCTAACATTCATGAGCAATCTTACAAACTAGGAACAAAATTAGTCTCTGCTAAGAGTAATATACCCAAATAAAAGGCCATTATTTGTGCTAGTCACACCACAGAAAACCAAGGCATGTTGCTTCAATGCCACAGTGGCCCCTGCACACAAATTTCCCACATGTGGTGCACCATCTGGCGATTTTATTTGCTGCCCCAGCACAAAAGTTGTATCAATAGTCTTTGGTTAGCAGTTACTGCTAGTTCTAAGGTGATGAAAAAATGTTTCCCACCACACTTAATTCAATGTGGAAATATGGTATAGTTAGTATTGCTCCCACACTGTAACCAATTTGGATCTTCTGTGGTGTGCTCAATTGCCTGCCCAAGTAAATGTCAATCTTTAGAGGACATGGTGTTTTAGCATCACGCACATGTTTATGTCCTGTTTTCCTAATTACTTGGCATGTTGGGATGGACATTTCCTTCTGAACTCAACTAGCTATCTAGCAGCAGTAGATAGAACATAGGTTCCCAAACATTTTTGCCCCGTAGACCGCTTGCTGACTTGTTTTCTGTAGACCTCCTGCCTACCTAATATCACATTTTCCTAAACCTATGTAACTTCAAACGTGTTTTAAGGGTTTTTTGAAAGAGTGCACAAGTGCAGAAAAAACATACCATTTTTATTCATACCTCTATTAAAAAAACACAAAATGCAACTAAATATTTGTATTTGAAACAAAAAAAGTCAGAACTTAGTAAAATTAATAAATTAATACACAGCTAATGATGCTAATGAGAGGGATGAACCTGATGTTCTGATAACAGCTTTTCAATATTTGGTTTGAAATTAGTTAAGTATAATCTTAAATCTCCACATTCAGTGATTTGCAATCAACTTCTCTTTTTTTGCAAGAATATTGGAAACCATGCTAAAACCCCTTTCCATGAGATACGAAGATGGAAAAGCTATCAAAAACTTTCTTGTGATAGTCCATAATGCAGGATAAACAATAGGTACCTCTTTCTGAAGCCAGATTTGCTGATACCCCTTGTTGAACTCTACCTTTAGTTCTTCGTTAGAGCTTATTCCAGCCAGTTCTTCTTGCAATATGACATCCGACTCTTCAATCTCACCATATGAATTGATAATCCACTGGTGTATTTCCATAGTCAACACATCATCAGATCTGGTTTTAAAGTCTGTGTGAAGGACCTGTAAATGTTGAACATAGACCAAAATGTCATCATTGTGGATGTTTGTCAACGACAAGTTGGGGAACTGGGAAAATTCGTGTAGTCCAATATTTTGCTTCATCAGATTCATTCTGGCAAGAAAAGATCCAATGATAGACTTTGTTTTTATTAAATATAAATTGTCACCTTGCAACTGCAAGTTAATCTCATTAAACTTACTAAACAAATCTGTTCAGTAAGCAATGTCTGGTTTCCATTTGATTAAATTTTCTTTCAAAATAGCATCTTTAGAATCCAAAAACTCTAAAATAGTCTCAAAAAGTGAAAAAAAAATCTTGTCAAACATAAGCCGTTCGACAGCCAGCGTACTTCAGTGTGAAGGAGTAATCGATGAAAGTCCTCGTCTTTTTCATCACACAATTGCGCAAATAACCTAGAATCCAACGCGTTGCCACAAATCTTGTTTACTGCGTTTTTGATGAATTGATTGATGCAATCTAGCACTCAGATTTTCAGCTACTAAATGTTGTTGGTGAATAACACAGTGAATTGTAAACAACCCTGGTACATTTTGTTTTAAAGTTAGGCATCTTTCAATCTCAGGAGACTATGGTGATGTGCTCTGTAAGGAGAACTTGGAACAGCATCTAGTGTGGCTAAGAAAGCCAATTCAAGAGTGACAATCCCTTCCACACTGAAGACAAATATAGTGGTGCCTCGCATTACGATCACTTTGTTTAACGACGAAATCGCATTACAATGAACTTTTTGCGATCACTTTTGCAATCACAAAATGATGTTTCCTATGGGAGAATTTCGCTTTCCGATGATTGGTTCCCTGCTTCGGGAACCGATTCTTCGCAAAACAACGATTTTCCAACAGCTGACCGGCAGTTTCAAAATGGCCACCGGGTAAATAAAATGGCTCCCCGCTGTGTTTAGGGACGAATTCCTCGCAAGATAGGCAGCGAAAATGGCCGCCCTATGGAGGATCTTCGCTGGACGGTGAGTTTTAAGCCCATCGGAACGCATTAAACAGGTTTTAATGCGTTTCTATGGGCTTTTTAATTTCGCTTTACGATGTTTTGTTCTACAGCAATTTCACTGGAACGAATTAACATCGTAATGTGAGGCACCACTGTACAATCTGTCCCATGTCCAGCTCCCTGATTTTGCTGCTTTTGGGACTGTCTCTTTGCCTCAGCCTGCTGGACAAGGGTCTCTTCAAATTGGGAGAGGCTGTGATGCACCGCCTGCCTCCAGGCTGAATGCTCAGATATCAAGGTTTCCCATCTGTTGAGGTCCATTCCTAAGGCCTTCAGATCCCACTTGCAGATATCCTTGTATAGCAGTTGTGGTCTCCCTCTGGGGTGGTTTCCCTTCACTAATTCTCCATACAGGACATCTTTTGGAATCCAACCATCAGCCATTCTCATGACATGCCCTTTTGATTGCATTTTGTTTTAAATGGCTCATAAAACCTTGATAGCGCCCAAACACAGCTGGTGCTTCATCTGCTGCCGCCGAAATTATATTTGATAAAGTGATCCTTTTTTCCATGAAATAATCTTTCAAAACTTTGAATATTCATTCACCTTTAGTATCAGTTGTCAAAGTTCTCATGAATATCAGGTTTTTGTGGATTTCTTGACCCATAACAAAATAAACATATGCCAATAATAGTGCTTCATTCCCAGGTAACTTCAACTCATCCAGTTGAATAGAAAAATAGTTTGTTTGCAGATAATTACTCAAGAAGCTTTCAACATCATGGTTCATTTCATCAATATGTCTTTGAACTGTATTGTTGCTCAAAGGAATTCTTTTGAGTATATCATATGCAGGCTTGTGTAGAACAGTTTTTAAAACCTCTTCAATGGCTGGCAGAATCAGCTGTTCCCCGATAGTATGAGACTTTCCACATTTTCTATGAGTAGTGAGATACTGTAAGAAGCTCGCAATCCATCGTCATCTCTTTTTGACATTGAAGTGAACATACTGTTCACCATGGTTCTCTTCTGAAGTTTTTCTTTCAGTGTTTTAAAGCAGTGGTCCCCAACCTTGGGCCTCCAGATGTTCTTGGACTTCAACTCCCAGAAATCCTGGCCAGCAGAGGTAGTGGTGGAGGCTTCTGGGAGTTGTAGTCCAAGAACATCTGGAGGCCCAAGGTTGGGGACCACTGTTTTAAAGCATGTAAGATCTTTCATCCTCTCATCAGGGTGACACCTTCTCAAATGATTCTCTAGCTTGGATGGCTTCATAGCATCATTACTTAAAACTCTATTCCACAAAAGGCACATGGGCAGATGTTTGTCTGACAGCGATGCAATGAAGCCGAACTTCAAATAATCAACGCTATACTGCCTACATTTCTTTTTAGCTTCAGCCATGTTGGGTACAAGTTAACTGTGAACAAAATTGAAGTTGGGGACTGCTGCTCTAGAATATCCAAGAAGTCCTGTGCAGGCGGAGTAAAATCTATTTGTGTGGATTCACAGAGGGACCACTCGAAGAACTATGGTTACAGATAAGTAACCTCTCTTTCATGAGATAACTCTGTACACCACTTGTTTCCTTACTGTTGATGCTCTAGCAACGTGATTGTCAATGAAATCTCTTTAGCCTTGTTGTTGGCATGATGTGGAAGCACCCTGAGACTGGACGCCGCAGTTCTTCCAGGTCCTCATGTTATCCACAATACACACTAGAGTCAGGAGCAGCAGCCCGATTTATGCCTTCAGTTCAATGATATTAAGGGCCTTCCACAGTTTGACTTTGGTAGGGCTAGAGAATGCTTTCTGCAGGGATCAGTTCAGTTGTTTCCAGGACTGTTTCTTCATATCCATCATTCCTTGGCCCTGGTAACTCCCAAATGATGTCTCTTTCTGCTTTTCAATTAACTATCTGTGGGTGTCGGTACCATATTCTTCCATCGTTGGTTCTTATAATCTGTCAGACTGTCTCTCCCAAAGAACTATTATCCATTCTATCAGGTCTTGCATCTTAGAGTGATTACCTACCCTGCGAAAGGCCAGGCTAATGTCAACTAGGAATCAGGGCTTCTTGGTAAATTATTATTTATTTATTTAAAATATTTTAGTCCTCTTTTCTCTTTGAAAAGGACCCAAGGCAGTGTACAACATTGAAAGACACAGTATTTAAAGTTGAAAACAGTAAGTATACAACAGTGGTTAACATCATTAAAAAACAATATTTAAAGCTAAGAACAATGAGTATAAAGAGGCCTCTTACATCATTAAAATACAATATTAAAGCTAACAACAATAAGTATACAAATATTTTAAAAATGCCACTCTGTGAAATAGAAAACACAAAAATGGAAAATACTAATAGTACTAAAAATCCAGCCAAAGCAGTAGCGCATAACAATCCATCTAAAAATCACACACAGGTAGTTAGTTACTGAGGGAAGGCTTGCCTGCAGAGAAAGGCCTTTGCCTGCTTGTGGAAGGGCAGGAAAGATGGGACTAGTCTAGCCTCCTGTGGGAGGGAGTTTCAAAGTCTGGGAGCAGCAACAGAGAAGGCCCTCTCCTGTTGTCCCATTCATTTAATTGCACTCTTCTTCCTATTCTTCTTTGAAATGCGGTTCCACTGGATGTATGCCATGCCCCATCCCTCTTTACTTTCAGAAAACTTGCTAAGTCAGAACTTTATAAAGAGACTTTTTAAAACATACTTCCTCTGAAATAGGAATTTATGATTTTTATTCTGGGCAAGCGACCCAGCTCAGTGGCCATTAGCTAGCTTGAACTCCCAGATTCCATAAAAATAAATACATTGGGAGTAGACAAAGAATGAACTCAGACCCTGAATATTATATACACTGTACATATCCATGCTTCTGCCTTTCCTGGATATTGTATTAGTTCATGTTGCCATATGACAGTTGTGCTTGATGTCTATTGCTGTCTACATTATCATTTTATGCTTGCTGGTGGGGGGGTGATGATGTTGATATGAGTTTAATTTCTTCTTGATCATGTCTTTGTTTGATAATCTCCTCAAATTTTGTCAGTTTTCTAATCTCTCCTTTTCTTATTGACTCTCCAGTCTGACTTTCCATTTGGAGAATATTTAACCAAGATATTCCCTCTTCTTCCCCCAAAATTTCCCTTATAGTATTTTTATCTTTTATCTTTTTCATCCAACTCTTTATTGTGTTTAACCCTTCTTTAAGTTTATCATTTAGTTTATCATTCATCTTTAAGAGTTTTGGGGAAGCGCTGGAACTCCACTACTTGTGATAATTGTGAGATAGGTGGATTCAGTCTAAAGTATTCCAGCACTCTGCCATATTCACCAGAAAAGGGTTAGTTATTCCTCCATATCAAGGTATTCTAGCACTTCCAGTTCCTTCCATATTAAGTTTCTATTATGTACTATAATATCTTATAGATGCCTAAATTGATTTGCAATGTAGTATATTTTAATATTAGGTAATCCAAGCTCTCCTTTTTGTGGAATATACCATGACCTCTTATTAATCCTTGTTTGCTTATTTCTATTACAATAATTATTAACTTCTGCCAGTCTTTCAAGTATATTTTTCTGATCTTTACTGGGAGCATTCAGAATACAAAGTTAATTTTAGTAATAATCTTCATTTTACATAACGCTATTCTACAAAACCAATATAGTTATAATTTTTTATACTGGTTTATCTGTTTATTAATTTCTTTCTTCAGTTTATCCACATATAATTTAATTATATCCACATATAATTTAATTATATCCTCTCTAGTATCTATGTCTTTAATTAAACAATCATTTCTGATTACTTGTGGCAGCACCTATATTACCAATGTGAATAGAACTGGAGATAAGGGGCAACCTTGTCTAGTTCCTTGGCCTAGGAGTATTGATTCAGTCATACCATCGTTTTATTATTATTTTTAGAGTTCTATGAACATACTTGTTAAATTATTCTTCTAAACCAATATCAACTCCTATCTGTTTAATCAAGATTTTAGTGCATCCCATTCAACCGTATCAAATGTTTTGAAAATGTCTAGGGATACCACTCCTCCTTTACATTTTGATTCTTTTGCCAGGTGCATTAAATTAAGCACCTTTCTCATTATGTCTGACATCTGTCTACTTTGTAAGAATCCATTTTGGTCTTTCTCAATATATTTCACAATGAAACTATTGCCTGGCTCCGTTCCTTCTTGGAGGACTGTCCCCAGAGAGTACAGCTTGGGGAGAATGTCTCAGCCCTGTGGAGCCTCAACTGTGGGGTTCCGCAGGGCTCCATCATCTCTCTGTTTAACATCTACATGAGGCCACTAGGTGGGGTCATTAGGGAGTGTGGGGCATCGTGCCATCAGTATGCTGATGACACACAGCTCTACATCTACTTTTCATCTACCTCAGTGGATGCCGTCCTGTCCCTTCAGCGCTGCCTGGAGACTGTACTGGAATGGATGCAGTTGAAAGGGTTGAGGCTGAACTCAGACAAGACGGAGGTCTTGAGGGTGGGCGGCCCTTCCGTCAGCGGCATAGGTGACTCCCTTTCTTTTGGGGGGATGACCCTTGCCGCAAAGAGTGAGGTCCGCAGCTTGGGGATACATCTGCACCCAGCGCCTTCCATGGAAACCCAGGTGGCATCCGTGGTCTGCTCCGCCTATTTTCATCTATGGTGGATTGCCCAGCTGTGACCATATCTTGATGGGAGGGCCCTCACTACTCTAGTCCACACGCTCGTAATCTCGAGATTAGACCATTGTAATGCACTCTACGTGGGGCTGCCTTTGAGGTTGATGCAGAAACTTCAGGTGGTTCAGAATGTGGCAGCCAGGCTTCTTAGTGGGGTGAGAAAATATCAGCATATCTCCCCCACTCTGGCTGCCTTGCACTGGTTGCCCATCCGTTTCTGCATTGACTTCAAAGTGTTAATGATTATATATAAAGCCCTAAACGGTTTGGGACCTCAATATTTGGCAGATCATCTTCTTCCACCTAGATCTACCCGAATCACCCAATATAGCCAGCAGGGACGGCTGAGGGGCCTGATGCCGAGGGAGGCCCAGAAGGAAAAAACAAGAAACCGGGCCTTCTCAGCGGTGGCCCCTCGGCTGTGGAACACTCTCCCAACTGAAATTCAGCTGGCACCCTGGCTGGGTGTCTTCAAAAGCCAGTTAAAAACTTGGCTATTCAAGCAGGCCTTCCCTCCAGTCAATTAAGTGATTTTTTTCTCTCTTTTTTTGGCCATCTTGATAATGTATTGTTTGGAATTAATTGCTATAATTGTATTCTTTATGATTTTTATTGATGTGCTTTTATCTATGTAAGCTGCCCCGAGTAGTATTAATCCTCATCTATTAATACTTTCTTAAAGTTCTTTTTCATATATTCTCCAATCTATCCTATGGAAAGATTCTTACTTACCGTATTTTTCACACCATAAGACGCACTTTCCCCCCACAAAACAGGGGGGTGGAAAGTCTGTGCGTCTTATGGAGTGAAGAAAACATATTATATTTTCCTGTTTTCTTCTCCTAAAAAATTGGTGCATCTTATGGAAAGGTGCGTCTTATGGAGCGAAAAATATGGGGTATCTATAAGTCTTTTCAAAATTTTTGAAAAGCTTCTAGTTTCTCTTCCATTTTATTACATCTATCCCATTCTGATTTTTCATAACTCTTATATTGCTCTCTTTTTTATTATTTTATTGGGGGTGCTTTAGCCAAAAGCTTCAAGTTTTTTTCCACTAAATTCAAAATATTCCCTACTAAAATATATTAAATCCCTTTCAAACTTTTCCATCCCTTCTAGTTCCTTTTTTTTAGCTTATAGTTCCACAATTGTCTTCTTTTCTCTAGTTATTATAACTTCTTTTTCTAACTCCAGCATTCTTTTCCTTTGTTGGTTCTTAATCGTATGTGCCGCTTTTATGGCATAACCTCTGGCCACAGACTTCATAGCATTCCATATTATCTTAGATTTCCACCTCCTTTCATATTTATTTCCCAAGTCTCTTCTAGATTATTTTGGAACCCTTCAATTACAGTTTGATATAAATAAGGACACTGGACAGTGTCATCGTAGCGACCAACATGAATTTGTCCAAACTCCGGGAGGCAGTGGAAGACAGGACGGCCTGGCGTGCTTTGGTCCATAGGATCATGAAGAGTCGGACATGACTAAACGACTAAACAACAAATCAATAAATATTTGTGTCTATCTTCCATCTACACACTTCTTTATAATTGTTTACCAACAATTCTATGTTTACCCTGGCTTGATCTGAGATTTGAATAACATCAATACTTGTATTATTTACCCTGGATAATAATTCTTTGGATATGAATATATAATCTATTCTTGTATGGGTTTTGTGCACTGATGAATAACAGGAATACTGTATCTTCTTTCATCCCCTTTACATTCTTTTCACACATCTTTTAAATCTGTATTTTTGATTACATTGTATAATGTAGTATTTCGTTTGTCTGCTTTCTGTACTTTTGACTTATCTTTTAAGATTCATAGTCATATTAAAATATCCTGCTAACATAACAAATCCTTTCCATATGGGTGTGAGGGTTCGATGTTCGGCTCCAAGCCAACCCCAAATAAATCACCAGACTTCCTTGGTTTCGAAATAGGGGTAACATTTATTGCGTGGTTTAACAAAAATCCTGTGTCTGCAAATGTATTCCAACCTTTCTTCCCATCAGACAACAGGTCTACCAGGGGTTTCCATTCGTCAAATTTAAAAGGGTTTCTGTTGGGCCCCGGCCATTCAGGTGGGGTACCCAGGTTTAATAATAGAGAGGGGGATAGATGGCAGTGGCCCTCAGAAACACCATCACCTGAGATCACAACACTTGGAAACACTTGGGAGCAGGATTCAACAGGTCTACGTCAAGGGCATCTGGAAGGAATGGGGTGCCCTTGCTGTTAGTTCCACAAATGTCACGTTAATGGATATCTAGTTGTCTGGGGTGTCTCCTGATCCCCCTCCCCTGCATCTGCCATTTTGAACACAGACCTTGAAAATTTAGCTAGAGGGAATTGCCCGATGAGGGGTCATTATTTGCCCCTGAAGTTAAACTCACCCAGGTTTATTTTTTAAAGCCTTTTTTTAAAGCTAGGCAGGCCACCCAGCTGAGTGGCCATTAGATAGCCTGAGCTCCCAGCTTCCATAAAAAGAAATAAATTTGGAAGTAAACAAAGAAGGCACTCAAAGACTCTCAAGTTTCGGCCTTCCAGCTTTCACAGCGAGCGCTTAGTGTGGCAATGCCTCAGACTGCCTCTCATGAATTAATATTAATGAATCAATCAATCAATCTTATAACCCACACAACTAATCTAGGTCCTTCCCAGCCTCCTCACGGTCCTCCTTCTGGCCCTGGGCTTGCTCCCATCGTCCCTCCCCAGGTCTACAAAAACCACACCGGGGTTCTCCTGTGAGGAAACGAAGGCGGGAGCCGCCGCGTCTCCCTCTTCTCTCCCAACAACTGGAGGCGGGAGAGCCGGGTTTATTGGTATTACAGCGCCACTGAGTACAATTTCCCGCGCCCCCTTCTACCCCCCCCCTCTGGTCTTGACTCCTTTCTCATTAATGCCCATCTCGTTGCGTTTAGGTGGCAGATACGAAGGAGCCCGTCGTGGGCCATCTGCCGGATACCGTCGGGGGTCCCTCTCCTATAGGCCCCGGGCGGCCACTTTCGTTCTTCCCGTCTTCGTTCGGCCTTGCCTTCGTCCGTCGCAGTCCCTCAGCCGCTTTCGGGCCTTTCCGTGGAGGCCGTTCGGTTCTTTCCGTGTGTGGAGGGAAGGGAGGGGGTGTGCAATGGGTGAGGGAGGGGGGCAGGAGGAGGAGGAGGAGGAGAGCAGCCGCGGCATGCTCGGCGGCGCTTGCTCCCTGGTTTCCTCTCTCTCTCCCTCTCTCTCAGTCGGCCGCTGCTGCTTGCCGCCTGTCGCCGGGGCTGGGAGAGCCTGAGAGAGAGCGTGTGTGTGTTATGTGAGTGACGCGGCGGAGGTGTAGTTTGACGCGGTGTGTTACGTGGGGGAGAGAATAAAACTGCGGCGAGAGCCTAAGCGCGAACGAAAGCAGTGACGGAGCAGCCTCTAGCCGGTAAGAGGAGAAAAGCGAAGCGAGAAAGAAGGAGAAAGAAAGAAAGCAGCAGCAGACAGACAGACCAAGAGAAGAAAAACAGGGAGGGGTGGCCGGGGCAGCGGCCCAGCCAGCCCCAGCACGAGCGGCGGCGGTGGCTGAAGCTGAGGCGGGCTGGTTGGGCGGGCGACGGGGTTGGGGGAGAAGGCGATCGGGGGAGCCCGCGGGAGGAGGAGGAGCAGAAAGAGAGGGACAGCCACGGCTAGTCCTTCTCTTTCGCCTGGCTAGGCCTGCCGCCGCGCCGCAGGAGGGGCTCCAGCTTCTCTTCCCTCCCCCCCCCCGTCGCGCCAACAAGTATTATTTTTAATTTTAAGATGAAGCCTCTCCTCCATGTTCTCCTACCGCCACCCTCTCATCCCCTTTCAGGTCTTCGCCGCCGCCTCCTCCTTGCCGGAGCCGGCCACAGCCGCCGCCGCCTCCATCCGCCATTATTCTTTGTTCGCTGCGCGGGACCGGCGGCCGGGCCGGGCGAGGCAGCGGCGGCGGCAACGGCTCTGGGGGTGTAGGTGTTGTTGTGGCCGTTGTGCTTTCCCCACGGAGATGGGGGGCCGCTCGGCTCGGCTGCTGCCCGGGCTATAGAAGTGGCGGTGGGGGCGAGCGGGCGACCGAGAAGTCCCCTTCCTCCACCACCACCTCCTCCTCCTCCTCGCCGTTGGCAAGAGAGCGAAATGGTTGCAGGAGAGACGTCCCTCCGAGGGCCCCCTCCCCCCCTTTTTATTTTTATTTCTTTCTTAATACGGGAGGCACCCGCTCCCGCCGCTAACCGGGGCGGCGGCGAGGCGCTTGACCTCAGTCGTGAGGAGGAGGAACACACGCGGGCGGGCGCGCGCGCAAATAAAAATAAACGGCAGCGTCGAGTCCGCGTGCCTTCCCTCTCTCGGAGGGGGGGGGCTGCAATTCGCGGGCGGGGGGAAGCGGCCGCCTTCTTTCCAAGAAGGAGGGAAACTCAAGCTCTTCCTCCCTGCAGGGTTTACAAACCGAGCCTCCTCCTCCCCAAGTGTAATGGGTGCATCCCCCTTGCGTGGATCAGGAAATAGAACGGTAGCCGGACCAGCCCCGATTTTTTTAAAAAAAGAAAAAAAATGCCCCCAGCTTCCTTTAGTGTAGAAGATACTGATCCGGGGGGAGCTTAATTGTCCCCAACTCGGACCCCCCCCCCGGGCGCGCCTCCCTTAAAAGCCTCTAGCAAGTTCGCTTCCCCACCCCAGGATTCTCCTGCGCTTTCCCGCCCCTTTCTCAGTAGGGAGTTCCCTGGCATTGTCACGGGGGGGGGGGAACGGGGACAGCCCAGTCTCTGCAGCTAGAAGAGGCCGAGGCACAGCCTGGGGGGGACACACAGGCTCGGAGCTGATCTGGAACGCCCCCCCCCCCCACCGGGCTTCCTTCTGGATCTAGCCCGATCGCTTCCACCGAACGTTGAACGGGAGGTCACATTAAAATTACAACAACAAAGCTTTTATCTTTTTAATTATATATATATAAAAAAACCCACATGGCTTTAAAGTTGTGCTGAAAAAGTGCTTTGAGGTTAAAAGGCCTTCAAGGGTTGTTTTTCTTAATAAAGTATTTTGGATCAAAACTGTATTCTTTGAACACTTTGTTTATCTCACAGCTCTGCGTGTGGATAGTTTTGAAAGCCAGGGTACTTAGTACAGTGAAAGCAAAGTTCTGCCGTGGAGACCTTATAGGCAATGCTTGGTGCTCCAGTTTCACTTTTGGCTATTCAGTTGTTCAGCACTGCCTGGCCACAATGCTTAGGATTTATAGTTGTGTTACATGAGACGGTTCAGTGATTATTAGCAATTTTCTTCGATGTTTACAGTGTTTATATTGCAACATAAGTTAAAATGGGACTCTGAAGAGTTAACAAAAATAATACACGGGGGGATGAGTCCAACCAAATGATGTTACACTGGCTGAGGCCTAGTTTCAGTTGTGGATGAAGATGAATAATTATCCTGAGTTGGGTGGGAAACTCATTGGTGTACAGCCAGTCATTCTCAAGACCAGTTGGCTCTCCATGGCCCAGGCTGGTGCAGGCAGTATTTTCATTCTCGTTTGTTGGTAGAGTGCATTTTTTAAAAAATCATTGAAACTAATGGGAGAGGAATTCCTATTCCCAGGTCAAAAGTGGTGTAGGTAAGGTGCCCATTCTAGGAAGAGCAAGCACGTTCTTACTGTGCAGAGCTAAGCCCCCTCCCCTGCTTCCTGGATTATTGGGTTTTGTGGCCTGCAACAGTAGAAGGGATTTTGGCCAATGTAAAGGAGGTTCATCACATAGTGCAGTTTGTTTGTTTATAAGCTAGACAACATACTAGCCCATACTAATAAATGAGTTTCACCACATATATGCTTGGCAGTCTCAAAGACTCCCTCAGTAGTACACATCTTCTAAAGTTCCAGTTTGTTTTAGTCAAGCTTTGGTCTCCTGTGCACTATTTTCTGAAAACATTTTATATCTGAGCCACAGTTTTTCACATACAGTGAGGGTGACTACACGGGCTTTTTAGTCCGCTATTTGGAATGCTGCAGGGATGGGCTGGTGCACTCATCATGATGGCATCTTTTTTGCCCCAGAGTGTTTTCTTCCACACCTTTCTGCCCCTGTCAAGGGGATTCTATTTTTCTTGTGCAGGTAGGAACAACAAGCCTTACACTTTTCAGTTTGCCAGTATTGCAAAGTGCCTTAATAATTGAGCTACTTCAGAATATTGGCAAGTGTCACTTCCCCTCTTTGGCAGAGGCCAGGGAAATGAAAAAATATTGACTATATATAGAGTATCACTGATGTGCCAACATCAGTTACAAGTTTTTTTTTAAAAAAAATTTATTTGCCTCACCTTAAAGGGACGGTTGAGAAACCGTCTGCAGTTGCATCAACAGCAATGGCTTCAACTGCAGGCAGTTTTTCAACCTGCTCTTGAGAGAAGGCAAAAGAAAGTTGTTCGGTTTTCTTTTTTCAAATAACTGATGCAGTCCATCAAAAATAGTCTATATAAAGTCCCTTTTTTTGTTTCCCTGGCCTCTGCTGAGCAGAAGTGATTAATTTGCCAATACAGTGGTGCCTTGCATTGCGACGTTAATTCGTTCCACAAAAATTGCTGTTGCACGAAAACGTCGCAATGTGAAATAAAAAAAGCCCATAGAAATGCATTAAACCATGATTAATGCATTCCTATGGGCTTAAAACTCACCGTTCAGCGAAGATCCTCCATAGCGCGGCCATTTCTGGTGCCTCTTAAGCGAGGAATCTGTCCCAGAAAATAGCGGGCGGCCATGTTTTTTCCCGGTGGCCATTTTGAAACCGCCGATCAGCTGTGTGAAAATTGTCGCTTTGCAATGATCGGTCATCGCAAAGCGAAAATACCCCATAGGGAACATCGCAAAATCTTCATTGCAAAGAGATTTCGTCGCAAAACGAAGTGATCGCTAAGCGAGGCACCACTGTATTCTGAAGTGGGTAGTCATTAAGCCACTTCACAATATTGACAAGAGCCATTTCTGTGTGAGTAGTCAGGTTTGACTACCCTGCTTCCCCAAAAATAAGACCTAACCTGAAAATAAGGCCTAGTATGATTTTTCAGGATGCTCGTAATATAAGCCCTACCCCCCAAATAAGCCCTAGTTAAGTGAAACTCCGCCATTGTGCAGCAACCTGAAGATGACATGACTGTAAAATAAAACATCCCCTGAAAATAAGCCCTAATTTTTTTTGGAGCAAAAATCAATACAAGACTCTGGCTTATTTTCAGGGAAACACAGTAGGTTGTTCTAATCAAGCCTTACCGTTCCCAGGCAGCCCATACTAGCTTTCGCCCTGGTGCTAGTGTAGTACCATTGTTACTGCATTGCTTACTGTCTTTTCTGGCACATCCATTCTGTTTTTTTCATACTATCCAATATGCTATTATTTCATATACTGTACTTGTATTCGTCGTGTGGCAAGTCGCAGTACTGGTATACAACAACAAATGCAAGAATTGACTCTTGAACTAATGGCAATTTGCCTAGTTGAGATTACATCAGTAAGTAGTAGGATTCTAGCCACAGTTACTGACTCTTGGAACTTTTAGACTTTACAAAAAGCACATGACTTTTCCTCCAAAATATGCTCCAATAGTCATTCACCTTAGTTTTTTGGAGAAAAGTTGTTACATGAAAATGTATAATGTGATTTAAAAATGCTTTGTAGACATTGGCTGAAATCAAGTAGTAAATTGCATCTAGAGTTGGCCCATTGAATCAGTGGGAGTTTGGTGAATGAACACCTGTGTAAGTTCTCTTGGTTCAGTGAGCCCAGTCTAGTTGTGACTACTGGATTTCAGCCATTTAGTATAGAAGCCAAGGGCACTTTTTCTATAACCTTCCTCGATAGTATTTGCAACCAGTGTAGCCTTGCACAGAGGAAGCTGTTTAATAGAGAGCCCCATCTGTAGATCATTTGTTTATCCTCTTAGAAAGATTTGTCCTTTGTGTCTTCAAAGGTACAGTACAGTACCTGCTTGCATCCTTTAGATCTGACATCAAGCTTTCTTTGACACCCCAGTCACCGTCTGCTTATCAAACTTCACATGACGTGTTTACCAATATGTGGTAGCTTATAATCTATGACAGGTTTCATCACAGGGTGATGGGGAGATGTTGAAATCCTCATTTTGTTTGAAGATACAAAAGTACTGTGGCACCTTAAAGACCAAATATATCCAGTTCAAACTGAATATGCTTGGAAAGTTCATTACCTGTGGTCTTGTCCTTTGGGAGGATTCTTACCTATATCACTATCCCATCTCATTGGTCACCATTCTCAAAATATAACTGTGTGTAAACCTGTAGCTTAAATATTATCTCAGGAAGTAGATTGTAATAAAGGCCCACAGTGAAACAAATGTGTTAGCGTTTACGGTGCCACAGTGATTCTTTTTTTGAAAACTGAGATGGCTGAAACATCAACATAGCTACCTCTTTGAGAACTGCTACATCAGAACTAGATATTCAGGGAACAGGTTTTATTTTAGATTGATTAATTCAGCAAGCCATGAGTTCACTTCGGGCCACTTTCACTGTAGGAATGTTTCTGAGCTGTGTGGAAATAGTGACCTCACTAGATTTTAAAAGACCTTGGAAGAATAAGACATTTTTGGTAAAATATTCTGCAGTATATGACACTGGTGGAGCTGTAGCTAAATGAAGCAGTTTCCACTTTTCTTAGGAGTCATTAAATTAGCATTTAAATTGTGCAGAATAAACTTAATGAACAACTTGACCTGTATGTTTTTGAACTAAAACTCCCAGAAGCTGCCACCACTAGTTGTGCTTGCTTGGATTTCTGAGAGTTGTAGTCCAAGAACATCTGGGAACCCAAGATTGGGAACTACTGGTCTAGTGTACAAGCTTTAACCCTTACATGGAGCTTAGGACTCTCTTTTAATCTTTTACTGGACATGCTGTTTTTATCCTCTTGACAAACGAAGAGTACTGGTGCAAATAATATTTTGTTGTAGAAGATAGGTGCTATAATCCAGCATTCTGCTTTCAAAAAATATTTTCCATGTTGATCTCTCTGCTGTAGCATGCCTGTATGTGAAAGAATATTATGGGACATATTTAAGAGTGTGGGCCTCACTGTTGTCCTGCTTAAAGTCTGTGTGCCTTAAAAGGTGCTTCTCAGAGTTGCCCCTGCTCTAATTTCAGACAGTGATATGTATATGTCCTTGCTTCTGTGAATAAAAATCTGAAGGGAACCCTTATCTAAAATTGCTACTAGAAAAAGCATATTTGATCCATTATAAAAGCACACACAGATAAATAACCATTAGAGCAAAGTAACTTCTCTGATGGACCAGGATGATGGAAGAAGAGGACACAAATAAAATGTGAATGGTCCTTTGGGGAAGAACATTTTAAACCTTCCTGCCCCCATCATTGGTGCTGGGAAAGAAGGCATCATTTGCCCCAGGCTCTTACTACTTCCTGGAAATTTGCATGCTCCTTGAGACACCACAGCCCCCAAAATGGGCCTGGCCATTTAGAAATCATTGCTCCAGAGCACACCCAACACTTGCAGCTCTGACAGTGAAAAGAAAGATTGGTACTGCAAATAAGCTGCTTTAAGAGAACCTTGTCTAATACTGCTCACCTCATTGAGAAAGCCCTGAGACTGTAAGGAACCCAAAGAGTCTTCGAAATACTAGGCATAGTCTCTGCTTTCATCTGTTCGTTATGATTATGGTTGCACTGTAATCAAGTTCATCTAACTGCATGCCTATGCCTGCAAAATTAAGTACTGTACAAACATTGGGAAATAAGGCTGATTGAACTCAGTGTGACACCGCTGTAGACATATATTGGGTAGTATAAGTTTAACTGAAAATGATAATAGTTGTGTACTTAAAATAGAATTCTGAGTTTTTGAAGAAAAGGAAAAGCCAGACATTACTGATACCTATATATTTCATAATGAACTTTGTATGTTTAGTTGCAGGTAAACTTTCTTTAGCTTTAATTTAAAAGTATACTAAATGTCAGTATCTATTCATTTATTTAGTTTCTAATCTTCATGCTTTAAGATCAGTAGGATAGGTAGCACTCAGGTTTGCACATTTCTCTGGAGCAACCTCCAGAAGAATTAAAACTGGAAACATTGGGTCAGTTTTCTACATACCACATCCATTTCACTCTGATTTGAGAATCAAATCAATTTTCATGAATAATATGACTTCCCTAAAAATATATTTTGGTAGCATACATCTTCATGTAGTTTTGTCAGTTATTCCTCTTGCTGTACAGTGTGATATTATAAGGGATTTTGTTTTAAATTGCTGTTTGTTTTTATGGATTATAGTCAGTTCTGTCCAGGAAGGCATACAGAAATCAACACTGGACATTCAGGTTCTTTCCACCTTTAGTATCCAGTTTAATACTAATATCATAATCCTATGCACATTCACTGGTGAGTAAAATGTTTTGAACTCAGTACAATATCTCAGTGAACATGTGTATGATAGTGCTATAGATCAACCAAGGAGTAAGTCACTGTTTGGATGAGATGTTAATTAATATTGTTAATGAAAAATGAAATCACACAGCAGAGAATAAATGTTAATGGTGCAGCTCCCTTGTAAGAATGCAATATCTAACTGTTTGCAGATTAATCTACTGGCAGTAAGCCTATAATCTCTGTCAGATAAATAAAAAATGATTTTTAGATAAATTTAAATATAAATACAAAATTTCTCTTTTGTAGTTTCATTAATATTAAATAGCCTGGACAGAAGAATATTGGATCTACAGTTAATGTCAACAGGGAAATAAAATACAGTGGTGCCTCGCATAGCGACGATAATCGGTGCAGCAAAAATCGCTGCAAAGCGATTTCATCGCTATGTGACATTAAAAAGCCGATAGGAATGCATTGAAACCCCTTCAATGCATTCCTATGGGCTTCAGACTCACCTTTAAGCGAAAATCCTCCATACGGCGGCCATTTTCGCTGCCTGGTAAGCAAGGAATCTGTCCCAGAAAACAGCGGGTGGCCATTTTGGAACCGCCGATCAACTGTTAAAAAATCATCGCTTTGCGATGATCGGTAAGCGAAACGGTACCGATCATTGCAAAACGATTTTCCCCCATTTAAAACATCGCAATGCGATCGCTTTTGCGATTGCAAAATCTTTGCCGGTATGTGATTTCGTCGTTAAACGGGGCGCCCGTTAAGTATCTGGAAGACACTATGAGTCAGAAGAAGCTTTTTTGTAAAGAAAAAAATAGTACAATCATTTCTTAAATATAAGTGCTAAAAACTTTCAAAAAATATTGGTGTTTCTTTTTCTCTTTATAAGAATAAATTGCTGTAACCTGTACAGTAATTGTCAGACCTTGGGCATTTCATACTTGTCCACTGCCTGTCGTGGTGGTGGTGGTGAGGGATAAGTATGGGACTTTGAAAAACTGTGAGTAACGTAAAATTCTGTCAGTAATGCAAAAGTACTACCTTCCTGTTGGTTTTTTTTTTACCTGATCGTAGGGCAGCCTTTCCTAATCAGATGTGTTGGACATGAATTGTTTCACAAATACAGTACTACTAGTTTCCCAAATTAAATAACTAGGCAAACTATATCTCAGTTGGCCCTGCTGGCTAAGAGATTCATGGAGTCCAGAGAAGTTATGTTTCGGGACCATGTTTATTGAGCGGAACGCTGGCATGAAGGAAGAAAAAACCTGGCATTAAAACAAACATTGGGGTAGGAGAAGAAGAGAATTCAAACACTAAAGTGAATGGGGCTAATGCTTGTTTTGTAATGCAGACAAAGCAGAGTAAATCTGCTAGTCTGTATATTAGTGTCTATTATTCACCCAGCAATCTGTTTCACTCTAGTGTGACCAAAAGATGAATCCAAGATGGAAATGTGCTGATAGGAACAAGCTTGATCCATAGCGCTTGGGGTGACCAGGCCCTTACCAAGATGGCATTCCTGAATTTGCCCTTGCATTCTCCCTCATATAATAACTGTGATATAGTCCAGTGGGGGAAAAAACCCTCCCCTATTTGTATCTTGTAATATCATTTATCACCCCTGATATTGCATGGTTCCGCCATCATGACTAGGAACATAATGAGGGAGAGTTATGCCCCTTCTGAAGATGTAGGGAAAGGAAACAGTGGTCAGAATCCTACTGGTACTCATACAGAGTTTGTGTGCCTTGTAACAATTGTAGCTGTTTGATAAGGTGCTGAGCTACATCTCAGTTGTGTGCCTGGTCATGTGCCTGGTTGTACATGCACCTTGTCATTTAGCTACAATAGCCAGTGTAAATTATGTAAATCTCCCAGTTTGGGCCTGGGTTTGTTATGCAGTTCCTCTTTACAGCCTGGTAGCCATGCTTTATTTCTGGGAAAATAACAGGGCCAAGGTTAGAAAGGTCTGGGACAACTGTGTCTGTGATGACTAAATAAGGAGAAGTGTGGCTGAAATTCTTCATCCTCTGATCCTGTTTCAATATCAGTGTTTTTTTAAAAATGCCTTATATCATCAGGCTGTTTGTTCCTTTAGACCAATGGTTCCAAACCTCGTGTCTCCATATGTTCTTGGACTGCAACTCACAGAAATCATAGCCAATACAGTTAGTAGTGAAGGCTTCTGGGGTTTTTAGTCCAAGAACATGTAGGGACTCAAGGTTGAGAACCACTTCTTAGGGACTACTCATGTTCTCTGGCAGAAGTCTTTTTCATCACATGATAGATGGTGTGTTTAACTAGAGGTGCCAGATATTGAATCAGCAAACTTCTGCATGTAAATCACACACTCTTCTACTGCCCAATTGTCCCTCTTCAATAATAACCTGAGCTCCAGATGGATTCCCCCATGTGTACATAAACCGTGTTTGAGAGAATTTCATTGTTCTCTTGAAGGATGGGGAATATTTGATATTCCAGATGTTGTTGAACTGTATGACCCATAATATTTTCTCATTACCTGTGCTAGCCTGTATAGATGGGAATTGGAATCCAGCATCTTAGAGACACAACCCCTTCTCTCAGATGACACCACAGAGTGAAACTTAAGAGTGGAACTGTTTATGTCAAGGATTTGGGCTTTGCAGAATCAAGCTTTAATTTGAATCAGTCCAATGAGGAGATGATGTGAAACACAATTGGAGATTTGAGGAGTTACTATTTTGGACCACAACTCCCAGAATTCCACAGGAGTCCTGGCCCACTGGTCGTGCTGCTTGTTGAATTCTGGGAACTATAGTAATGTTTTGAATAAAAAGTAATGTTTCTGAATAAAATGGCAAGCTTTAATAGACCAAGATATGAAGAAGCTATGGGAATAACTGTTTGAGAGATTTATAAATTACTGTAATGGGAAAAGAAATGTGAGAGCCATTCAGGCCATCACCTCAGTCATACCTTCCTTTGTAAGCAGATGGCTGACGTTCTCTTTGGTGGGGAATATGAAAACAGCACTTCAAGTCAGCTTTACTTTGGGATGAAATGTCTTCCCTGCGGTTCAAGGCTTGGCTCCAGTGAGAATCTGATGCAGATCATCCCACCCTATTCTGCCTTCAGAAAATCCAAAGGTATAGAAATAGCATTTTTGGACACTTGGCTTATATAAAACACAATGGTCAGGTGTAAAGATCTTTCACATACATAAGTACTCACAGTATAGCACATGACTAAAGGCAGATACTACACATCAGCAGTTCCACTAATTGTTTGCTAGGAATATAATGTTTTATAAGTGATGAGGTATTTTAATGTGCTACCATTTACTTTGTGTCTGATGCTATTCATATTATACACAAGTGGAATTTCATGGAAAATTTGATACTTCGCAAGAATTCTCAGCTCTTTTCCATTCTTTGCTTATACAGTGGTGCCCCGTATAGCGAGGTTAATCCGTTCCGGATTAACCTTCGCTATACGAAATCTTCGCTAAGCGGGAAGTAAAAAGCCATTGGAACGCATTAAACTTCATTTAATGCGTTCCAAATCGGCCCTAAACTTCCCACTTAGAGAAGTTTCCTGGCCCCGGGCAGCCATTTTCGCGCCCTCCCCTCGCTTGCCGAGGGCGCGAAAACACCGCGGGGGGCCATTTCGGGTCGTTTTGAAGCCGCAAAACAGCTGTTTTGCGGCTTCAAAACGGACCCGAAATGGCCCGGCGCGGCGTTTTCGTGCCCTTGGCAAGCGAGGGGAGGGCGCGAAAACGCGGCGCGGGGCCATTTCGGGTCGTCCGCGGCCGTTTTGAAGCCGCAAAACAGCTGTTTTGCGGCTTCAAAACGGACCCGAAATGGCCCCACGCCGCGTTTTCGCGCCCTCCCCTCGCTTGCCGAGGGCGCGAAAACACAGCGCGGGGCCATTTCGGGTCCTCCGGCGCCCATTTTGGAGCTGCCGATCAGCTGATCGGCGGCTCCAAAATGGCCGCCGGACGCCCCAATCGTCGCAAAGCGAGGTGCGGCGATTGGGTGCTCCGTATAGCGATCCCGAAAAAGGGGATCGCTATACGGATTCGTCGTTGTACGGTGCGCTCGCTAAGCGAGGCACCACTGTATAAAAAAATGAAGAGTCTTCTAGTGGCAAATATGTTTTTAAACATGTAACTATGTCTGCTAAAGCTAGTCTCTAAGGAGATGAAATCCTGCCAGTTTTGTCTTCTCTGTTCCCAATAGCCACCTCTGAATTTTGGTTTTGAATCATAGATGAGGAGAGAAACCTTATTCACATTAAAACTAATGTAAAACAAAACTGATTAAGAAGAGGTGCAAAGGCATGACACAGAAATTTTGTGAAGAAAAGGTTTGCCTTCCAGAAATGGAAGAGAACATGTACTTCTGTGGCCTAACCCTGATAGGCAAAAAAGAGGTGAACACAAAATAGTTGCCAAAGGGTGATTTATAAAAACAAGACATTTCAAGAAGCATCTTCAGGAAGGGTAGTTAATAAACAAAAGGTGTGAAAAACACTATTCTTTAAAGCAGTGGTTCTTAACCTTTGTTACTCGGATGCTTTTGAAGTGCAAATCCCAGAAACCCTAGTCAGGACAGCTGGTGGTGAAGGCTTCTGGGAGTTGCAGTCCAAAACTCCTGAGTAACCCAAGGTTAAGAACCAGTGCTTTAAAGTACGAAAATAACAATAATAAAATCAAGTGTGAAAAATCAATAAAAATAGGCACTGTGTAAAATTATTAAGGTTTATTAATATTATTAAGGCTGACATTTCTTAAAAGTACTATTAGTAGTAGTTTTATTGAACAGATAATTGCCAAACAGCCATCCACACTTCTGCCTAAATCTGGATGGGTGTCATTTGTAATAGCCTAGTATTTTCAAACTGCTCAATATAGTCAAGTCCATGTTCTGAATGCAATCCAAAACATAATACAGTGGTGCCTCGCACAACGATTGCTTCATACAACGATGAATTCACACAGCGATGGGTTTTTTTGAGAAATTTCCCCCATCGTTTAACGATGTTCTCTATGGGGGAATTTCACTTAACGATGTCCCTTTTTGCTCATTTAAAAGTGTTTTAAAATGTTTGAAACCTGTTTTAAATGCTTGGATTCCATAGTGCACCTTGTGAAACATGTGCAAACTTAATTTGGTTTTGTTCTGAGTCTTCATTAATTTTTGATGATTTTTTTAATTTTCCCCATTTAAATCAATTGAATGGACAGTTCAATTCATTTAAATAGGGAAAACAAAAAATCACCAAAAATTAAGGACGACTCAGAACAACACCAAATTAAGTTTGCATAGGGTTCAGGAGGTGGGCTAACAATTGCAAGCATTTAAAACCTGTTACAAACATTGTAAGACACTTAAAAATGAGCGAAAAGGGACATCGGAAAAGACTTCAAAAGCACTGAAGCCGGCTTCAGTGCTTTTGAAGCTCTTCCGTTTTCGCTCATTTTTAAGGGTCTTACAATGTTTGGAACAGGTTTTAAATGCTTGCAATCGTTAGCCCACCTCCTGAACCCTATGCAAACTTAATTTGGTGTTGTTCTGAGTCGTCCTTAATTTTTGGTGATTTTTTGAATTTTCTCTCAATGGAATGCATTGGACGGAAAGTTCAATACATTCCAATGAGAGAAAATTCAAAAAATCACTAAAAATTAAGGACGACTCTGAACAACATCAAATTAAGTTTGCATAGGTTTCAGGAGGTGGACTAACCATTGCAATCATTTAAAACAGTGTCCAAACATTGTAAGACACTTTTACAGGAGCGAAAAAGGACTTCGCAAAGGCATTGAAATGTATTGAGTCGGCTTCAATACATTCCAATATAGGAAACATTGTTTCACTCAACGATGTTTCCTATGGGGATTTTCACTGAACGATGGCAATCTGTTCCAATTGGAACGGATTAACCAGTTTTCAATTCATTCCTATGGGAAATGGTGTTTCACAGAACGATGTTTCACACAACGTTGATTTTTTTTGGAACCAATTAACATTGTTGTGTGAGGCACCACTGTACTTGCTGTGGAAAGGTTAACACAAAAGCTATATAACGCATGCACTGCAAAGGCAAGTATAAGAGCATAAGAAGTTGCCTTAGATCAGATCAAAGAGTTTGCATGTAAAGCCCAGTATATTTCTTATTCACAGTGGCTTAACTCAGTGGTTCTTAACCTTTGTTACTCGGATGCTTTTGAACTGCAACTCCCAGAAACCCCAGTCAGGACAGCTGGTGGTAAAGGTTTCTGGGAGTTGCAGTCCAAAACTCCTGAATAACCCAAGGTTAAGAACCAGTGGCTTAACTGATCTTTTTAAATGGGGGTGCCAGAGAGTATGTCTGGTATTTTCTGAATATAGAGTGTGTTCTCTGCTGCTAAGCTCTTGGACAATTATTAATACATGACTCCGTTATTGTTACAGTGTGCTATAAGTATTGGAGAATCCGGTTAATTTCATTTATAGTTAGCTGAGTATCAGGTACAAACAACTGTGCAGAGAAAGCATAAGAGAATGGATTACGTAGGTCTCAGTAGCCCACCCCTTTTCATAGTAACTAGTATGGTAACTGTATGTGTTAAAATCACTTTGAAAGCATTTTAATTGGAAAAGAATGTATCTTTACTTACAGTTGCTGCCTATAGTAGAAAAACAGGAAAAACATATTGCAACATGTGGAAGAGACCACTCTCTGCTTTCTGCATGTTTGGAATTTAGGAAAGGGCTGGGCAAGAGGGATTCTAACTAGCAAACAAACAGGAAGAGGGGAGGGGCAAGCCAGAACTGGGGGAAAGAACTTTATCAATAGGCTAGTGGGAAAGGAGGATTCCCTTTTGGTCTTTAAAGCCTCATCTCCTCCTGATAACTAGTGTTAGAAAGTATGCAATGTTGTTATTATCTTCAACAGTAAAGGACTTATTGAGAATACCCGGAGACTTTAATGCAGAGATGAACGATTGTTACCCTCCAGATGTTGGACTGGAGCTTCCATCAATTTTAGCCAGTGTTTCCAATGGTGAAAGACCAAGGCAACTGCAGCGGAGAAACCTGTGTAGGGTCACAGTTGCCTTCATTAATGCCATAAGTCAAGCTGATGTAATAGATCTTGTCTCATTAACTTTCCCAGGTGTGCATTTGCACCGTGCAGCCCCACTAATTTCTCAGTATGGTGCTGTATCTGCCAGCAAAGAAATCCTGGCAACCCCAGTCAATGAAATATTGGGAATTAAGGGAAGTGAGAAGAAGCCCAGCAGGAAGAGGTAGTAGTTGTCAGCAGAGAGTGTCAACAAAGGAACTTGAGATAAACCTCCATCCAGTTCCTGTTAGCTATGTTTTAGGCAGCCAAACCTGAGGAGGCGGCTGCAGCCACAGTACTAGTGCCCCGACAGGCGGCAGCCCAGGCTCCGGAGCAGCTGGTGGTGGCGGGCCGGCTGAGCAGGTAGTGGCAGGGTTGGGCATGACTGGAGGTGGATCCGGAGTGGGGTCTGGAGGCACCTTTGTGCCTGAGATTCCTGCTTTCGCCTCCACTTCCACCGCTGCTGCCTCTGCCGCCACCACCCGCCAGCTGGGGTTTTTATTTATTTATTTTTGCAGTTTGGGCTCTCGGGCTCAAAAAGGTTTGCCATCACTGCCATAAGGCAAGTTTTTATTGGCATAGTATTTGGTTCTGTAGGCACAGAAAGAACACTGTCATCTCTACGCTGTGGTCAAGTGCAACTGGGACAAGTGGTTAGATTTAGTTAAGTAAATACCTGTCATGCTTTATCAATTTGAAATCCTCATCTTTTTTAAAGTTGCATTTTCAGACTCCTTTTTTGTGTGTAGTTGTATTTAAGGCAGAGTAGCTTTGTGTTAAGTAGTCTAAAGGTGATCGTATTTTGTACAGTAAATGTACTTTAAATGTAAAAATAAGTATGTTGTGTGCACATGCTCAGACAGGAGGGAAACTTTAATCTTATATTGCATTTGGTCATTCAGCTGTTTGTCAACAGGAGTGATTTCTTATGATCAACAGTACAGAATTTCTGTGTTGATATTGGTGGCAGCCTGTCTGTCTATATAGGAAGTTGTTAGCCATAGAGTTTTTTTGTCTTCAGCTTTGTGAGTCAATAAAAGGTCACTTTGTTGAAAGAAAGAAAAATGGTGTTAGAAGCAAGTGAAGCAGTATGGACATGAAAGTTGCAGGAAATAGATAAGCTTTGCTGAGACTTTAGTGCAGAGTGGGTAACTTCAGTTCGTTAATGTCATGGCCCTAGAACCTACCATAACTGCTACCAAATTTTGGAAGCAAATTGCACTCTGAAATGTTCGTCATAAATATAGATGGAAAAGCCATTTTAAAAGGAGGAAATGCTTGCTTTAAAGGAGTTTTCCTAATATGCTGCTGAATTTGGGCAGCAAACAATCAAATAAACTATTTTTAAAGCCTTTAATACAAGGAGGAAATTTTTGTTTTAGTAGTTTTCCACCACATTTTGGCAGCATGGTTGGACCACAAAAACAGCCTTGGGAGCCATGTGCAACTTAAGAGAGTGTTGGTGACATTGCTATAGAGTTGAAGAAGGCGGCAACAAAGGAGACAAAAGTTCTGAGGCATCATTAGGGTATAGGAAAAAGCATGGCATGAAATAATAAGAGAGCCAAGGGAAGCTGGAGTATTGTCTGACTCAAGCAGTTAAAGAGAGTAGGAATCATGGATTTGTGAAGTCTGTGCCTAACTCCTGTACCTTCAGGAGGTGCTAGCAGCAAGGTCTGCTAGTCAGGTTTTTGCTTATTGTGGCAGGGGAAACACGTGGCTGAAATTCCTCTATGGAACTATGACAGTTTTTAAAAGGAGTTTAATCTGCAATTAAACATAAAGCAGACTTGCATTCATGGACCACATTTGCTGGCAGAAGACGGAAGGAGAAACTATTTTTTCTTTATTCTGGATCTCAGATCTGTGGCCCTACAATACGAATTGAACTGAATTGTATTATCCTGGGTCTCCCAAGGGAATTGGAAGACCACACAGAGCATTGTGGGAGGTGATGCAACAGAGTTTAGAGGGGAGAGGGAATTGATGAAAGTCATCTTCTCTCTTTTCCTTCAGTGGAAGCCTGTTTTGGATTGGAGTTGCTTGTGGAGATGAAAGAAACTTTCTGTTTAGGGAACATTAGTCAAAAGTTCAAGCCAGTGGAGGTTGTTGTAACAAAACAGTCTTTTGTAGTCAAATATAATTTTCAAGGTGACAATTAGATTCTAAAGCTGTGGAATTAAAAAAAAGTATGAGCCCCTGATTTTGTTATGATTATACCCTCAATGTATTCGCGAAGGCTTTCACGGCCAGGATCTAATGGTTGTTGTGGGTTTTTCGGGCTCTTTGGTCATGTTCTGAAGGTTGTTCTTCCTAACGTTTCGTCAGTCTCTGTGGCCGGCATCTTCCAAGATGCTGGCCACAGAGACTGGCGAAACGTTAGAAAGAACAACCTTCAGAACACGGCCAAAGAGCCCAAAAAACCCACAACAACCATTATACCCTCACTTTATCACTACTGTTTTGCTAAGTATAAAGACTTCACCACTGAATAATCACAAATTCAACTGAAATGCCGAAATAAATGTAAAATAAATGAGAACTGAAATTACAGTATTGCATTATCATAGAGTAAGGTTGCTGTCTTCGTCATATGTTCCTTGGAGTAAGTCTTATTGAGCACAGTAAAATTTTACTGCAAATAAAAATTTATAGGATTGTACTGTAAATGACTCAAAAAGCCCAGTCTAATTTTTCAAAAGAAAATACTTTCCTACTATACTTTTTCTTCAGTTTCCTGATGCCTTTTGCAATTTTGTTTTAAAAATAACTTTATTTCTCATATTCTAGAGAGTAGCCCCTTTTGTCCTTCTTTCTTTTCATGCTTTCCCTTCCTTTTCTGGCCACTTGAGAAAGTGCTAAAATCAGGTATATATGCTGTAACTCTAAGAAAGAATGAACAAATTATTTAGTTTTTCATTTCCACTTTATGTTTTGATTCTGAAATATTAGGACCTGATGCTTCTATTTTTAAAAAAGAAGAAAGAAAAGGCATCAATAATTAATGATTTCTGGGTTTCGTTGTAGTTTTTTTAGCCATATAGTACTCATCTCTGTGCTCAAGCAGCAGTATCTGGTAGATAATAAATTATATGACTCTTTTATATGTACAGTGGTGCCTCGCTTAACGGGCGCCCTGTTTAATGACGAAATCGCATAGCAATTAACTTTTTGCGATCACTTTGCGATGTTCCCCATGGGGAAAAATCGCTTTGTGATGATCGGTACCCTGTTTCGCTTACCGATCATCACAAAGCGATGATTTTTTTAACAGCTGATCAGCGGTTCCCAAATGGCCGCTGGGTAAAAAAATGGCCACTTGCTGTTTTCTGGGACGGATTCCTCGCTTACCGGGCAGCGAAAATGGCTACCATAGAAGATTTTTGCTTAAAGGTGAGTCTGAAGCCCATAGGAACGCATTGAAGGGATTTCAATGCATTCCTATGGGCTTCTTAATATTGCATAGCAACGAAATCGCTTTGAAGCAATTTTTGCTGCACCGATTATCGTCGCTATGCGAGGCACCACTATATAGCCCAGAGGTATAAAATAATCTGAAATTATATTAACAAGACAAAATATCAGTAAAGATGAACATTTTCCTCCTTCATTGTCAAAGATATTTGCATCCATTTTTACAAACGTGAAATAATACATATGCCCAGTGATCTAAAAAGTAAAACATACTGCTTAATTCAAGTTGTGCAAAAATAAGTTTGTTCAATATATTTCAGGGTTTCCTTTTCTAATTAATCTTTTTAGAACTTGCCTTATCCAAGAATGTGTGGTTTCGAAATTCAGTTCTTGAACTACACAGGTAAGATTAATGAAGTATTCAGTGAATAATCTTTTCTTTGCAATCAAAGTGTTGGGTTTTATTTATATTTAAATAAATAAGCCAGCACTTTGATTGCAAAGAAAAGATATTTATATTTAAAATATTTTTATCCCACCTTTCTTCTTAAAAAGAACCCAAGGTGGCTTACATAATTAAAAAGACAATATTTAAAAACTAAAAACAGTAGCACAACAATCCATTCGAAAAGCCCTCTCAGACCACCAGTTATTAAGGGAAAGCCTACCTGGAGAGAAAGATCTTTGCCTGATTGGGGAAGGACAGCAATGATGGGGTCAGCCTAGCTTCCTGTGGGAGGGAGCGCTAGTGTTTGGGAGCAGCAACAGAGAAGGCCCTTTCCTGGGTCCCCACCAAGCACACCTGTGAGGGTGGTTGGCCTGAGAGAAAGGCCTTCCCTGGTGATCTTAAGGTCTGGGCAGGCTCATAGAGGGAGATACAGTTTTTAGATAGCTTGGCCACAAGTCATTTAGGGCTTTATAGGTTAAGACCAGCACTTTGATTTGTGCCCAGAAATGGATTAGCGGACAGTGAAGCTGTGTAGTGGGGGGTGGGTGTCATATGATCTCTGTAACCAGCCCCAGTCAACAATCTGGCTGCTGTATTTTGGACCCTCTGGAGTTTCCAAACACTTTCCAAACATAGCCCCACGTAGACAATGTTGCAGTAATCCAGTCAAGATACAACCAGGGCATGTGTCAATGTGGCCAGATCAGCCCTCTTAAGGAAGAGGTGCAGCTGGCACACTAGCTTTAACTGTGTGAAAGCAGTCCTGGCCACTGCCAAAAGCTGGACATCCAGGCTCAGAGATGAATCCAGGAACACCTCCAAGCTGCATGCCTGTGTTTTCAGAGGGAGAGTAACCCCATCATAGGCTGCAACCCTATTCCTTGATCTAATTTTCAAATGACCAGGAGCATCTCTGTCATGTTTGGATTTTCAGTTTATTCACCCTCATCCAGTCCACCCTCACTGACACCAGACACTGATTTAGAACTGAAACGGCTTCCTTGGCTTTAGATGGGAAGGAGAGAGAGTATGTGTTTGGTGTCATCAGCATACTGGTGACACTGAACCCCAAAACTCTAGACAACCTCTCCCAGCAGTTTCATGTAAATGTTAAATAGCGTAGAGGACAAAAGATCCCTGAGGGGCACCACCAGCCAAAGGCCGGGGTATTGAACAAGAGTCCCCCAGCACCATTTGCCGGGTTCTCACGTCCAGGAAGGACTGGTGTCACTGTTAAACAGTGCCTCCAAGTCCCATTCCCATTCCAGAGAGAGGGCCCAGAAGGGTACTACAGTCGATGGTATCAAAAGCCACTGAGAAGTCCAACAGAACCAACAGGGACACATTCCCGCTGCCCAATCCCAGCATAGGTCATCCACAAAGGCGACCAAAGCAGTCTTTGTCCCATAACGAAGCCTGAAGCCAGATTGAAATGCATCTGGATACTCCGTCTCATCCAGGAACCTCTGGAGCTGAGAAGCCACAACCTGCTCCAGCACCTTGCCCAAGAATGGGATATTAGAGACTGGCCACTAATTATCTTGTTCTGTGGGGTCCAAGGAGGGCTTATACTAATAATCCTACTGTGTCAGAAAAAGTTTGAATATTAATAGTCCGAATAAAATGTTCTTTACCAGCGCAAAACTAAATTCCTTCTTGCTTCTTTGATCTCTATGTTCTTCATGGCCTATGTGAATCACACACTTGGGGTTAGTTCTGTGCCTGTGCAGAGGTCTTCTGATCATTCTAGAGCAGGGATCTCCAAGCTACGGCTTGTGGGCCACATCTGGCTGGCCTTGCCTTTTTATCCAGCCTGGGCATAGGAAGAGGAGGGAAGGGGGCCCCAAGCAATCTCCCACCCCAACTGTCTTTGTAAACGGTCTCCCTTCCCTCCTCTTTCTATGCCCTGACAGATATAGGAAGAGGAGCGAAGCCTGATAGAAGCGATCCCCCACCTCCACTGTCTTTGCAAAGACCATGGTGATGGTGGATTGCTTAAAGCAGGCTTCACTCCTTTTCCTATCCCCACTCGGGCATAGGAAGAGGTGGGAAGGGGGACCCGAGCAGGGGTGGGGGGTTGCTTGGGTCCCCCTTTGCTTCTTCGGCCCTTGAAAACATGTAAAATATATGATGTGGCCCTCACACTGAAAAGTTTGGAACCCCCCCCCCCCCGGTTTTAGAGCTTCAGCATGCCAGAATGATCCCTCTTAGCGTGCATGCTCTGCTTATCTTACAGAGTCGCTCAATCTGTAAAAGAGTATGTGGATGCTGGCATCCTATAGTTAATCTCTTAATGCCACAAACTTTTTATTTATTAGATTTATATACTGCCCCATTATTGTGAAGTACTATTCTAGACCAGTGGTTCTTAACCTTTGTTACTGGGATGCTTTTGAACTGCAACTCCCAGAAACCCCAGTCAGGACAGCTGGTGGTGAAGGCTTCTGGGAGTTGCAGTCCAAAACTCCTGAGTAACCCAAGGTTAAGAACCAGTGTTCTAGACAGTTTACAATATATGGATTAAAAAAGCACATAACAATAGCACTAAAACCAAAGTCAATCAACAAACATGCTGCAAGAAGCAAACAGAAATCATGGTTCCTTCAGCACATCCTTTGAGTGGTACCAAAACACAGATGCTCATAGATCCACCTAATTTGCCTGTAGGATTATCCCCAAACCAGTGTCCAGTTGTAGGCCTCTTCAGTGGGTCCTTCAGTGCACAGCTCTACATAAATTCATTAATTCATAAATATCTGGCCTACTTTCCTGACAACATTCTGAAAATAATTTACAGCAGAAATATAAGTAGTACAGTGTAAAAACTCAGTTTCACAGTCAAATGAAACAAGAGTTGACATTTTACAACAGTGGTTCCCAACCACCTATAATGCAAAAGCATGTTTAAAAAGTAGTCATTGACTTACTGTCTATCTAAAGTGGCTAACTGAGTGAATGTTATATTTCTGATGAGAATATGTTCAGGACAAGGAGCCAGAAGAAAAATGGATCTGCCAGTAGACTACAGTTTCCTCTCCGATGGTAGTATTGTCTGCAGACAGGTTTCATTCCTGGATCTTGAAATGTAGGAGTCTGGCACACATTGAATTTGGGCCCAGACACTTGCACTAACTGGTGAAGCTTTTGTAATACTGATGATATTTGGATTTGAGAAGTGAGCCTTACAGCCCTTTCTCTTAAGTGTGTGGTTTGATTTCATTTTTTTCCTGTAGCTCATATCATAGTTTGTATCTGTATTGGTGAACTATGATTTGCAGTTGCCCTCCAGACTAGAACTGGAAAATAATCTCAAATAATTGGGTTCTAATTTTGATTTGAAGAACAGGTTAAAATCATGGGTTACTATGGGCTGATAAATATACTGTACAGGAAAACTTTATATTTTGTCATGTAAGCTATTTTTATTTTAAACCACCTGATCATATGCTTTATTGTTTACATAGACATAATCTAGTCAGATCCAAATCCAGTAACAGGAGACATTACACTGCACAAAATGTGTTCTTCAGCAAGTTTTCCTTGATTAGCTGCTGGACAATGCAAATATGAAGAAAGTTTTTCCATGGATACTTTATGCTCCTGGATGGATATTCAAGACAGAAATGCTCCCAGCCAGTTTGCCACAAAAGTTTGTGCTATTATTTCTCTGCTTTGCCCAAATATGATTTCTCTTTAATTTCAACAGAAAACATTCAAGTAACGGTTTACAGTGTCTGTAGTTGAGTATTTTGTCTTAATACGACACATTTGATGCTGAAATGTTGTTGGATGTAGTCAAGTATTACTTATTCCAGTTTCATCACAGACTACCAGATTTGCCAGTATTAAACATTTCATTGACACTATTTCTTCTGGGCCATAAATTGTTTCCCTTTAATTTTGCAATAGGCTTAATCCTGCATTTTGAAGAACTGTCAGAAGGGGCAGGTCTTGACTTGACCTAGTCAACCTGGTTTTTAAAGCTTTGGCATATGAAGTTCATGCTAGAAGTTTTTGATTGGCATTTTTGAAGATACAGTTTACCATTCAATGTATGTAATTTATTTATGTCACATTGATCTTTAATGTAACTAACCATTATGTTCTTGAATTTCTTGTATAAAATTAACATGAAAAGCAATCTTTAACACAATGGACTGGAACTAGGGGAAATGCTCACCAAGTAGAGTTGGTGAAAGCTAACTTTACTGTGTGGCAGACCCCTGCCCTCATCCCTGGAACAAGTTTTCCCAAGGATCAAGCAATGCTGCTGAACAGAGCAAGCTGAGTTGGTAGGGAGAATCTATCGGGTTAGTTTCTCCATTACATGCTGTCCAGGCTCCTGCTTTGCGGTCATCACTATGTAGGAAAATTATTTGAAGCTTAAGAGAGCTTGTTAGGAATCTGCCACAATGGAAGGTCAATTTTCTTCAACCCATTTACATGTAGTTTTCTCTGGATCCAGTCCATTAACCAGGAAGAAAATGCTGTCGGGTTTAATTGTGCATTACCTTGAATAAATGTGTATGTAACTTTGTACTCTTACCTAAGTTTGTACTCTTACCTAAAACGCTACACTGCAGCTAAAACTGTGCTCACGACCTGGGGTTCAAATCCCAGGTAGCCGGCTCAAGGTTGACTCAGCCTTCCATCCTTCCAAGGTCGGTAAAATGAGTACCCAGCTTGCTGGGGGGGGCAATGTGTAGCCTGTATAATTAAATTGTAAACCGCCCAGAGAGTGCTTGTAGCGCTATGGGGCGGTATATAAGTCCAAAAAAAAAAAAAAAAGCAGTAACTGTGTAAATAAGGGAAAGTAACATAAATTCTCTGGTAACTAATTCATAGGGCATCTTACATTCTGTGCAAAGTTGGCAGTTAAAGCTTATAATCAGGATTTACAGGAACAAAATGAAAGAAACGGATTGTACTAATAATGCAAATCGTTATCATTGTAGAAAACTAAATGACAATGGAATCTGCTGCAGAGAACCAACAGAGTGGAGATGCAGCAGTTACAGAGCCAGAAAACCAACAGATGACGGTACAGGCGCAGCCACAAATTGCAACATTAGCCCAGGTAATATTCTGTTCGGCAAGGTGTCCTGTGTGTGCTGTTTTCTAAACTCACACATTCCCAATGTTCTTTTCCCCCCCCCAAAGATATATCCCTCCCTCAACTTTGTTTTTTAAATGGGAGTATCTCCCCATGCAGATTATGCAGATCTCCCTGATTAGTTAGGCACTTAGCTTGGCACATACAAAATTGGGAATGACATCAGTACATTTGCAAAATTTCCTTGTTCTCCCTTTTTACAGAAGTGCAGAAAGTTTCACTCGGGGAGATGATTATTATCAAGGGCAGTTAGGAACAGCTGGGCCAGAGTGCAGTTCAACTGCAGATACTGAGTTGTCAGGCAGACACTTGCCACAGTGCTATCTTGATACCAGACGTAACCAGAGGGAGGACTTGGCTAGGGTTTTACGGGTAATGCTTCCATCTGTCTATACACTACAGTGTTTCCCAGAAAATAAGACAGGGTCTTATATTAATTTTTGCTCCAAAAAACGCATTAGGGCTTATTTTCAGGGGATGTTTTATTGTCATGTCATCTTCTGGTTGCTGTACAATGCTGCACAATGGTGGAGGGTGGGGTTTCACTTAACTAGGGCTTATTTTTGGAGTAGGGCTTATATTACGAGCATCCTGAAAAATCATACTAGGGCTTATTTTCAAGTCAGGTCTTATTTTGGCGGAAACAGGGTACTGCCAGTTTTAAATTAAAGTGCAGCAACAGCTGCTATGCACTTTTCCCGCCCACGTTTGTCCTATAGCTAAGTCAGACTTACCACTACCAAATGTCCATTCAGTGCTGGAACAACAAATCACCGTTATAGTTGATGTATGTTACAAGGCTAACGTTTCTCATGGAATCTGAAAAAGTTCAATGCTACTGCAGTTTGTTTATTTATTTATTTATTTGATTTGATTTGATTTGTATCCCGCCCATCTGGTCAAATAGACCACTCTGAGCGGCTTCCAATAAAAGGAACATATACAATAAATAATAGTAATATTACAAACAGACTGACATATATGAGAATAAAGGAAATAATAAATAAAGAAGAAAATTAGGTATTGACAGGAGGGAAGGCCTGGACATACAACCATGTTTTTAATTGGCTCTTAAAAGTGCCCAGCATAGGGGCCACCCGAATTGCCAGAGGAAGGTTATTCCAGAGGCGAGGAGCCACTGCCGAGAAGGCCCTATTTTGTGTTCGTTCATTCCGGGCCTCCCTCGGCGTTAGGCTCCTCAGCCTCACCTCCTGGCTTGAGCGGGTGATCTGGGCAGATCTAGGTGGGAGGAGGCGTTCCGCCAAGTATCGAGGTCCTAAACCATTTAGGGGCTTATATGTAAGCATTAACAGTTTGAAGTTGATGCGAAAACGGATGGGCAGCCAATGCAGCATGGCCAGAGTAGGAGAGTTATGTTGATGTTTTCTCACTCCCGTGAGGAGTCTGGCCGCCGCATTCTGCACCACCTGGAGTTTACGCGTCAGCTTCAAAGGGAGCCCCACGTAGAGCGTGTTACAGTGGTTTAATCTGGAGATTACAAGCGCATGTACTAAGGTAGTGAGCGCCCCCGTGTCAAGGTAAGGACGCAGCTGGGCAATCCGCCAAAGGTGGAAAAAGGCGGTGCGGACCACTGACGCCACCTGCGTTTCCATGGTGAGTGTCGGGCCCAGGTGTACCCCCAGGCTGCGAACCCCACTCTTTGCAGCCAGGATCACCCCCCCCAAATGAGAGTCACCCAAGCTGCCAGCAACAGGAGCGCCCACCCTCAGAACTTCCGTCTTGTCCGGGTTCAGCCACAGCCCGTTCTCCTGCATCCACTTCAGTACAGCCTCCAGGAAGCGCTGGAGGGACAGGACGGCATCACCTGCAGTTGGTACAAAGGAGATGTAGAGCTGAGTGTCATCAGCATATTGATGACATGACGCTCCACACCCCCTGATGACCGCACCCAACAACCTCATATAGATGTTAAACAGCATTGGGGAGATAGTCGACCCCTGTGGAACCCCGCAATTGAGACTCCACGGGGCCAAGACACTCTCCCCAAGCTGCACTCTCTGGGGGCGGTCCTCCAAGAAGGAACAGAGCCCGGCCAGTGCCAGGCCGCCGATTCCCAGCTCGGAGAGCCTCCCCAGGAGGATACCGTAGTCAATGGTATCAAAGGCCGCTGAGATGTCGAGGAGGACCAGCAGGGACACTTTACCCCTGTCAGCCTCCCCCAACAGGTCATCACACAGGGCGACCAATGCCGTTTCTGTACCATGACGCGGCCTGAAGCCCAACTGAAATGGATCCAGGGCCTCTGTTTCATCCAAGTGCGCCTGGAGCTGGTCAGCCACCACCCTCTCAACCACTTTGCTTAAGAAAGAAACATTGGCGACGGGCCTATAGTTGCCAATTTCGTCCGCCGCCAAATTAGGTTTCTTTCTGATGGGCCTGATGAGTGTCTCCTTGAGGGCAGATGGAAACCTGCCCTCAAGGAGAGGCCCATTAATTATTACAGTGGCCCATTCCGTTGTTATAGGCCTGGCTGCTTTGATTAGCCAGGCCGGGCAAGGGTCAAGGGAGGAGGTGGTGGCACGACAACGATCAAGCGCCTTGGCCGCAGAATCAGGCGTGACAGGCTGAAAGGAATTGAAAGTCACCGGGCAAGACGGAGCGCTGGACATATCTGCTCGACTCACTGTATTCAAAAAAGGAGAGAGGTCCCGGCGGATGGCCTCCACTTTCGATTTAAAAAATGTTGCAAACTGGTCCGGTGAAAAACTAGGGGGAGGCCCATCACTCAGACCAGTTCCAGATAGGTCGCGCACTATACGGAATAATTCCGCCTGCTGGTTGGACGCTTCGCTTATCCGGTTAGCGAAGTATGCTTGACTGGCAGCCTTTACCTTAGCCAGGTAAAGGTTAGTAGCAACCTTGACAGCTATCCAATTATAATCCGTCGGGTCTTTTCTCCATTTGCGATCTAGCCGTCTCCTAACCCGCTTCAACACCCGGAGATCCTGGTTGAACCAGGGTGCTGTCCGAGCTTTACGACGGAGAGGGCGTTTAGGCGCGATCGTATCAATAGCCCTGGTTGCGAAGGTGGACCAGTTATCAACCAGAGCCTCAACAGGAGTGCTAGCCAGGTCAGCCGTAACACCTCTCATGGCTTCCTGGAATCCAGCAGGATCGAGTAGCCTTCGAGGGCAGACCATGACAATAGGTCCCTGCTCCCTACGAGGGGGGAGAGCCACTGTGAGGTTACATTTTATCAGGTGGTGATCTGACCATGACAAGGGGACCGACACTAGGTCAGCCACCATCAGACCACACTCGTTCCAACTGGTGGAAAAAAACAGGTCCAATGTGTGGCCACCCACGTGGGTAGGACCGTTGACATGTTGGGACATGTTCAAGGAAGCCATGGTTTCCAAGAACTCAAGAGCTGGCCCCGAAGCCTGTGCCCCCATATGCACGTTGAAATCACTGAAGACCAGAAGCCTCGGGGATCCCAACAGTGCCACGGAGACGAAGTCGGCCAGCTCCGGAAGGGAAGTGGCTGGATTGCGGGGAGCGCGGTAACCCAGCAAAATCCCAATACCATCCTTGGCCCCAATCGACACGTGGAGAGCCTCTAGACCCGGTTTTACCACCGAGAAACACCTGGTAACCTCCAAGCTGGATTTATAAACAATGGGTACTCCCCCCCCCGCCCCTCCAGTCTACCCTGGTGCTGAACAGCATAACCGGGCGGACAGATGAGAGCAAGGGGGGGACCCCCGTCTCCACCTATCCACGTTTCGGTTATGCATGCCAGGTCTGCATCCTCTTCCAGGATAAGATCTTAAATCAACTGGGTTTTGTTGGATACGGACCTGGCGTTCAGAAGTGCCAGGGTTAGAGTGGAGGGCTGACTGGGCTGGCTACCTCGATACTGAGGGTTGGTCACAGTCTCAGAACGATGAACAGCCTTCCAGCATCTGTTCATCATTCTACTGACATGAGCAGGGACAGTGCCAACGCCATATCTCCCTCTGCCCGTGATCACAGGGATGTTAAAAGGCCCCTCGCTGGGAAAACAGGCCTTCCACTCCATATCAAAAGGAAAGAAACAGAAAACAAATCCTAAATAATAACACAGATAAACAAAAGTGCAAAAGGCAATTACAACATTATACAATATTAAAGTTAAAAAGAAAAAAAATCCCTATACAATATTATTGTTAGAAATCACCATACAAAACCCTTATATAAACTTAACTTTAAAGGGGGAAAGGAAAGGGGGGAAAAAACCACCACACGTAGACCAGGTCTGTCTGCTCCCTCCTCGCAACCTTGTCCTTTTAAGTTTTGCTAAACTTAGTGTTGCTGATGTTATTTCAAAAGCTGTTAAGTGTAATATTAGTAGCAAGGGCGGAGCCAGGTTGAGGATGTTACTCAAAAATTGCCTCAAATAGTTCTCAATAATGAGCATGGGCAGCATCACAGACAGAGAAGTCCTGATAGCGAAATGTTCACTCCCCGGGTTTTTCTTTTTCTTTTCCCTTCCTTGTAAGGGGAGTGAGGCGTCTTTGTGAGTGACCCAAGGGGAACAAAGTGGGCGGACTAGCCTTAGAAGGGAGGCTGTCTTTAAGGAGACCAACATGGCGGCCGCGCTGTGAGACAGCTCTTCCTGTTCCCGGACACCCAAGATCTTCCTCTTACAGTATAGTCCCAGAACTGGTCCCCAAGGCTTAAGATGGTCCGTTTCCCCACACCAACAGACAGATATTAACAAGGGGCGCGCTCGAACAGCCTCCGGGTCTCGTCGGGGGGGGTGCGCCTCACCAACAACCACCGGAGCTCATCAAGGAGGGGGGGCGCCTCAGCCGGAGCCTCCAGATCACGTCAGGGGGAGGGAGCCGCTCCAGCAGCCTCCGGTCTCGTCAGGGAGGGGGGCGCCGCTCCAACAGCCTCCGGGTCTCGTCGGGGGGGGTGCGCCTCACCAGCAACCTCCGGAGTTCGTCAGGGAGGGGGGGCGCCTCAGCCGGAGCCTCCAGATCGCATCAGGGAGGGGGGCGCCGCTCCAGCAGCCTCCGGTCTCGTCAAGGGGGGGCGCCTCACCAACAGCCTCCAGATCTCGTCAGGAAGGGGGAGGCGGGCGCCACACACACCAGCAACTCTCCGGGAGTCGTCAGGGAGGGGGGCACCGCTCCAGCGGCCTCCAGGTCTCATCCAAGAGGGGGGAAGCAACACGCCAGCTACTCTCTGGGTCTTCTCCCTTCCAATGACATTCTCCGCTGGCGATGGGTCCCCCAGGGCTGAGGAACTACCTCCTGTGGTGAGGCTCTCCGAGCCACGGAGCTCCGCAGAAGCTGGAAAACTAATGAAAACTCCACTTCCAGCCCTGCGTTCGAGCTCTGGCTCTAACCCCACAGACCCGCGCTCAGCACTCAGCCCGGCAGCCCTCATCAAGGGAGCGAGGGGGGGAGAATGAAAAAGAGAACAGACCTGGAGAAAGGGAGAGAAAGGAAGAAAAGCGGAGGCAAAGTGAAAGGCAAGAAAGAAAGAAGAAAAAATAAAATAAAAACCAAGAGGCGAGTTTAGTACGTTAATGCTACAAAATGTAGTGTACAACAGTTAAACTCCAGTTGTCCATAGTTCACCTTTCATCTGAGGCAGAACATGGTTGTTACCAGTTCCAGGATCTTAAATTAGCCTCAAACTACAGTGGTGCCTCGACTTACAAACTTAATTAGTTCAGGAAGATGGTTGTAACTCGAAATGATCGTAACTCGAAGCACCATTTCCCATGGGGAATGCATTGAAATGCAATTAATCCGTTCTGACCAAAGGAAACAAAATAATCAAAAATAAAAAATCACTGCTAGACCGGTTGGAAATGCGATTAATCCCTTCCAGCCGAGGGGGGGGGGGCGCGCGCAATCAACCGTGCAAGACCTAATGCAAAGAAAAGAAACCAAAAACCAATCAACCATGCAAGACCCATGCAAATGCAAACAAGACAAAGCAATCAAGCAGATTGTGCAAGATCGGAAATGGGGGGGGGACTGAAAAAGCAAACAAATTCCCCAAGACTCATCGGAAATGGGAGGGGATCCAAAAAGCAAGGAACCCCCCCAAGACCCATCGAAAATGGGGGAGGAATCCAAAAAGCAAGGAAACCCCCTAAGACCCATCACAGCACAGAAACAACCCCCCAGCTCAAAATCACGCTGCAAAAACACCCACAACAGATTTTAAAAAGCAGAAAACAGCACCTTACATTACAAGGCAGCCCGAAGCCTCCCTGCAAACACACACAGTTGCAGGTGGAAGCAAAATTTTGTGGCTGGAGCTGGTAACTCGAAATGGTCGTAAGTAGGGGCGTTCATAAGTTGAGGCACCACTGTATGGTTTAAAATCCTGTTTTATTTCAAAGTTACTAATCTGTTTAGATTAAATGGGAAAATATGGTTAACTTTATTGTTAGCTTTATGTTTTGATTACAGTGTGCTAGAAAAAGAAGAGAGAAGGCAAAAACCTTATAGATTTTCAGAGCTTATTAAGTTAAAGCATGGATTCCCCAAATATATGTTCCCTAACAAAGTATTCTTATTTCACAGCCACTAGTGGTAGTAATTACGTAGAGGTGTAACAATTGGTGCTTTTGGATTAACACTCCCAGAATTCCCCGGGCAGTTTGTCTGAGGAATTCTGGGTTTGGTAGTCTAAAAACACAAATCTACACATCTCTAGTAATGATTATTTTAATAAGTGTTTGTAGGGCTTACTCATTCTTTCTCTAATAAACAGATTAAGACTAAGAAATGGTAATTTTCATACTTCCTGACAAACTTCATGGGTGGATGAGCAGAGACCTCAATGTGAGATTTTCCACTTTCTAATCCAGCCTTGTTAGCTCTAATATGTTAGGCTGCTATTGCTGATTGTTGACTGTCTCTGCGGTAGGATGGAGGACATCTAATACATTTTGTTTTGCAGTTCTCCGTAAAGCAAAATATGTTAAACTAAAATGATGGCTGCATAATACTCATCTCCTAGATAACAAACTATATGCAAATTTTTTCTTGAACTGTCTGAGATCTCACAAGTAGAATTCTTGAATATCTAAGAGGCTTATTCCCATTAAATTATTGTTAATTTTGATTTAATTTTCTGGACTAGAGATAGACAATGAACATAACTATTATTCTTGTACTGTGGGGAGCATACATAATCATTTGCTTTTGTTAGTTGCATCAAAGGAAGACACATATCACTCTTTGCAACCATGTGCTTTTAAAGCAGTTTCTTTCAGGAGCTATTTATTGGCTGAAAAACCATTTTGGTTTATAAAATGTTGAAGGAGGGTGAAATGTTCTATCCAGGTATCTTTGGCTATCATAATTCTGCTGCACAATGGCTAGTATCTTGTTCTGTACTTACACACATCTGAAGTGCCAATTGGGGAAGCTGCTATAACTGTCCAACAAAGTGGAATGCATTCGTTCTGCATGCATAAATTTTGAATAGGATATCTGTCAATGGGGAATAGCATTCTTCTAATGAAGCCGTGCTTTTTACAGTAATGGATCCTATTGTCTCCCTTTCCTAGGTTTCTATGCCAGCAGCTCATGCAACATCTTCTGCTCCTACAGTGACCTTAGTACAACTCCCTAACGGGCAGACAGTTCAAGTCCATGGCGTTATTCAGGCGGCACAGCCATCAGTCATTCAGTCTCCACAAGTCCAAACTGTTCAGGTACATATAAAGGAATTTCAGAACCATGTTATCTCATGAAGTATAGTAGCCTGGGTTTTATTAGTCAGCATAAGTCTAGGGCATGTCCATTTATGTTGTTGAAATATAATTTTAAACATTCCCTTACAGCAACTCTTCTCTCCTGTTTCTTAGATAATCAATAATTTGCTATATAATTATGCTATGTAAAATGAAACAGTGATTTCAAAACAATATGTGCAGGACAGGGCTGGTTTCCTGAGAGCAAAAAATGAATCCTCTGAAATAATTAAATTTGGCTTCATTCTTTTTTAAAAAATTCTTTTTTATCTTGTCCACCTCTATGAAGTATATAAATCAAGAGGAGATTTGCAAAGAACACAAAGCATAGGCAGGATCTAGCATGTTTATAGAAGAAGTACTGTGGTATGGAAGGCTACTTGCTGGAAAAGACCCAGCAGTGTTGTAATGAGCTGGTAAAAATGTATAGAACAGAGAGGTGTTGAAATATAGTTTATTTCACAGAGCAACCAAATGACCAGGGTACAAGGAAGAGGACTTCAGACAAGTAGGAAGGATGGGATTTTCATAATTCAAAAGACATCAAGCCTTTAAAGCCACCTGGAATCCCTGCGGTAGGGACTGGAAGAGGAGAAACCAGAAAGCAAAAGAGATGTCTTTCTATCACCATTGTTGCTTCACTCCACATGGTTCAGCTGGAAAGAATAGGGGAGCATCCCTTCAGTCACTCCTTCCAGGAAGTTCCTTCACTACTCTGTAGGATGGTATTTTGCTAAGAGGCTCTCACTATGGAGTCTAGTGAGTAGTGAGACTACCCTACCCATTTACCACTCGGGTGATTCCCAGGAAGCATTGCAGCTGAGAGGATATTCCCTTCTGTTTCCCATCTACCATATATCTGTGGAGAGAAGCAGAAAATGGAGGTAGAAAATAATCTCTTTTGCCTTCTGGTTTCTCAACTCCCTGTCTAAGAAGTCTGCCTGATGACTTTTGGGACTAGAAGTCCTAGATTTATGGAAATTCCACCAATAACTAGTAGTATATGATGCACAGTTGATTGTCTATACCTTGGAAGAGCAAGCATGGCAGTGGATGGAGCTGTAACCGCATCTCTGTAGGGATGTTTCCCCCAACTTGACAAGACTCAAATATCTTGTGAGATGAGAGAAGGAGCATGTGAAGTGTGCCTGGCATCAAATGATGAGGATTCTTCCTGGTTCAGGTATAAAGCCAGTGATGAGGGCTTTATAACTCTTTCATGTCTTGCTTTACAGTATAACCCTCTACTTTTATACGTGAAACTTTTTGTGGGAAAAGTAGGGAGTGGAAATCAGGCAGTCGTGTTTTTATTCCAGAGCTGCCTTTTCATGATTTCTTGCTGAAAAGACATATGTGTGTATCTGGTCTCAAGACTTAGTGTCTTGAGTGTCTTACATCCTTATATGAAGCATATTGCATGAAAGAGAGAATGTATTTTGATTCGGGCAGGTGCCCATTCATCAGTTTAAACCCCTTTAGTTTAGGAAGTTGCTACTTGTGGTAAAAATAAAAAGAAGTTCTTTGTGGTCTCTGAAACTCACATACGGGAATCTTTCCATACCTGTTCAAAAACCCCTTCTGACAGAAGTTCATCCTGCTCCAATTCCAAGAAAACCTATGGAGGCAACTTCAGTGCCTTCTCCAAAGCTATAGTTAGTTCGACATTGAGGCCTTCTGAACTGACGACTGAATATTGTCATGCGGATTCAGTCTTGCCTTCCTCTGAATCCTCCAAACTCAATTGACACCAGACCCGCAACCCCATTCCCCCTTGGCAGATCCTTCTATTAAGAAACACACAGAAATGCAGCACTTCAACACTGAAATTGAAATCAAAGACATCCTCAAAACCAGCAACTAAATGATCAAAGGATGCTGTAAAACACTACAGTAGAAAACCAAGTGAAAGACAATCTTTCTAGGTTTGCTCCATCTTCATCGAGCATAAGGAAATGTAAATCAGCCACTATTTCTGAGGGAAAAGAAAAACAAGAAATTAGTCTTACCTCACACTCAAAAGTTTCAGATTCTGATGATGACTCCTCAGATAACTCTCCATCTGTTCTGGCTACTGCCTCAGAATCAGATGTCCGGGACACAAATCCACCCTTCCCTTCTGAAGATTTTCAGTCCTACTTTCAGTCTCATAAACTGGAGATCATCACCTTCTTGATCAGATCCAGCATATGATCAAATAAATAAGAACATAACATGGTTACACCTGTACATATTGGCATCTTACCATCCTTACTAGACCTGGGAAAGGAGCCTTGGGCTAAACTGTCCTCCCTACTACCAATATTCAGAAAGGTTAAGAACCTTTATAAAAGTCAAGATGATGCCTCTTTCCTCTCCAAACACCGAATTCAGTCATTGTGGAGGCGTCCCAGATAGGATCAAAGGGAAGGAATAACACTACTCCTATTAACAGGGAAGCCATTAAATAGATATAACTGGCAGAAGGATATATGCATCAGGGAATAAGAATGGACACTTACCAGTCTGCAGTGGGAGCCTACCAGATTTCTGTGGAACAAGATCAAGCCCCTTTTGAGAAGTTTTCTAGAGCACTGGTTCCCAACCTTTTCTGAACCGCAGACCAGTTGGGGGGGTGTCCGTGTACATGGGGGGCAGGGCATCTCCCGTACTCATGGGGGTGCTTGTGGATGGGCGGGGCATACTCACATGCATGTGTGGGTAGGCAGGGCATGCTTGCACAAATGGGGGGTGCAGATGCGCGGGGCATGCTCACGGGGGGCTCGTGTGCATTCGCGGGTTGGAGAGGCACACTCGTGGGTGGGCAGGGCACCAGTGCATGCGGGTAGGCAGGCCGTGCGTGCAGGTGGAGTACGGGGGGAGTGTGTGCAGGGGGGACAGGAGATCTGTCTCCGTGGCCTGGTCCTGCTATGGCTTTTAGCTATTTTTTCTGTAACTGTATAAATATTGGCCAGAATCCTAGTGAAAATTTACACTAGAGTTAAGTATAATTGCATAGACTATAGTGGTGGTTACAACTGGCAAGTGATCAGGAGCATAAATGGCAATTCATTAATAAGTAGCAATTTGGTGCTGTGATTTATACAGTTATGTTTTTGCTAGCATAAACCTATAATAGGATTCTGACCAATACGTTATTTGTTTCAATCACCACATCCGCAGAATGAAATTGTTTTGATAAGGGTAATAGTTTTCCCCTTGTGGATTATGAGTTCTGCAGTTTCTTTTGCTAGTACATCCAGTCATTAAAGCTAAATTTTAGATTTATTCAGTATGACAGATGAAACCCAGGAGAATACAACTGACATGATTGGAATGGAATTTCTAACTACAGTGAAATGAGATAAGAGACAGATAGTAAAAGTGGTTGGTATTTCAAAGAAAAAGATTAAAGACAAGAATGCAGTAGGAATGCTGTAATATTAAGTCAACTGTTTCACAATTCCTCTTGGTTCCATTAAACATTGTACTGTATTAAATAGGAAATGGGCTATATATTTCTAGTCTCTTAAGTTCCTTATGTTCCAAAGGTGAAGGAAGCTATCAAATTTGCTAATATGCATACACATGGAATTTTTGCATTGCTGAAGTGGGGGAAATGCAAACTTTTGCCACTTACTGTACTGGATTGTGCTCTACCGCTTTTAAATGTGTTTTAGTATTGATTTTATTTACCTTTTTTTAATATGATAATTGTTTATTTTTTTAATATTTGTATACTTACTGTCCCTAGCTTTTAAATATTGTCTTTTTAATTATGTAAGCTGCCCCGGGTCCTTTTGAGGAGACAGATGGAGTAAAAATATTTTAAATAAATAAATATTATGTTTTCATATCTGTCAACTAATCAGTACAGCAGTCTATATCTCCTATCTGAAACAAAGTGCTTCTATTGTTTTTGACATCCCCCTTTTTTTCCCCAGAGGTCAGGGTTCATGGAAATCTATACTACCAGATACCAAGTTTGAAAATATTTGAGAATGTCCAAAATGATATTTTCTTAGACTGCAGAGTTTTCTGACCATATCCTAACTACAATCTTTTGCTTGTTAAATATGTTTACAGTGGTAACATTATTGTGCTTTTATACCTAGATCTCTACTATTGCAGAAAGCGAAGATTCACAAGAATCTGTGGACAGTGTCACAGATTCCCAGAAACGCAGAGAAATTCTCTCCAGGCGACCTTCCTACAGGTAGCAATTAAATTTTTGCTACATGCACACAGCAGGTTAACATATAAAGGAGTTGTCAGCAACCCTTAAGGATGCATTCTTGTAATTAGTATCTAGTGGCATGTCAAGCAGAACTCAAGTATGCAGGCTTTTTAATGTTTTCTTACCAGTTTCATTGCTACACAAAATATAAAGCAGGGTTTACAATCATAACATATAAGTGGTGGAGACATCTTGACATCTGCAACAAGCTTATTGATGGTAAACATCATCTGTTCTTTTAGAACAGTCGTTTCCAATGTTGTGTAACCCAGGTGTTCTTGGACTGTAATTTCCAGAAGTTTTCATCACCAGCTGTGTTGCCTGGGAGTTGCAGAAGAATCCTCAGGTCACCCAGCATTGGGAACCATGCTTTAGAAGATGAAGGGGAGCTTCTGGCCCTTGTGTCAAATTTGCCCCCCCCCAAGCCTTCCTTTCAGCAGTTGAATAGACCCATTCCCTGCCAAAATTTCTATCCTCTCAGTTAGTCGGTTGGGGGCCAGAGGGTAGCCTGGCATGTCAAAATATGTAGACAGGTATGGTGCCCATTTTGGCAAATGGCCCCATCTACTGCTATTCCATCACCCCAGTGGGCAGGCCTGTGACTGATTTGACCCATGTACCAAAAATATATTTCTACTCTTCAGTTAGAGCAGCATATTCATATTTTTTTTTCATTTTGGATTATGTTTTTAATAATTGTCTTGGCTCCAAACTATATAGTTTTGCTTTGTGGAGATTTTTGTTTTACAGCAAGGGGGGATATTATTTGTAAAGAAGCTAAATAAGCATTGAGAAGCTTGATGGTTATCTGCCCCTGCCTTCTTCACTCATTCCACTCCTTCCTTTTACTATCATTTCTGCCCTGGAAGGGCATCCCCAAAGGATGAGCTGTGTACATCCTATCTCCCTTCCACTCTTAGAGCTAGTAACTCTTGAAGGCTAGAAGACAGATGATAATGGATAACCCTTTACAATGATGGCACATGAAAGATCTCATTCTCCCTTCTAGTCTCAGATACTCAGATGTTAATTGTTTAGTGTTCACCTATAAATTGGTATTTCTGGCAGGGGTTCCAGTTTTTTCATTTATGTAAAATTCAGGTTTTCATTTTCTATGAATGTCCAACTCTTCCCCCATAATGTCTTTCTGGACCTTGATCATCTTATCTTTTGTCTTTCTACCTAATAATGCAGTTTGGGCTTTTTGATTTTATTTACTTCTCAAATGTAGTCTGGTGCTGTTAGTTTGGTATGGGTGGTGTTTGCTCCCCCACCACTTCATGCATGTGCCCAAGAGCGCACACACACCTGCACCTGCAGGGGGCCCCCACCTTCCTCGGAGGCTCAGCCATCCACAGTCCCAAAAACGTTGGGGACCACTTGCTTAAGCAGCAGTAAAAATGGATTTGAACAATTAATGGAGGAGCAATGCCATGAATCGTTCTTAGCTATAATTGTTAAACAGAACCTCCAGATTTAGATGCATCTGAACAGTGGTTGCCATAGGGATAAATGGCAGGACAGGGCTGCTGCTTTTAAGTCCTTCTTTTGGGTTTCCCATGCTGCTAACCACAGTTGGAAACATGGTTGCATGATCTGATATAACAAATTTATTAATCAGTGTAAACAACGTCTAGAGCAGTGGTGTCCAACCTTGGCCCTCCAGATGTTCTTAGACTACAGCTCCCAGAAGCCTTCACCACCACCTCTGCTGGCCAGGATTTCTGGGAGTTGAAGTCCAAGAACATCTGGAGGGCCAAGGTTGGACACCACTGGTCTAGAGTATCCCATCTGCCACAGATGGCTGGTGACTAAAGTAGGGAGGTTATTATCCTTCCAGATTTGGGGATAATGCCCCCACCCCGGTCTGTGAGCTGCTCCATCCCATCTCCAAAGTTCTCTTCCCTACATGTTATTGTATACACTAATTTGGTGTACCTTGTGCTGGCTTACAAATATACTAGCTACTAGATGTGAGTAAAACAGCACTTTGTATCTTTTCCATTTTAGAAAAATCTTGAACGACTTGTCCTCAGATGCCCCTGGTGTGCCAAGGATTGAAGAAGAAAAGTCTGAAGAGGAAGCAGCAGCACCTGCCATCACCACGGTCACTGTGCCAACTCCAATTTACCAAACAAGCAGTGGGCAATATAGTATGTGGCTTGTGGCTTTCACTTGACAATTGGGGAGGGAGAATACAATGCCTTAATGTACATTCCGTGGCATAAGTTTGATGACATCAATGGCTGAGGCAATTTTTTGGAAGTTAATCATTTCTTCCTCCCATCTCCTGGCCCCCATGGGCAATCTCCAGCAATCCCTGGAAACCTATGTGGTAGGAAGGGGAAGTCTATAAAGACTATATCTTATCCTAACAGCATTGCTGGAATGGCAACATTAAAAAACCCCACCTTTCATGATAAAACTCTTGTAGCACACACAGCACATCAGCAGGACCTGGAAAAGGGAGCAGTGTCAACCAAACAGATTTATACACTCTCCAGAGTTAAGCTCTTAAAAAAAAAAACACTTCTCAGGAGCTTAGTACAATCTTCTGTCTGTCCCATGAGAGTGCATGTTACCAGGATGACAATGTCCATGCATAAGCCAACGAAATTTAACTCTGGAGCATTTTGTTAATCTATTATGTCAGGACAGCAAGAACTGCTTGACACAAGCAGTCAGGGTGAAGCAATAAGGTGACTGCATGCCCATTTACTTTTGGTTGACATTAGTTTTGTCATAATTCTTCTGCAGCTGCCGTTTCCCTCAAGCATACTTTCATGGTGTAATTTCAGCCAACACAAGAGAAGGTTTGCCATGTGATCATCATTATGTGGCAGACTTTAAAAGCTGGGAGGGAGTATTAAGGAGGTAGCACTTGTAGTGATTGTTTCTCCTGGTCCCTGACATGGCCCGGGTTTTCTTCTAGAGATTGGTGTTGCTGATATCCACCATAAATATGGCCATGTTGTACATACTGGTATTGTCTTAATTAATGGATTGATGTATATGTGCAAGAGCTGAAAGGTCTGTTCTAGAAACAAAGCTGAAATGTGTGTTCTGGAAACATCAAATGAGGGACCATGTGAATGATATTTCCACTGCACTCTGAATGAGGACTGCTGTGACAAACAGGAATTCCATTTGGTGAAATTAGCAGAAAGGAGAATCAGCTATATGTGAAGAAAAAAGAAGAAGGGAACAATAACAAGGAAATCTAATTATGAAAAGGCTGCAAATGAAAAGTCAAAGGATATAACCCTGTACTATAGAGGAAAACACATTATCAACCATTGAAGTAAGAGAGCTTGCTCTAGGCCTGTGCAAAGCTTTGTCCCCAGACGAGTGTGTGTGTGTGTCACGTTGATAGCCCCTTGAATTAGTAACTGCCACCACCTCTGCCTCCCTCAAGATGAAGAAAACCCTTCCTTACCCAACAGATGGGAAGATTTCATTTGCTGTATTTGTCCCCTTCACGGAGACTGGAAAGTGCAGTAAACTGAAGGAAACCCAAAAAAACACTGAACCCAATGGCTTCCTTTCCACTTCCATAACTGGAGAACTGTGGCATGTGAACCAATCAGATAGGTGACAAACAGGGTGGATTAGATTTAACGAAGAACTAAATTTCATTAAATCTTAAAAGATTTACAGCACATTCAAAACAGAAAGATCAATGCAAGGTAGAAAAATCACAGGTAGATCTGTGCTCACACTAAAAAAATACAAAGTGGTAAAAAAAGAAAAGGCATGTAGTCATTTTTATATAACCAGCATAGCCGGGACAGTATCCTAATTCCTGGTGCAAACTAACTCATTACACCCTTGATTCTAGCCACAGCCATCTAGTTGTTTCTCAACCTCCATTGCCTTGAAATAAACTCTCCCATAAATCCAGCTGAAAAGAAAGAGCCAAGAGACATTTCTTGCTGGTAATCTAAAATTCCTCAATGAACTTGATGGATGATACCTGTGAAGCATCAGCTGATACTTGTGGGTCATTAGTAGCACCACCACTGACAGCACAGTCTACCTTTTAAAGGTGTTAACTCTTTCTAACCTTTCCAGACCTGTATGTATAAACAATAGGATTTTTTTTACATCTGTTGTTGCATATTGATATGGCTCAATCTGCTGTCTTGACAGCCTGTCAGAAATAAACTGTTAATTTTGATTACTTTTTCAGAATTAATCAGATTTTGCTTATGATGCATGTTTTCCAGTATTGAAAAACTCAAGGAATCACACAGCAATACCTAATGATTATAAAATACAGTAGTTGAAGATAAAAATCATAAACACAAAATAACACCTTTAGAGACTAATAACATTTCTCAAATTATACTTTGCTACATAGTGAGCAAAACTGATTTCCTCCCCCCCCAAAATTTACTAACAGGATTTTTGCATGCATGTGGCTATAAATGCTGACAATTAGTGCTTAGAAACCTGGTTTACAAAACATACTTGTTTTACCTATCAGAGAAATAGAGCTTATATATTCCAGAAAGGGAAAAAACATCTAAAAGTGGTATTAAAAAGAAAGTGCATAGGCATTCACTTTCAGCCAAAACACTGGGCCAAGAAACACAAAGACAGCACAGGTAAAGAGGGGTGACAGACTTTTTAACACTGCTATAGCAGTGTAAAAATCAATCTAAATAAATTTCTGTATTAGCTACTGGGATTATTGCACCAAAACAATCTGTACTCAATAACCTTTGCAGTGGATGCCATTATTTGGAACCACAGTATCATCACATACAAAACAGGGCATGAAAGCAAGGCTTTTTAAGCAGATTGACTTCTGAACTACTTACCTGACAAGGGGACTGAGAACAGCTGAATATATGACAGTGAGGCAGTTAATAGTCTGACTGCTGACAGGTGCCTCTTTGCTTTCAGTTGCTATCACCCAGGGGGGTGCAATCCAGTTAGCTAACAATGGCACAGATGGAGTCCAGGGCCTGCAGACTCTAACCATGACCAATGCAGCCGCAACCCAGCCCGGCACCACCATTTTACAGTATGCACAGACCACTGACGGACAACAGATTCTTGTACCCAGCAACCAGGTTGTTGTACAAGGTAAGTTATTTTGTGAAATTAATTCTTCCACTGATAATTGTCATGCCCATTTCAAATTCTTGGAGCAGAAAAGAATCAGCAAAAATTGGTTGATGATAATGATGCAAAAGTGCTTTGGGTTCTTCCAGCAATAATGGATAATACTCAAAATAGTTTACCTATGGCAGACAAAAATTTTTTGTTTAATTTCCAAGTAATACAGTCTAGCGCAATGGTTTCTACTGTCTAGACCAGCTGTGGTTGGACTGTAGTTCCGAAAATCCCATACCACTGGCCATGCATTTGAGGATTCATAGGTGGGAGCTAATGTTTTAGATAACAGTGTGTTGTTTGAACAAAAAAAGATTATTTGTCCTCCAACATTTGCTTTTTGGTGACAGTCTATCATTGCGGTGACCAGGTAGAGCAACGTGGCGCAGTGGTTAAATTGCAGTACTGCAGCCAAAACTGTGCTCACGACCTGGGGTTCAATCCCAAGTAGCTGACTCAAGGTTGACTCAGCCTTCTATCCTTCTGAGGTCGGTAAAATGAGTACCCAGCTTGCTGGGGGGAGGGGGGCAATGTGTAGCCTGCTTGAAGCACTATGGGGCAGTATATAAGCAGCACGCTTTGCTTTGCTTTATTCTTTGTATCTGGAGGAAAGAATTATTTCAAAAGTACTTTAGTCGATGAAAGTGAACAACTAAGAACTTCCTAGTTCTACTCTTATGGGTCCTAGAAAGATAAGAAATTAATGCTTGATTGAACATGCCAGTTCAGTAAGAAAAAATACATGCACATAGGAAAAAGTAATGTTTCTGAATGGCAAGAACAGAGAATCGGGTAAAAATGCAAAAGGAGGACCTTGACAGCAGCATAGTGTATCATGTGGCAGGAGTGTTAGAACAAGCAGGAGAAGCAGTGCCAATGGATGCAGAGGAGGCTGGTGAGGAGTGGGACCTGAATGTGAAGAGGCAGAAGGAACACCTGGGGGGGGACCAAGGAAGCTGCTTGGAGATGGAGTTATCCTTTCACTCAGAGTAAGAGTCTGGGTGGGAGATACGGAAGAGGGAGCTAAGAGGAAAGGAAATGACTTGAAGTAGGATTAGAAAGTCAAGAGTAGGAAAAGTAGCAGGGTTATAAGATGGAGAAAGAGGGAGAGAAAGATTAGGAGATCAAAGGTGGTATGAAGAGCAAGACTTCACAAGGGTATTATGTAAATAGTGCCTAGTTACCTGAACCAAAGCATTACATGTTTTGGAATATAATATGAAAGCAGTATTGAGGTGCCATTAGGAAGAGGTATGCTGTCTGAATGGGAAATGGGTAACCCTTGTTCAGACTGTCGTCTTAATAGTGTAGATTTCGAAAGCTCAGATCTGACACTTCTCCTCTCCCTCCATGTCTTTCCCCTCTTAGCCGCCTCAGGAGATGTCCAGACCTACCAAATTCGCACAGCACCCACAAGCACCATTGCACCTGGCGTTGTCATGGCATCTTCCCCAGCACTTCCTACCCAGCCGGCAGAGGAAGCAGCAAGAAAGAGAGAAGTCCGTCTAATGAAGAACAGGTTTGTTTACTGTACAGAGTCAACCACCAATATATTTTGCTGAAGGTAGACTAGCAAATCCTGCTCCCAAGCCCCTGGCAATCATGTTGTCATGTGGTACAACTGAAGGTATAAGTACACAATGAGCATATTTAAGGCAGCTTCAGTACAGTCAGTATTTCATTTTGAGGCCCAGTCTATAAGCCTTGTCATGAAGTATAAGAACAGTCAAGTATCTATCTTCCTTTCAAACTATACCCTAAAATTACTTTGCTTTTAAAAAAAAAAATTAAAAAAGGGGAAAGAAATGAAAAAAAGTGCCAACAATTTCAACAAAAGCCAGAGCGCCTGTAAAAAGGAACAATTGAAAGTTACTTGTACAACTTACATAGTTTCCACCTGCAAGTCATTTCTAGCCAGCAGCAGAATGTTGTAGATGGAATCTCCACCACACCTTTCTACAAAAGGCCCTGAGTGGTAGGGTAGCATTTTAACACTACTGTATTTGAAATAGTTTGAACACTTTGTGAATGAGTTCACTTGTATAAGTATCTGAATAACATGTGTCCTGCAGTCTAGGGAGCTCTAACAGCACTTCGTCCTTTATCTTGTATATTGTCTGGCATTAGCTTTTAAGCAATCTGTTATGTTGTTGTTTTATTGGGTTTTATGGTGGGGTTGGTTTTACTTGATTTTAATGATTTAATGATTAAATTTGCTTTAGTAGTTTTCATTCATTTGTGAAGATTATAAGCCATTTGGGGTGCTACTTTGTAGTAGAGAGGCAGGATAGAAATGTAATAAATAATGGGAAGATTTTAAAAAAAATTTAGAATTCACCGGGAAAAATGTCATACGGGAAGAGGAGACCTGTATCTCATCCTTGTTTCCATTGTCTTTGGCTTATTCTGATAGCAGCTACTCATATTGGCTATATAAACCACTTGAAATAGAAGTGTTTGTATTCTTTGTGTCACAAGATAATAAAGCTATAACTGAAATCCAGTAGTAAGTTATAGTTAGAGTAGACCTATTGAATCAGTAGAACTTACAGAGGAGTTGACTCACCAAATCCCCACTGATTCATTGGGCCTAATCTAGTAGCAACTTACTACTGGATCTCAATTTTGTTTTGTTAAAATCACAGTACCTAATTGGGTCTACCGTCCCAATAAACATTTACTTCTGGGAGGAACAGCAGAGGAAAAGCCTCTGACTCAATGAAGATGAAAACCAAAGCCCACACTCATGGCACATGAGCTCCAAAACTGGGCCATCTTTTCTCTTTTCTGCCCTTTCCCTGCCTTGGCTGCACAGAAGAACCCTCTGGCAAGCCAGATGAGAGCATTACCTGTACTGCTGGCCAAATGCTTAAACTGGCTGGTAGGAGGGTGCCAACAACTGAGATGTGGAAAGAGGGAAGAAGAGGGCATGCTGAGAAGAGGTGGAACAGGCAGCTTCTCTCTGCCTGTGGGTGGAGGAGTTGGTGAGAAAGGCATCCAGGCAAGACAAGGGCGGGCAGGCTGAAGCTGTTCTCTCAGCATTTTGCTTCCCACCAGATACAGGTAGGAGTGGTGGGTGTGCAAAAGGTACGCAGCTGCTGGCTACCATTGTGCCTTCTTCTCCCTCTTACAGGGCAGGCCCCAGATAAAGCAAAACATAGCCAGGCCAGCAGAGAACATTGCGGGTTTGTTTGTCCCTGCACATGTGCCTGGATGTGCACGGACAGGCACTCTTGCTAGCTTAGGAGGAACCGGTCAGAATTTCCTGCCATGGAAGATGATGTCATCACTCTAGCTCTGAAAAAAAAAAAGGCTGGAGCTCTGCTCCCTTGATTCTGGCATCACTGTTACATGAATCTAGCTTCTGTCTCTATGCAGAGAAATTGACAGTTTATATATGCATGTTTCACTGAAAATATGTAGTTTTTGACTACTTAATGAAATGGATTTTTACTTTCTGTCATCGATACACTGCTGTCAGGCCTACGTTGTTAAAGGAAAATGTATAGTAGATGGATTTTTAACAGAGCAGCATGAGAGGTTCTGACAGGTCTCATTTGGCAAGGGACTTGGTCTTCTTTAGTTTGTCATACTCCACTGGCACCTTCCTACTCTTTTTTCTCATTTCTCCTTTCAGGATGCTTTTTGTTTGTGCCTTTTATTGAGTCTATCAGAAATGTTAGAACTCTGTAAAATATCTTGCTTGACCTGTCTGGAAGAAGAATTCTGACTTCTGTCTCTCACCCCCACCCCCTTTACTATGCTATTCAGATCATTGTGCCAGCCCTAATAAAGTTGAATATCAGTGATTCATATTTGCACATCAACCTGATTTGAGATATCCTGTTTTGCCTACAGGGAGGCAGCACGCGAATGCCGCAGGAAGAAAAAGGAATATGTCAAATGTCTAGAAAACAGAGTGGCAGTGCTTGAAAACCAAAACAAGACATTGATTGAAGAGCTAAAAGCACTTAAGGACCTTTACTGCCACAAATCGGATTAATTTTAGATCTCCAGTTTTTGTTCATTAATGCAGAGAAAGACTGGTTTGGTGACAGCCAGAAAGACGAAGTGGATTTTTTATTTTCTAAACATTTTTTTTCTACGCGCAAAACTGCCTGACAGCAACTGCAGAATTAATTCGTCTGTGCTTTGCATTAAACTGTGAATGTTGAAACACCTGCCTCCACCTCTCCCCCATTCCCTCCCTCCACTATTTTCATCACTAGTGTATCCTGAGTCTGAAGAAGAACTGACTTTGTCATCTCCCATTCTCTTCAAGAAATACTTACATTCACTTATGTTGCAAAATTTCTGGGGTTGGGGGCATGTCATAATGATCTTAACAGTTAGTGCTGTGCTCGTTTGAATGGAATGCCTTAGTAGTGGTCACCCCAGCCTCTGCCCTGACGGGTCTGCTGGGCTACATGCATAACCAAGGTATGATGCACTGAGGAAACTGGGGCTGTCACTTGTTGCATGGTTTCGGATGTCTGATATCAAAACTATACAATTTACAGTTACTGGGTGGGATGATGCCAAAGGATATGTGTTACTTTAGGTGTATGGGTTTCAAAGTAGGAGGAATTGTATGAGCGTACAGAAGAATGGTTAGGGAGAGGGCAGGTTGGTCTCCTGCAACCTCTGTCTGGTTCGTCAACATTTTTCTATACTGAAAAGATTATTACCCTGATTTTCTGTAATTTTGGAAGAATTGTCATGTATTTGGTCATCTGAATATACATATAGAAATCATCAAATACCTTTGAGGTACTGATGAATCCTGAACTCCTAGAAACCAGTAGGGTAGGAACAGTAAAGTAGAAAACAGTGAAACTGTTACACAGAATAATTCATTAAAGCACTACCTTTTGTTGTTTTCTATCCTAAGACAAGATTCCCCAAGGGAGAAGCATAACCACCATAATGTGCATTTTATGTGAAAAAAGAAAAATGCACAGCCATGCTTTCTATACCATGGAAATTCTACTTGTTAGAATTGTCCCTTTTTAGGCCCTCCCCTTGATGCTCCTTAAAAAGGAGCCAATGTCAGTTCACACTTTTCAGTGCAGGTGATGTGTTGGAGAAAAATATCTGTTAAATATTTGCCTGTTGTCTTGTTCAGCAATGCGAAATTTTTGCAATGAACTGACTTCCCAAACTTTGACAGCCAGGTCTACAACCCACATATGCCAGCTAGCTCAAGGAGGACTCTGTGAATCTTCAACATTTATCTGTTTAGAAATAATGGTGATTACCTACAATAAAATTAAATCAACCTATAGTATCAAACTACCAACATGAATCTGACCAAACTCTGGGAGGCAGTGGAAGACAGGAGGGCCTGGTGTGCTCTGGTCCATGGGGTCATGAAGAGTTGGACACGACTTAATGACTAAACAACAACATAGTATCAAAAAGAAAGCAGCTATCTTTTCCCTAAAATGCTTTGCAAAAATCTTAAGTATAACATGATTGCTACAAGTCCTCTGATAGTAAACCATTGGATTCTTGGAGAAATGGTTGGCTCTTCCAGAGGTAAAGTGGGATCACTTAGAGAATGTACAGTACTTTTATTCTGAATCTCTAATCTCAGATTGTTATGCATACAATGTATGCATAACAATTGATAATCTCAATTCTTATGTATACAAACAAGTTATATGTAAAAGCCTGTAGGGAAAAACAATCTGCTCTTGCTACAGTATTGGCTAATAGATCTTCTAAAAGGTTTTTTTAATGGCATATTTGAAAGATTGTATCAGGTGAGTTGAATTCCTTTACCAATGTTATAATAATAATCATATGGCATGAAACCAATTCTGATTTATAGCTACCCTTTTTCAGGGTTTTCTAGCTAGAGAGTACTGTACTTAGAAGGGGTTTACCGTTTCCCTTCTGGGGACATCCTGGGACTGCCACTTGCCCAAAGGCCACACAGTCTGGCTCTGTTCTTTCAAGACATACTGTAATTGCTTAATAAACTTCTTCTTGCTGTTTTAAGATTGTGAGCTACATTTGGCAAATTAAAGGAGGCAAAATAGAAATATACAAATTAATAAGAAATTCCTATCTTTGAAACCCTCTAAAAATTTAAAAAAACAGATTCTTGCAACGATTTGGGAGCACAGATTACATAGAACTCAGATCCACCATTTTTACCTGCATCCATCTTGCAGAATTACAGTAGAATCATGAATGTTGATTTTGCAGATGTCCTTTTTGTATTGCTGTTTTTCTTGAAAACCATTGTATGCCATGTTCTTGGTTTGGAATTTTTTTTTAATCTGACTGTTTCTGTCTGATAAATCTGTAAATTGTATAAAAATGAGGCAATAATCCTAAGATTTGTTTTCTATAGACAGTATCAGAAAGGCAACCACAATCATTTTTGGCATCCTCCAGGATTATCTGGGACAGTTGTATTTCAGCAGAGAGGCCATCAGAAAAATGGGTTACGATGGGCCTGTCCCTTCTTCAGAGTGGTCTTTCCAGGGTTTGAGCAGTCTGCTTCACTATACATTGCTTGCAGTTTTAAAGTATCTGTTGTGGGCTGTTCTATAGGTAAATTCAGGGTTTTTATTCTGGACTCTTTCACCAGCAATAAGATAACATTTTAGTCAATTTTTACTTACCCAGTACTGAGATATTTGAAGACATGACATTCCTTTATGTAATAAAAAATATCTTTTCATTATTAACCCAAGTACAGAGCTGGTTAGTTTACCAGAGTGTGCTTTAAATTTATAATAGCCAAAAGGAGCAGCAGACAGTGTGAAAAAAATGAACTATCATTTTGTATAGTGTATTGCTGATTTATTGAGTTAAGAGAAAGATCTTTGTTAACTCCTTTCTCTTTAGCTTATTTGCTACACCACAGAAAATGTTGCTAAACAATAGGATTAACTGAAAAAGAGGAAGGGCTAGCTCCTTTGTAGTAACCATTCATAAAATTGGTTTCAATTAAGTTTCTGTATTTTACAAAAGGAAAGGTACCATGCAGGCAGTGAAAATATTGCCCAAGTGCTCTTTTTACAGATAGTCTTGGGAGATGCTTATGTATAAAATTTGTACATATATAAAATATATAAACACAGTATATAATCTATAGCTCTGAGAGCTTCTAAGTCAGGAATGCTGAGTATTATAGTATATCAAGGTCAAATGAAAAGGGTTTTAGTGAGTGCGTGCGTGTGTTTGGTCTGTGTGAGCCCGCATGTGTGCACATACATGTGCATGCACACATTTTTTTACTTCCCCCTCCCCCACTCCTCTTTCCTGAGTACTTTGAGCTACACCATTCTGGCGCTTATTATTACTGTTGTTTTCAGTTATATTATTTCACTGCAGTTTTTATATATATATATTTTAGATGATGAATTATAAAATGATGTCAGTTGTTTAAAGCTCCTCTCGTCCCCAGATTCTTCACTTTGTGCTTTGTCTCTTTGGCAGCTATACTCCTAAGGCAAAAACAACTGGGAAGCAGGAAGGGAATGGATGGGCTGTTTTGCTTTTGTCTTCTTGTTTTGCTTTTGTCTATTTCTAGGGGGAAAGTTTGCTCAGTTTTTGGTTTTGTAGCAATATACTCCAGACTTGAGGAGTTGTTCAGCAGCATTGCTTAAATGTGAGAGACTTGTGCCCAGAGACAAGTTTAGTGGTTTAAACAGCATCTTTATTTGAGAAATCACAAATTTACCTGAAGGTAACTAATTATGGAAAAGGAGAGAATTACCCGCTTGAGCAAAAATAATTATGACTAAGAGTGGGACCACGTGATCAGCAACCTTGTCCGAAGTTTACTGCTAAACTGAACCAGCTTATGTTGCTGGCAAGCAACTAAATATTTGGTTGCTTCCATAAGTATTTTGTAAAAATCTTGCACACAAGAAAGTAGCATGTTAGGAAGAAAACTTTGTAGTCTTCTCACTCAGGCATTTAAGTTTTTTAAATGTGGGGAGGTTTTTTTACATGAAAAGACAAATATTCTGTACCCTATCTGTGGTGGTACAGACCACAAGTTGACAAATTTGAGGACCCCCAGCTTGCTTATTTAGGACCTGCAATTCACATGCCTCTCATTTCTCTTAACTAATCAGCTGACTCAGGATAGCCCTAAAAAGAGGCTCTTATTTCAAGGGGATCTGCACAGGGTAGTACCAAAGATTTACATGTCAGTGATTTAGATTTTAAGGTTTAGACATACAATAGAAGCTAACATGTAATGTAACATGTAACATCAGAACAATCCTAGGAGAATTAGGGGGATTGATTACATTTCAGTGGCAGTAAGTCCATTTTATAGTTTCTGTACAGAATTAAATATTCCAGGGATTAAAGTACAAAATAATCAGATTATTAATACCTAGAGATGGTGTTACATTGCATAACCAGCTCTTTCTGTTGAAAGCACAACTCTGAATATTTCCATATGGTAATTAATTGAGGCAAGTTAATTAGCAGCTATAACACTGAATCTTTTAATGTAAAATGCATTTATTTGCATATAGTACAAACCCATGGTTGTATGTTTTCTGCCTTTGGATGGATTTTGTTAATTTTCCAAATTTGTGAAGATGATCCCAATGAGTTCTGAAGCATGTTGAGAAGCACAACCAGCTTTGGGACTGTTAACTAACTAAATTAATGGTGCTGAAATTGTAGCAGTCCACTGCTTTGTAATACATTCTTCCATTCTGTAATGGAAACGGATTGATCTATTATATAACTTCCGAGATGAGAAACCTTTAGGAAGTGGACTGGAATGTAACCCCAAGTATTTCAGTCTGAAATTTATTTTATTAAATGTATGCAAACCATAGTTGAGGATGAGCAAATCTTTATTTAACATAGATGTTACGTACTTTTGGTACTGCAAGTGCAGGTCTCCAATAGACAGAATAAAACCTCTTCACTTTTCAAAAAAGTTTCCGCAGTCAGGAATTTATTGAGTTCTTTCAGAATCATTATTATGCATCATTATACCTTGTTTACATCATCAAGGAATCTCATGACATCTTGCTGGACCCTCTTACTCACTTTCTCAGGGTTTATATACACAGAGCATTTCACTATTTTGTTTCTGTATCAAGAGATGCAGACTGTGTTTCTCTGGCATGTAAGGTTAATCTGTATGTTGTCAGTGACCTCTAGTTTACCACAGTGTAAAGAGAAGACACTTGTTGAGATCAAGCTAATTTCTGCACTCATGGCTGCAAAAAAAAAAAAACTATTGAGGTCCAATCATCACCATGCATTTGCAGAGTCTTCTGAATGTGATCCACTCACAACTCTGCACCTACAAGGACTATGCTTACAAGTGGCCTCTTTATCGTATAGTGGACCTGGGGCGCCATCAACACACACTATTTCATGGTTATTCTCTTCACTTTAATACCATTTCTTGATTGTTGTGTTGAGCATAGAAACAAACAAATCCAAGCCCAGGCAAGTTTAAGAGTTTGTTTAAAAGGAACTGTTTGCGTTAACAAGTTTTTGCTGTGCTGTACTTAAGAGAATACTGTATCCAAGCCAAGCTCCATGTCTGGCTAAGGTTACATACCTTAGCCAGATGTTTGAGATGATGGACAATCTGAGATAGAATGAAGTACTAGGGTAAAAACTGTTTAGGTAAAACAGGAAGGCTATAATGAACAGCTGAGAAAACATTTTGAAAGTTGTACTTTATCTAGATAACAAGAAACTAAATGTTACAAACAACTAGATTATGTCCTGGAGAGACATTCTGGCTGGAGCAGTAATAGGATAAGGGGAAGAAAGCTGAGCACTGAAAAAAACATCTTTGATAAAGTTGCCTCTTTTTATGTTCGGGTATCAGTTTTCACATTAAGAATTCACAGTACAGAATTTCTTTTGAGGAAGATGGGAAATTTCTGGAGTGGGGATGGCTCTTTTTACATAATAAATTCATTTTCCCCCCCATTTCTGATTCTTTACCCAAAACAATCAGCGCAGAACAGGATACTGAACTTTAAAAATGCTTCCTGGTAAAATTAGACTACTAAACACAGAAAAACATACTAGAGATAGATTATGTTGAGAATTCCCTCTTTCCTTGAAACATCCCTGTTTTGATTTTGTAATTTATCCTTTTGTGCTTTGTTTTTAATGTACTGAGTTACACCACATTTTATTAACATTATGTACATACTAACTGCTTTGTGTTTCAGAATGCTAGTAATGGCTTTGTATATTAAAGTGGTCCTTGTGAATTTGTGAATTATTGTTATAAAAGTGCTTTTTCTTACTGTAAAATTTGTGGTATAAACTGTCCTGATGCCCTTTTTACACATTTATGTGCAGATATAAATACATGCTTTTAAAATTATTTTGAAGTATCTTTTTTCATAAGAGGACAGTATTTATTTAGTTGCTGAGGCTTTACCTAATAGGTGTCAAATAGCCTTTCAAGAATAAAGTGCAACATGCAAAACTAAAAGTAAAGCAATTTCCTGAAATTTAACTAGTAGTCAATGCACCTGCCTTCACCAGTAATAAATCCCATGAGTGCCAGCCTCATTTCAGTGTCTTCTCTCTTCTCTGTTTACCGCCCCCACTTTCTTTTGCCATGCTCCACTTCATCTTCAACTTATACAAAGAGGACAACTCCCAGAATCTCAACACCAGCATGCATCTGTGTTAATGAATATTTGGGTTCCACATGCGCGCGCACACACACCCATTAAATTACAGCACAATTTAAAATTAATTTCTGAATTCAGCTCATCAAAAAATTTTAAATGATGCACACAGCTTTGTAGGCAATAAAACCAAACCCCATTTTCATATCTTCTTCATGGTCTCTGTGAAAATCACACACATGGGTTGGTTCTGCACCTGTGTGAAAATGGCCCCACAATCTTCTAGAGCAGTTGTTCCCAGCTTTGGGTCCCCACACGTTCTCAGAAATCCTGGCCAGCACAGCTAGTGGTGAAACTTCTGGGAGTTTCAGTCTAAGAACATCTGGATGGCTCAAGGCTAGAAACCATTGGTCTGGTGCCTAAGAGAAGCATTAGGATACGCTCTCTCCATTGCACATGCTCCCCACCTTGTGGGCAATTCTTGGTTCCCTTCTTGCCACCACCGAGAGAACACCTCGAGTCCCTCTCGGAGTCTACAGTCACTTGATTTTATTTATTTTTCAAACTGTATTTAGTTGCTTACCTATCCTCATGCCTTCTTTTGTCATTTTGTTTATTCACCGCCCCCGAAAAAAACATTGTTAGTCATTGGTTTGTGGTTGATCACCCTTCCGATTCTGCCTATTTATGGGTGTGCTCAAGAGAAAATCCCCCTTGCTGATGGACATTCAAATTATCTATTGCCTTGATGAGGGGCACCAATCCCAAAACACCTAGTTCTGTTTAAAAAAAAAATCACGAAGGTAGCCACCAGCCTTGACTGAAGTATTACTTATACTCTAAAGCTACTAAAGAGCAGACTCCCCAGAGGGAGGATTGATCTGGGATGGGACATCCTCTCCAGTTTTCAGCCAGTTGCCAGAATGGAGCTAGCTCACCCAACAAGCATTGGGCAAGCTCTCACTGTCCTGTCTAGAGTCAACGGATCGCTCCAGCAGAGGAATCCCTCACCTTTCAGCAGTTGCACATGTCCTCTGTGTCAGAACTAACCCCTAAAGAAAAAGGGTCATCAGCAGGAAAGAGATCTGCTAAACTCTGTTACTAGAGGAGCAACAGAGGAGTCAAGTCACCCTCCTCAACCTTATCTGGGGGCCCTACATTAGTTTTTTTTTTCCAGGCCTGGAGTGGCCTTTCCCACAACCATACTACCATTATCCAAGGATGCCAAATTGACAAGACTAGCTTCCACTTCAGAGGGCCACTTACCTGTTTATTCACCAGTACCGGCCTCATTCACCCATCGACTTGAGGTCACAGTTGCTGGAACTGAAATGTTCACAAAAAACCATGGCTTCGAAAGCATCAGAACATAGGTGCTTTCATGCAGTCTTGGATCTGAAGTCCTCGAGAATTACAAAACTGCAACATTCCCACCTGAGGCACTCAGTGTCAAAGTCACCAAGAAGCCATCACCAGGCTGATTGCTCCTGATAAACATCAAAATCACCTCTTCAGAGAGGACACCGCCTCTTCCCTCTCATCCACTGCTCTAGTTCAGTGTTGGCTGAATATCTTAGGAGCACACCCTGAAAATTTACCAACTGACCTTCCACTCTGTTGGCCTCTGGATTCCCAGTTCCAGCCTCTGAACACTGGAAACCATCACCACAATTTACTTCAGCACAGAAAGAAACTGATAATACTTCACTTCTCAGCCTCCTAAGTAGTCTCAGAATCCAAAACCTCTAAACCTACCATCAGTTCCAAGCAAAGGCTGCCTTCCAGGGGTGTCTAATTCTCCAACTACTAAGTGTAGACGTAACACTGGAAAAACACACAAAGTTCTTCACATCCAGCCTGGTAGTTGGTGATCCAAATTCCACCCTAAGAATTAGGATCACCAACTGCCAAGCAGGGATGAGGGTGTGCCATAGGTTCCTATGAGACAAGATTCAACCCCTATTTAATGGAGTGATGAAAAAACAAGAGTGTACTAGCACTAACTTTCCAGCAAGAGGTAAAGTCCTAGTGACCCAAGAGAGACATGCTGCATGTCACACCACTGCCTGTGCAGCTAAGAATATGGCAGGGGCGCTCAGACTGGCTGGCTCAAATCTGTGGGTGTTTCAGATTATTCCAGGGCACACATTAAGGACTTGCCATTTGATGGTGTGGGCCTCTTCAGGAACAAGACTGATGACAATAGGGGCAACCTCTGCAAGAAAAGAAATACAGCTAAACACATGGGCTTCTCTTCACAAACCCATGAAAGACCCTATTGCCGCATTGGTAACATCTTTATCTGTCATCATCCACCAGGTACTCCTCAGACAGACTGCAACTTTCACCAGCTTCTTGCCAATACTGTATTTCCAACAACTTGCTTAGAAATCCAAATACAGTTCAACTTTTGGAAACACTCTGACAAAGAATTAAAAAAACTTCCATTGGCATTTGAGAAAAATCTCCCAATTACAAAAAGATTATTGGCGAGATTCCATGAAGCAGTGCCAGAGAATGCAAAATCAGAGGAGTTGAGAAATTCATGTCATTCTATAGAGTGAGGAGTTTGGAATCGTGAATACCTGTCCTGCCTGGATGAGTCATAATTTACACATAAACAAGCCTGGAGAGATTTTAAAAAATGTTTATATAACAAGATCCAGATTTCCTTGACCTAATGTTTGGTTGCGGATTGGAGAAAGGATTTCAATGAGGTCGTGGGGACGAAGGATTCTTCAGAAGAGATGGACATTGTACAGAATATTGTTTTGTGTGGGAAATAATTTAGTAATGATTAATGGCAATACACAATAGTATAACTAAAAATACTAAGTTACTGTTTAAGTATGCATGTGAATATGTCATATCAAGATATACTGATTTTATTAAAGGTAAAAATGTAAAATTGAAAAATATAGTGAAAAGTGTGACCGATAATGTTAACTATAGAAACACAGGTAGTAAAGTTAACTAAAGATAATATATTATTTATATGGTGATTTGTTAGAGGAAGAATGTACAGTGGTGCCTCGACTTACGAACGTCCCGTCATACGACCATTTCGAGTTACGACCAGCTCCGACAGCAAAATTTTGCTTCGATTTGCGGCTGGAGCTTCCAGTTACAAACAGAAAAAGGCAGGGGGAAAAGGCGGGGAATTCAAATTGCTAACCATTGGTGGTGATGAGGCTGCTTCTTTGTAGCTCTTTCGCCTCAATGGTTAGAGAGTGTGCAATCAGAGGAGGCTTCAGACTGCCTGGTAAGTTGCTGCTTTCTGCTTCTGGGTGGGGTTTACAGCATGGTTTTGATCTGGGTGATGGGATTATGTCTCTATGCTGTGATGAGTCTTGCGGAGTTTGTTTGTTTTTTGGGTCCCCCCCCCATTTCTGATGGGTCTTGTGGGATTTGATTGCTTTTGGGGTTTCCCCCCCATTTCCAATGGGTCTTGGGGGTTGTTTGCTTTTTGGGTTTTTCCCCCCATTTCCAATGGGTCTTGCAGGGTTTGTTTGCTTTTTGGTTTCCCCCCAATTTCTGATGGGTCTTGGAAGGTTTGTTTGCTTTTTGGGTTTTTTCCCCCCAATTTCTGATGGGTTTTGTGAGGTTTGTTTGCTTTTTGGGTTTTTTTCCCATATCCAATGGGTCTTGGGGGTTGTTTGCTTTTTGGGTTTCTTTTCCCATTTCCGATGGGTCTTGTAGGGTTTGTTTGCTTTTTGGTTTTTTTTCCCCTCCATTTCCGATGGGTCTTGGGGGTTTGTTTGCTTTTTTGGGTTTTTTTCCCATTTCTGATGGGTCTTGCAAGGTTTGTTTGCTTTTTGGGGTTTTCCCCCATTTCCGAAGGGACTTTCACGGTTTGTTTGCTTTTTGCTTTGCTTTTTTTGCATTTCCAAAGGGTCTTGCATGGTTTCTTTGCTTTTCTTTTTTCCTTCAGCCAGAATGGATTAATTGCATTTCCAATGGGTCTTCCAGTGGGTTTGTGTGTATGTGGATTTTTTGGTGATATCCCCCCCCCCTTTGGCCAGAACAGATTAATTGCATTTCAATGCATTCCTATGGGAAATGATGCTTCGACTTATGACCATTTCAGTTACGACTGGAGTTCCGGAACCAATTAAGTTCATAAGTCGAGGCACCACTGTACTTTGAGAATTCTGTTTATAGATGGGATACAAAATAAATGTTAAAGATGTATGAAATATGTACTAACTGTGAACTGTATGTATATATGCTTCAGGGTTCATTGCTCTTTCCGAATAACCGTTTAGAGGCTCTCAAATAGAGCAACGTAGTAAAGGGAGGAGGAATGCAACAGAACCCAAGCCAATTTCACCTGTATTGGCTGGTGGGATGTATAGGATGGGCCTCTCCAGAAAAGCTGGAGAGAAGGAAAGAGAAGTTACTTTGTGTCTGGAGAGGGTTATATTTTAGCAGTGGGCTGTAACTTAAGAATTTGTGTTGCATGCTGTTTACCAGTTGATACGTTAGAATAAAGAACTTATCATTTTTTAAATTCTAAAACCTCCCTTCTCCTCCTTTTTCATCTCTGCCATCCCCGCCTCAATCTCCACCCTCTTTTTCCTACCCTTTCCTGCCAAATGTTCCTCCGTATGGGCTACCGTTACTTCTAGATCCCGGGTATAGGTACCCCTATGTTATTTCTTGACAGGGGATGGAGTGGGTGAGGTCTGCACCTCCCTTTCTGTAGTTGGTGGAAGGGATGGCACTCCAGCAAGGGGCTTCTTTCCCTCACTTCCCTTCTCACACTTAGTTGTTAAATGCTGTAAGCCGCCTAGAGACCTTCGGGTAGTGTGGGCGGCATATAAGTTAAATAAATAAATAAATAAATAAATAAATAAATAAATAAATAAATAAATAAATAAATAAATAAATAAATAAATAAATCCTGCTCATGTAGGACTGCCATATTCCAGAATCCCAAATCAGGGTGCTTTAATTTGCACTTTATGCAAAATTTACATATACAAATGTGGATGTAATATACCATGCAAATTAAGCACATTAATTGGTTTTCTACCACTGTGTTATAGCTTTGGTACTATTTACACAGTACAGTAAATACTAATCTGAGAGAGCCAATGAAGCAGTGATTACAAGTGCTGGACTTGAAAGACAGAGATCCAAGTTAAAATCCCTAATGTATCCTGATACAAAACTTTTCCGGTTGGTGAAGACCAGAAGGGATTGTGAAGAACTCCAGAAGGATCTCTCCAAACTGGGAGAATGGGTGGCAAAATGGCAAATGCATTTCAATGTAAGAAAATGTAAAGTAATGCACATCGGGACACAAAAAAATTCAAAACTTTAGTAATCAGCTAATGGGCTCTGAGCTGTCCATGAAGGATCCGGAAAGATAGTGGGCAGCTTAATGAAAAGGTCAACCCAGTGTGCGGCAGCAGTGAAGAAGGCCAGTTCCATGCTAGGTATCATTAAAAAGGGGATTGAAAATAAAAGTCAGCATTATAATGCCATTGTACAAAACGCTGGTAAAGGTGCACCTGGAGTACTGCGTATAGTTCTGGTCACTGCACCTCAAAAAAGACATAGTGGAACTGGAAAAGGTGCAGAAGAGAGCAACTAAAATGATGACTGGGCTGGGGCACCTTATGAGGAAAGGCTACAGCGTTTGGCGCTCTTTAGTCTATAGAAAAGGCACCTGAGGGGGGGACAATAAGTGAGACATATAAAATTATGCAGGGGATGGATAAAGTGGATAAGGGGAAGCTCTTTTACCTGTCACGCAACCAGGGGACATCCACTCCAATGGGGTGTTGGGAGAGTGAGAACAGACAAAAGAGAATATTTCTTTACCCAGCATGTTGTTAGCCTGTGGAACTCCTTGCCACAGGATGTGGTGATGGCATCTGGCCTAGATGCCTTTAAAAGGGGAATTGGACAGATTCCTGGAGGAAAAGTCCATCGCAGGTTACAAACCATGATGGGGATGTATAATCTCCAGGCTTAAAAGGAAGGTATATTAAAATGCCAGATGCAGGGGAGGGGGATCAGGAGACAGGCATCTAGTTGTCTTATGTGCTTCCAGAGGCATTTGGTGGGGCCCCTGTGAGATACAGGAAGCTGGACTAGATGGGCCCTTGGTGTGATCCAGCAGAGGGCTCTTCTTGTGTTCTTATGGTTGATGGGCTTTAGGATAGCCATTTCCACAAGGACAGAGTTCCCTTTCAGGGTTGTTGTGGAGAAATGCAAGGAGGGCAAATTTCTTCTCCCTAAGATTGCTCCCTATGTGTACTGCTGATATAAACAATGACATTCCTCATGTACAGGGGCTTCTTATAGCACATGCGTGCAGACACACACACACACACACAGAGAGAGTTGAGTCGTAGAATGGATATCACATTCAACTATTGCTAATGACCATACAGTAGTTATAATGACCCATATGTGCAGTTTTTGTATTTCAATTTTGCCTCACCCAATCTATAACTTTTGTTCTATGTTGTTCCGTTGCATCCAATGTACGGTGGCCCTAATAAGGTTTTCAAGAGATGTGAGATATTTAAGGAGTGCTTTTACCAGCGTTGCCCCCTCCCCCAGTGAATTTCCATGGCCAAGCAGGGACTTGACGTCAGGTCTTCCAAGTCCTACTCTCTCAATCTCTCCATGACACCACTGTGGCTCTGAGAAGAAGAAAAAAAGAAATAAAAGAAACACCTGGATGCAGTTAAGTTTATTCTGACTTGTGGCAACTCTTCTCAGGGTTTCCTAGGCATAACGTTCTCAGATGCAGTTCACTAGCCCCTTCTTCCTGGGCACTCTGGCACCACGTAGTTTGCCCAAGACTCCTAGGAGGCACAGTGGGAAATCAAACTTTGGCTATACTGGTTAAGCTGATGGGAATTGTAGTCCAACAACATCTGGATGGCCAGATTTGGCCAATCCTATTCCTGTGCAACCACTTTAAATGGAATGAAATCAATAATTGCCTTTCCCTCCCCCCTCCGTTTGAAGACATCACCAAATTTATCCTTCCAGCCATATTCTTTATCAGTGATAAAACAGAAGTTAAATGTCCCTGTTCTGAAGCTACTTTGATTGTTCCCATATTTACCGCCAAAGGCTTCTAGAGTTCCCAACTTGCAGGCTTCGCTACATTTTCACCCCAGATCATTAATTGGGCCTTTTTGTTGGTCTGAATCGGCACCATGAGAATGATACAAATCAGCAAAGGGGTTTGGGAAGAATGCTTAAGTGAAATTCTTTGGTCCAGGTGTACAGGGATGGGAGGCAGAGTTTGGGGGGAAAAATACTTTTTGGATTACAACTCTTAGACTCCCCCAGCTTTGTCCAAAACTATACTGGCTGGGAGATGCTGGAAACTGCAAACCCCAGCCCCCCAAAATTAACATTTCTAAGTTCTGTCTGGGAGGACATAAGAACGCACAATAACAAATCACAGATCTCTCTTCAGGACTTTCCTCTGTGCTTTGAATATATGCACATCATTATCAGGGTTATAGAACACTTCTTGAACTGAAAAAAGTCCTTTCATCATCATGAGGAACTTCTGGTCCCGTTCATAGCGGAGGCGGCATGATAAGAGAATCACGGTCTGCTCAGAGCAAAGATAGTCCAGGGTTTGAAGAAGATCTGTAAACGTTTCTTCCAGATAAACAATGTCGGCACCCAAAATGAAATCATATCCTCCTGGAGAGAAGCTCACTAAATCTTGTCCCCAAGTCAGTTCCTTGACCATGGCTCTTAGCTGAAGGTCATCAGGCAGATTAGCTTGCACATTCAATTCAAGGAGCGTCAAGGCTGCTTTTCTGTCTGTAATTGTAACATGAGCACCTAATAGGCCAATAAAGTTTTTTTAAAAAAGAAAAAGAAAATACTGTAATAATTATGCGTATAAAAATGATTTATCCGTTTCTGCCACACATTTTTTTTTTTGTAACAGAAGGCTTATTCCTCCAAATTTACAAAACCAGTTTCAGGGAAAACTAAAATTTGGAATAAACATTATAAAAAAGCACTGCTTATAATAATTTGCATTCAGCTGCCCATAGCACTGTATTCTAATACCAAAGAAAAGCTAGGCTTCTTTTTTCTTCTTCTTCATATTTTCTTGTTAATATTAACGATATTAATTTATCCCATTAAAACTTTGATAGAATCTTAGCATGGAACATAGCAAGAAAGTTGTACGTGTAATACATCCATGAGAATCATGCTACTGCTCTATCAGAAACAACAGCAGTTACTATAAGCATCTATTCTGAAAAAGAATATACAGTGAGTAAAAGTACACAGTTGCAAGGGATTGGGTTATTCCAAGATCAGTCAAAGGGTGAACTACCTTCTTGCATGCCCTGGTTTTTACATTAAAAAAACCCAGCAAGAAGACCATCCAGATTTTCTCAGCTACTCCCCATATTTAACACTCTTCTGAACCATCTTCTGCCAACTTTGGTTGCCCATTAGACTCAGTTCTCACAGACCTCATGTCTGTGTGTATGAACACCTTGAGAAGTCCTGAAAATGCCAACTGGGCCATCAGCAGTTGTGCCTTCTTTGTGGAACACTCTTCCACAGGGAGGTATGGCAGGTGCCCTCCCTTTGCATGTTGGAAAAGTTCTTAAAAACTGAGCTGTTCAGATAAGTTTTGGGGGAGTAGCCAGAATAATGGATAAAGCAGGAGGAGAATATTATAGTTTATGATTTTCCATGTTTCTAGATGCCTGTTTTTCTCCTCCTCTCCCCCCCCCCCCAATTTGTGGTACTGTCTAGTGTTTATAGCAATTATATAATTTATATCTTTTTTTTCTGTACGCTGCCCAGAGTAGCAATTGGCTAGATGAGCAGCATACAAGTTGAAAAGAATGAAAAAAATCAATAAATCCAGAGCGTGGAAAAGTTAATGTTTGAACTACAAGTTCCAAAATCCCCAGACACCATGGCCCCAAAGCAGCTTTTTTGAGCTCTTTATAAAACTACTAAGCCTTCTCGGCGGTCACCCCTCACCTCTGGAAGAATCTCCTGCCTGATATCTGTCTGGCCCCTTCACTGGAAATTTTTAAACTATTTTTGAAGACATGGCTTTTTAGGCAGGCTTTTCCCAAATTGACATCTGAATAGCACGTTGCACCCTCCAGCGTTTATTTCTGTTCCACCATCTTACCTCTTAATCATTTGTGTCTCTGTTGATTTGATTTTATGGTGTTATGTTCTATTTTTTAATTTCAATTTTTGATTTCTGTTTGATTTTGTTTAATTTTGAGCTTATATCCACTATTGATAGCTGCAATTTGATGTATGTCTTTATTTTGTGTCTTAATTTTTTTATTGTAAACTGCCCAGAGTGGCCTTGTCGCGTTAATTAAAAGCTGAAATAAACAGTTCACTTGGTTTTTTTAGACCACCTTTACTGAAACACTGATAAGACTTGATAAGCATCACAGAAAAAGAGTTGAGAATAATCAGAAAGTATGTGCAACTACTACAGCCTTTCTGCCTGCCAACAACTCCCACAATAATAACAAAAACTGTAAATGCCCGCAGGGTAAGTAATGTTATTCATAATCAATGTCAAATAGTGAAATGAATGTCACTGGCTACTTTAGTCCCATTTCCCCTACAACAACAACAACAACAACAACAAACTTACCAAGCAGCACAGCTACAATTCCGAGCAAGCCTGTTCCAGCACCTAACTCAATTACTGAGCGCCCTTGTAGATCAATACCTCCTGTCTCCAAGAATGTGCACAGCACCACAGCCTGGTCCAGGAGAAAAAAAAATAATCTAATGAAAAATAATACTGATTTCAGGTAGGATTTAACATCATCTTCAACTGGATCCCACTTCTTCCACCAGAACCAAGAATAGCTGCTACTGTAGCCTTGCAGACACCGTAAAAACCTGCTCAGGAGAGCCAGGAAACTCTCTGAATCAGCTGCAGCAGAGAGAGGAAGATAAGTTTCAAATCTGCTAATGATACAACACTGGATACAGAAGTACACCTCTGTATCTTGGCTTAAACAATATTAGACAGTGGTATCTCTCATGTAGGTCATATAAGAAGCTTCCAGAAATGTTACAGGCAATGAGATATAGAGAAACCAAAATACTGCTCTGACCTATATGGGATGTTGCTGTTTAACAGCTGTTGCAATGTTCGTTCTGTTGAAGACTTTTGTTCTGATTATAGAAACCTGAATGTCCCCAGCCAAAATGCAAATTCAACAGCAAATATTCTGTGGCTCAAGTTAGCCTACAGTCCACAGACTACCCAAACTGAAGAACAAATATATAGTAAAAAGCAAAATCTGGCCTCCTTGGTATTAACAGGTTGTTCAAAGGGTTGTCCTCCTACAGGATGTTTGTCAACAGGATGTTTCATTCTAGAGGGTTATATACAAACGTGGCAGCTTCTTTTTTCAGCTGAGAAGAAAGTCAACTTGACTTTAGTTACAACTAAGGGCGCTCCCGAGGTCAAATAGTTCCCTTGTCGGAAGCGTCCTGTACAGTTTCTTCAGACCTCCTCAGTGAGTTGCAACAACGGTTGCATATTCCTGCTGTCTCAAGCTGACCATGGGTCCAATTTCAATTTGACACAAATAAATAAAGCTAAACTATACGCACCGCATCCCATACCACAGCAGCAACACCTAGCTGCTTCCAGTCCTGCTTGATTTGGATAGTGCGGTTGGCAAAATGGTACGTAGAAGATGACTGATGGAACTTCTGCATTCCCCAAAGAGCTTTTTCGTCATAAGGAACCAAGGACATCTTCTTGCCTACTATGACAAGTGGAAGGATAGGATTTTTTTAAAGAAAAGGAACTCTATGTGAAACTCCAACCACATGTGTTGTCTGGATTCATTGCCCCTTTCACCTACAATAGTCATTCTGACTGTCAGGTCAAACGCCCCAAGAGTTGGCAGACGGAGGTGGGTGAATGTAAACTGTCCACAACACACTGAGAACCCACCTCTTAGTATGATGTCAGATGTAAAAACCAGGATAAATTGATTTTTTAAAAAAACTATTACTGCTGCTTCATCAAATAAATTTATTGTCATTGTAAATATATACATAGTACACCCATACAACGAAATTCACACAGACACCCGGAGACCAGAACCACAAACACACACATAAAAAAAAACCAAACAGTCCCCACCCACTAAAAATCCCCCACTAAGAATACAAACATCTACACTGCAGGCTAAGTAACACTGTTCAACTATTCACTACTGGTGGTCTTTACGCTCATTATTAAGTGCAATTATAGCTTTGGGATAAAAACTATTCAGAAAACATTTGGTCGGAATCTTAATTATTCTATATCTTCTGCCAGACGACAACAGTTCTAAAAAGTTGTGAGCAGGATGGGAAGAGTCTCTCAAGATGTTGTGTGACTTCCTTGGATAGAGGGATGTGAAGGTATCATCCAGGGTTGATAGCTGTAGCCCAATGATATTCTGAACAATTTTAATGGTTCTCTGTAGAGCTTTTTTGTCCGCTACAGAGCTACTCCCAAACCATACAAGGATGCCATAGGTTAGTTAGGACACTCTCAATGGTGCTACGATAGTAGGACACAAGTAAATGCTGAGAGAAATTTAAGTTTCCGAGCATTCTCAGGAAATACAGCCTCTTCTGTGCCTTCTTCACTAGCATGTTGGCATTTATAGTCCATGAGAGGTCCTCTGACATGTAAGTGCCCAGGAATTTAAAGCTACCAACTCTCTTTACTTCCTCGCCATTTATGTACAATGGTAAATGTACATTTCTCTTCCTCCTAAAATCAATTATGAGTTCTCTTGTTTTTTAATGTTAAGTGTAAGATTATTTTCTTTACACCAGAGTATCAAAACTTGTACTTCCTTTCTGTAAGCAGACTCATTGTTCTTATTTATGAGCCCCACCACTGTCGTAAAGATAGTGAACATCATTTATATGATGTTCACTATCTTTATATTCATATAGGGAACATCATTAACAATTCATAAAATGACAAGCAGTCTTCTCTCTTGTAAATTCTCATGATACTGACTTGACCTAGCTGAAAATGTTATGAAGAAATATGCTGGTTTATGATCTTCACTGCCTCCCAGGATCAGAAGATGGGAAGCAGAAGCAGAACTGTCTATTATCAGCTTACTGATGATGTTTCAATCCAGACCTACAAATGACCTCACCTGCAGTATCCTATAGGAACCATACAGAGTCGGCATTTGTGGTCTACACTGACCCCAAAGTTTCTTATATCAAGAACCAGGAATGGGGACTCATGAGTCACCACTCACCGTCAAGTCTGACTTGTCGCACCGGTGACTTGTCTCAGACTTGATCTGGGGGTTTTGGGGGCAGACTCAGGCTTGACTTCTGACTCGAACACATTTTCTGAGTTGTGTTTCGAGTCCCTATTAGAGATGGGCCTCCCTGCAACCACTACCACTGTCACAATCCTTGGAGGCAGCAGGCCCAGTTTCCCTTCCAGGAGCTGGCTGCTATCTCCAGCCACACACACACACACACACCACCCAGCTGATTGGCCAGTGCATGCGCAGAGGCAGGGGCCAGTTCTAGGAAAGGAAGTCACTTGGGTGTCTCTACACATGTGCGTGTGCCCACCTGGGGGACAGGGCAAAAGAACTCGAGATACAGGCTCAAGCCTTGGGCCTGAAGATTCAGACATGGACTTGGGACTCAGACCTGAAGATTTGTCAACATCTCTGTTAAGAACATGGGCAGACCTCTACTAGTAAAGCAATTACATCTTGAAAATGTGTTTTGGGCTCAGAGTATGAATCTGTCTGTCTGTCTGTCTGACTTGGATATCACACCAATCAGTGCTAGGTACTATGTACTTTGGGTAATTTACACCCAACGTAACACAGCATAAAAAATCAAACAATATCCTAAGAAATAGATCCCACACATATATTTTTTTTAAAAATAGCTGAGCCAATCTATATATATATATTAAAAATATATCGACCCAATAAGTCAGGAATAGGAAACCTGTGACCCTCCAGGTGTTGCTGGACTGATACTTCCAACTGCACAAACCAGCATCAGTGGTAAGACTGGAGGAAGTGTACAATCCAGCAATGTCTGAAGGGCTACAAATAGCCTTTTCCTGCACAATGCTATGGTTCTCCAGGGAAGCAGTATATCAGGAAACTCACAAATGTGCTATTGTGTTTTCTAGTTCAGGAGTTGGGACTTTTTAAAGTCCTAAGTAAAAGCAGAACCATAACGGAATGAGTCAGAACACACACTTAATAAAAATGGATACCAAGACTGTGATGGACACATTAAAACAATTTTTAGAAATCAGACCCAGCAAGTATTACTTTCTTTAACACTTTAAACTTCCCAAATTAGCTGCAACACAACAGAATGATGCAGAATGGCAACGTCTGAGTAGGAAAAGACAGTTGAACCTGCCAGTCGCACAGATGGGAGTGATTCAAGAAGCTACAAAACATGCAGTGGAGCCACATTCTGATAACAGAATCATACAGCATAGATTTTTGGTCTGGAACAGGAACCACAATGTAGTTTGTGTGGCCATTCCATCAGTTGTTGCACCATTCCCATTTGGTCATGCTTGGCTGCTGAATGCGATCCATTTGGCCTCCTTAGAAGTTGCTCTTCTGGAATGTTATACAGAAAACAATTTTTTTGCCTAGGAAAGGAACCGGGCTGTGGTTCCTGTGGATGAATTCTGGCTAGTTATATTCTAATTTGGTAGGTCTGTCCTATTCAGAAAAGGTAATCAAGGGTGTCTTCCGGAATACAGGATTTTGAACATTTTGTGGTTTTTGGAATCCTTCCCAGAAAGGAGTGTTCTAAGCTTCTTCCCAGAATATGAGCATTCAGCCCAGAATGAGCAACAGAATGTGGTTCCTGTATTTTGTAGCTTGCAGGATCAATCACTTCTAGTAATCTGCAAAGCATAAATTTGGTTGGTTTATCCTACTGGAAAACTGCTGTCAGGGGCTATTTTCAGCCAAGAACAGGCCATGGGATGTGGTTCCCGGAGTCATTGTGCAGCTTGTTTCATCAGTTCCCCTAAAGTCTAAGATGGGTGAATTTTGTTCCACTAGGAAGCTGCTGTTCCAGGCTGTTCTCTGGATATGTTCTGGAATATGGTTCCTGGGGAAGCTTTGTGGCTTGTTGTGTCAGTCCCCTTTAGTCTGTTTCTCCCTACAGACTGCCACCCTGAGAGATGCAAGAGTGTACCTATCCTGGAAGCGGTCAATAATCCTCCTAACAGTCATTATTATCATGTTGGATAGCTGAGTGGTTTGGGGATCTGGCTGGGGAGCCAGAGGTTGGAAGTACAATTCCCCATTGTGGTTCCTTCCAATCCTGTGGTTCTATCATCATCATCATCATCATCATCATCATCATCATCATCATCATCATCATCATCATCATCGCCCTCCATGACTCTAACCCCGCTTTAAAGCTACCTAAATTAATGGCTATCAAATCTTATTCCAGCAAATTCCTGATCCTGGAAACAGCACCACGTGTTAACCAACAGAATTGAGGAGGAAGTAGGTACCTTCGTCTGTTTCAGGGGAACAAAACTAAGGCAAAAAGCAAAAAGGCCCTTCTTCTCCTGGCCAACCGCCGAGCGCCCTCCTGCCCAGGTAGCGAGCGGCTCGTCTCCCTTCCCGGCTGCCCAGCCCGCAAAGGTGCTCCCCCGTTTCTGCTCACCGGATATGCGAGGTTTAGAAAGATGCTCGGGAAGACTCTGGCGCGCAGGACCATAGAGCTAGAAAAGAAAGAACGGAGTAGCTCCCAGCCCGGCCATCCGGTGCAAAATGCGTGGGGGGGGGGAACTAAAAGGCTTCTTCATAGGGCCAGGGAGGGGGCGTCGCTTTCCGCGGGAAAAAGAAGAAGAACGAGGGTCCTACGGGTGGTGCTTTGGAAAGGGGCAAACAAGGTCACGACAAAGCGGGAACGTGGTCCGTAGAGCGGATCGTGGCCGGCGTTTTCTCTCTCCCCGCCCCCTTTGTCCTGTGCAGGCGAAGCGAGGAGGGAAGGCTCGCTCTCTGCGCGGGAGCAGGAGTGGCGCCCTCTGTGGACGCTGAGTGCGGGCTGGCCTGAGACCTTCGAGACCCGTCCTCCTCCCGCCCCCCCCCCCGCTTTGCCTTTTGAAAGGTAGCCGCAGCTGAGGACTGGCTAAAACCCTGTAAGACCGCACTGTTTCTCACTCATTTAGCTGCACCCTTATTTAGACATCAACACACGAAAAAGAAAGGAGGTAGGAAGGAAGACTTATGGATGCAAATACGAGGCCGGCCAATTCCAAATAGGTCAAATCAACAGCAGAAGCAACAGAAACAACCTGAGGGATGACCAGGAGACAGAACCAACACCAATGTGTGAATGAGCTCATGGCCTATGAGTCCAGGAACTACGGTAGCTTTCCTGGAATTAGCAAGGAGAGGGTTAATTCATTCCCCGCATTCTTTGAAGACAGGAGCTTGGTAACTGAAATTATCTGGATGCAAGGAGGGGAAGCATCTCCCAATTGGAGGAAATGGACATAGATTGGAAAGCCTTATCTACAATCTTGAAGGGCAAAATAATGTTGGGAGAACCATTTCTTCTTGATATCTCATGGTACTGAAATTACCCTATAGGATTAATTACTCTTGCAGAAGTTACCAATTAGAAGATCTGGAAAAGAATGCAATCTGATTGGTGCAAAGGGAATAAACATTCAGAGAAGGGATGGTGGGATACAGTGGTTATAAAAAGTTTACACACCCCTGTTAAAATGTATCTACACAGAGTTCAGCAGAGTGACAGGCATGGATTACATTTTCCAGAAAGATAAAGATAAGAAAACAAAAATTTTCAGAAAATAGCTAACGAATAATTCATTCTTCTGCTTCCCCTTATACAGTGGGTATAAAAACTTTACACACCCCTGTTAAAATGTCAAGTGTCTGTGATGTAAAAAAAAAGAACCAATGATAAATCATTTCAGAACTCTTCCACCTTTAATGAGACCTATGAACCATACAACTCAATTGAACAATAAACTGAAATCTTTTAGGTGGAGGGAAGTAAAAATAAAAAACTGAAATAATATGGTTGTATCTGTGTGCACAACCTTAAACTAATACTTTGTCAAAGAATCTTTTGATTTTATTGCAGCACTCAGCCTTTTTGGGTATGAGTCTGTCAGTATGACACATCTTGATTTGGCAATCTGTCAGATTGCAAGGGTGTCTCCTGTGCACAGCCCTCTTCAGATCACCTCATAGGTATTCAATCGGATTCAAGTCTGGGCTCTGGCTGGGCCATTTCAAAATGTTAATCTTCTGGTGAAGGCATTCCTTTGTTGATTTGGATGTATGTTTTGGGTCATTGTCATGCTGAAAGATGCAGTTCCTCCTCAGGTTCAGCTTTCTAGCAGAAGCCTGAAGGTTTTGTGCCCAACATTGACTGGTATTTGGAACTGCTCATAATTCCTTCTACCTTGACTAAAGTCCCTGTCCCAGCTGAAGAAAAACAGCCCCAAAGCATGATGCTGCCACCACCATGCTTCACTATGGGTATGGTGTTCTTTTGGTGATGTGCAGTGTTGTTTTTGCGGCAAACATATCTTTTGGGATTAGGGCTGAAAAGTTCAACTTTGGTTTCATCAAACCATAACACTATTTCCCACATTCTTTTGGGAGAGTTCAGATGTGTTTTTGCAAAATACGTTTTTCTTCATAAAAACAGACTTCCTTCTTGCCATTCTATCCTATAGCCCAGACATATGAAGAATACAGGAGATTGTTGTCACATACCACCAGTACTTGCCAGATATTCCTGCAGCTCCTTTAATGTTGCTGTAGATCTCTTGGCAGCCTCCCTGACTAATTTTCTTCTAGTCTTTTCATAAATTTTGCAGAGATGTCCAGTTCTTGGTAATGTCACTGTTGTGCCATATTTTCTCCACTTGATGATGAGTGTCTTCACGGTGTTCCATGGTATATCTAATGCCTTGGAAATTCTTTTGTGCCCTTTCTCCTGACTGGTGCCTTTTAACAATGAGATCCCTCTGATGCTTTGGAAGCTCTCTGCGGACCATGGTTTCTGCTGTAAGATGTGACTAAGAAAATGTCAGGAAGCACAGCTGATCTTTATTTGGGATTCCTCAGAGGCACTCTGAATGATGGCAAGAGTGTACTGACTCCTACTTAACATGAGTTTGAATATGATTGTTTACTGCTGAACACAGCGACATCCCCAGTTATAAGAGGATATGCACACAGATGCAACCATATTACAGTCGTGCCTCGACTTATGAACTTAATCCATCCCAGAAGATGTTCATAAGTGGAAATGCATGCAAGTCAAAGGACCATTTCCCACTGAAATGCATGGGAACGGAATTAATCCACTCCAGCATTTAAAAAAAAATACCAAAAAAAAGCACACAGAAAGCCCCATCAGAAGGCGCTGGGGCTTTAAAAAGAACAACCAAAAATAAACAGAGCAAGCCCCGAAGGCTGCAAAAAAAGAAAATGAGACAAAACCCAAAAATAAACATCGAGCAATTCCCACGCCGAGACTGCAAAATAAATACGTAAATAAAAAAATCACCAAAAACAAACAACAACACAGCACAGAAACATAACCTCCCTCAGGCCAAACCCACCCTGCAATTCTCACCCAGAAGTTTTTAAAAAGCAAAAAGCAGCACCTTACCAGGCAGACCGAAGCCTTCTCCGATGACACTCACTCCCTGGCAGATGGCAGCCAGTGACGGGCCCCAGCCAGGGTACACGAGGCAGCAGCGGCGGGGCCGGCCATGGCGGAGGGGGCCATTACTCATGAGTATACCTGTGCCAGGGATGGGCAGGGAGCGCACCGGCATGTCCGGTGGTGATACGGAGCCAGCCCTGCCTCTCCTTCCTCCTCCTGCGCCGCAGGAGTAAAAAAAGTTCCCTGACCCCCTGCTCTAACCATTGGGGCGAAAGAGCTACAAAGAAGGAGCCTCTTTGCCACCAACGGTTTCAATTTCCTGCCTTTTTCCGTTCTTACGTCGAAGCTCCGCTTGCAAGTTGAACCAAAATTTTGTGACCGGAGCTGCTCATAAGTCGAAATATTTGTAGGTAGCGGCGTTTGTAAGTTGAGGCACCACTGTATTTCAGTTTTTTAATTTTTACTTCTCTTCACCTAAAAGATTTCAGTTTGTTATTCAACTGAGTTGTACGGTTCATAGGTCTCATTAAAGGTGGAAAAGTTCTGAAATGATTCAATTTTTCATTTTTTTAAATCACAGACACTTGACATTTTAACAGGGGTGTGTAAACTTTTATATCCACTCTATAAGGGGAAGCAGAAGAATGAATTATTCAAGTTAGTTATTATACTTTGAAAATTTTTGCTTGCTTATCTTTATCTTTCCAGAAAAAGTAATCTATGCCTGTCACTCTGCTGAACTCTGTGTAGATACTGGAACCAGGCTATATATTTATTACTTTGTAAATATAAGATAAAAGTAGCTAATATTAGTTTTTGTGGATCTTACTCTTAACTGAGTTTTGGTTTGCTTTTTACTATGGAACTCCTTCACATCATTTTGATTCTTTTAGAAGTGTTAAACACTTCTGAACATGTATGTCTTCTTGAAATACCTTCAATAAAATAATTAAATTTTACAGTTGTGTGATCACTCGGACAGATCAAGGGGCTGGTGATACTAAAGATAGCACCTTACACTCAGAGGTTTTGAGCACTTTGTGGGTTTTTGGCATTCCTACTTTACAGGGTTGGTTTGCAATCAAAAGCAACCCTTGGGAAGATTTTGCCTCTTCCTAGAGTACCAAAAGAGCAAGCAGGCTCAAGGGTGTTGGGAGAAGGGTCTCGTAGGAAGCTTTTCTCAATCTCTAGCACACTGGACCCTCCTTGCAAATGTCCACAGCAGGGCAAGTAAGGGCAGTGTGGCTCAGTGATCAGTAGACCCTCTCTGTAGTGGCCAGTATCATGACACTAACCCTATTCTATGCTCTTGGTTGATGGTTTTATTGGTTTAAGGAGTAAGGTGGGGGTTTTATGAATTTCAGACATCCTACTGCTTCTAGCCTTTACCAGCTTTTGATCCCATCTCTCTTCAAAATTCTAACCACTGGTATGCAATGAAAAATCTTAGCAGGAACTTCTTAGTTAACAGCAATTTATCACTGTAACTTATGCATTTCCCTTCCACCTGTGTAATAGGCAAGAAGCCTTTGGCCAATAAGTTGTAAACTTTATGTATAATTTGAAATAAAACAAAACTAAACAATTTGAATTTAATTATAAAACTTTAAACCTTTAATTTTATAGGGAATTACACTGAGAAAGATCAAAATGGATTTATACAAGGCAGACAGATGTCAGATACAATGAGGAAGGTGCTTAACTTAATGCACCTGGAAAAATAATCAAAATATAAAGCAGGTGTGATATCCCTAGATATTTTCAAAGCTTTAGATTCAGTTGAATGGGACACATTAAAAATATTGTTTAAACAATAGGATTAGGTATTTAATTTAGACAAATAATTCAACAAATATACTGTATTCACAGAACTTTGAAAAAATAATAATAAATGATGGCAGAACATAATCAATATATTTAAGACCAGGAACCACACAGAGTTGCCCCTTATCTTCAATTTTATTTACACTGATAATAGAAGTGCTGGCACAAGTGATCAGAAATTATAGTTTAATTAAAGTTGTAGATACTAGAGAGGAGGATAAAATAAACCTCTTTGCAGATGATACATTATTAATAATCAAAACCCCAAAAGACACATTGCAGAAAATTAGAACACATTTAAATCTCTTTGAAGAAATAACTGGTTTGAAAGTAAACTGAGAGAAATCTGATTGTATTTTATTAAATCACTCAGAAGCAGATAAGAAGGAATGGAAATAAGAATTTAAGGGAAGAATTGAACATATAAGTAAATACAGTGATGTCCCGCATAGCGACAATAATCTGTTCCAAAAAAATCATCGCTATCCGGATTCGTTGCTATGCGGGGCAAAAAAGCCCATAGGAACGCATTAAAACACGTTTAATGTGTTCCTATGGGCAAAAAACTCACCGTTATCCGGAAATCCTCCATGCGGCTGCCATTTTCGCTGCCCAGTAAGCGAGGAAAGGGTGTGAAAACACTGCAGGCAGCCATTTTCTTTACCCGGTGGCCATTTTGGAACCGCCAATCAGCTGTTAGAAAAAACATCACTATGCGAAAATCGGTAAGCGAAATGCTTACTGATCATCGCAAAGTGATTTTTGGCCATCTAAAACATCATCAAAAACTGCATCGCTATGAGGATTCGTCATTAAATCACTCGTTATGCGGGGCACCACTGTATTTGGGAATTTATATTACTGTATTTTTCCATGTATAAGACACCCCATGTGTCTGCAAGATTGCTTTGATCGTTGCTTTCCCCTCCACTTTTTTTTGTTCTCTCTTCAGCTTACTTTCGTATATAAGATGACCCTAAATTTTAAGTCTAAAGATTTTAGACAAAAGTATTGTCTTATACATGGAAAAATATGCTACATGTATTTTATAATAAATGATTAAATTAAATATGGATAAATTTAAGAAATAAATTAATGACCAGATAAATTAGTACAAAAAATTAAAATTGTCATAGTTCAGAAGAACAGCATTATGTAAAATGAAGATTATTCCTAAACTTAATTTTATATTTTGGATGCTCCCAAAACTTAGAAAACTGATAAAATTGAGGAGATCATTGACCAAAGACAAGTTCAAGAGGAAGCAAACAAAAGAAAGAGCACAGTTAGTGCAATTTATAAGATTTTAACACATGCTGGATCTGAAAAAGCTATGACGAAAAACCAGTGGCAGGAGGACTTAAAGGAAGAGGACAAAGTTGAGGATTGGAACAAAATATAGTCACAAAGAATAATGAAGAATATGTCTATAAGGGTAAAAGAAAATTGTTTTAAAGTTGCATGGAGAAGATACTTTTCCCCAGTAAGATTGAATATAATAAATAAAAATGCACCATCTCAATGCTGGAGAAGTAAAAAAGGAACCTATATGCATATGCGGTGGACTTGTGAAACAAGAAAGAAGGTATGGCCACTAATTTTTAAAGAAATTAGAGAAATTATTGGATATGTTATTCAAATACAGTGGTGCCTCGACTTACGGATGAAAATTTTGACTTACAAAAAGCTCTGGCTGCTAAATTTTGCTTCAACTTGTGGCTGGAGTTTCCATTCACAAATGGAAAAAGGCAGGGGAAAAAGGGCAGGAAATTCAAACCGTTGGTGGTGAAGAGGCTACTTCTTCGCCCCAACAGTTAGGAAAAGGGAGGCTCAGCCTCCCGGGCTTCCAGCACTGCTGCCACCACCACTGAGAGGAGAGCTGCCGGACCATGCCGGATGAGCTCGGCCTCCCGGGGTTCCCCACTGCTGTGACCGCTGCCGCTGGAGGCCTCCTGGACTTCCCCACCGCTGCAACCGCTGCTGCCTGAAGCCTCTGGTGGTGATGGGGAACCCCGGGAGGCCTCTGATGGTGGCGGGGAAGCCGAGGAGGCCTCCAGCGGTGCGGTCACAGAACCGGGGAACCTGAAGAGACCTCCAACGGCGGCAAGGAAGCAGGGAATCCTCCGGAAGTGGCGGTTACAGTGGCAGGGTACCCCCCAGAGTCCTCCAATGGTGCAGAAGAAGCTGGGGAGGCCTCCGGCAGTGGCTGTCACCACAGCGGGGAACCCTGGGAGGCCTCTGACAGCAGTGAGGAAGCCAGGGAGGCCTCTGGCGGCTGCGGGGAACCCCAGAAGGCCTCCAACCGCGGCGGTCATGACAGCGGGGAACCCTGAGATGCCTCCAATGGCAGCAATGAAGCCGGGGAGGCCTCCAGTGGCAGCGGTCACAGTGCCAGGGAACCCCCGGAGGCCTCCGACGGCAGCGGTCACAGCAGCGGGAAAGCCCGGGAGGCTGAGGAGGCTTTGTACAGGGTAAGGTGCTCCTTTTTCCTTTGAAAAAAGTTGTTGTGGGTGGGGTTTGGAGGGTTTGGGCTGGGGGTTTATGTTTCTGTGTTGTTTTATTCTTTGGTGATTTTTTAAAAGTCCCAGCGGACTTGCTCCAATGTTTATTTTTGGATTTTTTATTTTTTCATTTTATTTTACTTTATTTTTGCAGTCCCGGCATGGGACTTGCTCTGTTTATTTTCTTTTTCTTTTTTTGTATTTTTTTCTTTGGCTGGAATGGATTAATCAGTTTTCAATGCATTCCTATGGGAAATGGTGCTTCAACATATGAAAATTTTGAGTTACAGCCACCATTCCAATATGGATTGATTTCGTAAGTCGAGACACCACTGTATCACCAATTATTGCCCTCCTAAATATAATTAAGAATGACCATCATTAAAAAGAACAGAAAGCGTTAATAATTATAATGGCTACAGTAGCAAGATTAATATTTGCAAAGAATTAGAAAAGTGACAAACAAATTAATATTGAAGACTGGTACAAAGAAATGTGCAGTTTAGCAATTAATGATAAGCTAACGTGAAATGAAAGTAAGAAGGAATTTATATTTGGAGTATAACTTTGTGAAAGGAAAAGGTCATAAGCCAACAGAAGAATCAATGTATTTTTGGAGTGAATGGAATGAAAAGTATTAAAATGATATTTTTGGTTATCTAGTCCTGAGGGTAAAAGTGGCACAGGTGGGGAATTCTAGTTGTATTGTGTATATGCACACATTTTATGTTAGTTTTGTTATTATTTTTCTTTCATAAACATGAAATAAAACATTTAAAAATAATACATTATGTAACCTCTATTTCAATCAAATAAGCTGACATTTTAGTCTTTTAACTGGGGCTTTCCAGAGTCAAGCATGTCAGATACGGGCTTATTTTCAAAAAGCCATCATACATTCTAGCCAAAGGAAGGATTGCAGTGGCATTATACAGTATATAGCTCTCACCCTTCTTACAATGTCTTTTCATAGACATATACACTCAGACTTTTGTTGGTACAGTTGCAAAGAAAAGATACAGTAAATCCAGTGGCATTCCTTCATAGGATTATGAACCCCATTTTCAACTCACAGGAAGCTAGACTTCTCCAAAACTTCCACGTTTACTACATCCAGAACACAGGACAGAAGTTGCAATTATACTCATGTATTACTTACAGGCATTTCACAAGTAACTAGTAGGACATTTCTGTGAACAGAAAGCTAAACCAACTAAAATATTGGCGTGGTCCTTGAAATTCAAGACGAAAGTCTAAATAAGGGGATGACAGAAGTATTTCTAATAATGTGCCCTCTTTGTGGTTCCAAAGCCCTTGCAGTGCAGTAATGAACATTTCTAGGATTCTAGATTTTCAAATTTTTGATCCTACAAGACTGTGTTTGTATAAGTTATGTGCAACTGCTAGACAAAAATAAAAATATTGTTATCAGTGTAATGACAGCATGCGGAAATGTAGATCACAGACCATTTATGTAACAAGAATACGATTTCACATCGGAAAAAAAAATATTCTTGGACTTTAGAAGACGACGATAAGGTTCCTTTATAGCTAAGACGAGTGCACAGCATCAGGAATGTCTCTGAGAGAAATAAATACTGTGTACAGGGTCTGAGTGCAATGTGCGGACCGGGAACTCCGAGCCGCCTCCGCCTCCGCCCCAGGCTTCTTCCCCAGGGATAGCTCTGTGTGTGTTGCAGCAGCAAGCAAGCCCAACGCCGGAACCTGGTGGATCTCCTGTGCGGGCTGAGCCAGAGGTCTGTGTCATCACAAAGGAGATTTCAGCAGGAAACTCGGGCGGAAGAACCCCACCCTCGGCAAGCCTGAGCGCCCAGCTGCCATAACAAGCCCTCGCCCCTCCCGCCGCGGGCATGTGGGAACCGGAAGAGAGTGGCAGGCACAGGAGAGCCCTGCAGGGGGGGGGATGAAGCAGCGGGGGAGGGGGCGTGGTCACAGGCAAAGAGGGAGGAGCGGTGCGGCCACGGGGCGGGGCTAGGATGGCGTGAAACGATTTGGAACCACCATAGAGATAGAAAGATAGCATGGCGCGACTTGTCAGTTCCCTCACACGTAAGACTCCTTCTACCACAACACGTTTGGCTGCTAACCACCCCCATATGAAATGCCACTATCTCCACAGTCGAGAACGCCGAAGAGAAGAGAAACCCGAGGGCTTCATGAGCCTCACTGGTTTCCTCCGTAATCTCTGGATCGACAGCGTCCGCGAGAGGGGCGGCTCCCGACCTCACCCCGTCACGTGACCACGGGGAGGGGGTGGCACCACCTGCTCTGTTTCCCCCTTTGCCCGGGAATGATACGGTGCTCGGGGTCACGTGAGGGCGTGAAGCGCGGCCGGCAATTGGTCAGCCGGAGCAGCGCGAGCTCGGCGGAAGAGCCGCCGCCGCCGCCGCCACAGGAGAAGCAGGGCCCGTTGGGAAAGTGGCGTCTCCGCCGGTCTTCCGGTCGGGGGGTTTCTGCGCTCCGTTTGTCGAGCGGAGCCCCGGCAGGAAACAGAGGAGAGGCCGGCTGCGGCGCGACCATGAGGCGGCGCTGGGGTCGCTCCCTCCGGGGCCTCCTATAGCCCGGCTCGGGTCCAGCCCAGCCTAGCCGGATCCGGCGGCGGTCGCAGCGGCAGCAGCAGCAGTTGCCCGGCGCCGCCATGGGGAATACCGTCACCTGCTGCGTCTCTCCCGGAGCCAGCCCCAAGCTCGGCGGGGCCCGCGGCTCTGCCCTGGGAGCGGCGACGGGAGGCAGCGGCGGAGGGGGAGCGGGCGGCGGAGCGGCGGCGGCGGCGGCCGCGGGACTGGAACGGCGTGGGGGCGCCTACCGGGAGATCACGGAGGCGGAGTCCGGCGACTCTGACACGGGCGGACCGCACCTGCAGCACATCAGTGACCGCGAGTTCCCGGATGGTGAGCGAGGCGGGGCAGGGCCGGGAGCAGGGGAGGCCGCGGGCAGTGGGCAAGGCCTTGCCCCAGAGTGGGGCCGAGGGGGGGCGGCAGGGGTCCCTTCGTCGCCTCCCGTGGGCCACCTGTGGGGACAAAGCTCGGCGGTTTCTCGCGTCAGGGAGGCGTTTAGAGCGGTGAACAAGCGCCCGCCCGCTCAGGAAGGCTGGGCAGGGTTTGTAGCTCAACACCCCAAGTACCGTTATTCCGGGGGGGGGAAATGAACCCCGGTTTTGTCAAGGGGCCCCCGTCGTCCGGCACGGGTTTTAGTGAGGGCCCCGCCGTCCATCTTGAGAGGCCGTGCGAGGCAAGGGGTAGAGAGTGGCGGACTAGGACTCACGGGACCTTCGGTTCCAACGGCCTTCATCGCCGTGGAAGGAAACTCCCTGAAGGGGAGGCGGTGGCGGCGGCGGCTGTGGGCAGCCCACTCCTCAAGTCTCTCGCCCGCTTGGGGAACAAGGCGAGGATTTCCGTAAATCAGACGCACCTTGACGGTCCTCTTTAATTTCTGACAAGGGGTGGTCTGCCCCTGTGTGCGTTGAAAAGGTATTGGAAGGAGGTTTTCTGGTCAGCCCAGAGGAACTTTTACAGCTAAGTACAGCACAAATGTTTGGAGGAGACTCTATGTAGTTATGTGCTGTAAATGAGGAATGGCTGGAAAACTCTGTGGTTTAGGTCTCAGGTTGTGGAGTCAGACAGAGGGTGGGAGCTCAGTTCCCCACTGTGCCAGCTGAACTCAATGAATGACCCATAGGGTTCTCAAGGTAAGTGAAATATTTAAGTAGCTTTTTCAATTCCCCATGAGTTTCTAGGGACAAGTGAGGATCTGAACCCAGGTCTCCAGAGTCCTATTCTGTCACACTGTCCACTAAACCGCACTGAATGTTCACATGGGACCATGTGTCTCCCACCTGTCTATAGGAAAAGAAGTCAAAATGAAGATTAAAAAAGAAACTGAGTGTACAAAGAGGTTGGATTTGTCAAGGTATATGGACAATTTTTAGGGCCTCATCTGAGCAAGAAGTCTCAGTGATCCTACAGCTATACTAGGAGTGGGATTTTCATGTCGCAAAAAATGGAAGGGGAAATGCAAAAAAAGAGTCTCAGTTTAATTTTCATGCTTTTTATCTAGTCGGTATACATAGCCTTTGAAATATTGGTCTCATTTAAAATTTTCGCATTTCCATCTTTCATGTTCCCCTATTTTTGTTTAAACAGAAAAGGGAAACATGAATATTTCATATTTTCTGTTTGTCTCTTCTGTTTCATTGTTCTAAAATCAGCTTGGAAAGTTTTAATCTGTGTATCCCTAAAACAAAGTGGTGGCTACAAAGCTGTTTGATCTGAAAGGATGGCTGAAGGAAAGGAAAGATACATTATTTCCCCTTTAAATACTTAACATTTGTTTCTAGAAAGGAATTAGTGGGGTAGCTGAATCAGATCATTCCATTCTGTTCCAGCAGTAAGATGTTCTTTTCTATTTTTTAAATATAACTAATTCAGAAGTATTTAAATAACTGTTGCAATTTCAGGTAGAGGTAGAGACCAACAAGTGGTCTCCTTTACTCTATCCTTGTGCACTTGAGTAGTGGATCTCTATGAGTGATGGTCTCAAGTAGAGATAGGGGTATTCCTATACGAATATCCCTGCACAGGTGGCAATAACGAGAGTGCAACACCATGGGACCGGACAGTTCACTCACCGATCTGCCGCTGCTGCGGACACTGCAATTCTTCCAATGGCTCTGCAGATCATGATCGGCTAGCCACTCCTGGCAAGAGGCGGGAGGACAAGCCTCACTGCAAGGTCGAAGAGTGGCTTGCAGATTGTGATCTGCACAACCATTGGAAGAATCGTGGCATCTGCAGCAGCAGCAGATCAGTGAGTGGACTGTCTGGCGCCATGGGGCTGGACCCTCATTATTGCCACCTGTGTGGGGTTATTCGTATCTCTAGTAAGATTGAATCTGCTCTATACCAGAGCACATGGTAGAGTTGTACATACTTTGCCAGTTCTTTGCCGGTTATCTTAGGAGTTTTTGTTTTATTTTGGCAACATTTGAGTATGCTTTATTACTGTAAGAAAGCATCTGGATTGAAATTGAAAGATTACGTGTATGAAACAGGGGTTTCAGACTTCAGCTAAATGAATGTAGTATTTCTTTGACATTTAAACAGAAAAAAAATATTTAATATAAGAAGTTCCAGTCAGTCTAAAACACAGATGGTCTCTAGAAATTCTGTGAGTTGGAGTTAGACTTAGTCATGCTTAAGAACTGACCTATTGACATCAGGGACATTATATCAGGGTCACTGTGACTGACTGAGATCCCAGTGGTTTCAATGGGACAGTTCTAAGCATGACTAAAACCTATTCAGGAGTTAACAGTATTTAGTTTGCTAGACATCCGTAGAGGAGTTTGTGTAGGCCTGCCACACCCAGCATTGTTTTCTTCATGTGATGATGGAGGAGTCTGAAGAGGAAAGGATTCTATTCACATGTAGATTCTACAAACGAACAGGAACAGTGGAAAATCTAGGTACTTGCTCATGTGTAGAATCTTGTTTCAAACAAACTCTCTTCTTCAGTCTTCTCTGTCATCGTTACCATAGTCTCTTGAGACAGAAGGATGCCATTGCATTGCATCTTATCAAGAAAGCACTGAAGGGGGTGGTGTCTAAGTGCTTTCCTCAAAGCTCATTCCCCTGACCAAGTATCCCAGCAGCATAGGGCTTTTTTGCTGTCATGCTGAAGCATGGAACTGCAACAGAAGGTATCTATCTCTGGACTAGATCAGATGAAAAGCTCTTTAATTTCTCTAGATTGAGAGTGAAGACCAAAGTCCAGCTGAAATGCATGTGGGACTTCCTCTTTGCTGATGATGCAGAGACTGGCGAAACATTAAGAAGAACAAACTTTAGAACATGGTCAAAGAGCCCGAAAAACCCACAACAACCAACGATGCAGCTGTTGTTGCCCATTCTGCTGAAGAGCTCCAACAACTTATACATTGTTTTAGTAAGGCCTGCCAAGACTTTGGATTAACAATCAGCCTGAAGAAAACACGTCATGGGACAGGGCGTGGACTCACCTCCCTGTATTACCATCTCTACACAAGAATTGGAGGTTGTTCATGACTTCGTGTACCTTAGCTCAATGATCTCTGACACTCTCTCCCTAGATGGCAAAGCAGCTACCATGTTCTCTAGACTCACAAAGAGACTATGGCTTAATAAGAAGCTGACGGCATATACCAAGATCCAGGTCTATAGAGCCTGTGTCCTGAGTACACTCCTGTACTGCAGTGAGTCCTGGACTCTTTGTGCATGGCAGGAGAGGAAGCTGAACATGTTCCATATGTGTTGTTTCGATGCATTTTTGGTATCACCTGGCAGGACGAAGTTCCAAATAGAGTAGTCCTAGAACAAGCTGGAATTTTTAGCATGTATACATTACTGAAACAGCAACATCTATGTTGGCTAGGGCATGTCGTGAGAATGGCTGAAGGTCAGATTTCAAAAGATCTCCTGTATGGAGAATTGGTGCAGGGAAATTGCCCCACAGGGAGACCGCAGCTGCGATACAAGGATATCTGCAAGCAGCATCTTAAGGCCTTAGAAATGGACCTCGAAAGATAGGAAACGCTGACATCTGAGCATTCAGCCTGAAGGCAGGCGATGCATCACGGCCTCTCCCATTTTGAAGAGACCCTTGTCCAGCAGGCCGAGGCAAAAAAGCAGTCATGAAAGCAGCAAAATCAGGGAGCTGGACAGGGGACAGATTGGATTTGTCTTCAGTGGGGAGGGGATTGTCACTCTTGAATTGGCCTTCTTAGCCACACTAGACGTTATTTCAAGACCTCTATTTAGAGCACGTTACCATAGTCTCTCGAGACTGAAGGATAAATTGACTTTAAGTCTTTTGAGAAGCAGAATGCTGGAACCGCAGTAAAGAAAGATGAGGAATGGGACACAGAACAGGATGGGTATCTTTTTTTCAAAATATAACTTAGCTTCATCTCCTGTTGTATCTTCTCACATTGTGCTTTCTGTTCATTGTGTTTTCTGCTTTCATCAGAATTTGAGAATGAGAGTTACTGTCTCTTTTTAAAAATTCTGAAGTCTGTACAGTGGTGCCTTGATTTACGAACTTAATCCGTCCCAGAAGATGTTCGTAAGTCAAAACGTTTGTAAGTCAAATCAGCATTTCCCATAGGAATGCATTCAAACCCGATTAATCCGTTCCGGCTGTTTTTTTGTTCATATGTAGAGCCCCCGTTTGTAAGTCAGAGCATTAGTTCCCATAGGAACTAATGCAAAACAGGTTAATCCATCCTCTACCACTAGGGGGTTAAATATTTTTTTAACCTAAGATGACTTAGGTTAAAAAAAGGGCAGGAAAGGAGGGGGGCATGGAACACCTTTTAAAAGAACACCTTTAGAACCAAGGAGCTTTAAACCAAACCAAGCACCTTTTAAACCAATGTTTACATTTTAAAATTCAGTACCAGGCAGTCCAAAGTCCATTTCCCACTTTCCCCGCGTTTTTTGTTCATAAATCACAGCTCCGTTTGCAAGTCAAAGCAAAATTTTGCATACGGAGCTGTTCGTAAGTCGAAATGTTCATATGTCAGGGCGTTCGTAAGTCAAGGCACCACCGTACTGTTTGTCTATTCCTTTGGTCTTCATGGCATTTTACTACTGCACACAAATGAACAAAGCTACAAAATCATGAGTAAGGAGTGATGTACTCAATACTAGAAGGATTGCTTATGATAAGGAAAGTGTAAGTCACAAATATGAATGGCTACTCACCACAAGATTTTGTTTGAGCCGTGATTTGGTGCTTTGGGAAATCACCTGCTTTGGCTTCTGTCAGTTTGGAGTCTCGGCCAAACGTGCATTGAGGTTCAACAATCTGAAGGTTCATGTATCCCATCAACAATAATTAAGTGTTTTTTTGCTGAAAGGTATTTAAAGGATTAGTTGCCCTTTACAACTGCTTGGTTTAAGACAAATAGATACAAATTTTATATGTTTAATTTTGATGTTTGATTTTTTTAAGGAAGCGGTAACTGTCAATAACTTTTTATTTCTTGATCTAGAATAAATTTACAGCCATAGTGGTCTCATATGGAAGCATCATGGTTGTTACAATTTTGGAGGATAGGTTGAGGAATTTTTTTTTTTAACAAAGCAGCCTTTTCATTTAGAGTGATTCCCCAAATAGGCAGTTTGGAAAACAATAAGCATCACAGAGATGACCCTAAGTAGCAGGCTTGCAGAGTTTCCGAAGGATAGAGTAGTTTATATGAAATAGGGTCCTAAATATTCTGTGGGGAGAGTGATTAGATTACTTTCTTTTCCTCCATTCTCATGTTCGGTGCCTGCTGTAATAGATCACTGATGATAACCCAGTACCCTAACCCTAAACTAATCTACACACAGAGTGCAACATCACTGAACTGAACTCATCCCCCAAAATGCAGAACATTAATGTACTTGTAAAAGAAAATGTTGGTATAAGAAACACAGGGAAGAGGGCCTAAAAAGTAGAATCTGGAAAGTTTATGGTGTTGGTGCCTAATGTCACTGTGGTTGTACATGTGGAAAAATGGTTGTGCATGTGCAAAAAGATGAATCGTGTGCATCTTTTTAAAAATGTGGTAAAATGATGTTGGATGGAGATACAATGATGATGAATTATCATTGACATCACTACATTATTGTTTCATTCTTATATACACAAGGAAGGAATGTAATGCATATTGAAATATTACAGTGTATTTCTGATTTTAGAAAGATTTCAGAGGTAGGAGAATTAAATGCTTAATATTAAGGCAAATGAAGACAGGAAGCCTATCAATAAGAATAGTAGCTGCAAACAACAGCAAGGAATTAAGCATACTGTAGAGAAAAGGTTGGGGAAAGCTGAGGGGATGAAAGAAATTGGAATAAGAGAGGAACTCAGAGTGAAGATTAAAGAAGATTAAAGCAGTTAAAATGAGCCACTAACTCCCCTAAATCCTAACTTAAAAGCTTGTTCTGTCTCTTCCAACAGCTGTCTATATATTGAAAAAGAGGAAGGAAACTGGAATTATAACTTATAAGCTTTATCAACTACAGTCCCATCTCAGTTCACAGATGTGGGGAAAACATGTTTAGAATGAAAAGATGACCCCTGGCTGTCCTTGGAAAGGTAGCCAAGAGTCATCTTTCAGAGAAATTAAATGCAAAAAGCATAGTTCTGTGTGTATCTTTTTTTCCATGCCTTTCCAAAGTCCAGATGAAACTTTGAATGGGGTCCAGCTTCATTTCTGGTAGCTGCAGAAGAAGGCCCACATCATTTCAGGAAGCACCATAACTCATGTGAACGGACTAGACCCTGTTTGCTTGGACTTCAGGCTTTCTCTGAATCTCATGCACATATCTAGCTATGAGTCTTAAAATAAAAACAGTGGTTGCTGCTGTACTTAAAAGTAAAATAATGCCTATTAAGGTGCCTGACTTGAGCACTGAATTTTCCACTGTTTATCAGAAGGAAGGAAAAGGGTGTTGGAGTAAAGGGATTTTGAAGGTTGAGTGGAACATGATGTCATTATGAGTGGACAGTGGCATGTTAAATCCAAACCAACAGGAAGGTCAGTTACAGCAGCAAAGTCAGATACCTGTAACTTACTGCTTCCCTTCTTTTGTGATGTTTGATTCCTAAATAAAGTGAATGTTATTGAATATGAATGTGTCTATCACAGATTCCTTTATAGGGTGCGAAATACATATTCACTTCCTGTTTATTGTAGCTTAAAAAAACTAAGCAAATAGTACGAAGTGGCTTTCTTGGAAACCTTGCAGTGTTGATAACTAATTTTGGTCTAGCTACGTTTATGATCATGAGGGTTGGAAAAATTACCTGGGTTGGCTTGAATCAATTGTCACAGGCCCCAATCCCCATGCCAGGAATACATACTTCCATCCAACTAATTTGGTGAAGATCACCATACCTGTTTCTTTAGTCCATTATTAGGGCTGCTTCACCATTGCCCCAGCCAGTTTTCAGGAATAGGAAAGCAATGAGATATGTATGTGTGGTGAAAGGAACTGCTGAGTATGTGGGCAAGTGTGTGTGTGTAAGAAAAGTTGCTTTGGCCTCCTTTCTCAGCAAATTAAATGTACAAGTGGGGTCTTGACTTGAGAACTTAATCCGTATTGGAAGGTGGTTCTCAAGTCAAAAAGTTCTCAAGTCAAATCTGCATTTCCCATAGGAATGCATTGAAAACCATTTAATCCGTATCTGCTCTTTTCCGTCCATAGAAACTAATGGGAAGCTGCTATTCTGCCTTCGACCACTAGAGGGGGATATTTTGTTTCTTTTTTTCTTAGGTCAAGAAAGGTTCAGGGAAGGCAGGGAAAATACAGTCCAGGCAGTCCAGTACCAGGCAGTCCGAAGACTGTCTCCCAGTCCACTCTCTAAACACTGGGAGGAGTGAGGAAGCAGACAGGCACCCTTTTCACTGGCCAACAGTTAACTGAAAGTTCACATTTTGCACTTTCCCTGCCTCCCACGTGGGTTTTTTTCAGTTCTTAACTCAAATCTAAGTACTTAAGTCAAGTCAATATTTTCCTATGAGAGCGGTTCTTAAGTCAAAATGTTCTTAACTAAAGCCGTTCTTAAGTCAAGACCCCACTGTATGTGTTCTTCATCTGAGTGGTCTCCATCAGTGTCTGAAGAATCCGAGCAGAGTCTTGGGACAAATAGATAGGAGAGTAGTGTCTGTCCCAGGACAGAATATCAGTGTCCCTCCTTCCTGAACACTCCCACTTGTTTTGTGGGATAAAAAGGTTTATCTGACTTTGAAGAAGCTTGTGCCCATTGGCTTATGCCTGCCATGCAAGCTGCTAAAGGAAGGGTGCAAATTTGGCAGGAGGAAATGGTAGTATAACTCCTTCAGAAGCATGTGGCATTGCTTATGTGGCCAAAGTGGTGCTATCCAAGCAGCTCAAGATAATGTTAGTATGCCTAGGTAAACCCGGTGTTTCCATAAATACAACAGACCTTGGGAGGGGAACCACAAAGGCAGGGACACTGTAGAACAGCCCAGTGAGGACAACATTCTCAGTGGCTATGGCATGTTTTTTGTTAGGGAAGTAGGGTATTGTGGAAAAGGGCATGGTTAACCGACTGGAATAGGACCACACTAGTGTTTTGTAGCAGGTCCCTTTTTTGGGGGTAAAATTTTTTTACAGGACATTACTTTACCAGTCGTAATAAACTACTCCGACAGCATGGAACAAAAATATGCTAAACAGCTGAACATTGTTTTTCTGGCAGTGTTCTAGGTAGGAAGAAAGCAATAGAAAAGTATGAGATTCTTCCTTAGTTTGGCAGTGAAAAAAGTATGGAGATTTTTTTGAAGATGAGAAGCTACAGATTATTTTGCGCATAATATGTGAACCATACAGAGAACTGCTTTATTTTTTGAAGTTAACATAAGTGCTGTTGATTGAGAATTCATTACCACAGAGTAAGAGGGTAGCTACAAATGTGGCTGCCAAGAAAAATTTGAATGGATGATCGAGGTCTCACTTTGACGCAAAAGATGTGGTAGGTGAGAAATTATAAAATGTGCTGTGCTAGGTCCCCAGGTGCTATAAATTATTCATAGTTCTCCTTGTGGTTACCATGCCATGTGCTGTGTTTTTCTTCTGCTGTAATAGTGCATGTGGACTTTTCAGTCTTTGTTTTCCGAAAGACAATATGAAGTGGGCCCAAAGTAGTTTTTATTCACTTACAATATTTATGTATTTCACAAGATTCTGAAGCAGTGTATAACAGGTCAGTACTAGTCTATAATAAATGAGGACATCAGATTGTATTCATCAAAAACAAATGAAACATAACTGGCAGAAAATACCATAAAAATCCTGTTTGTAAAAACTGCAACAACAAAAAGCCTAGATGAAATGATAATAGCAGAGAAGAAAGAAGGGAAAGTGGGGAATAGAAGAAGAAAAAGTAAACCAGGTAAAGCATATCTTGAAAAGAACAGGAATGCCAGCAATCATAAACAGCAAAAAACCACTGGATCAGATTAAAATAACTATAGTACTGCAGGAATAGAAAAGCACTTTTCGTGGGAAGTAAAGCTGACATTAAAATTTATAGATGTATACATTTGTCAGACATTATTGTGCCAGGGAATGTAAAAATAAACAATGTTCCAAAGTTATTTTTTACGCATTCAGAAGGCTTGGGAAGGAGCCTCCCTGAAGAATGTCAATACTGTGAACACATTGTGTCCTCCTCTGAGCAATGACAGTGTCAGCTGATCATTCCACTACAAAAGCATTATTGGTTTGCTTTTGACATGAATAAAGAAGAAGCAGACTCAGTCTTTTCTTGAACAACATTTTCCTTAGGGGTTGCCCGATCAGAATGCGGAATGAAACATGTTGGGGCTTGGTCTTCTATAGAAAAATGTGAAGAATTATTCATAAGGCACCTCTCAAAGTATGGATATGACAGCATTACTGATTGCAACTATAAATGCAAAATAAAGAGTGTGCTTTAAACACATGCCATGTTTTAAATACGCTGGTCCTAGATTATATTCCAGTGCAAACAAATTGCACAGAAGGCAGTGAGGATTGTTCCTTATAAAATATGCAAAGTATCATATTTGGATCTAAGAAAAAGAACTGAAATTGACAAAAAATCTGACACATTCCAAATTCATTACAATAAAATTTTAATTAATTTGATTATCAAGAAACTTACTATATATAAGTATTTACTAGGTTGCAATTTTATTTACAGTTACTGTGAATCACAGGGCCCCAGCTAGCCACAGCCTAATGGCAAATAGTATTGCATAATCTGTAGACATTAAAATCTGTGCAGTATTTTTACTGCAGTCTTAATATTACATATAACAGCTGTTTGGAGTTATTAGAATTCATGAAGGCTTAATGCTGCTCATCCTTGTTCTCTAGATGTTTTTTGGCGTGCAGTTCCCAGATGTCCTAACCAGCATAGGGAGTGATGAGGAATTGTGAGAATTGCAACCCAAACACATCTGGGGAAACATGGTTGTCCATTTCTCCGCTAAAAGCTAGGTATAAAGGTGTTGAAAATGTATGAAAAAGTCTACCTGGCAGTTACCTAAAAATACTTTTTTATATTCATAAAATAATTACATCTACATTTGTAAAGACTGCACTTTTTGTCTAAGCCATTTTTTCAGAACAGATACTTTGGTCAGTTAACCTAATGTGTTGTTTCTTTCTTCTCTAATTCAATATGTGCCTGAACTTGTGTAATGGCAGTGTACACGGAGACCTAGTCTTCTATTATAGGCATTGGCTACTTTTCTGCCTTAACAGAAATCCACGATAGGCTGGACAAAGTCCAAACATTTAGGAAAAGAAAAAAAGATACCACCAGTTTCTGGATTTGTGCTTCCAGAATTTTTTTGTTTTAGACCAGCATACTATTTTTATGGGGAAAACAGTGCTCCTCCAGGCTTCCAGGACCAAGAATTTTTTTTTTATCCCCTCACCCCCATTTTCCTTGCGACCTGTGAGGGATCAAGCAGCTTCAAATAAAAGATTGGGACCCCATTTTGGACATCCTTCACATAATAAAAATCAAACATGTGTTTAGTGTTTTAAAGTGAAAAAGAAAATTTAAATTTAAAACAACTTAAAATGAATCTGTTAAATATATTATTAAAACTATCCCTTTGTCAAATGAATTGTGTTAGAACTTGCTCTTCTGGGTGACAGAGCAAACTGAGGAAACATGAGGGTTGAGGTCACCTACATTTCTCAGTAGTTTTATGGTTTTATGCCACATCATTTGCTTACACCTGTGAATCAAATATGGGCATTTCCTCTATGGATTGTCAAGTAGATTACTCTGTTCTTTGCCTACTAGGCCTTATTTTTGAAAAGTCAAAAGATTTGGGTTGGGAAAGAGGCTTGTACTTACTTAGTCATAAGATGGCTTGATTTAAATCTATGTTTTTAAGTCACTAAAGAAATATTAATTTCTATCAATTTTACCAGTGTTGAAAACGTATTTCCTGAACAGCTCTGCATACTACTTAGTTGCTATAGCACCTGAAATACTTGTTTCAGTTAAAGCCTTTGTACTACCCAGAAGCATTAATACAAAACCTTGAGTCATGCAGCTCACATTCCTTTAGCAGTTCAAAGTTTTATCTGCTTAGAGACAAGAAAGGTGATTGTGAAACCAGTAGATTTCTTTATTGCCCTGTTCAAATGCCAAGATCACTTATTTGGAGACTTGAAGATAGGAGGCCCAGTGCAGGACATAGCTCAGTATTCTGGATCGTAGGCCAAGTCCTTAGAAATTTCTAATGTAAAAGTATTGGTCACTGAGCCAAATATTGAACTTTATGAGGTGGAAATGTGCTATCATTCTGTTTACAGTTCAAAATGTATTTTACATAGGAGAACGTACAATCCATTATCTATTTTGTCATAGCTTAACTTTATTTTTTGTTAGACATTTTCAGTCTTCTCACTAATTCTGTTTGTGTGTGCGTTTGTGTATGACCATATATTTTTTAAAGTGTAGAATTTAGTCTTTCTTGCTTACTTCCAGCACAAGCTGATGTACTCAAAGCATGAGCCACTGCCTATCATTTTTCTAATACATTGCATAAAAAGGTAAGAATGTGTTGGTGTTCGATGACCATGGCTCATGTACTACGTCCAGATCAGTGCTTCCGAGGAAAGGGTGGCTTTATCTCCCCAGTTTAGTTAGATAGGCAGAAAGGTAACTCTCACTTCAGACATAACCATAATGAGTACATTTGTATAATGCCTGCCTAATGTTAGTTCCTTGCTTCATGTTCTCCCAAGTTAATTTATAACATGCTCGAAAAATCATCTTCAAAATTATTTCCCCTTGCCCCTTAAGTACTTCTAAATTATGACATCCACATAGTACGTAGGTTGTATCAGAAAATATTCTGAGTTATAATTTTAGGGAATACCATGGTTTCACCTTCATTGCAAGTTACATATTTGAATGGTTTTCTTACTGGGATTGGAAAACACTGTGGTTCATAACTGACCCATGTAGTTCTGTTGACTGTACTTCGACTTATGAACTTAATCCATATTGGAACAGCATTTGTACGTCGACAAGTTTGTAAGTTGAGGCAAACTTTTCCATAGGAATGCATTGAAAACCATTTAATCCTATCAGGCTGTTTTTCATTCGTATGTCGAGGCGCTGTTGGTAGGTAGAGGCATTCGTTCCTATAAGAACTAATGCAAAGCCGGTTAATCTGTACTCTACCACTAGGGGGAGATTTTTTCTTCTTCTTCTTTTGACCTAAGATGAATTTAGATCAAAAAAAAGGCAGGAAAGGGTTGTTGTTTTTTTAGTTCGCAATTCAAGGCTCTGTTTGCAAGTCAAAGCAATATTTTGCGAATGGAGACGTTCGTAAGTTGAGATACCGCTGTATTACCAAAGGGCCAGTTGACATGAGTCACAGGGGAGATACTTGTCAATCTCAATACAGTGGTGCCTCGCATTACGATGTTAATTCGTTCCAGTGAAATCGCTGTAGAACAAAAACATCGTAAAGCAGTTTTAAAAAGCCCATAGAAACGCATTAAAACCCGGTTAATGCGTTCCTATGGGCTGGAAACTCACAGTCCAGCGAAGATCCTCCATAGCGCAGCGATTTTCGCTGCCTGTGCAGCGAGGAATCCGTCCCAGAAAACATCGGGTGGCCATTTTGTTTACCCGGTGGCCATTTTGAAACCACCGATCAGCTGTTAAAAAATCGCTTTGCGAGAATCGGTTCCCGAAGCAGGGAACCGATCATCACAAAGCGAAATTCCCCCATAGGGAACATCATTTTGCAATCGTTTTTGTGATCGCAAAAACATCAACATCAAGCGGTTTCGTCAAACGGAGCGCCCGTCTTGCGGGGCACCACTGTATTTCATACATACCCATTTGATATGCAATTAGCACGTCACTGATTAGTAGCCCAAGCAAGAGTGTAATTGGATGTGTAAAAATAGGCATGTGGACATCATGATTACCTGGAAACATGACAAATTGTGTTTAGAACTCTTTACATAGGTATGTACTTTATTTGCAGCCCATATAATGTATAGGTCAGCTTGTTTATGTGTTCATATGTTATCTTACAGTCTCTTTTGGATAGGTATCCCATGTTGTGTTTCATTATAATCTAATATGAAGTAGTTTAAATGGGGACCTGGAATCTGTGGATCCCCAGATATTGTTGGACTAAAATTCTTGGGATTATAGGGGCCCCTAATGCTTACTTGGGAGATTGTGATCAACTATATGTTTTATGTATAGGTCTGTATTTGCTAGAATAGCATGTGACTGTGGTTGACTCACATTTGTAGCAGGGGGGATATGTTCCAGTAGTAGCTCTTATGATGGTTGAAAAGTTTGAAACAATGTTTATGAATTGAATAGGAAACCGATTGGTCTATGTGGCTCCTGAATGCAGAGGTTCTGTTTTGTGTATGAGGGGCACATGTTAGAGTCACTTAATGCTGTCAATTAGAGTTTGGGAATCAGAATGAGAGTGGGCCGTTTATGAAGAGATTGTGAAAAAAAGTGTGGTCTTAGAACATATAGCAAATAAAGAAATATCTGTAAGCAGCAGAAAATATTTAAAATTTTAAAGAAGAAAAGTAAAAGGTTATGATTACATACTGTAGAAACTGATAGCTTGAAATGTTGTTCATATAGTTGGTGCTTTTAACCTGTTTGTAGACTTTTCTTTCTGTGTATTTTAAAATAAAATTATTTGGTTTACAAATCTTACTTCATAGATAGGAGTCCTCACATGGGTTATATAGTATCACAAAGTACACAAATTGTTTCACTAAAAGTATTACTTTAAAAATTGTTGCTAAAATACAAGCAGGGTGGATAAAAATCAATTTTTTAAAACATCAATGTTTTAGATTATGATTTCACTAAAAATCTGATTTTTTAAAATCTATTTTGTGATTTGCATCACGGTTTAAATCAAATCCACCCTGAATACAAGTGACCCGGGGCTTATTTAATGTAGGTCATTTTGTGGCCAGCCTTCTTGGCAACTGTATCAGATGTCACCTTCAATATATGGGAGTCACTGTGCCACTGCCACTTGCTATTGCTTGATACAGTATAGTGCTGCCCTATTTAGTGGGGATTCATTACAACAGATGTGGTCAACCATCCTTTTTATGGTGCTTAGCAAGACCCAGTCTTCCTTAAAAAAAAAAGTACAGGGCCTCCAGGAGACATGGGATATAGTTTACTTGCTCTATGCTGGAAGTAGACTGGACCTCCAGAACTTCTACATCAGGCATAATGTTAAAATTATCCTCTTAAGCACTAATTTGATTAGCATTTCCTCCTTTTTAACATATCCAAGAAATAAGAGGGGATTGTACATAGTTTTGTTTTGCCTTTGGTGTAATCTATGGGGGGTGTGTGTGTCAGGAGAGTAGGAACGTTGTGAAGTTTGGAAAAATATTGATAACATGTTGCAGCATGTTTGGTATACAGAAGAGGTTTAACTGAAAGTTGAGTCATGGTAACTGAACTTCTTTCTTGTTAGGTTGAAACATTTTGCTACTCAGGTTGGTAGGAGACCCCTGATATATCTTCCACATTAGTTTCACTTCCACCTGGTCTGAATAGACTTGTTAGATGGACAAAGAAGGGTGTGTGAGAGTGAAAATCCCACTTCTTCAGTCCTTCTCCAGCCATTGTCATGGGTCGTTAACAGTGTTCTTTCTGGTTGGTGTGGTCCTGATCTTTCAGGGTACTTAAGAAAGGGCAGCATGATAAATAGGAGACAGATTCTATAAGGCCTCCACCCCTGTTGAGTGAGGGATTTTCTGTATGCACCTGTATGGCCTCCTTGACCCCTCTCTCAAACCACCTATCTTCCCAGTCCAAAATGACTGGGAAGATAGGTGGTCATCAAATGAGTGTCCTGTTCACCAGTGACCAACTCGCCAGTGCCAACCTCCACCCACCTGGATGACTGAGAATCTTCACAGAGCAGGGGTTTAAGTTTGTTTTTTTTTTAAAAAAAATCTGACCTTACATGACCTCATAACATACCACGTGCTTTGTGGCTTTTTTTTTTTTTTTTTTACTCTGTGCATAGTTATGATGACTTGTCTCAAATTCAACTTCTGTAATCTAACTGAAGTATAAGAAGTTATCATTTCTGGTCAGACTTGGATCCTGTTTGTTTCTAAATATATTGGCAATTGAAGTTTTTGTACAGGTTGACACTGATGAGTAGGACGTCGAATCACACAGATCAATAAAAAACTGTTCTAGTATGCATAACAGTAGTGCATTACCAGATCCCTGAGGTAATGCAGATAGTCTTAAGATTCTGAGATAACAAACTGGGTTCACACATAATAGGAAGCCAGAATTGTCTATGTAACTTATCACTGAGGAGGTGTGCTGGCTTCTCAAGTGGGAGCACCTCAAAAACTATGGTCTTTTTGTCTGTGCTTTGTTTAGTGTGATATCTGAACCTGTCAGGAACTTGGCCTTTATCTTGTTTCTCTTTTGTTAAGCTAGAGTATCAGCTCCTTCTGGATTCAGATATCACTCTAGGCAAACTATGGACAGGTGGTCCCATAGTTGGTTGAGCTGATCCTGCCTGCTTACCGGTAAGAGTGATTGGCCAGCAAGTGCTGGCTTGCTCATGGTAAGCCAGAATTCTCATTTACTGTGGTGTTTGAATGTGCCCACAGTCTGTTAAATATTTGAGCATTTGGAATATATTATGCATACAAATGTTGTATGGAATCTCTAAGGGGCGGATTCATTTGGTTTAAAGTATGTATGGTAGTTGGGAGTTTCTCTAATGAATCTTGAATTTTTTTTTTCTGTTTTAGTATTTCTCAAAAGAAAATAAAACCTGGGAATAACATTGCTTCATGTTCTTTGTTTCAGATTTAGCACTGGAGTCAAATCCATCTGACCACCCTAGAGCAAGCACAATTTTCTTGAGCAAATCCCAAACAGATGGTAAGCTAACTTGCAGGGTCTTTCGGAAGAAGCATGGGAGGGGGGAAAGAGTATATTTTCTCAGATTTGGATTGAGAAATTTCTGTCCCATTTCACTTCTGTTAAAGTACTGTTTGTTTCAATATTTAAACTGCTGTTCAGACCACTGTCCATAGATGTCTGGCCAGGACATTTTAAAAAAGCATGCTTTTATTACATTCTTTAAGTAGAATTACTAGCAATTGCCACGTTGCTGATTTGGGAATTTGGCAAGGAGTGATTGTCTTATGACCATTGCTTGAGGAAAAATCTACTTAACGTTACTTTCTTGGCAGATGTCTTTGTTATGCAACTTAAAGTCCAGTGGCTCTGGTTGGAACTTCTAGCAGCATTTATTTTTGTAGCTATGTAGGTTATTTTGAATAAATGGTAAGTTAATGTATAATCATAATAGTATTACATAATAATGAATATTTTATGAGGATTCACCTCCCATATCTCTTTCACAGGTATTAGTCTTTTATATAGCATGTGATATTTTTTTTAGTAAGGTGATTTGTTGATCCATAGGGTGAGCTGCTTCAGTCATGTCTTTATCCTGACAATACAACATAGAAGGTGGTTCTGTTGAATTGAGTGACACTTGTTATTTGTGATTCATGAGGCTTGAATGTGCATTTGACAGGGGTATGCCTGACAGTCAAGGCAATGCTGTGTTTTAAAAAACAGTATATTTAAAATTACATGCTCATTAATTGAAGTATTTTCTGCCTTTTTAGTGAGAGAGAAGAGGAAAAGTAACCACATCAACCATGTGAGTACACTGAAAGATAGGAGAGGTAAAAAAAACCCATGTCGACTTGTTTTTATAACAGATAAGGCAATAGTAATTTAACAGTTTGACTTGTAATTCTTTTAATTTGAGTCTCTTCTTGAAATAAGTAAGTGTTCGGTGTAAATTGGCCTGATAGCTCAGTGGTTTAAGTTTAGGTATCTGACTGCATAGCTAGAAATTGTACCTCCCAGAAGAGCCAACCTGTGTGTCCTTGGGCAAGCTGCATAGTCCCAGGGCACTCTCAGAAGAAGGGAATGGCAAACCAGTTCTGAATACTCTGTATCTAGAAAACCCTGGAAAGGGTCACCATAAGTCAGAATTGACTTGGTGGCATACAGTTACTATTAAGAGTGCAGTGTTAGCATAATTGTGCCTTTTGTTGTTGAGTAGGAAGATAATCCACAGTTTCTACGTTGATTGGAGGTAGAAGTGGTTTACAAATAAGCAGTAGGGTGAATAACATTCTTTCTCAGCATGGTTAAGTGATTTATTGTGCAATGAAAATGAGTTGTCACACACTTTAAAATCTTTTTATTTCAGTATAAAATATGGAGTTCAATCCCAAGCTTAGTAGTTGGTTGCTGTACAATATAATGACCTAAGTACATATAGTGTATCTTCTTTATGGAAATAGAGAATTAATATTACTAAGTATAAATGCATCTTTAATAAGTGAGGAGGAAAATACTCTCCCACATTGCTAATGCACGAAAGAGGGGAGCGTTAATGTGTGCTTCAGTGTTAGCAAAAAGAGTGGTTCACCTGTCTTTAATGGAGTAAGTGATATTGAATTACTTCTGCATGCCATTTTTGTATGAATTCTGCCTGCTAGCACTGACAACAAATTTTCTGTAGTCCATTTCCAGTGTTTCAGATAGCCTCTGTAGCCAGAGTAGAATGGGAAAGACAAGTATTTTAGATGTAGTTAGGCAGAATGTTGGTCGTATTCTGTTTCCATCAGACCACTCATCACCTCCTGGTTTCCAGGATTCTTTAAAGAGAGTGCAGTATGTTGACTGCATCCTTGCATATAAACAGCATCTTAACTTAGCATATGTTTCCTAAATCAGTGAACATAGATACCTTGTACCTTCGTTATTAGAGCCTTGGGATATTCTGTCACTTTGTAAATGTAAATGTTTTGTAGGAAATACAGTTTTTCTTTCTCTGCAGAATATAACTTAGTTCATTAGTCCTACTAGAAGGTGGCTAAAAATACTTTTTGGCTGTGGTGGCTGGGGTATTCTGGGAATCCAAGAATAATTGCCCCAAGTCTTTCCCTGCCTCAAAATACATACGACAAAGTTCTGTCTAGGTTCCCAAAATTGCTTGGTTAGTGGGGGACATGGTGGATTTAATTTAAATCATGATTTAAAATTTAAAAATGAGATTTTTTATTTAAATCATGACTTAAATCAATGATGTTTTTAAAAATCATTGATTTTGTCTTGGGAGATAAGACTTCTGATGTTTGCAGTTTATAACTACCTGTACAGTGGTGCCACGCTTTACGATTGCCCCGTTTAACGACAAAACCACATTACGACGAAGTTTCTGCAATCGCTTTTGCGATTGCAAAACGATGTTTCCTATGGGGGAATTTCGCTTTGCAGTGATCGGTTCCCTGCTTCAGGAACTGATTCTTCGCAAAACGATGATTTTCCGACAGCTGATCAGCAGTTTCAAAATGGCCACCGGGTAAACAAAATGCCCCCCCGCTGTTTTCTGGGACGGATTCCTTGCTGCACAGGCAGCGAAAATGACTACCCTGTGGAGGATCTTCGCTGGATGGTGAGTTTCAAGCCCTTTGGAACGCATTAAACGGGTTTTAATGCGTTTCAGTGGGCTTTTTCTTTTCGCATTACATTTTCGTTCTACAGCGATTTCGCTAGAACGAATTAATGTCGTAATGCGAGGCACCACTGTAATGTGGTGGAAGGTGGTAGTGTCATGTGATATGTTCATACTATCCTCTCCTACATCCTTGCTACTGTTGATTTAAATTGGGAAATGCATTGTTTCAAATACATTGGTGCCTCGCATAGTGATTGCTTCATCGATGAAGATTTTGCAATCGCTTTGTGATGTTCCCTATGGGGGAATTTCGCTTTGCGATGATCGGTTCCCTGCTTGGGGAACTGATCATGGCAAAGCAATGCTTTTTAAACAGCTGATCGGCGCCGGACACTACCCCCCCAAGAGCTCGTGCATAAATAGGGGATGGCAGGGGGTAGCGGGGGTGCTCTGGAGTGGCGCCTCTGGAGGAGGGAGGGAAGGAGGGGCAAAGGGCCTGGCCCCGATCCCCGCGCGCACCCCTGGGGTGCCAAGCCAGAGAGCCGTCGTGGCGGGAGGTGCTGCAAAGGAGGAGGCGCCCGGCCAGGACAAGGATCAGGACGGCAGCAGCTGGACGGGGGGGCGGCGCCCCAGGAGAGCCCCACCAAGGAGACCAGGCGTCCAGTGTTGGCTGGCTGGCGGTGGGTGGCGTGCCCCTTCCCGGCCCGGGCGGCTGCCTGCCTCCAAGCCCTCCTCCCGCCGCTCGCCGTCCAAGGCGGGCAAACTCCAGAGGCCTTCCTTGCGGCGCCTGGGGAGCGCGGCCGCGTCCACGTCGAACCGCCGGGCACCGCGGGCAGGAGGGGGGTGGAGGCAGAGGCCGGATCCAAGCGCCTTAGGCAGCCAATGCCCTGTCTGCGGGGCCGGCCCTGGAAAGGCTTGCTGGGTTTGCCATCAGGGCAGCAGCGACTGGACAGGGGGGCGCGTCAGAGACCCCCTCCTTGCCCCGTCTGCACCCCGGGAGAGCCCCACCAAGGAGACTAGGTGTCCAGTGTTGGCTGGCTGGCGGTGGGTGGCGCGCCCCTTCCCGCCCCGGGCAGCTGCCTGCCTCCGAGCCCTCCTCCCGCCGCTCGCCGTCCAAGGCGGGCAAACCCCGGAGGCCTTCCTTGCGGTGCCTGGGGAGCGCGGTCGCGTCCACGTCGAACCGCCAGGCACCGCGGGCAGGAGGGGGGTGGAGGCAGAGGCTGGAGCTGAGTGCCTTAGGCAGCCGATGCCCTGTCTGCGGGGCCAGCCCTGGAAAAGCTCGCTGGGTTTGCCTGGCAGCTGCCCAGGCGGTGGCCCTGACGCGTCCCGCCCCTCCGGCCCGCCCGTCTGTGCCCCGGTGGAATTTCGCTTTGCCATGATCGGTTCCCTGCTTGCGGAACCGATCGTCGCAAAGCAATGCTTTTTTAACAGCTGATCGGCGGTTTCAAATGGCCGCCCGCTGTTTTCTGGGATGGATTCCTCGCTTAACAGGCAGCGAAAATGGCTGCGCTATCGAGGATCTTCGCTGAACGGTGAGTTTGAAGCCCCTAGGAACGCATTAATCGCGTTTTAATGCGTTTCTATGGGCTTTTTATTTTCACATTGCGACGTTTTCGTTTAGCAGCGATTTCACTGGAACGAATTAACGTCGCAATGTGAGGCATCACTGTAATCTACAACATATTTTCCATACTGAAATAACCTCTCAGCCACACAGGTAGCATTTAGCTCTTACCATAGAGTGAGACCAGACTGCTGTGTTTCCCGAAAAATAAGACAGTGTCTTATATTAATTTTTGCTCCCAAAAAATGCAGTAGGGCTTATTTTCAAGGGATGTTTTGTTTTTTCATGTACAACAATCTATGTTTATTCATATACAGCCATGTCATCTTCTGGTTTGCTGCATAGTGGTGGAGGGCTTTCACTTAACTAGGGCTTATTTTGGGGGTAGAGCTTATATTACGAGCATCCTGAAAAATCATACTAGGGCTTATTTTCATGTTAGGTTCTTATTTTCAGGGAAACAGGGTAGTATTAATGTTAAATGTAGTTTCATCTCAACCCTCCTCTTTTTCAAATGGAACCTGATGTTTATTTGAAATGGAAGGGTTAACTTTCACACACACCCCAGTCCCTCTGAGTTTGTTGCAGTAGCACATGAAGGGACAAATACCAGTTCAGGGAAGATTTTGGAAGAAAATGCTGTAATAAGAAAGGGTTCAAACACCCTCCTGATACTGATTCAAAGCCCTCTTCCTGCATGGCTGTTCTGAAGAAAGGAAAAATCACTGGACAGGTGATTATATGTTTAATATGCACATTATTTTGACACTGAGTGTCATAGTATCCAATTCATTGTCCAGTGTTTGATCACTGCCTCTTCGGGGGGGGGGGTCTGCCTAGTTTTAGCACGAGTCACAGGTGCCAGGTAGTCTGACCGACAGTTTGGTGCTTATGAACTTACACTCTTATTATCTGTGGCCCAACGTATTCCTAACGCTCATCTTTTACCAATGTATTGGTTTTGGGGGCACCATTTTGAATATTTGTTCCTAGTGTTTCTTTTGTCTAACAGCATTGTAGAGATAGCTGTTGGCATAGCTCTTACATGTATAACATGCTGGCAAAGCCCAGAAATCATGGATCTTGAGATATTTTAACTCCTTTTTTTTTTGTCTTTTTAGGTTTCCCCAGGGCAGCTTACAAAAAAATATAGTTCATGTTCAACAATATTTATAGATGACAGCACAGTCAGCCAGCCTAATCTTAGGAGCACAATAAAATGGTATGTAGTTCTGGAATATTTGGAAGATCCAGTATTTTCTGTTTGATCAAACCTATTGGAAATGATAAATCATGGGTTTTTAAATAGTGAGCAGGAAAGTCTGTTCCCCAAACTGTCAGTTCAGCCAAGAGCCTCTAGCTAAAAGGAGTGGTTATATAATGGCAGGATATTGGTAACCTTTTGTGGTAAGACATGGGTAAAGTAGTCATTGTGGCTTTAATGCTGGCCTCCCATCTGGTGGTATCAAATTAGATCTTACCAATCTGATTCCAAAATTATCCAAATCAGAGAAAAAAGGCTAATATTTATCTCTTGTTCTATTTGTTGTCTTCTTTCAGATCTCTTATTTGACTTACCATTTTTTTGTAGTTTCAAAAGTCCCCTTTTCCTTCTATTGCCTGTGATCCTCTTTAAATTAGCTTCCATTTATGGGGCAGAAAAATGATGCAGTATGTATTACACACGTGAAGTAATCTGAGCTGTCCTCCAAGTAATTGAGCTTTAACATACAGAGAATGGTAAAATCCTGTTGTGCTTGAGACAAAGCAGTGAGTATAACTGATTCTGAATAATAAGGAAAGCCCTGATTTTTTCAGTATAGTGGCTCACTTAAGTCTTGCTAATTTCAATTATTTGTATGTTGATGTCAAAGTTGGCCTAAGTTTAGAAAAAGGAACACCTCTGGGAAATAATGGATTTTCCACCAAAGTGATATTTTGTATAACACAAAACATTATTTTAGATGTGTTATGCATAGCAGAATCATTGTAGCTGAGTTCAGAGGAGGGTGTTGGAGGTGACCTTCCTTCCCTGAGGTTTTGCAGCCAACTTGCAATTCTGTTGTGTGGCTGGTATACTTAACATGTCATAGCATGTATTACCTTCCTCCCATGAAAAAGTGAAGATATTATAATACATGCCTCTTCTGTGTACTGCATCTCCTTAAGAGTTTTGTTCAGGAGTACCTTACGCTGTTATGGATCACCAACCTTGCAGGACAGTCTCTTTCAAAACAGGGCAAGCTGCTTAAGGGATAATTCTCTGCAAAGAGGTTTACCTCATTTATAGGTGTAAGGCCTACTAAAAGCTAACCAGCTCCCCCTCCTCAATTTATATTGCTCAAAGAGTATCTTTGGCAAACTCCATGAACTGTTAATATTCTCAGAATGGAGCAGGTAGTGAATTGACCCTGCATATTTTTTGACAGTGTGTGCGAGATTCCTTAGCAGGCTGTATTGTGTGAGGCACCCTATGAGCCTTGTTGCATTTATGGTCTAGTTAGTCAGGATGCCTCTTCATTCCTTTCACAAATGCACCCTAAACCATCCCCACCATATTGCAGGAGTGGCAACATCAAGACACATCTTGATCACATCAAGACACATCCACATCAGGTCTGCTGGATAATAACCCAATTACTTGGAATAAAAGGAGATAAAGTAAGCAGTATCCCTGCTTATCTTACTTAGAAAGGAGAAGAATAAATGACTGGAGGATTCCCCCCTAGCTTGGGAACGCATTTGATTATTGATGTACCTCCCTGGATTTTCTTCCTCATTTAAAAAAGAGTCTTGTTCATTTTTAATGTAATAGTATGCAGTATACATCTGCTAATCTGTTAATTGTGATGTCGTCCAAATTAGCTAGCATTAAAGAGATTCTGCCCCTTCACGGATTGCTGCCTTGTTGTGGCGAAGGGGCTTGAGTAATTCAGGGAAGCTATGGGCTATGCCGTGAAGGGACACCCAAGACGGACAGGACATAGTGGAGAGTTCTGACTAAATGCAATCCAACTGGAGCAGGAACTGGCAAGCCACTCCAGTATCTTTGCCAAGAAAACTCCATGGACAGAAAAAAAAGACTAAAAGATATGATGCTGGAAGATGGCCCTCCTCAGGTCGGAAGGCGTCCAACATGCTACTACGGAAGAGCGGAGGACAAGTACAAGTAGCTCCAGAGCTAATGAAGTGGTTGGGCCAAAGCCAAAAGGATGCTCAGCTGTGGACGCACCTGGAAGTGAAAGGAAAGTCCAATGCAGACCTTTCAACATCACAGTAATCCAAGTGTATGCATCAGCCACAGATGCTGAAGAGACTGAAATTCTCTGCAGCCAAAGATGGAGAAGCTCTATACGGTCAGCAAAACAAGACCTGGAGCTGATTGTGGCTCTGATCATCAGCTTCTTATAGCAAAACTCAAGCTTAAACTGAAGAAAGTAGGAAAAACCACTGAGCTAGTCAGGTATAATCTAAACCAAATCCCTTATGAATACACAGGAAGTGAAGAACAGATTTAAAGAACTAGATTTCATGGACAGAGTGCCTGAAGAACTATGGATGGGGGCTCGTACCATTGTACAGGAGGCAGCAACAAAAAACATCCCAAAGAAAAGGAAATGCAAGAAAGCAAAGTGGCTATCCAAAGAGGCCTTACAAATAGCAGAGAAGAGAAGGGAAACGAAATGCAAGGGAGATAGGGAAAGTTACAGAAAATGGAATGCAGACTTCCAAAGAATAGCAAGGAGAGACAAGCGGGCCTTCTTAAATGAACAGTCCAAAGAAACAGAGGAAAATAATAGAAAGGGAAAAACCAGAGATCTGTTTTTGGAGCTATTAAAGGAACATTTTGTGCAAAGATTGACATGATAAAGGACAAAAATGTTAAGGACCTAAGAGAAGCAGAAGACCTCAAGAAGAGGTGGCAAGAATACACAGAGGAATTATACTAGAAAGATCTGGATGTCCCGGACAACCCAGATAGTGCGGTTGAGCCAGACATCCTGGAGAGTGAAGTCAAGTGGGCCTTAGAAAACATGGCTAACAACAAGTCCAGTGGAGGTGATGGCATTCCAGTTGAACTATTTAAAATCTTAAAAGATGAAACTGTTAAGGTGCTACATCCAATATGCCAGCAAGTTTGGAAAACTCAACAGTGGCTAGAGGACTGGAAAAATCAGTCTACATCCCAATCACAAAGAAGGGCAGTGTCAAAAGAATGCTCCAACTACCGTACAATTGCACTCATTTCACATGCTAGCAAGGTTATGCTCAAAACCCTCCAAGGTAGGCTTCAGCAGTATGTGGACCGAGAACTCGCAGAAGTACAAGCTGGATTCTGAAAGGGCAGAGGAACTAGAGATTAAATTGCTAACATGGCTGGATTATGGAGAAAGACAGAGAGTTCCAGAAAAATATTTACTTCTGCTTCTTCTGGACCACAGCAAACTATGGCAAGTCCTTAAAGAAATGGGAGTGCTCACCTTATCCATCTCCTGAGAAATTTATATGTGGGACAGGAAGCAACAGTTAGAACTGGATATGGAACTACTGGTTCAAAATTGGGAAAGGAGTATGACAAGGCTATATATTGTCTCCCTGCTTTTTTAACTTATATGCAGAATACATCATGCAAAAGGCAGGACTGGAGGAATCCGAAACTGGAATTAAGATTGTCAGAAGAAATATCAACAACCTCCAATATGCAGATGATACCACTCTGATGGCAGAAAGTGAGGAGGAATTAAAGAACGTCGTAATGAGGGTGAAAGCGGAGAGCGCCCAAAATGGTCTGAAGCTCAACATCAAAAAAACTAAGATCATGGCCACTGGTCCCATCACCTCCTGGCAAATAGAAGGGGAAGATATGGGGGCACTGACAGATTTTACTTTCTTGGCCTCCGTGATCACTGCAGATGGTGATAGCAGCCACAAAATTAAAAGATGCCTGTTGTTTTTTAATTGGGAGGAAAGTGATGACAAACCTAGACAGCATCTTAAAAAGCAGAGATATCACCTTGCCAACAGAAGTCCGCATAGTCAAAGGTGAAGGAGCAGAGTGTGCAAGTGAGCCGTCTGTAATAATAGAGCCCGTAGAAGGAGGAGAAGTGGGGTAGAACAAAAGGGTGATAAAGTGACAGTTAAAACAGAGGTGGGAGAAATAGAATAGAAGGAAAAGGCGGGAAAGGCGGAGGTTTGCCTAGCAGAGGAGGGGAAAGGGGAAAGGGGGGTGGAGCAAGAAGTGACAGTTTGGGAGGAAGATATAAATGAGGAAGGGGTACGCTGGTTCAGTTCAGTAGTAGCAGATTACAAGAGAAAGAGAGCTAAACACGAAGGAAGGCGGTTGAGAGGATAAGAACTCAAGGACTGATAAGAGACTTCCCAAACTTAAAGGTGGGAGGATTACTGCTGGAGCCTACACCAAGGGAGCCGAGACCCAGATGAAGGAATGGACTATGATAGTCGCGCTGCATGAGCTCGATTTGCAGAGAGAAGCAGAGATAGCCCACAACCGGTTTTATGACAAGCCTGACAAAAGAGGGTGGATTAGGCACCCATGTTGTGGGACAATCTGTGCCCTACGAAGTACTCCTCCCCCAAGACTGGACTACAAGGAATGCCATGGGGTGCATCCCCGTTGAGTCTGTGGGACTATGGCAAAAGTTTCAGTTCTGTTAGTTGTGGCTTGTTGCCAGAGTTAAGAGTTTTCAACCCCATAAGTAACGTGCTGGAGGAAATGTTAATAAAGAAGAAGGACTGAAAGTGATAAAAACGTCTCTGTTGTTATTTTCTGCCGAAGGTGAGGGGTTGCCCAAGGAGATAGAAGAACCCGATCACATCAAAGCTATGGTTTTTCCAGTAGCGATGTATGAAAGTGAGAGCTGGACCATACGGAAGGCCAACCACAGAAGAATTGGTGCTTTTGAATTGTTGTGCTGGAGGAGGCTCTTGAGAGTCCCCTGGACTGCAAGGAGAACAAACCTATCCATTCTGAAGGAAATCAACCCTGAGTGCTCACTGGAAGGACAGATCCTGAAGCCGAGGCTCCAATACTTTGGCCATCTCATGAGAAGAGAAGACTCCCCAGAAAAGGCCCTGATGTTGGGAAAGTGTGAAGGCAAGAGGAGAAGGGGATGACAGAGGACGAGATGGTTGGACAGTGTCATCGAAGTGACCAACATGAATTTGACCCAACTCTGGGAAGCAATGGAAGACAGGAGGGCCTGGCGTGCTCTGGTCCATGGGGTCACGAAGAGTTGGACACGACTTAACAACTAAAGAACAACAAAAGAGATTCTGATTTTTTTCTTCAGTTTACCTTGCATTAATATTGGTTTAGTTTACTTTGGAGCTTTAACAAGTGCATTTATGGGTGTTTTAGAATTTCTAAAAGTTGATTATGTTATTAAAAATGTATTTTTATTCATAACAAGGATCTTGTAGCAAAATGGAGTTCGTAGAAGCACTTAGAATGAAATGCTTTTCCCCCCTCCTTCTCTTCACAGTGTTACATTAGCAATATATTATCACATAAAGAACAGGTAAGCACTTTTGAAAACTATTGCTTTTAGGTTGCTGCTGTGATGCTGTTCTGTTGCTCTGTATCAGTTCCTGAATGAGGACTGGGTTTGGCCCTCATTCAGGGACAATTGTGCTAAATTGGGGTGCTCACATTGAGGAAGTGGTGATTTCAGACTTGCAACATGGTTGGAACTCATGTTTAGATATGAAAGATGGGCGTACTTTGCAAAGTACAAGACGAAATTACTAGAAATCAAAAGCAGAAGACTGTTAAATGAGTGGTTCTTCATGATGTCTTTGAAATTACACATATGGGTTCCTTTTGTGCCTGCATGAAAAACATCAGAACTTTCCAGAGTCTAAGGAAAGTGTTGAGACAAGTCCCTTCCACTGAGCAGACTCTCTACCTTGCCTCAAGCCCTCGGTTCCCTTTTTTTCTGCCACTCAGAGAACACCCAGCAGCTTTCTCAGAGCCTTTGTGTTTTTCCTCAACTTGCCATGTTCTTACCTTTCACTTTCCCACCCTCTCCTCACCCTCCATTCTTCATTCTACAAAACAAAACAAAAAAAGTTGAGACTTTTTCTTCCATTTGTTTAGTCTTTGTCATTGTCCATTAATATTACGGCCCTGGGCAGGCACATTCAAGAAGTGTGTTAGCTATAACAACAAAATTTATCTTACTGATGACCACTCCAAGTGTCTGTACTCTGCTTCAGCTAGGAGCACAAACTCATTGTTGCTCCATCTGCTGCAAATTTACAAAGAACTGATAGTCCCAATGTTAACCATACTTTGCAAGAGAGATCACTACAGGCAGTCGATACAGTTGCCAAAGATACAACTTTTGTTCCTGATATGTCTATTTGCAAAACTCCCTCAAAACAGATCCGTATGGAGTATTTCAAATGGACGCTTCTGCTAAGGAAGATCCATCCTCTCAGTTACAACCTATTCAGTTAACAACATTCCACGATACTAACGAAAGGCCATTGACATCTAAGTCAAGTTGCTCTGTCTTAATAGTTTAATAAGGGGGAGCTGGGAAGGAAGAGTCACAAATACATGCTCCTTGATGAGATATTCAACTGCAGAAGATTAATGTTAAATATAGCTGTCTAGGGATGAAAGGATTCCCATAGAGACAGGAACCACAGTGCCAAGGCTCATGAGTCATGGCTGTTTATAGACTTCAGTGATTATTTTCTTTCTTTTGGTTTGTTCTGTTTTTGCATATGTCATTTTACATCTCTTAAAATATGGATGTAGGCTTTAGAAGATATTTATTTATTTATTTATTTATTTATTTATTTATTTATTTTATACCCCGCCTATCTAGTCATTTAAGATCACTCTAGGCGGCTTACAACAAGCATGATACAATATAATTAAAACAATTTTAAAAAGGGGACAAACTTTGGACAAGATGGAACAGACACTAGGAGAGAGGGAAAAAGAGGGAAAATCAGGAATTGGTTGAGGGGAAGGCCCGATTTAATTGTTTTTAAAAATACCCAGCGAGGGAGCCGCGCGAATGTCAGGGGGAAGGTTATTCCAGAGGCGAGGAGCCACCGCCGAGAAGGCCCGATTTCTTGTCTTTTCTTTCCGGGCCTCCTTCGGCATTAGGCTCCTCAGCCTCACCTCCTGACTCGCGCGAGTGACACGGGTAGAACTTGGTGGAAGTAGGCGTTCCGCCAAGTATCGAGGCCCTAAGCCGTTTAGGGCTTTATACGTGAGCATCAACACTTTGAAGTCGATGCGGAATTGGATGGGCAGCCAATGCAGTGCAAGAGGCAGAAGAAAAATTATGCCTCATAGGTTGAATATTGTACACACTACATTAAACCATAGAAAAGACAAGAAATCGGGCCTTCTCGGCGGTGGCTCCTCGCCTCTGGAATAGTAGCACAGGTGCAAGGCTCTCACTCGGGGTGTGTTTGCCTTCCTGAGCACAGGAAGCTACAGTGGACATAATATGGAAGAAATTTAGGCGAACAGCCTCTATTGTAATACCCTGGGTTCAGTCCCTTGCCTTCACTTTTTCTTCCTCTGACACTCTTTCATACTTACTCTTCCTCATGTGCCCCCCCAATCATTGTCTTGCCCTGTGCTCATACTTGTTAAAAATTCCACATTTGGATCAACATAGATAGCGTTGCAAATAGTTCTACCCAAGTTGAAGCTAGCTTGTCTTCTCATACATGGCATGGTTAGTCATTTGTGGTATTTATAATGTTGTAAAGAAGATCTGTGGGGTCAGTTTCTTCACAGTAACTTCTTGTCTCTTGGTGACAGTGTGATTCAGTGGCTTCTACAGTCAACCCTTGACTTATGAACGGCCCTACATACGGACTTTATGATTTACGAACAGCTCTGTTGGCAAAAATTGGCATCGACTTGCGAACGGAGCTCAACCTACGAACGAGGTCCGGCTCCATTTGCAAGTCAATGCCATTTTTTGCCAACGGAGCCATTTGTAAATAGCTCCCTGCAAAAAGGCAGGGAGAAAGGGCTGGAAATTCGGATTTCCAGCCCATTCCCCCTGCTTTTTTGCTTTTTGAAATGCTGGAACATATTAATTCCGCTCCCATGCATTTCAGTGGGAAATGGTACTTCGATTTACGAACTTTTCAACGTACGAACGTTGTTCAAATAAGTTCGTAAGTCGAGGTACCACTGTACTTGGCAATATCTGTGGCAAAAGGAAAGTATGTAAAACAAAAGCAGTGTCTTCCTTGTTTTAACATTAAGGCAGCACAGAAATACAGTGGTGCCTCGCAAGACAATGTTAATTCGCTCCGCAAAAAACGCTGTCTTGAGAAAACATTGTCTTGTGAAAAGAGGTTCCAATGGAAGTAACATCCTCTTGCGAAAATTGTCCATAGAAAACATTGTCTTGCGGGACACGGTTCCCCATTGGAATGCATTGAAATCTATTTAAAGTGTTCCAATGGGGAAAAATCGTCTTGCGAAAATCGTCCATAGAAAACATCGTCTTGCGAAGTGCAACAGAGATCGCAAAAACCAATTTTGCGGATTAATCATCCCACGAGGCAATCGTCTTGTGAAGCACCACTATATATTAAATGCAAGATTTTTTTCAGACATGTATTTCATATTTATTTTATCATTCTTTTAATGAGTGAGTGTTATATTTTATTGTCACAGCATAGTGAGATAGGCTATGCTGAGATATACGCTGTCTTCAGTCTAGGTCAGTAGGGGAAACTTGGATTCACTTCTGAAGCTAACAGTCTAGGCCCTATAGCAAGGATGAGGAATGTGCAGCTCTCTAGATGCTGTTGGGCTGCAACTCCTATCACCTGTCACCAGTGGCAAGACTGGTGAGTTTTAGTCCACATCTGGAGAACCATGCATGTCCCACCCCATACTACAGAGATGATGTGGATCTCTTAAGATGCAGCCAAGCTTAGTGGGAAATTCTGAAAATTACACCTGTGTACTGTGTCCCTGTTTGGATCCTGATTGCATACTTCAAATCAATGCCTTATGCATTTCTGAATATATTCCCTCAGATCCATTATGGGATCCTAAACCAAATTGTGATTCATAAATAGAGCTCGAGGATTCACATTCATTTAAAAAAGAAAGCTCTTAATGGCTGTAATTGTGTGTGTGTGTGTGTGTGAGAGAGAGAGAGAGAGAGAGAGATTGCTTGACAGCATCATAGACCAAAAACAAAACACAGAGAAAATCAAAAACATAGACCACAAAGATACCATGAATTTCCAAACAGATTATGATCTTCCAGAGTCTAAGCTCATACAAAGAGCCCCCACAAGGAAGAAAATATCTTCAGATGCATCTCCCTTCACGTGTAGGTGAATGATGCCACTGGAAACAGAGGATGGCAGGTCAAGCATGCACCCCATTATTTGTGGTGACTGTATAATAGCTGAATATGACTATTGCCTGAGTTGTGTGTCAGACTGTGCTGCCTCAGAAAGCTCACACGAGTGCAGTCACATACACACTCAGTCCTAAAATAAGGCAGAAGGGAAACTGACATGTAAAAGCAAACTACTGCAGGAAACTGAAATGAGGAGAAAGTGTGTCATGCAAGACAACATACAGTTGTGTTCAAAATTATTCAACCCCCAATGCTGTAGAGGGGTTTAGGGACTATAGTGTACATTTGGAATTGTATTCAGAATGAAATCCTACAAGGACGTTTTAAAGAACCAAATGCAACTAAAATAACATCAATTGTTTATGTAATACAGTAGTAAATGTTTCTTTTGTGGTTTCTTCATTGCCACAATTATTCAACCCCTTAAAGACTACCACTCTGAAGAAGAGAGGTTCATTCAGGTGTTTTCGATCAGGTATTGAAAATACCTGTGGATGTCACCGAGCACCAATCAAGCATAATAAGCACCAATTAGGCAGCTTTAAAATGACTGTGATACTCAGCTCCTTCTAGACATTTACTGGTGTGGTTACAAACATGGTGAAGTCAAGAGAATGGTCCAGGAAGACAAGAGAAGAGGTGATTTGTCTTCACAGGAAGGGCAATGGCTATAAGAAGATTGCAAAGAAGTTAAACATACCAAGAGACACCATAGGAAGCATCATTCGCAAATTCAAGGCAAAGGGCACTGTTGAAATGCTACCAGGTCGTGGAAGAAAGAAGATGCTGACTTCGACTGCTGTGCGCTACCTGAAGCGTAGAGTGGTGAAAAGTCCCCGTGTGACTGCTGAGGAACTGAAAAAAGATTTGTCAGATGTGGGTATAGAAGTTTCAGCTCAGACAACAAGGCGCACACTGCGTAATGAAGGTCTCCATGCCAGAACCCCCAGGCGCACCCCCTTGCTGTCTCCCAAGAATAAGAAGAGTCGACTGCAGTATGCCAAAAGTCATGTGAGCAAACCACAAAAGTTGTGGGATAGTGTTCTGTGGACTGATGAAACAAAATTAGAACTGTTTGGGCCCATGGATCAACGCTATGTTTGGAGGAGGAAGAACAAGGCATATGATGAAAAGAACACCTTGCCTACTGTGAAGCATGGCGGAGGGTCAATAATGCTTTGGGGCTGTTTTGCTTCTGCAGGTACAGGGAAGCTTCACCATGAATTCTCTTCAGTACCAGGAGATATTGGATGAAAATGTGATGCAGTCGGTCACACACCTGAGGCTTGGGAGACGTTGGACCTTTCAACAGGACAATGATCCCAAGCATACCTCCAAGTCCACTAGAGCATGGTTGCAGAGGAAAGGCTGGAACATTTTGGAGTGGCCATCGCAGTCACCAGACTTAAATCCGATTGAGAACCTCTGGTGGGACTTAAAGAAAGCAGTTGCAGTGCGCAAGCCTAAGAATTTGACTGAACTGGAGGCTTTTGCCCATGAAGAATGGGCGAAGATACCCGTAGATCGCTGCAAGACACTTGTGTCAAGCTATGCTTCACGTTTAAAAGCTGTTATAACTGTAAAAGGATGTTGTACTAAGTACTAAGATTGAATGTCACTTGGGGGTTGAATAATAATGATGTGAGCACAGAAAAGACATTTGTGGTTATTTCATTATAAACTTAAGGTTATATTTCTCTGACCTACAAGTGCCTCTTTCATGTAAATGTAAGCAAGATGACTGAATGATCAAAATCAATGTCAAAATGGCCAAAACATTCAATTTCAGTGGGGGTTGAATAATTTTGAACACAACTGTATAGTGACTTCACATAGGGACCCCTTCCAGTTTCTCATTGCTTAGATATTATGGGAGATGTCCCCTCTCTTCACTGGGAATGAAACTGCCAGTTAAGAGCAGGTTCCCATCTCCACATCCTCATATACCATCACTTAAACATCTTCCTCGCATGGTTATTTAGCCTTTCTGCTTATCCCATTAATTCTGGTCCTCTTTTTGCACTTTTCTGCATATACCTTTATTTTTTAAACAACTGAACAATGGCTGTCTGTTTCATTTTGGACCATTCCTATCTGGATTAATTCCAATAGTGTTGGATTCAGCCAAAGTGGGTGCACAGCTCCTCTGAAAACAATGAGATACACTATAATGCTCCTTTATATTATCATTTCACTATTTTTGTCTTACAACATTCAGAATGTTGAATATATGCAATACAGATCAGAGAGTGATAAGGAGGGGAAAGTGGGTAGGGAATAGGATATTGTCATGGAGGTTTCCCTCCTGTGATTGATCAAGGTGCTGCTTGAAGGAATGCAAATGTTTGACAAACTGTCTGACAGCAGTTTGACTTGTCAGTACCAATACCATGCCTCTTCCTGTATTGCAGGGATTCAGATAGATCACTGGATATTTTTGATGAGAAATCGCATCCACTCACGGTAAATTTGTTTTGTTAGTTCATTCTGATTAGTTGAATACATCTAGTCCAAACTGTTAGGTTTTTACTAATGCTTACTTGTTCAGTTTACTTATAAAGTAAATCTAGGTTTTCAGGATAAATTTTAGCTTCTCTTGAATCTCAGACAAGTGTTGCAGTCCATGTACATCTGAACTGAGTTTTCTTTCTAAGTCTAAAAGACTTAGCCGTCCAGCGTGGTCAGTTGATCAGATGGGCGGGATATAAATACAATAAATAAATAAATAAATTAAAATAAAAACCAGAGCACTATCTTTGGACATTTTATTTCATGCTTAATTCTGGTTGTAAACTTCTTGCAAAATGCAGGTGGTGTAAGATTTAGTCATATTGGCAGAACTGTTCTGTACTTCTGTTCTGTACAGAACTTTTCTGATCTTTGGCTGGAATCCAGAGAAGTACCCATGTAGAATGCTTACTCATGCATATAGAGAGGTTTGCCGTTCTCCTTCTCACAGGAGTGCCTCAGATCCTCACAGAATGCAACCTTGAAGTATCTCTTCCCTCCACTCAGGTTTTTAGAATTAGGAAACAGGCTGCAAAAGAACTGGGAACATTCTTATTGTGCCATCAGCCTTTTTGGATTCTAGTCCTTGTATGTAAGCAGTTAAAATTGGATCATGCAGAATGCTTTCACAGCACCAATAGTATAATGCTACACATCTTTGCAAAGTGACTGGATTTGTAAGTACTCTCAGCCAGAATCCTATTCGGACTTTGCTGCAGAGTAAGTGAATTATGCAGTTGTGACAACAGATTGCAGCTAATCAGATGCTTTGATGAATGCCAGTTGTGTGACCAGGCATGCCAATTGCATTTTGTTAAGCAGTTTCTAGCTGCGATTTAAAACATTATTTCAGTTATTCAATTAAAATCCAGATAGGATTCTGGCCACTGTATTCAGAGGAGCTTTTCATATATTTCTAAATCATGTCCTGTTTCAGCGAGAAGAGGTTCCAGATGACTACTATAAGCATGATCCTGATCACAAGCACATCTATCGCTTTGTACGTACCCTTTTTAGTGCAGCACAGCTGACGGCCGAATGTGCAATAGTGACATTGGTAAGGCTTGCTTTTTTACTGTTAGCTAGTTTTGAAGAAAAGAGCCGGAATGTAGTCCTCTGCCAGTGTCCTTTATGTTTGAGGATTAAATAGATACCACTTAATCAGTAGTCACAGATAACTTTGCCTGAACTCCAGTTTGAGCATTAAGACTACTCATAATACATTGGATCATTTTACCTTGCAGCAGATTTTTGTGCAGAAAATGCACACCTTCATGAGATCTGCCTATTTAATATTTGTCACACAAATGCGCTGCAGGAATTGAATAAACACTACAGTTCTCTTGAGATGCAGAAGTAGAAGATAAATGCATCAGGATGAAGCTTCTGAAGTTGGAATAATTGGACAGTCAATTCAGTGCCTCACATCTAGTAATATCATTGAGAACTGCAGACTGATTTATAAAACACATTCATAAACTAGAGTGATGAGGGCTTGAGTGTCTTGTTCACAGTATTGCTCTTCTGTAATGTTAGATAACAGAAGAGCAGCACTGTTCTGACTATTTTCAGATGGGGGATAATTGTATTCTTCCGTCGCAGTAAAAACAGCAAAGTATGAGGAATCAGACCTCAGGGAATATGAGAAACATAAAAGCTGCTGCCACTAGTTGGCAATGTTTTACCACAGAATGTAACAAAGTTGAACTACAAATAAGCCATGGAGGAGGAGTGACATTTTTATGTATCCTCCTCAATTTTGAAACAATTTGTTACAGATGTTGCAGACTTTCCCTAATAACCTTAATTTTTCAGTCAGGCATTCAGATATCTGGGCTACCTCTCCCAATAGACATGATACTAAAACTAGAAACAACAGAAATGCTTTGCTAAAATAAATCAGTGAGGGGAATTTGTAGATAAATATATCTTGAAATTAGTTTTCCATTGTTAAAAGTTCATCTTAGATAGGTTTACACATGCCATGCTCCATTGATTTCAGTGGAACATATTCCCATGTTAATGAACTTTGGACTGCAACTTCAGTTCTGTCATTTTACCTTTGAGTGGACCAGGTACCTATTATCAGCTGAGAATCTGTTTAGTGGAAATTGACATCTTAATGTTTGAAGATATGTGTATACACATATATGTGAATGGGAAGCATATCATTAGTAACGTTCTTGCAGTACTCAAGAACTGGAATAAAATGTTTTGAAGGACATACAGGATTTGCAGCTGATCTGGATAAGCTAGTGGTTTCCACCCTTGGGTCACCAGACATTTTTGGACAATAACTGTCACAAATCCTAGCCAGCACAATTTCTGGATGTTTTAGTCCAAGAACGTCTGGGGACCCAAAGTTTGGAACCACTGGGATAAGCTCTCACTAAAGCTTCTCCATCACTTCCCAGTGTTCCATGATTTGAGGAAGAATGATCCATTCTTGGTTCCTTGGAGGAGAAACCGGCCAAATGTAAATATAATACAAAATTTTCTGAATATTCTCAGAATGAAATTAGATTGTCCCTGATAGCACTGTTTCTGACTGCAACCATTTTGCTCATGCTATCATAACAAAAGGGCATCACCATCACAAGTGGAGTTTTTTTTGGGGGGGGACACATTGGGTTTATGAAGCTGATTATGGTGAGATTCTGAAAGAAAAGAGTTGTCAACAATGCAGCAGTGTTCGTATTGATGAGTCCTTATATATGTGTTAAACACCTGAATTCTGACTGCTTTCTGTCCTGCATTGAAGAACTTGTGAATTCAGAAATTCTCAACACTTTTTTTTTGCAGGTTTACTTGGAAAGGCTTTTAACCTATGCAGAGATTGACATCTGCCCAAGTAACTGGAAGAGAATAGTTCTAGGTGCTATACTGCTGGCTTCTAAAGTATGGGATGATCAGGCTGTGTGGAATGTAGATTACTGCCAAATACTGAAGGATATTACAGTTGAAGACATGTAAGTTTCAGGGTTAGTTAAACATGTTTCTCTTTGTCCTATCTATACTGCATTTGTGGATGTACCTGTAGTCTCCATTCTTTTCTTCTTCTTTTTAGCACCATACATGTTCTGGTGTTCCATTTAATGTGTCTTGGCCCCTAGAAGTATTTTGACATATTTTTCTCTGCTTGTAACAAATGGTATGCCTTACCTCCGTCTCGTATTCTTGTTCAGTGGCATATACACAAGTGCAGTTCTAAATATCACACAATTTAACAAAGGTGTCCTGTGTTTGTTTGTTTGTTTTTACAGCCCCCACCTCACCCCCTAGAGCTCACTAACATTTCCTAAAAAAAAAAAAAATAGAACTCATTGGACAGCTTTAAAATTCTGGGGGATCAGGACCAGTGCATCCATTCTCAGCAGTGCATACAGTGGGGTCTTGACTTGAGAACTTAATCCGTATTGGAAGGTGGTTCTCAAGTCAAAAAGTCTGTAAGTCAAGTCTCCATTGACCTACAGTGCATTGAAAACCGATTAATCCCGTAACAGGCCGTTTTTGTTCCATTTTGGGGTTTTTTCTGGTCTGTAAGTCAAATCTCAGTCTGCAAGTCAAACCTAAATTTTGCGGCCAGAGAAGTCTGTAACTCAAAAAGTCTGTAAGTCAAGCCGTCTGTAAGTCAAGGGTCCACTGTATTAAAATTCCTGGCATGACTCTTTTGTCCTCTGCTTATGCAGTAAATAGCGAACCAATGGAGTCTGTTTCCATTTGTATACAGTACGGTTGTCACATAGTTTAACAAAAGGGAGGCTTGCAACCTCTATTATTATTGGAGCCCACCATCATTTCCTTAATGTTTTTAGGAATCCTTAGACATCCCTAGAACTGCATAAGCCCATCTGTGCTTCCCTTTGCAGGATTTCCTCTGCTTAACCAAACACTGCACTCCTGTTCTGTCACCATATCCTTTTGCCTTCAAGTAGGCATTTGATCCAAGCCAAGACTGGTGGTTGTTCTTAAACATTTCTTTAAAAGGAAAAGAACAAATGTATACTTTTTTCAATTTAAATTTTATAGTTTCATTTTCATAGAAGAGTTGCTTAAAAGTTGCTGTAAAACATTGGAAAGAGTTCTGTTTGCTGTTCATTAACATTTACTTAAACAGTGCTCAATTTCAGTGACCTGCTTTCTATGTAACTGTGGAGTCACTGCACTTAAGAGCCAGGGAGCCATTTTCACACAGGGAAGTTTAGCCCTCCCCAGCTGTGTTCCCAGAGCTTCAAAAGAAAATGTTCCCGTTTCTACCAGTTGAGATTTTTTTTTCTCAGAACCTGGTTGCTACATGATGATAGGATTGAGGAAAACAGACTATAAAGCCAGATCCAGACCTATTACAGCCTGAGTCAAGTTGCTGGTTCCTCATCTTTGCTTTAGAGGGTAAATTTAGAAACACAACTCATAATTTTAGTCTCATGTTTAATAAAGATGCATTATAGATAAGCAGGATGAGGGGTGATTGGTGGATTAAAAAAATTAAATATTCATCTTTTGGTTAAGGAAAAAGAGTTCATTGCCTTTTCCAAACTGTCACAAGAAACTTGAAACAAGAGGAAGCTAAATTCTTGATCATATAAAATACCTGCTTATTGGAGTGTTTCAATAAGAACAGGGAAAAACTAGCCACACAACATCTTGGCTCCCTACAGTTGCTAATCCTGTAGATTACAGTGTATATAAAAGAGGAGGCATGCTGTTCATTCTTGAGCTTCATGTAATGGCAAATAAAGTGACACAAATGCTTTTCCTAGGCTTTAACCCCCTATTAATAGATGTGTTAATCTGGCAAGGTATTGTATTTTTACACAATTAAAATGTATTAGCAAGGCCTGTACAAAAGGGGAAATGAATCCGTGATCAGCTGATCATCAAAACATTATCTGATTTGCATTTCTATAAGCTTTATGAGCATATGAGCAGGAAATTAATTCTAGCAGTAGATTTAATGGGACTCTATTCCATCCTGCTGGAAAGAAATCACACAAAGCTTCTATTCTAATTGAGACTAGCCGTCTAGGTGATTGATTCCTCTTTGTTTCCAGGCCCTGCAAGTAAAATGAACATATTTAAAAAAGGAAAGATTTCTCTCCTCCAGTTTTCCTCAAAGTGTTGTGGAAAAAATTGACTGCTAGCATGTAGTTGTCTTTTATGCAGTTGCCTTTTCTTGGGAATAAAGTTGCATTGTCTGTTGGATCAATAGACAAGGTTTTACCTTCAGTTAGAATAAGTTGGAGGGAATTTTACAGATCTGTCTGAACTTCACAACACAGGTCAACAAAGAGCTCAGCCTACAGGTTGCAGGGAATGCAGGCTGACTGGGCACGGAGTAACAATATGGTTGTCATAGGAATCTAAGCTGTCTGGGATGGGGGTCCTCTATGGTTAGTGCTCTTTGTGTCTCCAGTGAGTCTGGTACTTCCAACTTCAGCTGGACATCCACAGGCACTCGCCTGTTTCATGACACTCGGCATGTGCAACATGACTAGATGTTCCACTACTCCTTTCTTGGTCCCTTTTGCAGCAGCAGACAACTCAGGCACCATTCTAAAAATGGTTTTGCCAGTAATTTTTAAAAAGTGTTTAAAACATGGTTTATTTTCTTCATCCATAAAGCACGTGTAACTTTTGACGTTCATGTTTAAGTTCTTACACCTTGCATTATAGCCTAGTGAGTGCAAGGAATTACTTTATTTTAGTAGTGTATGAGCTTGGAGTCTTACTGCCTAATAGTATCTCACATTTAAATCTATTATAGTGGAGGACTTCATTTATGTTTCTTATATTTTCAGCGTATTGAGTGCTTGTATAAATGAAATTCAGCTACTTTTGAGCCTGCAAATATAAAATTAAAAGTTCTGTATGCAAATATAAAATACTTTACATATAAATGATAGGTAAGAAATAGAACAGTGATTTCTGACAAAAGAATTTGAGGGCTTGAGGACTGATGCAGAGGTTATTGATTGCAAGCCCATCTTAAGAATTTTGGTGAAATATGAGTAAAGAGTCATTCTTTGAGACCTTCTACTTTCTGAGGTTTTTGTTTTTGTTCTTTCTAAACATTCTGAAGAGGTGCTGGCCTACACCTGAATCCACAGGATGGATTTTGGTAAAATAAGGCTGGAGACAGCCTTAAAAGAATTCTTTTTCCTATCTTCTGCAGATAAAGTATCCTCTCAGGAGTTTTAGGGCACAGAACTCTTTCGCCTACCTAATGCTGCTTGCTTGCTTATTTATTTATTGCTGGAGATGAATCTGTGTTGCCTCAAGAGGCTTTTTACTCCAAGATAATAGCGCAGCTCTTCAGAGATCCATTTGTTGCCGTGGTGATATGCCTACTTCTTTTGTTGGTCTGCCTCTACTTCAACAAAACCCCTTCCTGTCATCAACCTGGTGAAAATGTCTGCAAGTTCTTCAGAGCTAATCAACAGCCCACATCATTCTTTTCATCTGATAACTACAGAACTGGGCCTTGTAAGAATAAGAATGGAGTATGAATTGTGTACATCTGTGCTAATGGAACTCAAAACAACAGTGCTTCCAAGTTAGCAGACTGAGTGCATGACAGAACATAACCTTGTCCCTCAAACTGCAGGTCTCAGATGGTGTCTTTCCTCTGATATGGAGAAGATTAATTTTCTCTTCCCTTAATGCTAATAAAACAAAGTTTTGGTTGCATTTTGGTTCTGAATAATATCAAGGCCCTGAATTTGCCTGTTTTTGCCATACACATCCACGCCCCATTTTCTTTTCCTCTTATCATTTCTTTTCCAGGAATGAGATGGAAAGACACTTCTTGGAGCTGTTGCAATTCAATATCAATGTTCCTGCCAGTGTTTACGCCAAATACTACTTTGACCTTCGCTCCTTAGCAGACGACAACAACCTGAGCTTTCTGCTGGAGCCCCTTAGTAAAGAGCGAGCACAGAAACTGGAGGTAATGGTTCTGAGACTTGATGCACTGAGTTCTTTGTGTGATGGAAGCTTCTGTTGTTGATGATCTCACATTAGTTTGTTTGGCAAAGCTTCTTGGCAAGCTTTTATTGGCAGGTTTAGCCATCACAGAAAATCTTTGATGTTAAAGATCAAATTTATGTATATTTTCAAAGGGAAACAGAAAAGTCTCAAAATGAGCCAGTGTATATTTACCACATCAACTTTGAGGCTGTAATTCCTAATATCTGAAGAAGAGAAGGGTTAATGGATGAATTGCTTGATAAATGAATCTCTTTAATATGTGAGAAAAGAAAGAAGTACACATTAATTGTTCAGCATTGCAAATTCCTCCTAGCTTTTAATTGTATGTGAGTGCCTGTATATCTCAAAGCTGTTTCTTTTCTTTTTTAAATTAAAAAAAAACTTTACACTGATTGGTTATAGATATCTGCCGAGAAGGAGATATCTCACTTTATTTGCTGGGATTTATTGGCAGGTATGTTGGTAAAGAATTGTAGTCTCAGTAAAATTTCTTATTTTTGTTTTGATCATAACCTTCAGTGATAAGGAGTAACCTGGTTTAGATCGTTGCTGAGTACTTCTGTAGGTTTTTTTAAAGTTGCTGCTGATGTCACACACACACACACACACAGAGAGAGAGAGAGAGAGAGAGAGAGAGAGGTGCTTCACATGTTATTTCTGTTTTCAGAAGAAATATGTACCAAGGACTGAAATGCCATGCCCTACCTGAGGTGGAAGACTTAGCCAACAAAGGTTAACAGTTCAGTGAATTAAATCAGTTAAGTTTAAGTTAGAGGACGCAAGTTTTCAGTAGTTAAGTTGGCATAAAATTACCATTTTATCTAGGTGATGGCAGTAGAGCCCTGCCAGAAAAAAAGCTAGAAAAATCTCACCTATTATTTTATTCCTCTCCTTGTCATTCTGAGGTTTGAAGAGAAGGAAGTAGCTACATACAGTGTTGAGAAACTCATTTTCCATCCCAGCAAAGCCCTTCTCTTGCTTACCCCACCATGCCTTGCAATCTCATATCCTTTCCTTCTCCCCTTATGACTCACTCATTCACAAGTGAATCCCAAGAATAGCTCCAAGGAATGAAAGTTCAGTTTTCTGGGGCAAAGTGAGGAGCCTTTGTGTAGTGCCCACTGTAGAACACAAGAGATGACCACCATCTTGGATGCAAAGAAGAACACCACCCCTTCCTAAGCCATTTTTCTTTTCTATTAATTTAAAATCCTTCCACCTTGCACTACAAGGCTGAATTACATAGTGATGGCTACCAGTTCTGTACTGTGCGCATGCATCAAGGGGCCACTTCAGTGTTCAGTGAGGCTTAGTCCCAGGAAGAGTAGATTGCAGTTGGCTACCGAGGCAAACTGATACAGATGTGCTCAGAAGCAAATCCTACTGCTTTCTTATGTCTATTTTATTTGTTAGTTATACATATAGTCTGTCTTCTCCAAATATTTCACCGTTATAAACATATCTTAGTACTGAATAGAAATGCATAGGATTGCATGGCTTGATGTTTTTAACCAGATAAATTGAGTCTGTTATATATAATTCTGCATTAGGCAGCAGATGTTTTGCTATTTTACTTCTTTGCTGTTTGCACTTTGTTTGAAGAGAAGGCATAGCGCAGATGTGAAGAGTTGACATCAGTCTTTATAGTTTTCTGTTTTGCTATTCAAAATTTCTCTTCTGTTGGAAAGTTCCAAATCAGATTTTTTTAGAGCAAACCCAGCCCCAGCTACCTCTGCAGCTACTCCTGTCCTCTTCTTTTCTTCTTGGGAGTAGATTTTGTTTTGTCAGGAAGCTTAATCTGAATTCAGGGTTTTCAATCTTATAACAGGGTCTCTGCCTTATGAAGGGGTGTTAAAGTGGTGCTCCTAAACTTGTTCAGAGTGTCTTCCCATTTTCAGAAGATGCAGAAGTGAGCAACTAAAGTGATTCCTGGGCTGGGGCACCTCCCTTATGAGGAAAGGCTACAGCGTTTGGGGCTCCTTAGTCTAGAGAAAAGCCACTTGGGGGGGCATGATTGAGATGTATAATATTATGGAGGGGAAGGATAAAGTGGACAGAGGGAAGCTCTTTTCCCTCTCATGCAATACCAGAACCAGGGGACATCCACTCCAATGGAGTGTTGGGAGAGTGAGAACAGACAAAAGAGAATATTTCTTTACCCAGCATGTTGTTAGCCTGTGGAACTCCTTGCCACAGGATGTGGTGATGTCATCTGGCCTAGATGCCTTTAAAAGGGGGATTGGACAGATTTCTGGAGGAAAAGTCCACTGCAGGTTACAAGTCATGATGGGAATGTATAAATCTCCAGGCTTAAAATGGAGGTACCTCCAAATGCCAGATGCAAGGGAGGGGGATCAGAAGACAGGTATCTAGTTGTCTCAAGTGCTCCCAGAGGCATCTGGTGGGGCCACTGTGAGATACAGGAAGCTGGACTAGATGGGCCCTTGGTCTGATCCAGCAGGACTCTTCTTATGTTCTTATGTTCTCACTGATTAAGAATCATAGAAAATTAATAATGAAGACAGTAATGTCCATATATTGAAGTACCTGATACAGATCCACCCAAACATAGAGCTGACTCTTTCAACTCAGTATTTGGGATTGTTGTTGTTTAGTCGTGAAATCGTGTCCAACTCTTTGTGACCGCATGGACCAGATCACGCCAGGCCCTCCTGTCTTCCACTGCCTCCTGGAGTTTGGTCAGATTTATGTTGGTAGCTTCAGTGACACTGTCCAACCATCTCATCCTCTGTCGTCCCCTTCTCCTCTTGCCTTCACACTTTCCCAACATCAGCGTCTTTTCCAGGGAGTCTTCTCTTCTCATGAGATGGCCAAAGTATTGGAGCCTCAGCTTCAGGATCTGTCCTTCCAGTGAGCACTCAGGCTTGAGTATTTGGGATTACAACTCCCAATACTGTATAGCCTAAAGTTTGCTACTGTGTTTCCCCAAAAATAAGACAAGGTCTTACATTAATTCTTGCTCCAAAAACACATTAGGGCTTATTTTCAGGGCATGTTTTATTTTTTTCATGTACAACAATCTACGCTTATTCAAATACAGTCTTGTCAGTTTCTTCTGGTTGCTGCACAAGGGTGGAGGGTGGGGTTTCACTTGGGCTTATTTGGGGGGGCGTAGGGCTTATGAGCATCCTGAAAAATCATACTAGGGCTTATTTTCAGGGAAACGGTATTTTCTATTTTAGAGGGGAGATTTATTTTTCTTTGTCCTTTGTCATTATCATAATCAATGCTACAACACACACACCTCTAGATGCACTGACCATCAAAATGTAATACAGATTAGCTGCATCTTTATGATCTTCAAGTGTGAGGCTTAACTTTAAGTACCAAAGTTCCATTATTCTGGATGCCTGAAAATACCTCTTCCCTAACGTTTGATGGAATTTTATTTTGCAGATGGTTAGAGGCACTTTTGATGGATTATCATCACTTGTCATGGCAGAGCTAAATCCTGTCACTGAAAATATCAGTTATGCCTTTGTATTCTGTGTTAGATGGCACTGTGACCTTCCCGTCCTGTTAAGTATTCATAATGAAGTAAGGCTGAATTGCTCTATGCACTTACCTGGGAGGAGTTGTTGTTATGTGCCCTCAAGTCACTTCCTCTGAATGGTGACCTTACAAGTGAGGGATCTCCAAAATGTCCTTTCGTTAACACACCTTGTTTAATCACCCAGCTATGAGCATATCAATTGCTGGAAATACATCTGCACATATGCTGTTTTCAGAGGGGAGAAGGACAATAATGGTGGATGGAGGGGGTGACTGGTATTCAAAGAAGGGAATCCATAGGCAGCTCAGATACACCTCTTGATATGCAGGAGTAAGGCCTTCAACCCACCCAGCCCTGATCTGTGAAAAATTCCAAGTCACCTGTCATAGTCTCTAAAATATTTCTTACCTGTCCTAAAACCAGATTTACAGTTGGAGCACATGTGACTTCCTCCTCTTCTCTCCTCTGGCTGAACTGCTTAGGAGGGAGAGGAGAACCAGGAGTCTGTACAGTGGTGCCTCGCTTGACGAGGATAATTTGTTCCGTTCAAATCGCTGTTAAGTGAAATCCTCATCAAGCAAAATGAAAAAGCCCATTGAAATGCATTGAAAACTGGTTCAATGCATTCCAATGGGCGAAATACCTCTGCGTCCAGCGAAGATCCTCCATAGGGCGGCCATTTTCCAGTGCCTGTAATGCAAGGAATCCATCCTAAAGCACAGTGGGGAGCCATTTTGAATCCCGACAATCAGCTGTTTTTGATCGTTGTTAAGCGAAAAATCAGTTTCCAAAGCAGGGAACCGATCAATGTTAAGCGAAAAAAGCCCATTCAGTCATTTAGGGATTGCAATAGCGATCGCAAAAAACTAATCATCAAGCGATTTCCTCATCTAATGAGGTACTCGTCAAGCGAGGCACCACTGTATACAGCCTTGAGTTCTCAAAGCCCGCTGTCTGTGGTGGACGTAAGAGAGCCCCTTAAGGCTGCAGCAAAGGGAGCTTTGCAGCCATCAGTGCTGCTTCTCAGGTCTTTCTTAAGGTCTTTTTAACAGTTAAAGCATAATAAAGTTAAACAAACACTGAATTAACCATTTTGGGGTGGGCTGGAGAACTAAATCAATTGGCTGATAATTTATTTTTGACTGTTCTTGTTGGTTTCTGAGTGCCACATAAGTGATTTTCTCCAGTGTAAAGGCACACACTTTGTAGTGTTCTTGAGGACTTGAGGTGTATCTGTCTGTTGCTGGGGCAAACAAATGACACTACCCTTTTTGGGTATCCAGAATGTAGGTATCCAGAGCAATGTGTGATGCAATATAAAAATATTGCACTGGCTCTATTAAAAGCATTTCCTCATTTTGGCCACATTTTTTATTTCAAGTTAGTTTAGTATGCCCTCCTAGCTAATCTTCATGAACAACATGGATGTGTTCTTGATACTAAAAAGAAGAGTCAGGAAAAGTGTTGAAAAGGAAGCTGAGGCACTTTTCCATGGAGATGTCGGTCAAGCCTATTGGTCCTCCTCTCCAAAGCTAAATGTTTGCTGATTTTCCTGAGGGGTCCTAAGAGCATGTGAGCAGCTGTCTCTTCAGATAAGTAATGAACTTGGCGAACTGAGTTAAACTAGGGACTTCTTTTGGATATTAAAACTCACAGAGAGAGAGATCAAGCCAGTGGGAAGTAATTCAAGGCAGTCTGGATATAGGGGAGGGCTTTTTTTCCCCTCTGAAGCCTTGCAATTTCTGAGAATATGATGTTTCTTCTTTGTCTTAGTTTTGATGAAAGATTATGCTTTTCAAATAATTTATTTGTTGTATTCGTGAAGGCTTTCAGGGCGAGGATCTAATGGTTGTTGTGGGTTTTTCAGGCTCTTTGGCCATGTTCTACTCCTGTCCTATGAAGATGCCAGCCACAGGGACTGGCAAAACGTTAGGAAGAACAACCTTCAGAACACAGCCAGAGAGCCCAAAAAACCCACAACAACCAATTTATTTGTTGCTTCCCAAGAATTTTAAAATTCTGTGTAGTGCCTGATCTGCACAGAAGTCTCACTGAGGCTAACAAAAGCCTAGAACTTTTGTGGATATTGCTGAAGGTTTTTTTTTATTATTATTAATGTAACAGTAGTCAACTAGAACTAGAAAAAGTGACATGAAGGGAGAAGGAAGGAAGGAAGAAGATTGACTAAGTCTGAGGAAAAAAGATTTAAAAGGCAACTAACAGGAAAGGTATTGTAAGCAAAATATATAAATTATTGGTACAAGCAGAATATGAAACATCCATGATAAAAGATTTGTGGCAGGGTAAAGAAATTAAAGGGGAGGAATGGAGCAAGATATGGAATACAAGAATAATGAAAAACATGCCAGTAAGAATTAAAGAGAATTTCTACAAGGTAATATGGAAATGGTATTTAATATCTGTTCAATTAAACATGATTTTAAACATCTCTGTGTATAGGGTGTAAGAAAGAGAAAGGGATGTACATGTATATGTGGTGGTCCTGTGAAAAAGGAAGGATAGAATGGAGCTTGGTTTTTAATGAAATAAGAAACATAATGTGAATAGACATACAGTTGTCTCCTATGATTGCCTTACTGAATGCTGTTAATGATAAACAAGTAAAGAGAGAGAAAAGTTGATTACCATAACGGTAACTGGCAAGGCTACTAACTGCAAAGAACTGGAAATGTGACTATCAGATTAAGACAGAAGAGTGGTACAGAGAAATGTGGAATCTGGCAATTAATGATAAATTGACTTGTGATATGAAAATTGGAAGATGTATGTTTAAAAATGATGATTTTAAAGACACATGGAATCCATTTCTAGAACATGTTTGACTAAATGGAAGGGGTATACACCAAAATAATAATCAGTGTTTTTTTTCTGGAGAGATACTATGTGGCATGAATTGTAAAGTTAAAGTATTGGAACCTAGTCCTGAAGGGGAGAATGGCACATGGTATTGTATAGGAGTAGCGAATTATGTAGTTTATGCTTCAATTTTTATTGTCTTTTTTGCATCTGTTATAATTTAAAATTTAAAAAAAGTAGTCAATGAATTTATGAGTGAGGTGAAAAGTAAAAGCAGTGACATTTGTGCTGACTTGAAAACTCTTCTTGCCTTAATAATGCTAAAAACATGTCTCTGCTTTAAATATGTTTTATAGGCCATCTCCAGGTTATGTGAGGACAAATACAAAGATTTGTCAAAAGCTGCTATGAGACGATCCTTCAGTGCTGATAACTTAGTTGGCATTCGCCGTTCTAACGCCATCCTCTCTTGAGCAAGATGGAACGCTGTGACGTCGTGGCACCAGCATTCGTACAGACAGGACCACCACCTCCACTCCGAGCACACACATCAGCAGTGATGGTGTCTTTCAGCCAGAGGACAGGGTGAGCAAATCAAGCCAAGGAAGGCCCGAGCCAGAGGAGCGCAATTCCACAGGGTGGGGGTGGGTGGGGGAAGATGGGACCTTGTCAAGTGGGCACACTCCTTTAAAAACCCAGAGGTGCAAAAAAAAAAAAACATTTTGGAGAGCTTTTTCCCTCTCTTTTTTTTTCACACTCCCTCCTCCAATTCAGAGATGTTTGCTTACTGTGTAGGCCTATAGCTGTGAACTGTGTGAGTTTTTAATAATGACTAGTTTTAAATTTTAGAAGTTGAACATGAATGCAATAGTCACAAGTGTTCCACCTCTACCCCCATGCGCCCAGGCCCTGGCTGCCGTTGCCTTTTTCAGTCAGTGCAGTACTCCACACTAACCTCGTTTAAGGCCACTCGGGAACTGATGCTGTAGCACTGACAGGTGACGGGTTCTTCACTCCACCACCAGCCACCCTGTTGCATGTTTACTGACAAGACTGTCTGGTACCCTGGTGTTCAGTTAAAGACCAAGGAGCTGCTGAGCAGCAAGCTGTGCTAACCATGTAAACACCCCCCTCCGTTTTGAGATTGTCCAGGAGTTCAGAATGTTCAGGATGGGAACAGGGAAATGGGGTTCACTGCTATTAAAACAAGTTGGTTAGGGGCCATTTCTTGACAGCTATGGTGCTTTTCATGTTCTTACCCAGTTTTAGTCAAGGCCTGCTAGAGATGCAGCCCATCTATTTTTTGATTTGCCTGAAGTGCAGAATAGAGCTGCACAGAAAGCTTAGCCTGAATAAATCAACTGACTTGATGAACAGACAGTAAGGTGTTCTGCTAAACTCTTCCACTACAAATAATGGATAGGGAGCAAGTCTTGCTCTTGGCCTATGCTTCCAAAAAGCTTTAAATTAACAGTGGAGAAGTCCTGAATTTGATGATGGGGAGGTATGATAATCTTCAGTTCATATAAACAATGCCTTTGAAAAGACTTCTTTTCTTAAAAGCCTGGTATTTAATACCTGTTTCTCTGGAAGTGAACTTCTAAATGTTAGCTTTCTTTAAATTAAGTTTTCTCATCCAGAATGGGAATTCAGGATGAATTAACCATTTTTGCTTCTAAAAATAAGAAGCATAAATAGATGTCCTGCATTCGAAACTGTCGCATTTCCAGGGTAAACATCTAAAGGGTTTGTACTTTAAAACACCAGGTATCTGGTGTAGTGCAAAATATTGTGCTGCCTCTCTTACAATGTGGTTTCCTTTGTTATATTAAACATTGAGCCCAATTTGTTTCTTGAGTGTTCACCGGCACTCAGACTGTTAGTTTCATGCAGTATTTTAATCTACCAGCTCCAGGCCGACATTCTACAGAGTCTGTGGCTTCAGGTATTGATCACAATTCAGTTTTGGGGGCGGAAATGCTACATCTTCAGGTGGCTTTCCTTTCTCATGTTTGTATTAAAAGAGAAGCTAATAATAAACTCTATTTTAATTAATATGAAGTGTGTCTTCTTTGCTTTGTATTTTTCTTTCCTTTTTTTTTTTTTGGTCCAGTTTGGCCACTGTACACTGCTCAACCATGAAAATTCACTCAGGGTGCAGAAGTGACAAACATTATTTGTATGCAGTCTCTATCAGTGGGTCATACATATGAACCCTCAGCAAGTTTCACTGAACCGTGATGCAGCTATGCTTGCTAGATTGTAACCAGTACATTTAATGTTCAGTTTACTGCTTTGACTGTCAATCAGATCTCACAGTAATAAAGGACGTAACAAAATTGGTAGAAAATTAATAAGCCTGGACAAACAAAATAGTTTTCATCTGACAAGAAAGTGGGAAGTTCAGTGCCAAGCTAGTTATTCTGCACTGACTACTCTGCAAGTAGAGTACCTCCCACCAAAAAAGGACTGTGCCATCTCAACACTTGCCTGTTCTCTGAAGGCAGGAGATTTGGAGAAGAATCTTCTGAGAATAAGTGTAAAATTTTATTGTCAATCACCTTGTTCTGTATACATATGGGCCTGGGTGGGATCATGGTAAAAGAAACATCAGGCTAAATCCAGTTAATCCATATAAGAGTAGATGGATTAAACGGGTAGACCTTATTAAATCAACATATATGTAAGTCCCATTGATTGAGTGGTTCTTTTGTAATTTTAGGACTTCAGTCCTAGAAGTTGACTGGAATCTCTAAGGCAGAATTCTGAGTCTGGGAAAGGAGAAACCCAAAAGATGTTTTTGTACTACCATTGTGTATTCACTCGACATGGTTTGGCTGGAAAGGAAAAGAAAGGAAAATGCCCCCTCAGTTGCACTGGTCCATGGGTGAGTAGTTCAGTGAGATCCTTCCCCCATAGATCCTAGTAAGTAGTGAGACTAATTTATGGACAGATTAGTCTCACTACTTCCCAAAAAGCAGTGCAACTGAAGGGTGTTTCCTTCTGCTTTCCCAGACAAAACACAGTATCTTGGTTGTTTTTCTCTCTCCTAGCCCCAGAAGTCTGCCTGGGGGATTCTAGGTGACTTCTGGGACTGGAAGTCCTAGAAGTATGAAAATCTCATCATTATTGGTGCTAGCCAGATTACCTGTCAGAGCGCCTTTCCCCAATGTCATCTGCCTGATCACCAGATCTCAGGCCAGGCTCCTCCGTGTAGCCACCCCGAAAGAGGCCCAAAAGTCATCTGCTAGAGGTAGGGCCTTCTTGGCAGTAGCACCTATGTTCTGGAATAAACTCCCAGAGGATCTGTGCCTGGCCCCCTCCCTCATTTAGGAGGCAGTTAAAAACACTACTATTGAGGGACGCCTTTCATGTTGACCCCGGCTGAATGCCTCACCTCCAGTTGGCTCACTCCGAAGATTAGTTGCAGCATTAAATTTTTAGACTATGTTTTTTTGCTCTTCATGCTGTATTTAGTTCTGTGTAGCTTGTTTTAAGTTTCTGTAAACCACCCAGATGAGTGCTTCAGCACTAATGGGGTGGTATATAAATCAAAGTAGTAATAGTATAGATAATAATTGGATTTAGTCCTTTCATCTTTAGAAGAATATTCTCACCTGAGAACTTTGTAGTTTTTCAACTTTATGCACCTAATCTTGAAGTCCCATTGAATTTGGTATGTTTACTGCAAGCACCTTTTCACTTAACTCACTGAGCGTGTTGCAGTGGATAGAGTGAGGGACTAGGGCTCGCTCAGACGGCCTGGGTTTGAATCGCTGCTCAGCCGTGGAAGCTCGCAGGGGGTATGGAACTGGTAAAGCCACTTCATAAATATCTCACTCACCTTCAGAGTTCTATGACGGTAGCTATAAGTTGCTTGACTTGACAGTACATAACAACAAACACCGATTCAAGACAGGTATGAAAGAATGGCTGTCAGATGTAGTTATGGGATTCTAAGTGTTTTTCCCTTAGACTTTTAAATAGGCCCCCAAGATGTATATTAATAAACTAGTTTTTGTTTGTGAGAACAAATGCAAGCTTGACCAGGTCTCCAAGCTGTTAAAAGTGCGGTTTTATAGAGCATAATTGCAGTGCTCCATTACCAGTGGTAGCATACCATATATTTACATCCAGTGAAAATGAACGGGGAATTGGACTTGAACAACATCATCTGCAAAAATGACTCGTTCCATGTAGGACTGAAGCCAGGCAGAGAAAGGGTTGAAGAGAGACAGGCATTCCTTCCAAACTTTCATATCAGTTTGTTATTATCTGTCTTTTGAGCACAGTAACAGAATACATGCAATTACCTGTACATTTTTACCCTTTTGATGAACCACTGTAGTGGATACAGTGACAAGATTCAGGACAACTGGTTTCCATACATGGCCATGGAAAGGCAATGAAGGGGTGGCAGGCACTGGTAAAACCATTCTTTAAGTATCTCATATCCCTTGAAACCCCTATTTAGGGTCATCATGAATCAGATGCAACGTGGCAGCATGCAATGTGACATAAAAATAAATGGATGTTTCTAGGATGTAAGGTGTTAAAATATTTCAGAATAGCATTATATGTTCAGAAAATGAGAGACAGTACAGTAGGTTAATGTACCCAACTCTGCCAAGTTCTCAAAAGTGCTGTTGTGGAATGCTACTTTGGTTATTGTCCCTATGGTTATGTGATAACAGCCTTCTGATGCATGAGAGCACTTGGTGGCTAGTGGCAAACTAGCTGTGTACGTGTTACTTTCGATGCAAACTCTCTCTGATATGGCCACTCCACCACATGGAGGAAATTTTGAGAAGGGGCCCAGCCTCTCCCATTCATCTTGTCTCCAAGGTGATTAAATATTGAAACCTCTCAAAATGGGTTTGGCAATAGAGGACACACACTTGAGAAGGGAAATAAAGGTTCAGAATGACCTACTGCTGAATAAGGAGGTAAGTGGCACACAGGAAAAGAGAATTGAGTGTTAAAAGTTCAGGTGGAGTCAGTCTATACTAAAAGTCCATGAACTCAGTGCTGCAATTGTCACTCTATGTTGGGATTACATCATAACGTATCTTGACTTCAACAAAGCTTTTGACAAAGTGTCCCATGATACTTTGATTACCAAAGTAAGTGTGGGCTAGACAGAACAACTGGATCAGAATCAGATGGATCTCCAGTTGGTTACAGACTTGTACTCAGAGAGTGCTTATGAATTGTTCCTTCCCAAGCTGGGAAGAGGTAAGAAGGAAGGTACCATAAGGCTCAGTCTTGGGCTCTTCAACATTTTTATTAATGACGTAGATGAGGAAGTGTAGAGAATACTTATCAGATTTGTGGACGATACTAAATTGGGTGGAAAGCTAATACCCTGGAAGACAAAATTCAAAAAGATCTTGATAGGCCCAAGCACTGAGCTGAACACAACAGCATGAAATTTAACAATGGTAAGTGCAACATTCTACACCTAGGAAAAAGAAACCAAATGTATAGTTACAAGATGGGAGATACTAGGCTCAATAGTATGGCATGAGAGTAGGATCTTGGAATTGTAGATTACAAGCTGAATATAAGCCAACAGTGTGATATTGCTGCAAAAAAGGCAAATGCTATTTTAGGCTGCATTAACAGAAGTATAGTAGCCAAATCCCATAAAGTGCTAGTTCTCCTCTATTTGGCATTGGTTAGGCCTCATCTTGAGTACTGTGTCAGTACTTGAAGAAGGATGCCAACAAACTGGAACAAGTTCAGAGGAGGGTAATAAGGATGTACATAGTACTGGAAATCAAGCCTTGTGAGGAAAGAGTAGAAGAACTGGGCATGTTTAGCCTTGAGAAAAAGACTTGGGAGAGATACAATAGCATTCTTAAAATATTTGAAAGACTGTCACACAAAGGAAGAATAGGATCAGTTCTGTCTTTCCAGTGTGAGGACATCACAGGTTACAAGCCATGATGGGGATGTATAACCTCCAGGCTTAAAAGGAAAGTACCTCAAAATGCCAGATGCAGGGGAGGGGTATTGGAAGACAGGTATCTAGTTGTCCCGTGTGCTCTCCGAGGCATCTGGTGGGGCCCCTGTGAGATACAGGAAGCTGGACTAGATGGGCCCTTGGCCTAATCCAGCAGGACTCTTACGTTCTTATGACATGTAATAATCGTCTCAAATTACTGGAAGCCAGCTTTGGGCTGAGTATCAGGAAAATCTAAGTGTTAGAGAAATGCAACAATGGAGCTAATTGCTTCAGGAGGTGGTGAGCGCTCCAGCCCAGGAGGAACTCAAAAGGAAGTTAAACAACCATCTGCCATAAGAATTTGGATTTCTGCATTGAGCAAGGGGTTTGACTCAGTGGACTGCCTTATAGGCCCCCTTCCAAATCAGTTATTCTGATTCTATGAATACTGGCTGAAATTTTTTAAAAGTGTGTACATATTTTGTGCAGAGCAATATTGTTTCCTGCTGCTAGTTTTGAGTCTGCCTAGAATCTGCCTATGTAAACAAACAAAAAAGTGGTCACGTGGTATAAAATAACAGCTTCCATTAAGAAGTACAAAGTTGTCTTGTATATTTGTCAGCCTGAAATATTTTTTAAACAGTTTATTTTATGCAACTTGCATTTCCTTTTTTTTATGCCTGCATTAGCACAATACACAAACTAAAATTATTTTGAGGGAAACATTGGCCATCCTTGGTCTGCTGTGAGAAGTCTCTGCATTGGGACAAAAGCTGTGGTGGGGGCATGTTCCTTTCGTCTTTTGTGCACTGGTGTCCAATTTTCTGAAATCGAATGTTAGATGATGTGAGAGATCAGGCAGGGCAAAAGGGCAGTCGTGTGTCTGCTTTCAGAATTTGAAATTCTGTGGCCAAAGGCTTCTGCGTCAAACACATCTCTGCACCCAGTCATGCTCTCCCTTTGAGGTGAACGGCTAAAGCTTCTTACAAGGGACAAGCTTTTACAAAAAGCAGAAGAAAAACAGTGAAGTATTTGGCAAACAGTGCTGGACTAAGATTTGCGGGACTTGGGTTCAAATCCCCACTTGCCCCCCAAACTCACTAGTTTTCCCATGGCCTCTCTAGTGCTTTTCTTGCTTCTGTACACAGTGCTGCTGAAATGAAGCAGGCGCTGAGACAGTGATCTGAGAAACTTTCATGCACATTGGCAAAAAAATTAATAATCCTGGATCAGCAGGAGACCTCGCTGGTGATTAACAAATTTAGCAATACAGTTGACTCTGCTCAGCTGGAAGCCTGTCACCAGTTCTATAAGAAAGGTGGAAAGATTCTTATGAAGAGGAGTCTAGGGATGGGCAATCTGACACCCCCCCCCCGGTGCTGCTGAACTGCAACTCACATCTACCATAAGCATTGCTATGGTGAAGGATGATGTGTGTAGGACTTTCAGCAACATCTGGATGGCCAAACGTTTACCCGCTCCTACGGAAAGCCTGGCAATGCAAGTGTTAACTCATTCTTCCTAAAGTCTGATATCATGATCACCATGGATCCTGGACACCAGCTCTTGGCCCTCTTCACAAAACCCTCTGCTACTGCTTAGCAAAACGTCCTTGCTTGTTTGTCCCCCGTTCTCTTCCAGAAAGAAAACATTCCCGTAATTTTTTTGTCTTCTATTCACCATAATCACAAACTAGAAAACAAAACTATGTTTGTCTTCGTCTTTCTTCTTAACTGTGCTCATTACAGGCTCTTCTTTCATGTTTTCACAAAATGTAGCATGTTCAGCTAAACTTAAAAGACATGTTGTGTTCCATGAACTGTTTGTCCCAAAATGGAGGTGGTGGTGGTTGTTTTCCTTTTTAAACCACTTTGGACTGAATTGGTGTGTGTCTTGTGGTTCTTTTTTACTGTCCATGTGTAATTTCATACAGAAGCTGGAGTTTGGGTATAGAATTTAAAAAAAAAACAACCCTAAAGGTTATGATCTGCATCTTAAACAGTCTTGTACGAGCAGTACAAAAGGAATATGTCCTGTATATTTTCAGAAACATAAACCAGCTCAGTTTTTTTGTACCAGCGAGAGAATGTCCTAATCATGGTTACAGGAATCATCTTCATGCATTTTATTAAGATGAGTGTCTGCAGTTTATTTATTTACACTTAAAGCTTTTTACAGAATCAACTAGGTCCTTTTTTTAAAAAAAGCCTCTTTTGGCATGACACTTTAAATCATACTGCAAGTAGTATGCAGAAGCTTCATTTCCACAAGGCACAACTGAAAGAGCAGCACAACCTAAGCATGAATCCGACATCAAGTGCAGCGATTTAATGCCCTGGTTGCTTTCCTGTTATCTACACCCAAAGCTGTCTCACTGTCACAATTTACAACCTGCTTCCAACCCATATTAAAAGTTCACTCGAGATTCAGTATATACATACTTAATTCTTTTAATACAACTATTTACACACTATAACTACATGGTGCAATTCCGTCTTGTAAAATATTAGTGTACACTGTGCCTTGCTTAAAGGAACCCTGTCAAAACAAACAAGTTCCCCTTTACAGTTTCTGCCTTTGGACTACAATTTCAGTCACTGAACATCTACATTTTTCTCCTTACCTTTTGTTTTTGTTTTACCATCTAGTAAGATGTTTTCAGCCTTCTAGTAGCAGAGTCATCTTCCCTAAACCCTGAAAATTCCCCCCTGCCTCTGATTCATTAAGATATTGCTCTTACGGGGTCACACTGGGAAATGTCTCAAACAGGCAAAATCAGAATCAGAAACAGCCTTTCATCTAACTGTGATCCGCAGCAGCCTACTAGAGCTTTGACGCACCAACCTTTGCTGTTTATCTGACGCTAGAGACAGGACGGGCACAGGCTTGGCCGCCCACAAACTGCACTCGGGTCTGGGCCAAGAGTTTCCCAATGACAGCAAGCCCAGTCTAGCCCACGCAGCTGCCCTAAAAGCGCACTTCAAGCAGGAGCTGCCTTCTTTCCAAGTTGTGTTTTTCTCTATCCTAAATGTTTTGTACAGCATGGGAAGTTTCAAAGTAAACATGAAATGAGAGCTGAATTTTCAAAACTCACCTAGCCTGGCCTGTTCTATGAGAAAAATAATGTTTTCATTGACATAACGCCCCACTCAAAAATTATATATGGGTGTGTATGACTTGGTGGGGAATGCAGTAGTTCCCCACCAGACAGCTCCGGGCAGCCGATATGGCTCTGCCTTTGTACAACAGGATCTGAGCAAGGAATGGAAGGATGAACCGCTGCACGTTCTCCAACAGAACTGCCACACCTGTTAAGTCCCAAGTGGTTGATGTGCCTCCCAAAGGACGACTGGTCATCAAAAACTTGGCCTTGCAGGTACCAATACAGAAGGAGCAAGCTTCATTCCTCAGTAATTTAAATTAAGTACTTTCTATCCTATTCACCAATCCGGCTGGGGACGTAGGCTTAGCTGGAAAAGATGGCAAATGCATTTCTAAGGATGCTGGCCAACATGCAGCAGCCAGGGCCAACAAGGTCACTGAACCCTAGCACAGTCTGAATTAGTAGCATAAAGAAGGGACATCTTCTCAACTATACTTTAAAATCAATAAGAAATAAATTTTGCTAAGGGTGTGAGTGGAGATGTTGAACAAATTATTTCTGAGTACACAAATGTGGGGGGGGGGGAATAGAATTTTGCCCAAGCAAGCTCATTCAATTCATGGAACAGAAGTATGACTGCTGTTACTTTGGGACTGTGACCTGCCAACGAAAGGGAACAGACTTACTGTTAACACCAGCGGCTATGGAGAAAAAAAATCACAACAGATTATTGATCCTCAATATTCAAGACAAAATGGCCAAATTGTTTTAATTTGTGACACCTGCTAGTGACAACTGTCTGGGAAAGGTAGCCACACAAAGGTCAAATTCCTATTGCTTAATACAGTAAATCACACTAGAGTAAGCCCATTGAACTGGTGAGGATTTGGTGAGTCAACTCCTCCATAAGTTCTATTGATTCAAATGGACCTACTCTTAACTGTGACTTACTGTACTATATATTCAATCCATGGAACTTTCAGGAGAATTGACTCACACACTGATTCAGTACGCCTACTTTAATGCAACTTACTACACTACACAACAGGATCTGGGCCAATGTGTACATTAAAGTTAAAAATGGGAATTGACATGGTTGGTCAGTTTGTGGCCCTCTAGGAACACAAGTCTCACCATCCCTCACCGACAATCATCTTAGAATTGCAGAGCTGAAAGGGAGGCTATGGATCATCCTTTGTAGCCCCTGTCAGGGAGGTTAGGTAGCCTAAGGAGGATGAGAGTTGCATTCAAACAGCATCTAGAAGGCTACAAATTGCTCACTTGCAGCCAAAGGGAGTCCAGTCACAATATGTAATCCAGATCGGGAGTTCCAGTATTTAGATGGAAGTAAGGCTGCTGCTCAAAATTGCCAGCAGAAGGAAAACAAGGGACACCACAGAGATGCAGGAGCAGACTGAACGACTCTGTGTCCTTGTTCTAATATGACCGACAGCAGCTATCAAGCCCATAGCCGAAGTTCAATCCTCGTGAAGTTTGCAGTACCTGAAGGGGTGAGCACAAGCTGCACTGAATCATGGGGCTGGAAGAAGCCAGACCAGAATCACAGGCATTCTCTGCCTTCAAGGCTGGATCTTCCACCCACCACACTGTGCCAAACAAGAACTGAGAGCATCGCCTAATAAAAGGCAGGAGGTGTATCTGTGCTACATTAAAAAGTGAACGCAAGGAGCCAGATTCAGATTCCTCTTCAGATATGAAGTTTTAAAAAAAAAAGCTGTTGGCAAAGCATTCGTTCATCTTGGTTTGAAGGTCAAATTTTATTTGCTCCAAGTTGTGGCCTTTGAGGGAGAAAAGGAAGATGTGTTGGAAACTCACATTTATTTTTTAAAAAGTCAGTGCCTTTGCAAGTTGAAATTCTCCCTTGCCATGAAAACCTCCTGAAGGAAGAGTTGGCACTTACTCCTTCCTCGCCCAACACCTGGGTTCTAGTAGAGAAGCCTTTAAAAGCCTTTAGATCTCTAACAGACCGGGTTCACGTGTGTATTTTAACCAGTAATATCTTGTGCTATTTCGAACAACAAAAATTCAAACACTCTGTGCTTCAATGGATGTTGTAAAGATAATGAAGAATCATGGTTACTTAAAGTCACACACCTGTACTATGAGCTAACCTCAGACATACGAACATCAGATGTATATACCTAAACTGCAGGTACATACTCAGGGTTGGGTGCTGCCTATGTAGACTGTAACTGCAGGTCACACTTTGAAATGTAAAGGTTCTCCCTGACATTTTTAGTCCAGTCGTGTCTGACTCTAGGGCGCGGTGCTCATCCCCGTCTCCAAGCCGCAGAGCCAGTGTTTGTCCGTAGATGGTTTCCGTGGTCACGTGGCCAGTGCAACTATGACATGGAATGCTGTTACCTTCCTGCCGAGATGGTACCTATTTATCCACTCACATTTTACATGCTTCCGAACTGCTAGGTTGCCAGGAGCTGGGACAAGCAACGGGAGCTCACTCCGTCGCGCAGATTCAATCTTACGACGGCTGGTCTTCCGACCTTGCAGCACAGAGGCTTCTACGTTTAACTCACAGCGCCACCATGTCCCCTACACTTTGTACATATCTCACAAAGCAGATGTCAGTCCATAAAAATGTACAGCAGAATACACGTATGAGCCTGAAAGCACCATGAGGATCTTAGGCTGTCATACAGCATATCAAACACAGCTGTTTCAAAAGACGGAAATATCCGTCTGTAGAGTAATGAAATACTTTACAAACGAAGCATGTGTTGTCACAGTTTTAATGTGCAAAAACGAACAACCCATAGAAACTTTGGGAAATGCTTCTGAAGTTCTGCCGGTGCACTTTTGCTTGCCTTTTATGACATCAGGCAGAACGGGGGAGCACGGCTCTGTACAGGCCAAAATATCACCTGTATGATGCTTTCAGCCTTGCCTTTATCCTCCCTCTGCGCCATGTGTGTGTTTAACATTTGACACTACCAGGGCTAACGGTCATCTGCTCCAGGGACTAGATGTGACCTTTCCGAGCTGCACACTCTTTCGCTAAGCCCAGCTAGCAGCAGCAGCAGATGTGGGACCCCTGGAGTCAGACAAAGACTGGATTCTTGTGTCATCTGGGCAGGACCTCCAATCCGTGCTCACCCTGTGTTACAGGAAAGAGCCGTGCTGCCACATGGCCCTGAGCTAATGCAAGAGGCTGTCACAAATGTTCCCTCTTCCTCCTGGATTCAGTAACCCAAATTGAACCCAGGGGGAGAATGCTGGAGAAATATTCCAATGGCGGGACTAGCCGTTTCATACCGCCGTAAAGGCCATCGCTCTACCAGACAGAAGCCTCAGACAGGTAGACTGGTGGGGCATTTAAACACTCCCTTGAACTACAGAACCAGGAACGCTCCAGAAGAGAATTTCATGCCAAACTCAAAACACCAGGATTCTTTAGTAAACACAGCATCAAAGAGATACAACTACGTAGCTCAGATACACCTCTCTACAGCGACACTTAAGCAAGATGCTACCAGTGAGGTATGGATGGAGATCCTGGAAAGGTTGCAACCTTTAAAGTGCACAGTGGAAGCAGTCAGAAAGCAAACAGGAAAAGAAAGAAAGAAAAGATTATCTTGTCAACAGAAATGCACCGGCAACTGCAGAGAAAGATGCTGTCTTTCTCTTTCTCAAGTACTCTAGGTGTAAAATGAAGCACAGGCAAGCCTTTTTACCAAAGTCCAGAAGTATATTCCACTGAATTCAACAGAACATACTACCAGGGAAGCATTTGTAGAACTGCAGATCCAGTCGCTCTTGGTCTTGGATGATTTTGAATTAAGGATATATTTGACTTTCCCGTGTAAATGGAGAAATCAGCTACAGTGAAAAACATAGCATGGGAAGCAATAACAAAGTTTCTCCTGTATGTCATCTTTATGCCCTGATGATTGCAGATGATAGCGAGCCATCAGCACAGAAACTAGTGAACTAGCCCATAAGAACGCAACCCTCTGCTTTTCCTGGGTCACAGCAAATTCCTTCCAATGGCAAGACTAGTTGGTGGGGGAAGGGGGGAGAAAAAGCAGTCTCCGCATGGTACACAAGTGGGCATACGGGTCTGCCCACCCCACCCTCCAGGTACACACAAGGAAGCCAAAGAGGTTGGGCCATTCTCAAACCAGCCTCTCTCCCGTGGGAGAGCTGCCCCTTGGCGTACACAGTTGGAATAGATTCCCATCTTCTTTTGCAAAGCAGATGCAGCAGATAACACAGGCAAACTTTCTCCGTGTAGAATTAAATGGCACACACTCTGCACTGGAAGAGTAAGGAAACCCCTTCTTGCCACCAGGTGATGTAGTGCCATACTGAGCATTGTTCTAGGATAGTGGCAGTGGGCAGGGAAGGGTGAGCTGGAAAAACTGCTGCCAGGAAAGGTGGGGTATAAAGCAGAGAAATGAATTAAAAATAAGAGCTTAGGAATATTTTGTTCTGGACTCCTGTTCCCAGAAACTCCCCAAGGGCAGGAGTCCCAGAGAAGTAACTTCTCCCATGTTTGGCTGGCGGGGTGGTGGGAGAGAGAGGGGGGACCACTCCATTTCAAAGGTGCTGGAGGCCGTCGCTTCAGAACCTAAAAACACGCTGGCCAATATTTGGAAACAGAAAGCTATTGATGGTTCTTGCTACCATGACTTAAACAAAAGGGATGGAGAGGCCAGTGCTCAATGTGAGAAGAATGATTAACTGTTTACGTGAAGGCGCTGCATTTGGGAATGCCACCGCCTTCAGGAGCCTGGGTTGGAGTTGGAATTAGCCTAGCCATGAGAGATCCTACACAGGCAGATCACCAGCAGGACCCTCTGTCTCATCTCCGAGTGGGGTTGAGGTTTCTGTCTTGCCACCTTGTGAAGGAAGCGCATCTCTAAAGTGCAAGTGCTACACGGATGTAGTGAATCGGTTTTCTTTCATTCAGCAACCAGTTTTTTTGACCTCTTTTTCCTGCTTTGTTTGGGTGGTGACTAACTAGAACAGCAGCAACGGTTTCACACAACTAGCTCAAGACTGTAGTAGCAACAAAGCCTCATTTTCTAAGAGTGGAGAAGGCTCCCCACCACCACCACGAAAAAAAAAGAGGGCTCCACTCTGTTCCTGTCAGAAACAAGAGCCAAACTGTAAAACTTGGCACCAAAGTACCATTGTTCCAACAAACGGCAGACAGAAGAGTAAACAGAAAAAAGAAAAAGGAGGAAATGGTGCGTTAGGGAATCAAGACATGTCCAGCGCTGTTCAAGGCTGCAACCCTAGGCATGCTTCTGTGTCAGTAAGTCCCAGTTACACTCAGCAAGACATACTTTTGAATAACCTTGCGCAGGATCAGGCTGATCGCCTGCCAAAGCAGAGAGCGACCTGCTGAAGTCACACCTGGTACCGTTTGGGTTCCACAGGGAACTGGCTTCCACATGGAGTTTGTAAAAACCTGTTCTTTGTTTTGCAAGACTAACAGCATAACCCTATATATGCCAATTGAAAAGTACTCGCAAGGCGGCTTATTTTGCAGGGTTCGTTCTCATTCAAGGCATGTGCTCTCATGTCCCATATTTATGGTTTTTGTTAGCAGAAGAATTAAGAAGTTACTTTTTGGACTACAACTCCCAGTATCCCCAGGAGTTGCACTCCCCAAAAGCAGTAGCTGGTGAGTGGGAAGGCTCAATTCAGATGGGACAGGAAAGAGATCGATAATTATTAGTGTGTATAAAAGCAGCCCATTCAAATAAGAACTCTAAACGCGCAGTTCCATTTGCAAAAGTGAGAAATTAGACACGAAGGCCGCGAGTGCAGCTTCTGTATCTGACAAGACCCTGCGCAAGTCTCGCCATCAAAACTGGAAAGTTGGCTACTGCCATACTATCTGGGGAATCCTGGCAGCTGGGAATTTGAGTCCCAAAAAGTAACTTTCCCCCTCTCTGGCCCTTCCTCCTTTCATTCCCAGCCTATCCCTTGAAACAGCACAGGAGAGGAATTAGCACTCACACCCTGCATCTTTACGAGGCTGCCTGGTATTCAGTTTGGCCAAGGCACGTATAAAAACTGATGATGGTAGACTTTATGCCATCCAAAAATAAAACTGGAATTTGGACTCTGCTTGATCTTAACTCCACAACCCACTCATTTCAAATGCAGAACTGCCTTCTTTAGAACTGCTCCTTCTTTACATTTTAATCTTCCAGCGCATGGGCATTATGGATACAGACAAGAATGAAACACTGCTGCCGAAAAGCAGTGAACAAAATATGTGTGCCACAGTTCATCTACCAGACTTAAGCAATTAGTTCTCCAACGAAACAGTGGATGCATCTGAAGAGCCAAGCTAGGTAGTACCTGGAACATGAAATGCTGCAATTCAAAACCGACTCACCTGGGACTTTAGTTCTGCTAAACTCAGCAGGACTCACTTCTGACTAGGCATGTCCATGATTGCTCTGTTATGTATCCTGAAAAGGGCGGAGGGCTTGTTTAATCCTCCATCAGAGCTTGGAAAGGTTACTTATTGGACTACAGCTCCCAGAATCCCTCAGATAAGTCACTTTTCCAAACTCTGATCTCTTCTTCTTCTTCTTCCATTTGCCAGCTCAAACTTGCCAATCCTCACCTGCTCTCCACCAGTGTGAGAAAATGATGGGGAGCTGGGGCACCATTTTGAGAGACTAAAGAAAAAGGAGGGAGGGCAGCTAGGCACCCCCTCCCCCTCCCTCTCCTCTAGTCAGAACTGCAAACTCCAAGGGCTGCTTTTCATTTTAAGAAGGGGAAGCCAAAACACAGCCCAGAGGGATCTCTCCTGCCACGTGCAGCCTGGCCTTAAGCAGTCCTTCCTCCTGCATTCTCAAGGAAGGATGCAAGCAGGCCCAAGGGTGCAGAGGGTCCTATTTGTAAAGACTGCGAATCTGAAAACTGGGTCTCCTCCCTATTCCCCATACAGCCAGCCCTCCTTTCAAACTCTGAGATGAAGCCCAGAGTTCCATGACAAGGAAGCCGAAAGCTCCAGGATGGTTCCCAGAACTTTTCCAGTCGGGAGTGGAGCTGTGCCATGCTTCCTTACTCCCAACGGGGGTGACTGAGCAAAAGGTGCTTTGTTATACATGGGACAAAGGGACTTGTTTGTGGTAGGAAGCGGAACTGGGCAGTCCGGTCCGGGCTGTCAGAGCCGTGTTCGCTTCGCTGTACATGGTGGTGCTCACGGGCTTCCCGCTCCTGCAGCATCTCCCCGTGAACCGCTTCCAAGACTCCAGAGTCTTGCCCGACCAAATCCAGACCCCCGAGGTGATCCCCACCACCAGACACATGAAATACTTCAACATGAAGACGGCATAGTCAGGCTTCAGCTTGCGCTTCTCCCCGGGGCAAGAGCAGTTCTGAGCCGTCTCCCACCTCTCCCGGTAATGCTGCTCGTAGATGTAGCAGGCCACCACAATGGTGGCAGGGACGGTGTAAAGGACCGTGAAGATGCCTATGCGGATCATCAGCTTCTCCAGCTTGTCAGTTTTGGTGCCTCCTTGTTTAATGACGCTACGTATCCTGAAGAGGGACACGAAACCAGCCAGCAGAAACATGGTCCCTGTGAAAAGATACACTACTAAGGGAGCCAAAACAAAACCCCGGAGTTTGTCTAAGTTCTGGTTGCCCACGTAGCAGATGCCGGCCACGGGATCCCCGTCCACTGAGCTCAGGGCCAGCACAGCAATGGACTTGATGCTTGGGATAAGCCAGGCAGCCATGTGGAAATACTGGGAATAGCTGGCAATGGCCTCGTTCCCCCACTTCATCCCAGCAGCCAGGAACCAGGTGAGAGACAAGATCACCCACCAGATGGAGCTGGCCATGCCAAAGAAGTAGATCAGGAGGAAAACCACAGTGCAGAGGGCAGGCCCCGTGGTCTCGTAGTGGATGTGGTTGTAATCTTTGTTGCAGGCCACGCTGGCATGGCCCACGACCAGCCGGATGATGTAGCCAATGGAGACAAAGAGATAACAGGCAGACAAGAAGATGATGGGGCGTTCCGGGTATCGGAACCTCTCCATGTCGATGAGAAAGGTGGCCACGGTGGTGAAGGTGGAGATGAAACAGAGGACCGACCACAGACCGATCCAGAAGGTGGCAAAAGTCTTCTCGTCTTGGGTGAAATAGGGCTGGAAGCAAGGGATGGCGCAGTTGCGTACGTGGCCAGTCTCAATCTTGTTGTACAGAGGGTGGGTTTCTTTGGAGATGAAAACCAAGGGCTCTTTGCACTCGCACACCCTCTTGCAGTCCCCGCCGTCCAAGGGGGTGAGGTTTTTGCGGGTCCCTTTGACAGCACGCATGGGTTTGGTAAAGGACGGGGGCAAGGTGGTGGCCTCCGTCCGGTTGTAATCCATGCACAGCATCTCCGCGTCGCCCAGGACTGGCAGCTTGTCGCAGTTCATCCTCTCGGGCCAGGCAAAACCGTACTGCCTCATCAGAGGGGAGCAGCCGGCCTTGGCCCTCTCGCACACCGACCGGCAGGGCGGCAGGGGCTTGGAGTAGTCCAGCAAGCAGATGGGGGTGTACATGCTGCAGAGGAAAAACTTCAGGTCGGGAGAGCACTGAATCTCCACCAGGGGCCAGAACTGATGCACCTCCAGCCCGGCTTCGTCTTGCGTGTCGTGGTTGAACTGGTTGGGCATATAGGTCAGGTTGTAGCCGATGCCTTTGCACATGGGCACCGTGATCTCTTGGCAGGCGATGGCTTTGGAGGCGGCGGGCACCGGGGCGGGCGCTCCGAGCAGGACCAGCAGGAGACTCAGCAGAGCCGCCTCTCTCGGGACGAGGCGAAAGCCGGCCATGGCAAGCCCGCGGGCGGGCGGGCGGGCGGGCGGGCGAGCGAGGGCCCTCCTCCCGCTCTCCCCCGGGAGATCCTCAGGCTCGGAGGAGGAAGGGCTGGCGGCGGCGGCTCCAGGTCGCTTCGCCCGGGGCAACTCTCACCGCCCACATGATGAGCCCGCCTCGTCCCGCGCCCGGAACTTTCTCTCCCCTCCGAGGCTCTACTTCTCCCACTGCTTTCCCTTCCCGGGAGCCCAAGTCCTGAAACGGAGGGCACCGCGGCTCAAAGCTGGGCGCAGGGCGCGCTGCTGCTGCTGCTGCTCCCGCCGGGCAGGTGCCTCACGGCGGATAAAACCCGACGGAACCGAAAAAGGCCAGCTCCATAACACGCCCGCTCGCCGGCGGCTCTCGCCCATCGCGGGCAGGTTCCCGCTCGCTCGCTCGCTCGCCTCCAGCCCCGGAAGAGTCCCCGGCAGCGGCGGCGGCGGCCGCGCTCTCGTTCAAACTCTCCCGGCGGCGCGCTCCGAAAGTTCCTCCGGGGAAAGTCTGGCGTGGGAAGAGCGGGCGCGGATCGGGGGGCCCCGAGCCATGCAACCGGCGGGCCGACACGGAGGCAGGGGAGGCAGCCGGTCGGACTTTCCTCCGAGAAGCAGCTGCCGGCGGGTTAGCTCGGCGGGGTCCCGGAGCCACCCGGGGAACTGCCGGCCGCGTGGAGCCGGCGACGAGCCCGCATGCCGCCTCCGAGAGGGTCCTTGACCGCCGGGGCCCGGCTGAGCGCCCCGTCCTGCCACCGACCGACCGCGGCTGCCGGCAGCCCCCCGCGGGCTGCTCCGAGTCTCCCGAGGGGGGGGCAGCCCGTCAGCCCGCGAGGCGGCAAGCGGGAGGCTCGGCGGCGGCGGCGCCCGCCTCGACGACGCTTCTTCGAGGGCAGCCGAGCAGCGCCGCCGCGGGCGAATGGAGCGCCGCGCCGGAGCCACCTGCGCTCTAATGCCGGGGCGCCGCCGAGACCGCCCTCCTTCCCTCCCTCCCTCCCTCCCTCCCTCCTGGGCCCGCCCCCAGCCCGCGCCGGAGAGCGCCCGGGGACCCGCCTCTCCCTCCCTGCCTGCCTGCCCGCCCGCCCGGAGAAGGGCGCCGCGTGGGGCCTCCGACGGCCCGCCTCGCCTCGCCTCGCCTGGAGGCGCGCTCCCCGCTGCCGCCTGCGGGGAAGGGCTTTCCCACCACCACCACCACCTCGGCGAAAGAACCGCGTTGCCGGTCGGTGCGCTGTGAGGGACGCGGGGACGGGCGCCCGGGTGGGACGGCTTTGAATCCGGCTTAGAGGCGCTCCTGGCGTGATCAAGGGCTCCGTGAACCCTCCATGTTCAGTGGCAGTCGACCTGTAAGCAGGCGTTGCCGGGAATGGGAAAGAGAGGAAACAGGTGGGAAAGAGGAAGCCTTTTATTCTTAGCCCCTGGTTATGGACTTTCTAGGAACACTGGCCTGGTGTGGGGTTGTTTTATCAGGTCCAGTGGAGGCTGATCTCTGGGCTGTGCCCTCCTTACAGACCTTACTGACCTAGGAACCTTTTTGACCTAAATCACATCAAACATATGCCTGCATTCGCTTGTTAGATGCCACACGCATGCTGTTACTCTGGCCGCATGCCATCAAGCCGTTTCCCACTTACGGCAACTATAATAGGAGTTTAAAATTATATGAGATGTTCTAGGAAGGGTTTACTGTGACCACCTCCTTCCCCACCCATGCACTTCTATGGGTGAGCAGAGGATTGGAACCCAAGCCCCCTAAATCCTATTGTGGCCACTACACACTGGTTCTCAGGCTGAAGTAGACCCACTGAATCAACAGGACTTTCTTTATAACAATGCTTATCTGCATCCAATAGGTTGGATGGGCCCAGTGTAGGCTGGGCCTAACAGCTGGATTTGGGCCATAGATCTTCAGCCACACACGTCTTCTTCCCCTTGCCTGTCATACAGTAGCATCAATAAAACTAAAAGATAATTAAAAGTTCAGCCATTTGCCCGAAGGAGCTCACACAGTCTAAGTTTTAACAGGTGGGAATGGAAAGTAGAGGGAGGAGAGGAGAGAAAGACGGGGATAAATGTGACCCAATGTAGCCTTTGGTATTTACTTGTATGGACTCTTGCTCCACTGAGTGCGATTAGAAGGGTAGCAGGCATATTCCTTCTCAGTTAGAACTACAGTCATCATCAGTCTTACCATTGAATATGCACATGCAGTGTCCTTCATCCCATTCGCTGTTACTGTCAAGAAATTGCAGAGTACAGGCAACTAATTATTAGTAATAAATTCCTTTCCTCAGGAATTGAAAGTATGCTAAACTGCGGTTGTAGCTTAATGAGGGAGAATTTTCCATTTACAGTAGAAAAGTAGCACTCATGTTATTCTTAATTTAATTGTAAGTAGTTTAAACAAAGAAATACTTTAAAAGAACTAACTACAACATAAAGCTACTGTATGAAATTGTTAAGGATTTTTCCATATCTTGGTTCAGCCAACAATCAAAATGGCGACTGCCGCCAAAAAAATAAAAAAGAAGTGATGGTTGGAAAGGCAGCTGCGAAGGAACTAGCAGAGGTCCTGAAGCTTAAAGATAAGGTGCAGGGGATCAGAACCAAAATACAGTCATGTCCCGCTGGACGATTACCCCTTTTAATGACGAATCTGCTTAACGTTGAAGTTTTGCGATCGCAAAACAATGTTTAGATTGGGTTTTTTCGCTTCACATTGATCGGTTCCCTGTTTTAGGAACCAATTATTCGCTTTACGATGATCAGCAAACAGCTGATTGTCAGGTTTCAGAATGGCTGCCGGCTTTCAAAATGGCCTCCCGCTGTTTTCTAGGACGAATTCCTCGCTATACAGGCACCGAAAATGGCCACCATATGGAGGATCTTCACTGGCCGAGTAGGTATTCAGGCCATTGGAACACATTGAACAGTTTTCAATGTGTTTCACTGGGTTTTTAAATTTCGTTTGACGACGTTTACGCTCTACAGAGATTTCGCTGGAACGAATTAACGTCATCAAGCAAGGCACCACTGTATTCCTTCTGTTCAGGGATGTGATAATTAGCCAACAAAGAAAGCTGACAGGGAAAAAGATCAGCTCATTTGAAATCCAGTGTTCATAGACTTTCTGGCAGTCCATAAGCGTTCATAGAAAGCTTATGGACTGCCAGAAAGACAGGTAGAACTGTGTTCTAGATGGAATCCATCTCAACTCTCACTAGAGGCTGAAATGACTGCCCTGAAGCGATTGTACTTTGGACAGGTCATGAGAAGCCAAGAATCACAGGAAAACGCAATAAGGCTAGGAAAGACAGAAGGTCGTAGGAAAAGAGGACGACCGAACATGAGATGGATTGACTCAATAAAGGAGCTGAGGGTCTTGAGTTTGCAAAACCCGAGCAGAGCTGTCACAGACAGGACCTTTTGGAGGTCACTAATGTGTATGGTCACTGTAAAAACTGGAAGTCAGCTGAGGGCACATAATGACACAACAACAAAAAAATTACAGCAGTAAATACTTCTTGGGCATGGCACTATAACAACAACTAAGAGTAACTTTCTAAATTAATTTTTATCTTGTGCAGCCTGTCTGTGGCTTCATTTGAGCAAGAGCTCTGACTGGAACATGTCCTTCACAACATTTCACCCATTTTCAAGGAAACAAACCCAAATTAAAGCAACATGACTTACCTATGAGTAACTTGGTTAGGACTGAGCAGTTCGGCTAAAAAATAAATCCCATGTCTTTTTGCTCACTGTAGACCATCCAGCTCCGATGTTACAATGGTGGCCCGGTGGCTGTGGAACAACCAGAGTTGTTTTACTACAGTCTTCAGAATTTCCCAACAGTGTTCTGATCAATCAGTGGCTGAGCGATAGGATTAAAATGACGAGAGGGCACGAGCGCAACAGCATCCTGGTGATGCCATGGATCATAGAGCCCAGGCCTTTTAGGAAGTAAATTATGGGATCTCCCACTGATGCCCCCTTCACATGGATCTAAGGGAGCACAGTTCCTGAACTGGAGGTACAGGGTAAACCCTCCAGTTCCATTCTCTCAGCCTAATCTGCATCACATTACTCTAACATTACTCTATGCTCCCTGAAGGAATCATGGTGCTCACTCTCTCTCACACACACACACAAACACAAACGTACACAAACACACACCTTGGGATACTCTTTCAGGCCAACCCCAAATGGAAGCTGCAACCAGAGAAAGATAAGGATGGTAGCATCCAAGTGAGGTTAGCCAAATCAACCCTATATTTCTTTTCCCCCAGGCTTGCTTGGAAAGTAGCTCAGTAACCTTTAACCTACCCACCACTGTGACTAACAGACATGCACCCATTTCCTGTTCTATATCCTGTGCTCCAACTAATGAATAAGGGCTCATTTCTACGGAACAGCAAAAGGCACTGGAAAGGAATGGTCGGCTGCAGGGGGCCCTTTGGGCACTGTGGTTTTATGATTCCACCTTCCCAATTCTTTCAGAAAGCAACTTTTTTTGTATTGACTCCCAGAATCCCCCAGCAAGCAGGGACTATATACATCAGTGGTTGGATGATTCTGAGAGAGGTAGTGAAAAAAATATCTTTCTGAAGCTCTGTGTCTTTTGGGGCCACTTTCCAAAAAGACAAGGCCACATCCATCTTGAAGGTTGAGCTGCGGTTCCCGTCACATTTTGCCCAAGCCCCCTCACACAATTTTGCCTCTTTTTCCTCACATGGACTTCAGAGACCTCCAGAGTGGAATAATCAACCTATTTAATCAATTTTTAAAAACATAATATTTATATCTACTGTATATTGTTTTTCTAGTACTGAGTTTTAAATTATCTTTTTTCCCCTTTTGTCATGGGTTGTCTTGATCATTTTTTATAGTGTTGTCTATAAAATATTGTAAATAACTAAAATACTTGTTGAAAGGAGTTAAGCCAATCTGTTGAGACTGTTTGTCCAACAGCTCCCTGGAGATTAAAAGCACTGGGATGGGGGATAGCTTCTCATGGAGCCTGGTGACAGTGGAGATACATTACCATGACTATATTGAAATGAGGCAGGACATATACAAACAAGTGTTTTTAGTGGGAAAAAGAATGTCAAAATAATATTGGAATCAGTACTGTGCAGAAAACAGTTGTCCCTCTACTACTTCTACCATTACTAGTACTTCTGTTTCTGTGGCCAGGGCTAGGAGTGTCTGAAATACGAGTATGTAGCATCTCAATTTGGATCTATGTGTACTTTTTTGTACACGGCTGCTAGTTATGGCTGTGGTCTAAATGGAGTTTATTTACTTCAACGTCTAAATAACTTCCCTCACTTCCATGTAGGTATTCTAAGGAGAAATAGGGCAGGGAAATCGCCCCAGAGGGAGACCACAGCTGCGATACAAGGAAGGCCTTAGGAATGGACCTCAACAGATGGGAAACCTTGACATCTGAGCGTTCAGCCTGGAGGCAGGCGGTGCATCATGGCCTCTCCCAATTTGAAGAGACACTTGTACAGCAGGCCGAGGCAAAGAGGCAGTCATGAAAGCAGCAAAATCAGGGAGCTGGACAGGGGACAGATCATATTTGTCTTCAGTGTGGAAGGGATTGTCACTCTCGAATTGGCCTTCTCAGCCACACTAGATGCTGTTCCAAGTCCTCCATACAGAGCACGTCACCATAGTCTTTCGAGACTGAAGGATGCCTAATGAATAATGAAGACTGGTAGTAGCTACTCCGAATTTGGGTGCCCACTGTTCTGTCACCAAAATGGAGAACAAAAAACACCCAAAAGGTGGACATTTAGCACTAAAGTTGCATATGCTAATTTAAACTAACATATGCAAATATCATAAGTAGACATTATTAGAGATGGGCATGAACTGCCACTTTCGTTCATTTATGAGCCAAAGAGGCTTTTTGGTGGTTCAAAGCTCCACCTTCTCCAGCAGGCACCCAGTCAGAGGCAGCGCCCAGAGGAGGTGGGGCTTTGAATTGCTGAAAAACTGTCCAGCTAATAAATGAATGACTGAGCCAGTAGTTCATGCCCATTGCTAGACATTATTACTGTAATTTACATAGAAGTACACAATCACTTACCATATTGCACAATGTTGGGGCACAGCATTGAGCGACAGATAGGATATCAAACAAACAAAGCACTCTCTGAAATACTTCCTTGTGTTTTCTGAAAACATCTATCTAGAAAAAGAAAAGCAGAGGTCATTGTAATTCTGTTGAGACATCTAGCTAAGCAACAATCAGCTTTTTCAGAGAAATAATCAGAACAGTGCTTCTAGAATATTCACTCCTGGGATTGACCTCACATCTCACGTTCATATAGAACTGACACACCAAGCCATGTTGTTCCTGCTGTATAACAGTGTGTGCAATTTGCTACTTTTATTACAAAATGACTCCCCACCCCCAAGATTGTTTTATTTTTCAAAAAACGAGAGGGCTGATTAGATACTTTTGTTAGTCAACACCTCTACTAGACACAAAGATCTAACTTCAGGAATTTATTACGTGTAATAGTCCAACCTCAACGTCTGATAAATATGATTTTTGGAGGGGTTTTTTCTTTCCCCACCTTCCAACAGCTCTGATAAGGAGCTCTGCAAAACTCAAAAGGTAACTTGTTTTCAAGATTTAATTGGTCTAATAAAAGTATTACTTTATAGCCAATGTAGTATAAAGCATGAAGTATCAGATGCCGAATCAAGACTTGGTTATAAATCCCTGCTCAACCAGGGAAAATCCTGGGAGTGGGGTGGCCACTTACAGGTCACCAAAAAAGGAAAGGTGGAGGACTGTCCTGCCTAAAAGAGCGTACGGCCACCTATACCAAATACTTTTACACCAATCTTATGTTAGTGGGATTCAATACAATAACATGTTGGTTACCTTTTGCAAATCGGGGGTGGCGGTGATGGTGGTGGAGGATGTGTAGCATTGAGGATAGACGCACACCCCAACAACAGTTTCCACCTTTCAGGGCCTGGCGGTCTAGCCTGCCCCAATCCTTTGCAAAAGATTAACCAGGAGAAGGAGCAGAACACTTGCTTCCTTCCTAAAATGTGTATCCCCAGAAGTCTATTTAAAGTTACCAAGGACCAAAGATCAGAAGGCCACACAAGACGCTCCTGGACCTTGGAAGGCTGAACTCCTACCTCTGCCTCACCCACCCCATCGTGTTTTTTATTTGTAAACTAGAAGAGGGGAGGGCTCGCATCCCTCAGTGGCCAAAAGTAACCCATACAAAGATTAAAACAGGGTGTAAGAGGGCCATGTGTTGCCGAGGGGGCACAAAACATGGCAAAATGGCATCCAGAGGGCCCTTGGAGAGCACAAGAATTTCTGAGTCAAAAAGTCATTTACAGGAAGTCTGTAAAATCCCTCTATGCAGTGGTTTCCAACCGTGGATCATCCAGGTGTTCTTGGGGCTGCAACCTGCAGAAGCCTTCACCCCCAGCTGTGCTGGCTGGGGTTTCTTTGCTGACCAAGATCATCATCTACTTTTCGTATTATGCCAGTTCTTGGAGGAGGTCAGTATTTCCAGCAGGCCCAGGAGGCAATTTTTTGTGTCCCCCCCCCCCCGGACTCCCTGTGAGTCATACCACTAAAATGCCCTCCCGAAAAGGAGGGATGGAGAGGAAATGGAAAGAAAAGAAACCAGAAGCTGCTAGAAATCCACTTCCAGTTTTGAAAAATGGTTGGGTGTGTGTGTAGTGGGAGGACTTTGGCCTATTTAAAAAGCCAATCACCACCTCCTGGGGATTTCCGAGAGCTGCTGTTTACCTTTTTGGGAGCAGAAAAGGAAGAGTCTGGGGGTGAAGTGGCTTCTGCTACAAAGAAAAAGCTGCTGTGCACTTTGCCCATTCCTGTCTGTGAGGGAAACCGTAATTTTAATGCTGCATTTTGCTGTGTCCATAAGCAACTGGTGGAGGTGCACGCAGGATTCTTGGACCTAACAAAAGTCCAGCTGGTTGAGACCCCTAAGGGCCTGTCTAGGCTGCCTTCTCATTTATTTTGTTGGCTAGTCAGACAAGAAGTCTTTCAAGAAGATTGGAAGCAGTGTTGACAAATAGTGACCCAACTCTGTTTACTGGTCATGAGCAGCTGCTTTCCATTACCATGGGAATCGGGGAGTGGGGGGATGGGGACCGGAAACTCCCTGCAATCCAGGGATAGGCAACTGTGGCCCCCTGGTTAAATTTGGGTTGCATTTCCCAAATGTTGACTATGCTAGCTAGAACTAATGGAAGGTGTAGACCCACAACTTTGCAAGGACTGCACTTTGCCCCCCCCCTCTCCTTACCTACAGAGTCATCATGTGTGTGAACTTGTCCCATCACTTTTGATTGGCCAAGCCATTGGCTGACTTCAGGAAAATAACTTTTTTTTTGACCGCAAAATTCTCCATACATTCATAGCTATGGCTATAGCTATGCTGTTGGGAAAAGTATAGTCTAAATAAATAACTTTTGCAGACCTTCGTTATTAGAGTCAGCAAACATCATCCTGGAGCAGGAAACTCCATAAGCTGATTAGGCATTTGCTAAGTTTGTTCTTGCACTGAAAACTTTTCTGCATCGACTGCACATCTATTAAAGAGACGGGAATCAAGAGGAAGTGAGGAAGCAGCCATGTCCCTTCTTTCTTTTTTGTTTCTTTTTCGAAAGGAATTCTTTTGCAACTGTGGTTCCAGGGGAAAAGACTACATCCCCCAGATAAGTCACTGCCTCCTTTGGCGACTGACCAAGCTGGTGTCTTACCTACCATTCTGGCCCTGCAGCCAGTGTATGCATCTAATGTTGAGAATTCAGTCTATGCATTTTACTCTACGTACATCTAGCCTTGTTCCCACTCTGGAAATGTTAGGAGAAATCTGTGAGCATTGCAAGAATGAAATATTGAAAAAAACCAAGGGCAAATTGGATTGACTTCTAGGAAGAAGTATAGGTCTGTCTACCCCCATAGCTTTGATGTAATGTGGGGTGTGTCCCTGTATTGTTTGCTGCAATCAAGGCCTGTGATGAGGTGCTAATGATCTTCAGCTTGCAGCTCTTTTGCACCCTGGTAGTGATGCTAAGTGCCTGTAATTAAAATGGCATTTGGAAACAGAATTGCTGTCAAGAGTACATTTTGATGTATAGAAGCCATTTGAGTGAGACTTTTGCTTCATTGCCACCTTGAAGCAGTAGAATAGCTATCAGAAGGCAATCTCTAGACTGCAATATCATTTGATGATGATGATGATCATTTTGTTAGACAGCTCAACACAGGATGTATGGCTCTCTTGCTACTCATATTCTCTTTAAATAGCTGTGTGTGATGAGACAGGCTAGGCTGAGAGACAAAGATTCTGACCCACAATCAATTGCCCAGTGAGTTTCATGGTGGAGAGGAGATCTGTGCCTGGACCTCCTGAGTCCTGGTCTGACAGTGTGTCCGCTACAAGGCACTGTTTTATATTTTCTCTCCTCTACTGGCCATTGCAGATGATAGCTGGGAAATGGACGAGTTATTGCTCAGGAGTAATTATATTTATAAAATCAGTTTGATAGCACTTTACATGTTTTTCCTACTTCTTATATGCAGCTGGGAAGAAGCTACATCGGGATCTGTGGTAAACTGGCAAAGGATTATCACTCCTTGCCCATCTAACACAATAAGGTGGTGAATTGATAATATATCAGTAGCAAGACAGAGACAGACACAAACTGACTTTAGCCTGCTAAAATGAAGAAAACCATGTGCTGTGAACACAACTATGAAGACAAAACAGTGCTTTCCCATCCATTCTATGATGTCTCCCTCCTCCATCTTCTTTATGTGGATATGACTTTGGTAAATCTCAACAGTCAAGTTTAAAATGCCCAGATAAATTCTGCAAGCTGGTAGACAGTCCAGCCTGAAACAGTGAGGTGAAATCAGCATTCGATCACTAGGAAGAATAGTGATCTTCCTAGATCCAGGACTATTTTCTTGACATTTGTCACTCCATGCTAAATCACGATGAAGATTCTTAGAACCATCTCAACCTGTGTGTGCTATAATCTCTCACTGAGATCAGTGTTTATATCAGTGTAGACCTTCCTTTCAGTAACTGGAGGTGTCGGAGCCATGCAAACAGCAGGAATAAATCATCTCAAGCAGCCTCCTCCAATTTTATCTTCCATATATTTTGAACTACAACTCCCATTAACTCCAGCCAACAGTGCCATGTTCAAGGTTGATGGGAGTCATGGCACAGCACATCTGGAGGACACTAGATTGGGAAAGATTTGTTCTAAAATTATTGACTTTGGGAACTAATAGTTCCTAATACTTATCAGCATCCTCAACTTCCACCACAGTTTGCACTATGTTGTAATGCACACAGTGACGATTATTTACTGACCTTGTGATGTACTCTTCCCCCAAGACATAAAGGCTAAAGTTACTTATTCACCCAAGCTGACCTCAATTCTCCCTTGTCCTGCAGTAGCTAAATTGGGCATGGCCAATAGAGTTGTGGCAAGAAAGAAGTGTGTGTGTGTGTGCGCGCACGCACACGAGCTGTATGTGTTGGAGATTGATGATGCTATGTTGGACCATCAACTCTCTGTGCCAGCAATCAAAGATTTGGGGAGTGCTGCCTGAAAGAACTTCAGTCAACTAAATATAAAGCTGCAGTAGGAATGGCAAGAGGTGTCGGATTAGGTGCCAGAGGTCCTTTGGAGAAGAAGTCCTCCAACAGGGGTTCTCAGCTTCCTATCCCTGGGGATTGGAGGGGCTGAAAGAGCTGAAAGTATCTGAGGCCCACTGGTTACAGAATATTAGTACAGAGGCAAAACTATGAAGATGATGGTGGCAGACACAGGCAGAGTTTAGCATCATTAGCCGACCATTGCTGACACCGTTTTACAGTGATATCTGGCCAGCGCCATTGTTGAAGATGGTGTGTGGGGTAAAATCAGGCCCCCTTCCCTCACCAGAGCTAATCCTTCTTTCAAAATGGCAGCCTTTTTCGCAACAATTATCTCCTAGAGTGAGTTTCTAGTTCAGCTCACCTTAAAGCAAGTACAGACATTGCCTTAGGGGGTATATGGCAGGCACAGCCTTCTCATTTCAGGCAGAACTTGCTGATCTTGGGGCTTTAAGTAAATCATACTTCTTTTTAAAAAATCGCCTTCCCCATCTTGTCATTTCTTTTTCGCATTATGTTTTCACATGCAGCCTGTATGTAGCCCGCCCCCAGCTGCCAGTTTCTTTATAAACTTCATAACATTTTTTAAAAAGTTTAGGCCGCCTTTTGAGACAAAGCCAATTGAGTTGACAAAGTGCGTAACAAGAAAATAGGAGACCAAGTTAACAACTGTTCACTTCATGTCTTCACATTTCCCCCCCTTCTGAAATGCTCCATCATTGTGCCTGCCTGTCATCTATTTCCTTCCTTTCTCCTCTGCCCTTTCCCTTTTCCCTGACATTGTATGCCACAGCCTTCCGGTCTAATCAGCCCCCACCACCACTCCTGTCTATGCCTGTGCAGTGCTCTCCTCTGATGATGGCCTTTAGAGAATTATATTCACCTGGTCTAAAAGGGATTTACCTGCTCTGAATACACTTCCGCTAACTATGGATCAGAATAACCTTACTTCTGCAAGACTTGCTGCTTCTCAAGAGTTCAGATTCACCTGCCATTGAGGTAAGCTAGCCTCTTCTTATGGAGGAAGACAGGAGTAGAATCTAAACTCTGGCGATTGTGGGTCTCCTCCAAAGAAGTATGCACCAGATTCGTTTATTTAAAAATCATTTCCCTGCCAGCTGGCTTTTACCCAGAACAGAAATGCAGATATGTGATTGAGGGTCACGATTATCTACTTGCCAAAATGCTTCATAAACCCAGTAAGATGCCAGTTGGTAAGCAAACCTTGGGAAAATTTAATTTTTAACCACAGCTCTCAAGCAAGGCTGCAACTGGCTTATGTTCTTGTTGTTGTTATGTGCCATCGGGTCACCTCCAACTAATGGTGATCCTATGAATCAGAGATCTCCAAAATGTCCTGTCCTCACCCACCCTGCTCAGCATTTGCGGGCTCAAGCCCATGGCCTCTTATATGGAATCAGTCCATCTCATATCTGGCCTTCCTCTATTCCTGCTGCCTTCCACCTTTCTCAGCATTATCATATTTTCCACAGGACCCTGCCTTCCCATGATGTGTTCAAAGTTGGACAATCTCACTTCAATATTTTTAACTTCAGAAGTAGTTCAAGCTTGATTTGATCTAAGACCCACTTGTTCGTCTTTCTGGAGGCCCAGAGTTATGCACTAAGCTCTCCTCCAGTACCACATTTTAGCTTTCTTAACTGTCCAAGTCACATTCAGCTCGGGGATTTTAAGAGATCTGAGCCAAAGAGGTAATTTTTCAAAGGCTTGTTAATAAGCATGCATTAGAAAGTAAACAAGTGAACCCTGCTGTTACCTTTGTTTATCTGACCTCTTATCAGAGCTCCATGTACTGTAATCTGGTACAGAGATGATCGGTTTATTAGAAATAAGTGAATATCTAGAGCTTCTGCGGTAGCAAAAAAACACCTTAGAATAGACTCCTCCCCTTTGGTATAAGTACCTTGGCGCCAGGACTCTCCCTTCAGTTGTGTCAACTGCCGCAAGGAAAAAAAATTGCATGGCGTGACAGAGGGGAGGTTGCGTGGGATGTGTGAATCACAGAGATCCATTCGAAGAACTACAATTAACCTGCCGTTCTTCTTAATGGGCTCTGTAAATCACACTGTGGGTGACTAGCAAGGTGTCTTACCCGGAGGTAGGGTGTCACGCCAAGATGGAAGCCAAAACAGCATGTCTGAATGCCTCACCAGACTTCTGTCGAACATCTAGTCTATTATGCCAGACAAAGCTAGATGGTTGTGCCCACATAGCCAAGGCACAGATGTCGGGGAGAGGCACACTACATAGGAATGCTGTAGAGGCTGCCAACACCCTGGTGGAATGAGGGCGAATGGCTTGAGGGATTGGCTGTCAAGCAATCTGGTATGCAAGCCAAATAGTAGAGGCAACCCAGTGAGAGATCATCTGTGAGGTGACTTGTAGGCCTTTGTTAGGAAGTTGATGACTGACAAAAAGGCATGGGGAACGTCAAAAGGGTTGTGCATGCAACAAATAAAAGGAGAGGGTCCTCCTGACGTTCAAAGTATGAAGAAGTCGTTCATTGGTTGTGGATGGTGACAGAAAGAAAGATGGGAGGACCAGTGGTTGAGAGAGATGAAACTGAGACACCACTTTAGGGAGGAAGGAGACATCGAGGAACAGCTTTATCAGGATAGAATTGTATATAAGGATAATCATGGCATAGGGCCGCAAGGTTGCTTGCTGGGCGAACTGAAGTAATTGCAACAAGAAAGGCCATTTTGAAGGAAAGTAGACGGAGATCTGCTGAGGCCAGCGGTTTGAATGGCAGTTTAGTGAGTTGTCGCAAGACTAAGGTCAAGGACCATTGTGGTGAGGGCAGGTGAACTTCTGGGTAAGCGTGTGACAATTCCTTAAGAAAGTACTTGAGTGTGGGATGTCTGAAAAATTGAGCTGCTGGAAAGGTCAGTGGTTGGTATGAGGTGATTGCCGAGAGATAGACTCTAATAGACAAGAAAGAAAGACCAGAAGATTTGAGATGGAGCAAATATCAGAGAACCATGGAGAGATGGTTGGCAGGAAGGGAAAGAGCTGTAGTAAAAGATTGATTTTTTCCCCCCATTTATACAGGTAAGCTTTTCTAATTGAGGGCTTCTTTGTTTGATGGAGAATATCCATCAAGGAGGGAGAATCCTCCATGCTGCCAAGTTCAGAGCAGGTAAGTCGGGATGAAGGATCCGGGAGTTGTTCTGCGTGAGGAGGTGTGATAAGCGGGGGAGGTGATAGACATCAGAGGACAGGTGGTGTAGCACTGGGAACCAGGGCTGTCTCGGCCACCAAGGAGCAATAAGAATGGCATTGGGTTTGTCCTGTTGTATTCGGACAGTTACCCTGTGGAGGAGCAGGAATGGTGGGAAGAGGTATGTGAGGGTCTTGGGCCAGCGGCCAACAAATGCGTCTCCTCGGGAGTGTTTGCGGATCGCGGCACGGGAGCAATAGCGCTTGCATTTCTGATTCTTGTGGGAGGCAAAAATGTCTAGAGTCGGTTTTCCTAATCTTTTGCAGAGGCAGAGGAAAACTGATCTAATTCCCACTTGTGGGGTTGTGAGTTTGTGTGGCTGAAAGAGTCGGCTAGGTCGTTGTCCTGGCCTGCGATGTACAGAGCTGTGAGGCATATGTGGTGCGAGAGGCACCATTCCCATAGATCGAGCGCCAAATAAAGGAGGCTTGGGGAGTGTGTGCCTCCTTGTTTGAGAATATAGTATATGGCTATGGTGTTGTCAGTGGCAATCTGGATCACCTTGCAGCTAGAATGTTTCTGAATGCTTTACATGCCTTTATTAATGCTAATAGTTGTAACTCGCTGATGTGAAGTGAACGTTCTCTGTGGGACCAATTGGTGTGTATTTTGAGAGAGCCGCAATGTGGTCCCCAGCCAGTAAGGCTGGCATCAGTTGTGACCGGTATTTGAGAACGTGATTGCTGGAAAGGGCATCCCATAGAGAGATTTGGGACGATGCGCCACCATTGGAGTTGTGAAGTCAGTTTGGGAGTAACTCTTAAAGTGTCGGGAGGATCTGTCAGTGGGTCGAAAAGTGCGAGAAAACACGATTGTAGACACCTCATCTTCAGGCGTACGTGCTGTACGACTGAAGCCATGGAGGCCATGGTGCCTAGTACACGTTGGACGAGGATGGCAGGAATCAAAGCACGGGGGGGGGTGAAACCTTGGAGAAGGGAGATGAAGTTTTGTTGTTTGTCGAGCTCAGGTGGAATCTGTGGAAGCCCCGATATAATTAATAATCCTTGTAGGGCTCATTTTGGATTTCTGCATGTTGACCGTGAGACCGAGATTGCAAAGGAGGGATAAGGTGAAAAGGGTGTCTCGGCGAGCTTTGTGTCAGGAATGAACTACAAGGAGCCAGTTATCTATGTATGGGAAGACAAGGATCTTCTGAAGTCTGAGAAAGGCAGCCACTGGGTCCATGCACTTGGTGAAGACTGGGAGCATTTGCAAGTCCAAAAGGAAGTCTTTTGAATTGGTAGGCTTGAGGCCCGAGTTGGAATTAAAGAAACTGTGGGAGGGGTGGATGGAGATGTGGAAGTATGCATCCTGTAGTTCTATGACTCTGAACCAGTTGTTTTTTCTGAGAAGAGGTAGAATGGATTCAAGGGTTACCATATTGAATTTTGTGGTGATGACATATTGATCGAGTTCTCTGAGGTCTAGAATAGGTCGTAAGCCTCCATCCTTTTCAGGGATGGTGAAATAAGAGAAAAAAAATGTTGGTGTTTTGTTGTATAGGTTCTATTGCATCCTTGATGAGTAAATTTTTTATCTCTTCTTGTAGAGTTTAGGATGGTGGAGTGACAATGTGATGCAATGGAGGGAGTTGGAAATGGATGTAGTATCCGTTTTGGACAATGGAAAGAACCCAGGTGTTGGTGGTGATGGATCGCCAGGCAAGTAAGTGTTTCCAGAGGAAAGGGGGTTGATTTACAATCTCGGTCGGAAAAACATGATATTTGGGTTTGCAGTCATTGCGCCTTTGGATAGGTTGCTGGTGAGGGTTTTGTTTGTATTGTTGTTTAAAGTATGGTGTGTAGAAGTTCTGACATTGGGATTCATGTTAGAACCGAGCCTGGAGTCAATAGAACATGGATTAACCTCAGTGTCAAAAGGATGTTGATCATAGTAATGTTGACGGTGGTCTGCCACTGAAAAGTGTGGCATGGACATTTATTGATGTCGAGAGGTGTCAACCGGTATCGATGTTGAAAATGCATCCATGGACGGAGATAAATCAGATGGGATCTCGGTGTCAAAATCTGTGTCTAAATATTGATGGACTATGTGTCTAGGTTGGTGCCGTTGTTGAGGGCTAGCAACTGAGAAAGATCAAAGTCGGGCATCCATGGACCAGGATGGATATCGAGGGTCACTGATATCGAAACCAGTGTCTCTATGGTGCTGAAAAGGCGACTGAGGCTGATTCAGTGGACACATAGGTAGGTCTGTAGAGTAAATCAAGGCTGGCAATGCCGAGTGAGAGGAGTGATTTCCCTCATTTTGAGCTGGAAAATATGTAGTCACAGGGACTGCGAATGCTTGGTGGGTGGAAGTGTGTTTCTCAACTGCCCTGGTTTTTGCCGGTGGTTGATGAAGAGTCATATGATGGCTGCATGCCTCTGAGTGATAAGGCCTCTTCAACGCGGAAGGTTGTTGAGATGGAGGTTTTTGGTGTGAAGCTAATACCGGACCTGAGGAGGCAGCTAGTTGAGCATCTGCAGCCAGCAGAGAAGCACTGATCGGGGCAAATGTCTACCCGATGAGCGTGCTGTGTGTGGGATTGATCGACACACACTTGTGGAATTGCCTCATATGCTGGATGTGCCTGATAGCATGCCGGTGGCCGTGGAGGCTGGCCCAATGGCATAGAATATGGCAATGTGTCTGGCTGAGGCTCAGGTTCCTCTCTCTCTGAGGAGGCGTCAGTGGACGGATTAGGAGGAGAGATAGAATGCTGAGGACTATTAGGTGAGGAAGTAAGACGGTCTACTCGCTCATCCCATGTCGGTGACTGAGAAGCCAGTTGATGAGATGGAAGTCCTTCATCATCAGAGGGTGAACCTACAAAAATTAAATCACCAGGTTTGGAAACCTGCTATGGAGGGACTGCCGGGGTCTTTGATTTGGTTTGTTTAGATTGTTTCGGTTGCAGAGGACAGGGAACTGGATTGGGAGGCTTTCACTTTCCAGAAGGCTTCGATGTCAAAGTTTTTGATGTCAGCTGTTTAGATCTGTGTGTCTTAAAAGTTTTCAATGAAGTGGAAGACACATCAGAGTGAGATGGAGTAGGGGAGGAACGATATTTCGATGATTCTGCAATGGCTTTTTTCATGGCTTTGGCTTGTGAGATGGTTTCACATGTAGTTTGAGCCATGGGTTTTGCCGGATGCAAAAACTGTTCCCAGAGGCGGAGTTTAAGTTGAGATAGGCGAGAACGGAGGACTCATTTGAAATTTTTACAATGAGGGTACGAGGTGATTTGATGTGCTTCGCCTAAACAAAAAAGGCACTTTGCGTGACCATCCGATAGCGGGATCTTGTTATCGCAAATCACACAGTACCTGAATGGGACCATGAACAATAAAAAGAAAAAGAAGAATCGGAGTGAGGGGGGTGCGATGGCCAGAGGCCAAGGCATGGAGAAGAAAACTAAACCAGTTTGTATATGTATCTTTGATTAATAATAAAGAGAAAAGAATTTAAGTTCAGCAGTAAAAATGACTTGTTTCACTTTCAGACTCACAGAAGATAGATGTACGAGGCTCTTCAATGCGGTGGTTGAGAGAAAACTGAAGGGAGAGTCCTGGTGCCAAGGTACTTATACCGAGGGGGAGGGGTCTATTCTAATGTGTTTTTTGCTACCGCAGAAGCTCTAGAATATTCCGAAGAGGCTCTACGCAGCCACGGATCACCCACAGTGTGTTTCACAGAGGCCATGAAGAAGAACTTTTAAAAAATGCAAAATACTTTCTAACTATTGAATCATCATTCCAAACCAGAGAGAACATATTTAAATAAGCCACTCTATAGCAGAGTGGAGGACATGATCCAGTCCTGAAGAGTCAACAGATTAAGGCTTTGTTATGCTTGTTGTTATGTGCAATTTATAGCAATACTTTGGCCATCTCATGAGAAGAGAAGACTCCCTGGAAAAGACCCTGATGTTGGGAAAGTGTGAGGGCAAGAGGAGACGGGGACGACAGAGGACAAGATGGCTGGATAGTGTCATCGAAGTGACCAACATGAATTTGACCCAACTCCGGGAGGCAGTGGAAGACAGGAGGGCCTGGTATGCTCTAAAACGACTAAACAACAAAATAGAGCTTTCAAGGTAAATGAGATATTTCGGGAGCGGTTTTCCATGGCAGTGTCTAGATCTCCTGAATCCTAATCTGTCCCTTTCTCCACACTGGGTACCTTAGTCAGAAAAATTTAGGTCAAATGAGTAGCCAGAAACCTCCTTAGGTATTGCTTTCATTCCCTAGGGTCTGGTTAGGATCCTTTTACTTTGCTTCTTCTAAAGCCCACCCACAATCCCTGGCCTTTCGTCTGAAGCCTGTATTTGCCCCTAAGTTTGGGCACCACTGTGCCCTTCTTTGACACTGGCACTGAACATAGACGGATTTGCTGTTGGTTAATTCAGGATCTGTTTCACTCTTTGGTCTCTACCACAGTCGGGGTGACACCACAGGTATCCTGATCCATCTTGCCACTGAGAGAGAATTTTTAGTAGGGGGTGGGGGACACAAGGCAAGGCCTCATAAGAAGACAGTAACTTAGAGATTTATATGGAAGGACAAGGTCTGCCAGATATCCTGGCCCAAATTCATCTCTAGAGAGGCAACTGCACCCTGAACAGGGTCCAGCAAAAAAACAGAAGCCAGGCCTAGAGAGCATCACCTGAAAGATGCAAACTGGAAGGCCACTTGGCTGCAGCATGTTCTATAAGCGTCAGGTTATGAACTCCTCAAGGGCAGCCCTATACAGAGTCTGTGGGCAGTCATCTAAAGGGACAGTCACTGAGGTGTCTGACGTTGTGACTAGATCAGTCTTGTCCGGAAGAGGATGAAATCGGTGCACGAGGCCCTCAGTCAAAGCTGGGCAGAGACACTCCTGGCCAGAACAGCCATTGACCTGGGATCTTGCAGGCTCATCGGGCCAGCCCCTTGTTACGCATTATGAGGCAGCCATCTCAGGGGGTAGGTGAGAAGGGTGCAAATGAGTGACAAGCAAATGGATGGCGGAAGCGTTTGTGTCACCCAGTCTGCTTTCCAACACAATCAAGAGTTGCTCTGGGGATGAACCTGGACCCAGTTTTGTCCTGGTCATGAGCCGCAGTGGAAGATGCTAGCCTGCCGTCAGTATCAAAGGAAGATACCACTGCCAGTCTAGGCAGCTGCCAAGCATGAAACGAGGGATGGTGGAAGTGGGGGTGGGGGGGGGAAGGGTAAAAGCAGAGCTCAGAATACATTAATGATGTTTAAACCAATTAGGGTAATATTTTAATTTTTGCCCCATTAGTGGAAAACATGATTAGAACATTAGTTTAATTATGTCATAATTTAAGATGGAAAATTAAACATTAAAATTAGTACTATTTTAATTAATTAGGCATGAAAAATATCTGAATAGGGTGGAGCGGATCATGGCATTAAAAGCAAACTGGGGAGCACAGTGAGTGTGTGGGGGGGGTTACACAAACACAAACACATTCTCGAAATCTGTGCCTTGAATTCACTTTCCATTGGGAAGAAGGTTGTGCCAGGCCTGCCACCACGAATTCAGGGGAAGGGCAGGATAGAGAGGGATGATGCATGGGGTCAGGCAGTCTGGGTGCAGATGCTTGTTGGGGGTGGGCAGCTTTGGGAAGCTAGAAGGACTGAGACATCCCAGATGCCGATTCTTGCTTCTCCCTCCCCCCCACAACCTCAGCTCCTTTTTTGGAAGTAGGACACAGTGGCAGCCTCCCTGATGACGGTTCCCAAAGCAAAGTGGGCAAGTCAAGGTTGGATACTGCATGCTTCCTTTAAAGTGAGTCCTGTGTATAACATTTGATTTAAATAATTTATTTCTGAGTGAATACATGAGCACTACTGAAATCAAAGAGATGAACCTCTGAGCAGGAGTGCACTGAATCTGCCAGGCTGAAGTCCACGTGGTTCTTATAGGCCACCAAGTAGCTTCCAACTTGTGGCGGATCCTACGAATTAACTTCCTCCAACAGGTCCTATAATTGATAGGCCTGCTCAGGTTTAGCAAAGTAAAGCTTTGGCTTTCTTTACAGATTCAAACCATTCCACGTGCTGCTTTGTACTTCTCCTAGCGTTATTGGCTTTTCAAGTGAGTCTTGTTTTCTGATGAGACATACAAATATAACAGCCCCAGTTTAGTAATTCTGGATTCTAAAGAAAGTTTAGGCTTCATTTGATCTACAGCCCACTTACCAAGAATCGTCCACCAAGGGCTGCTGTCTCCATTTTGAATCGAATGATCTGATCCTTTTAACTGGAGAGGGGAAGGAAAGAAGAGAGAAGATCAGCAATAAAGTTTAATGAAACAGGTTCTTAGGCCCATTTTCTAGGACAGCATTCTCAAAAATGGCACTTACCAAACGTGTTGGACTACAAATCCTACCATCTGAAGCTAGCAATTGAATTGTGGGATTTATAGTCAAAGACTACTCTGTAAAGTGCCAGGTTGGGAAACCAAGTTAAACTACAAAAAGAGCCAACTGGAAGGGATAAAACCAACAAACCTCTATTGAAGTAATAGTGCCAACAACAGTGCTGTTTTGTCTCTCTATTTTTCTTAGAACTAGTAACTTAATGTTTAATTTAATCTTTAACTTAATTAATATAAAACATTACCCACTATTCTTAATCTAGACCAACATATTATCGATTAAACTGTTTGTTCAAGCTCTGTAGAAGCACTATCATGTCCTTTGCCCCAGATGGAAAAATTTCTGGCAGCATTATAGCAGGAGCACTTCCAAGCTGCAAATATTTAATTAATTGGCTGAGAAATAAATCTCCGAGCATTTTACAATTAATTGCTAAAGCAATAAAGTAAAAGAACCCTTCAGAGGGAGTACAGTTTCATTCAGAACAGGCCGTACTTCCAAACATGGCTTAGCTTGCCTACCAACCATTAGAAACTCTGAGGTGTCTGGACCAACCCTCAAAATGTTAGTCCACCTCCAGCTTGAGAGACCCATATATCCTGCTTTACAGATGACAGTCCTCTGAAGATGCTGGCCACAGAGACTGGCGAATGGTAAGGAAGAAAAAAACCCCAGAACATGGCCAAAGCCTGGAAAACCTCACAACCACCATCGGATCCCGGGCGTGAAAGCCTTCGAGAACACGTTGACAGTCCTCTACTTTGAAGTGTCCTCTGTATGAAAGGTTGTCTGCTCCAAGTCTGGCTTAGAAGAGGCATGAGGAGGAAAAGCATGGAAGGGGCCTTGCCCATCCACACAATGAGCACCTGGACAGCAGGCAGGCAGGCAAATTTCTGACTTTGATTGGACATGCTGTATTTCTCTTAAAATTATAGGGCGGAATCCTCTTGGTACAAAGCCACCATGTGTGGAGCATCATGCAATATATATATTTTTTAACATAGGGATTCTCTTGATCAACTGGGAACTGTGGATGACAAGAATGGATGTTCTGTTGTTTCCTGAATATCCTGCATTTATTCTGTAATAGATTATTGCTAGATCCCAGTCTGATTTTACGGATCTGTTTTATTCACTTTGTTGTGTTGCTACTGCAGCAACAGATGTCTGACTTAAATAATTTAGTAGCGAATCTGTCTCTGATTGCGCCTCCTATGTCACAGAGCTTTTCTAAACTCAAGCTGATGATGGGGTGGATACTGACATACTGCTGGAACTTGATCAGAGTCACCTCTTCTGTATGAATCCAGATGCCATGAATCTCAAGCAAAGAATAGGATTTTGAGGTTGGGGGAGCAACTTGGACTGCTTTGCTCCACGTCAGCCATTAAAATATTGGCATTTAGTGGAACAATGCACATACTTATGGTAGTGCCACAGATTCTATGATAGCAGCTGTCGGGTTCCCTGCCCCCTTTATCAGAGGCATGAAGTGTTACTTCAGTTGGAGAATTTATACACACATTAACAAGTGTATGTTTTTTTGTGGGTGATTGTAAACAGAGGGAAACTAAAAGGTAAAGAAACTAACAGTGATTGATTAACAGTAGCTATAAACAAAAGATGAAAAGGGAAAAAAGAAGCAGTGTGGTCCTTGTACACAATCGAAGGCAATGAAGAGGTGATACCTCCATTATACGACTGAAAACAAACCACATGCCAGTGCTAGCTTTCAGCCCATACAGGCCTTCATCAGGCTAGCCACCACTTGCCTCTGGATGGTGCAGTAAAAATTCAAGCGTTCCAAAACCCATAGCAAGATGTTTATGCCAGTTCCAAAATGAGGGCTGGAAAATAAAAACAATAAATTGTTTTTCCAATTCTTTGGCAACGTGGATTGAATTGTCCCAAGCTCCCCAGACAAAACAATAGTTCAACACAAACATCCTTGCCTTAATGAGCTCAGTGTCAGAGTGTTAATCAGCCCAATCAATGCCTTGAGGCTTAAGCTAACAATACGGTGATTGCTTCCTCATATTCCAGGAGCAAATATATCCTGCTCATCTTGAATGTTTCCCTGATAAAGGTCAAATGAGAGCCACATACGTAAAAAGATTTATTTTTGGTATATGTGAAATGTTCCACAGAAGAACCACAGACATACACATTCATATCATATGGAGAGCCAGAAGAACACCAAATGAAATGTGAGAGCTGGACGGGACCCTCTTGATCATTGAGTCCAGCCCCTGTCAAGGAGGCCCAGTGGGGAATTGAACTCCCAGCCTCTGGTTCCGCAGCTGGTGGACCTAAACCACTGAGCTATCCAGCAGTTATGTGTTAGTCTTAAAGGTGCCACAGACTTTTTTTTTTTCTGCAACAGACTTAACATGTCTATCCCATCCCTGGAAATTACAGGAATCTTGTGCACTGTGGACAAGCACTGAACTGATGCATCCTCCTTGTTTATTGGCAAAGCAAAGCTCTATGGTTTCTTTATTGCCTCACGCAAAGCCGGGTGCAGCTGATGCTCTGATTTGTTCCCTCCGAAAAGGAGTTCGAGTAGGATCCTCATTTTGCTGTAGGTTTGTTTGTGGATTCTTTCTCTGGTTTGTCCGGAGAGGAGCAGACCAGAGCAGCACCCAGGTTTGCAGAACGTGGTCACATGGTGAGGGAACAAAGTTCTTGGAATGGTTCAGGGCCTCCGAAGAGAAGTGGGAGCAAGTTGGCAGCATGCAGTGGTGCATAACCAATAAGCCAGGGCCTCTTTGATTCCCTGGGTTGTTGCATCTTGTGAACTTGGCTGTCCTTTCTTTCTTACTTAATTGTCCTGAGAGCATGTTTCTCAGTCACAAGGAGGCAAAGCTCAGAGCAGCAACATGTGCAGAAACACAGTGTGCACTCTTTCCTGGGGTCAGAAAAGTCTGCAACATTAGGAATATTTGAACACAGAGGTGGCACAATAAGCGTTTCAAGTAATCCATTCAGGAATTACCTCATTTCTAGTCACGTAGGGTTTTAAACTAATGTCATGATAAACTAGTCCAACTTTCAGGCCTGTTAATTAAATAATTAAGAGCAGTAAGTTTTTGCCTCATAACAAAAATGTCATCCTACATGATCTGAAGCTTAGTGTGTTTGACAGGATTCAGGACTTGCACCCAATACCCCACCTTAAAATCATGGTGCTTTACTTTTACATCCCCCACCCCCCGGCCTGAACATCATGCACCAATTGGCTACACCACTGGAACACCACCTACAGACATGCTTCCTGTCTTTGCAGTAAATGTGTCAAAACTAGCCCATTTGAATCATTCCGGCTTGAAAAAAGTAGAAGCCCCCTCACACACACACAGCAGCAGAAACAAAAAACTGCTTTGAGAGCAAAAAAGGCTGGGGTGATCTGAACTGGCCTTTGTGTCATGCTGTCAGTAAAAAAAATACTAACACTCACCTGCTTTATAAGCAGACAACAGAATTTAATCATGTAGTCCCACTCTGACTTTTTATTTATCCTGCCTCAGATACTGGATGAGTAAAAATTATATTTATCTGAATTTCCATAGGAGCCCATTTTACAGGAGAATAACTGAGCCGTGACTTGCTCAGGGCCACCTATCAAAAGCACGCTTAGAGACGCACAGGTCTTGTGGAATGTGGCTGAGTTCCTTCACTATATATGGAGCTATCTGGATTCTCCAACAGACTCTAATTGTGCAATGCAGCCTCACCGAAAAATGTGCCTTGTTTCTCAGTTTGTACAGATTTTTAAAATGTCCCTCCAAAAACTCCACTACATGGCACACCTTGATGCAAAGCCAACCTTACAAAAGCTGTCCTGATTCTGTACCAACAATGGTGTTACTTTAAAAAAAAAAGGGGGGGGAAATGCCACTCCTAATTCACCTCCAGTGTGTAAACAGCTTGAGAAAGGCTTAATGCTACATCAATCTGCTTTTTATAAACATGCTGTCTATTATGCTTGGAGGCTGGCTTAAAGCAGCCTGAATAAGAGAGAAGGAACACATCAGGTTAGTGAAGTGGAAAGGTTAAAGTACTGTATAACCTATTAACCTTTCAACATGTGCCTTTGTCCTTCGCAGTCTGTTCTAAGAATGTTAACTCTTTCCCTGTTTCCCACCTCGCTGTTGAAATGTCACTTGTCTTAGATGTAAATTATTTGTTTTTGGCTGGCTTGCACATGTGCAGCTGTTCTCGTCTACAATGGAACCAGAACATCTCCAATGGGAGACAGCATTTATGTCTTTATTGTTCATTTAGTCGTTTATCCTCTGCAAAGTTCTACCCATCCATTTGACAATGGCAGGATGGTAATCCTGGGCGCTTGATGGATATACAGAGTGCAAGATCTGGCATGATCCTGCCAAGCTTGAAAGGCTTTCAGAACAGTATAATCTCAGCTGCAGACTGCCTGCCTGCTGTCTGAAGAGCAGCCTAGCTAAGTAAAGCGAGGCTCCTTGCCAGAAGGTCAGCCACCAGGTGAGCAAGTGGCCACACCAGCTATCGCCACAGCAGCACAGATTAACTGCCGTCTCCATTGGTGGGGGTGGTGGGATTACTCACTCTGCTAAAATCATGGATCTTTAAGGTAGTTATTTCTATTTAACAGCCGGCAGGATGCCTACAGTTTACGACACACGACATTTTATTTCACTCCAATTAACTTCAGACAAACAAAAAACTTGCAGGACAGGTTATCACGGCCTCTTTTTCTTCCCCCTAGTGAATTCTGCTTGTCGCATCATTGCCAAACTCGCAAAAGTCCAGCCAGAACAATGTTGTGGTTATTCTCATTTTGTTGGAGAGCGAATGCTGGAGAACCTGAAAACGGCTGTCCTAAAACCTTGGACAAGTTGGAGGAAAGTAGGAAAGAGCAACCCTAAAACACTTAAGTCAAGATGCATAGTACCTAAAACCAGCTAAGTAATTTTGGTGTGTGGGGCAGAAAGCTTTACAAGCACTTTTTTCTAGGAATGTCAATAGAATTAATTTGTTATCCTTTTATAATGCCTAACATTGGGTACTTCTGCCTCACTTTCCCCAGTGGGATTCCTATGCCTGGGTCCTTGGTTCAGCGCTAAATGTGTGCTAAGTGCCATCAAGCCGGAACCAACACTAATACAGCTTTCAAGTTAAGCCAGATCTTTAAGGAGTGGTTTTACCAGGGCTGACCTTCCAGGGAGTTTCTATGACCGAGCAGAGACTCAAACACAGGTCTCCAGAGTCCTAGTCTGTCATTCGATCCACGTTTCCACAAAACTGAAAATTGTGTGTTTACATGAGATCACAGGAAGAGCTCAGAAGATGAGAAGTCCATCTAGTGCAACACAGTGGCCAGCCAGTTAGGTGCATCTGGAAAGTCCAGCAAGGGTAGATGGTAGCCACAACCTCCGTCTGTTATTTTCATGACAAGAATGTTTAAAATGTTTCTATTTTTGAAAAAAAAACATAAAAGCAAAAACATACAAACCTAAAATATTGAATGACACAAAACAACAAAAACCACTAAGCTATACAGCAGTTCATACAAATCGTCCCCCCTGCCCCCTGGTCCATTTGGAGGTATAAACAATTTTCCCTCCCTTTATGGAGTCCCATTCCCCTTCCAAAATTGCAGACTCTTGCAAAGGCGAACATTCCTTTCCATTCATTAATGCAATATCAACACATTCTCCTGAAATATCTATAAAAATAAAATTTCTTATCAACTCCTTCTTTACTTGAATACACTGCCCCGCTTCCCACTCAACAGCTAAGTGGGGAGACTCATAAATCTCCCCCCCACACACACACTTCGGTGTCGCCAGTGGAGCAGGGAGGCATGGCAGCGCCAGCCAGGTTACTGCCACAATACCATTTCCAAACTAATTTATAACATTTAACATTTATTCTGACAGACATAGATTTCAGTATTCTTATATCTCATATATATTTTCAAACCTCAATAGTTAATTCTTCCTCAAAATCATATTCCCATAACATTTTAAGCAAATCCTGTTGGTCCTCTGCTTCCAATAAAATTTTATAATTTTTACTTATTATTCTTTTAATTACTCTATTCCACATCTGAATTTTCATTTTGTAATCTCATCTCTTAAAATCTCCTGAAATCCTTACATTTACCATTTATTTTTACCCAATCTTATGTTCACTACTCTAACTGGATAAGATTAAACCAGAAAAATCTTTCCATTCTTAATATTTGCTCTTTATTCCCCACTTTTTCTAACAAATCTTTTGTCTGAATAACTTATTTCTTAATAGATTCTCAGTATTTTATTTCAAATTTCCTGGGAATTTCTTCAACTCTATTACTGCATGTAATGGAGGAATTGATGGGAAATATATTTTTCTATACTTGTTCTAAATTAAAACTGTGTTTTTAAGAAAGGGATTTTCAATATTTTTTACAAGACTCTTATCATGTTGTATAAAAATATTCTCAGAGTTTCAGTGCAATTCTTGTGATTCCATATTCAACCATATTAATTTATTGGACTGAGATATGACATCAAGCGTATATTTTAATTGATTGGCTATTTAGTGTAACCTTAAATTAGAATGTCCCAAACCCTCCTATTTTTTAACATTATATCATCTCTTCTTATTAATTATTTCCATTACAAAGTTTATTAATCATATTTTGCCAGTCCTTTAACTTTTAGTTATCTTTATCAGTAACATCATAAATAAAAATATTATCTTACATACATTCTTAATGTTTCATACTGCTATTCTATCAAACCATGAAAGTCCAACTTTCCTAAAGTTACCTAATTTATTTATTTCTAGCTTCAACTTTTAAAAAAAATCCTCCTTCAATTTTTCAAATTTCATTGGAATATTTATACCTTAAACACTTAATAGACTTTTTAAAATTACCATTATATGTTTTTCTAATTATCTCTTTTTTGTCATTATAAACATAATCATCTCTGTTTATTCCAATTTTCTGTAATCTTCTTATCTCTCCAAATTCTTTCAAATGTGATTTTACTCTATCCATAGCCGTGAATGAGTTTTCTATTGTTAATAAAGTATCATCAGCTAATAAACTAATATCAACTCTGTCTTTAGTAATATGCCACAGATTAATTTATCATCTCTAATGGCATTTGCCAATAGTTTTATAACTAAAGCAAACAATATCAGAGAAAGGGAACATCTTTGTCTTAATGCCATGGCTTAGGGATATTTGTTCTGTTATGCCATCATTTACTAGAAATTATGAAGATAGAAATAATAGGTTTTTGTGAAGTATTTAACTTTTCTTTCTTTTTGCTTAAATTCACCTTTTAGATATAATATAGTTTGTCAACAAAGTTGCAATGGTTAAACCGCTGTACTGCAGCCAAAACTGTGCTCACGACCTGGGGTTCAATCCCAGGTAGCCGGCTCAAGGTTGACTCAGCCTTCTATCCTTCCGAGGTCGGTAAAATGAGTACCCATCTCGCTGGGGGGGGGGGGAAATGTGTAGCCTGCATAATTAACTTGTAAACGGCCCAGAGAGTGCTTGAAGCACTATGGGGCGGTATATAAGCAGCACGCTTTGCTTTTGCTTTTTTGTAAGGAATAGTTTTAAGGTACATATAGTATGAATGGTGATTGGCCTTATAAGATGTGATAGATAAGTATGAGCGGTTGTTAACCTGAGGAACTGATTGGGAGTAAAGACGCATATATTAGTAAATCCAAAGGAGAAAGATAGTAAAAGGGAAATAGATGCAGAAGAGATGTGAACTGGTAAGTGAAAGTTCTTTTAAGTTATAGAGTCAACACATAAAGGAAAAAATGTGAAATGTAAGGGAACATTGTTGGTTTTTTCCCCCTCCCCCTTTGGATAAAGCTTCTTAATTAATGGAGAGGAGAAGAAGGTACATGGGAGTTAGAATTAATTATGATTTTAGTAGATTACCCTAACTGGACTATTACAGTTTTTATTAAGCAAAGTTTTTTTTTATCAATGAAGAGAATAAGAATGCACATGACACTAATATGGAGGGATCATTTAAATAGACTGGAGCAGAAGGCGATAGAATGAGGAATGTTAGTTAGGGGAGACCTATTATTTGAATATGAGGGGATAAAAGTTAAGTTGTTAAATCCATCTGGATGCTGAAGTAGGGCTTATAAGAAATAAAGATGGTAGATCTGTGGGCTGGCTGTGGGTTAGCTGCTGGCTCATGGATGATGGGTAGTTACTTTCCGTTCCCCTCCCAGGGTTTGGGAGTAAAGTATGGTCAGGGTATCAAAACCCTGTTGGGTTACTTGGGGAAAATATTGATGTGTTGGGGTGCTGAGGTGGGGGGGAACTGTTTAATTTGGTGAGGGATGGGGTGATGTTTGTGATTTTGTTAATATTTGGGGGGATTTTCAAATTGTGGGACCAGAAGGGAGAAATTGTGATAGATAAATATGGTTAAAAGTTTAAGAATTTCAGCATTGAGTGTAAAAGGCCTGAGGAGTGTTCTAAAAAAGAAAATAATAGATGCATCGTTAAAATATAAAGCAGATGTAAGGATAAAGCAGATATATTTTTACTAGACACTCATCAATCAAAAGAAGGTGTAAATGAACTTAAATAGGTCCAGTATTTATGAAAAAGTTTGTGGAAATTCAAGTCAAGAGGAGATGTAACTATGATCTCTAAGAAATGTGAAATTAAAGTGAACAAAACAAAAAAGTTAATAAAGGTGGGTATGTAAAGCTACAAGGTACAACAGGAGGAGAAGGATATACTTTAATTAATGCTTACTTTCCAAATGAAAAGTTGTTTTCTTCTTCCTCAAGGAAGTGTTTAAAGAATTGGAAGACGCACAGAAGGGGCCTCTGACTTGTCTTCCTGCCTGGACAGCCAGAGAAACATAATACAGTACTGTAGTAGCTTCAGACTTCAAGCCAGTTCCTTGAGAACTGGAAGGCTTACTCGTGAACAATTGTAGTCTGCTCTCTTCAGATTTTAATTTAATTCCAACTGCTGGGGGTTGAATTTGGGTTTCTTTTTTGCTTCTGACATATACAGGGGGGTTCAGCTGAGCTCTGAGGTTCACCAAACATTCACTCCGTCCTGCCGTCCTTGTGAATCTTTCCTGGCATGGTCCCTCTACCCTACTCAGGGAACTAGCCTATATCTTTAGAGATCAAGTTCCCCCTTCTTTTGCTCATTTCTTTGCCTTGTACAGTACATATATTCAAAGACAAACATCTTACTCTCTCAGTGAAAGACCTGTTGTTTTTTATGTGGCTGATATACTTTATTGTTCTTCTCTTTTGTTACAAAGACTATGATTTAATTTATTTGTTTAAAATATTTTACCTTGCCTTTCTCCCCAAAAGGACCCAAATTACAACTTAAGCTCAAATGGTTGTGTGAACTACCCATGCATCAGCTTACAGTGTGCACACCAGCCCCCTGATAGAGCATTTAGTCTCATCTGTGTTGTCACATGTACGTTTATTTATTTTATACAAGCATTCATAAACTATTTCCGCTTCAAAATATATAAGTGTAAAAGGCAAAAGATTTATATATATTCTGAAGGAAAACCAGTTGTGGTGTTTGGGAACCGTCATCAGGCAGGCTGCCACTGTATCCTACTTCCAAAAAAAGGAGCTGAGGTTGTGGGGGGAAGGGAGAAGCAAGAATTGGCATCTGGGATGTCTCAGTCCTTCCAGCTTCTCAAAGCTGCCCACCCCCAACAAGCATCTGCACCCAGACTGCCTGACCCCATGCATCATCCCTCTCCATCCTGCCCCTCCCCTGAATTTGTGGTGGCAGACCTGGCACAACTTTTTTCCCAATGGAAAGTGAATTCAAGGCACACGTTCTGAGAAAATACAAACCTTTGGGTGTAGAACAATGATAAAACATATATATACAAGTGGGTAATACAATACGGACAATAAATACACACATTGTATCAGTTTCATTTGCTACTTTGCATGCTGTCTATATTGTGAATTACTAGGAAGGACTTTATTTATTTATTTATTTTGTTTATTTATTTATATCCCACCTATCTGGTCGGGTCAGGACCACTCTAGGAGGACCACTCTGGGCTGGGCCGATTACCCAGTCTTTGAATTCAAAGAGAGCCTTGTCTCTTTGTTGAGTGTTCTTTCCCTCTATTTAGTCTAAATAGAGGCAAAATCCGGAGCCAGAGTCCCGGAGGCATTTTCTTTCATTCTGCCAACTCCTGCGACGTTGCTGGAACCAGTTGTATTGGCTCTTGCCTTTCCACTGGACCATTTCAGCGACGTGGAGAGGGGGAATTTGCTGCTTGGGTAACAGCCTATCCTCCATATTATTTTACCCAGGCTTCGTGCTCTGGAGAGGACACTCCAGCTTCGCATACAGCGACGAAACAACACGGGAAGTAGCAGTTAAAGGTTATAAGTCTCTGCTCAATTGGCGTAGAGCAGGACGCCAGGGGCTACTTCTGACGGTGGGAGAGGTCATTGCACCTCACTAGGTAGATACCGCCCGCCTTAAGCTGGGCAGCCCCCAGCCAGTAAGGTGCTACCTCGCCACGGTCTGTTAACCTCATGGGGTGCGTGGGGTTTAGGGTGAAACCCGACAAGCAGATCGACAACCGTGCACCATGCAACAATCATAAGAAAACTTCTGCCCTAAAGCTGGGCACCTGGAATGTACGGACAATGACCCCTGGCTTTCCTGACTACGGCTTTCCTAACGACCTGCAAGAAATAGACGATGTGCGCAAGACAGCTGTCATTGACATGGAACTGAGTAGACTGCAGATGGACATTGTTGCCCTGCAAGAGACAAGACTGCCAGACTCGGGATCTGTCAAAGAAAAAAACTTCTCATTCTTCTGGCAGGGAAAACCATCGAATGAGACCAGGGAATATGGTGTTGGCTTTGCAGTCAGAAACACCCTTCTGAGATGCATTGTTCCACCCACTGTGGGGAGTGAAAGAATCCTGTCTCTGCAGATCCACTCATCAGCAGGACCAGTAACCCTCATTAGTGCATATGCACCAACACCGTCATCCACTACAGAAGTGAAAGACAAATTCTACGACGATCTGGCAGCTACTATCAAAAAAGTCCCTGAAAGAGAGTCACTGTTCATTCTTGGAGACTTTAATGCTAGAGTTGGTGCTGATCACAATTCTTGGCCCACTTGTCTAGGCCGTTTTGGCATTGGAAAGATGAACGAAAATGGCCAATGCTTACTGGAGTTTTGCTGTTATTATGGTCTCTGTGTCAGCAACACATTCTTTAATACGAAGCTGCAACACCACTGGGAAACCACTGGGCCACTCAGGTATAATCTAAACCAAATCCCTTATGAATACACAGTGGAAGTAAAGAACAGATTTAAGGAACTAGATTTGGTGGACAGAGTGCCTGAAGAACTTTGGATAGAGGCTCGTAACATTGTCCAGGAGGCAGCAACGAAAACCATCCCAAAGAAAAGGAAATGCAAGAAAGCAAAGTGGCTGTCCAACGAGGCCTTAGAAATAGCAGAGAGGAGAAGGGAAGCAAAATGCAAGGGAGATAGGGAAAGTTACAGAAACTTGAATTCAGACTTCCAAAGAATAGCAAGGAGAGACAAGAGAGCCTTCTTAAATGAACAATGCAAAGAAATAGAGGAAGATAACAGAAAAGGAAAGACCAGAGATCTGTTCAGGAAAATTGGACATACTAGAGGAACATTTTGCGCAAAGATGAACATGATAAAAGACAAAAATGGGAGGGACCTAACAGAAGCAGAAGACGTCAAGAAGAGGTGGCAAGAATACACAGAGGAATTATATCAGAAAGATGTGGATATCCCGGACAACCCAGACAATGTAGTTGCTGACCTTGAGCCAGACATCCTGGAGAGCGAAGTCAAGTGGGCCTTAGAAAGCCTGGCTAACAACAAGGCCAGTGGAGGTGATGGCATTCCAGTTGAACTATTTAAAATCTTGAAAGATGATGCTGTTAAGGTGCTACATTCAATATGCCAGCAAGTTTGGAAAACTCAACAGTGGCCAGAGGATTGGAAAAGATCAGTCTACATCCCAATCCCAAAGAAAGGCAGTGCCAAAGAATGCTCCAACTACCGTACAATTGCACTCATTTCGCACGCTAGCAAGGTTATGCTCAAAATCCTACAAGGTAGGTTTCAGCAGTATGTGGACCGAGAACTCCCAGAAGTACAAGCTGGATTCCGAAGAGGCAGAGGAACTCGAGACCAAATTGCTAACTTGCGCTGGATTATGGAGAAAGCCAGAGAGTTCCAGAAAAATATCTACTTCTGCTTCATTGACTATGCGAAAGCCTTTGACTGTGTGGACCACAGCAAACTATGGCAAGTTCTTAAAGAAATGGGAGTGCCTGACCACTTTATCTATCTCCTGAGAAACCTATATGTGGGACAGGAAGCAACAGTTAGAACTGGTCATGGAACAACTGAGTGGTTCAAAATTGGGAAAGGAGTACGGCAAGGCTGTATATTGTCCCCCAGCTTATTTAACTTATATGCAGAATACATCATGCGGAAGGCTGGACTGGAAGAAACCCAAGCCGGAACTAAGATTGCCGGAAGAAATATCAACAGCCTCCGATATGCAGATGATACCACTCTGATGGCAGAAAGTGAGGAGGAATTAAAGAACCTTGTAACGAGAGTGAAAGAGGAGAGTGCAAAAAACGGTCTGAAACTCAACATCAAAAAAACTAAGATCATGGCCACTGGTCCCATCACCTCCTGGGAAATAGAAGGGGAAGATATGGAGGCAGTGTCAAATTTTATCTTCCTGGGCTCCATGATCACTGCAGATGGAGACAGCAGCCCTGAAATTAAAAGGCGCCTTCTTCTTGGGAGAAAAGCGATGACAAATCTGGACAGCATCTTGAAAAGCAGAGACATCACCTTGCCAACAAAAGTCCGAATAGTCAAAGCTATGGTTTTTCCTGTTGTGATGTATGGAAGTGAGAGCTGGACCATAAAGAAAGCAGACCGCCGAAGAATTGATGCCTTTGAATTGTGGTGCTGGAGGAGGCTCTTGAGAATCCCCTGGACTGCAAGGAGAACAAACCTATCAGTTCTAAAGGAAATCAACCCTGAGTGCTCACTGGAAGGACAGATCCTGAAGCTGAGGCTCCAGTACTTTGGCCATCTAATGAGAAGAAAAGACTCCCTGGAAAAGACCCTGATGTTGGGAAAGTGTGATGGCAAGAGGAGAAGGGGACGACCGAGGATGAGATGGCTGGACAGTGTCTGCGAAGCAACCAACATGAACCTGACACAACTCCGGGAGGCAGTAGAAGACAGGAGGGCCTGGCGTGCTCTGGTCCATGGGGTCACGAAGAGTCGGACACGACTAAACGACTAAACACACGCAACACAGAGTTTCCTGGAGACATCCAAGATCCAAGCATTGGCATCAGCCTCACTAGACGTTCTAGCCTTCCTAGTGTTACGATCACACGCAGCTACCAGAGTGCTGATTGCGATACTGATCACTCCCTGGTGTGTAGTAGAGTAAAACTGCGAACAAAGAAATTGTATCACACAAAAAAGGAAGGAAGACCACATATTGACATCAACAAGACTCGTGATCAAAGAAAAGTGAAGGAATTTGCCCAAGCACTCGAGGAAACCCTTCCAGGTCCAGCTAATGTAAATGCACCTGAACGATGGGAACACTTCAAGAACACTGTCTACAACACCGCCTTGTCCACCTTTGGCAAGAAGACCAGAAAGATGGCTGACTGGTTCGAAGCCCATTCGGAGGAGTTAATGCCAGTCATTGAGGATAAGAGAAGAGCTCTAACAGCATACAAAACCTGTCCTAGCGAGTACAACCTGCAGGCTCTTCGAGCCGCTCGTAGCCAAGTCCAACAGGCTGCCAGGAGATGCTCCAATGACTATTGGCTTCAGCTCTGCTCTCAGATACAGATAGCAGCGGACACAGGTAACATCAAAGGAATGTATGATGGTATCAAGCAGGCCTTAGGTCCATTACAGAAGAAATCTGCTCCCTTGAAGTCTGCTACAGGTGTGATCATCCAGGACCGAGCACAGCAGATGGAACGCTGGGTGCAGCACTACTCCGAGCTATATTCCAGAAAGAATGTAGTAACCGAAGAAGCATTAAATAACATTGAGTGCTTGCCTGTCTTGGAAGAGCTGGACAGCGAACCAACCCTAGCAGAAATAAATGCAGCCTTGGATTCCCTCACCTCCGGCAAGGCACCTGGAAGGGACAACATCCCTGCTGAAGTGCTGAAATGTGGTGAGATCATCATCACCGAACTGTATGAAATCTTTTGTCTCTGCTGGAGGGAAGGTGGAGTACCACAGGACATGAAGGATGCAAACATTGTCACATTGTACAAGAACAAAGGTGACAGGGGTGACTGCAATAACGACCGTGGTATCTCTCTTCTTAGCGTTGTAGGGAAGCTGCTTGCCCGTGTTGTGCTGAAGAGGCTCCAGGTGCTTGCAGACAGAGTCTATCCAGAATCACAGTGTGGATTTCGAGCTAATAGATCCACCACTGACATGGTATTCTCCCTCCGACAGTTGCAGGAGAAATGCAGGGAACAACAACAACCACTCTTAGTGGCCTTCATAGACCTTACAAAAGCATTTGACTTGGTTAGCAGGGATGGCCTTTTCAAAATACTTCCCAAGATTGGATGTCCACCTCATCTCCTTAACATCATCAGGTCCTTCCACGATGGAATGAAAGGCACTGTAGTTTTTGACGGCTCAACATCAGATCCCTTTGACATCCGAAGTGGAGTGAAAGAGGGCTCTGTCCTCACACCAACACTTTTTGGGATCTTTTTTGCTGTCGTGCTGAAGCATGCCTTTGGAACTGCAACAGAAGGTGTCTATCTCCGGACTAGATCAGATGGAAAGCTCTTTAATCTCTCTAGATTGAGAGCGAAGACCAAAGTTCAACTGAAATGCATGCGGGACTTCCTCTTTGCAGACGATGCAGCCATTGTTGCCCACTCTGCTGAAGACCTCCAACAACTCATGAATCGTTTCAGCAAGGCCTGCCAAGACTTTGGGCTAACAATCAGCCTGAAGAAAACACAAGTCATGGGCCAGGGTGTGGACTCACCTCCCTCTATTACCATCTCCACACAAGAATTGGAGGTTGTTCATGACTTTGTGTACCTTGGCTCAACCATCTCTGACACCCTCTCTCTAGATGTCGAGCTGGATAAACGCATTGGGAAAGCAGCTACCATGTTCTCTAGACTCACAAAGAGAGAATGGCTCAATAAGAAACTGACAGCACATACCAAGATCCAGGTCTATAGAGCCTGTGTCCTGAGCACACTCCTGTACTGCAGTGAGTCCTGGACACTTTGTGCCCGGCAGGAGAGGAAGCTGAACACCTTCCATATGCGTTGCCTCCGACAGATTTTTGGTATCACCTGGCAGGACAGAGTTCCAAATAGAGTAGTCCTAGAACGAGCTGGAATTTTCAGCATGCATACATTACCGAAACAGCGACCTCTACGCTGGCTTGGGCACGTTGTGAGAATGGCTGATGGTTGGATTCCAAAGGATCTCCTATATGGAGAATTAGTGCAGGGAAATCGCCCCAGAGGGAGACCACAGTTGCGATACAAGGATATCTGCAAGCGGGATCTGAAGGCCTTAGGAATAGACCTCAACAGATGGGAAACTCTGACATCTGATCGTTCAGCCTGGAGGCAGGCGGTACATCACGGCCTCTCCCAATTTGAAGAGACCCTTGTCCAGCAGGCTGAGGCAAAGAGGAAGTCACAAAGGAAGCAAAACCAGGGAGCTGGACAGGGGACAGATTGGATTTGTCTTCAGTGTGGAAGAGATTGTAACTCTCGAATTGGCCTCCTCAGCCACACTAGACGCTGTTCCAAGTCCTCCATACAGAGCACGCTACCATAGTCTTTCGAGACTGAAGGATGCCTACAGTCTAATTGTTTGTGTGCTGTTTTTCTGTACAGTTAGTTGATAAGTATGTGTGCAGTAAAGAAAACAGCATGTACGAGTCTGTAATTATAAGCAACTGTAAGTAAATAAATGTTTTTATTCTTTCTTCTACAAATGTCTCAGAGTGAATTATTAAGATTATATGTGCCATTTAATGAGGAGTGGATTCTGGGGAATTATTTAGCTATTCTCCTCTATGAGTCTCTATATGTCTGCTGCACAGCAAAAGGAATTTTATCAGATATACAAAACTCTGGAACACACATTAAAGGTGTGTTGCCTATATACTGCCTCATAGCTCTTAAAGCACTCGCTGAGGGTTTGCAATGTAATTATGCAGACTACATATTATCACCCCAGTGACCTCTGAAGGATGGAAGGCTGAGTCAACTTTGACCCATCTACTTTAACTCACTGCAATCAAACTCAGGTTGTGAGCAGAGTCTTGGTTCATGAACATAGGTGGGAAACAGGTGGTGCTTTGTCCAAAGTGATAAAGCTTCTATAAATTCTTAGAACAACATAGAACTTCAAAGGTTCCCCCTCCCATTTTGTTGGATTTCTTGTACACTTTCAGACTATCAGATTTGACTTACTGTATTTAAAAATGAATCCATGGATTTGTTTGATTAAGCAGAGGTTTTTTTCCTAAGGAGTAAAGTGAAATTTCGTTGGGGAAACAGTTGTGATAAATTATCCTGGGTCAGGCAGTCATCTAATATTTGTTGGCCAATATGTATTTATTATAAGTAACTTTTCTCTACCCACCTACTTATACAACAAAATCTAAACAAGTCCTTCAAGTCAATCAAGGCCTGTTGTGTTAGATATTAATTTGCATTTTTAATATGCTTTATGGAACATGAATTATTTAACAAAAATAAGCAGATATTGAAAAGGTTCTGTGCTAGAATATTTGCCATTCAGAACTGCAGTTAGACTGTAGGCTCTTCGAGAAGGAGTACTTCTTCTCCATGTTACACCTGGATCATCGCTGATATTATAAATAGATGTCAAGCCTTTCTTGGTTCCAACAGTAACAAAATCTGAGACTTTCTGGGCTTTCTCGCCCTTCTCTGAGGAAGGAGGATAAGTGGTCCTCATCTGTTTTAACCCGTCCCTCCCTGGAACTACTGCTTGAGAGGTTATCATATATCCAGTAGTTTCCAGAGCTGGTTGACCACACGAGGTTTGCTTTTGGACAAATGAACATGGCCTTAAAGACTTGCAGAGTGCTTATCTGCTTTTATCAGCTCAACCTATATTGTTAGAAATAGACTAGTACTACAGAAACATCTCTGAATATTCTCAGTACATGACCCAACCTTTCCTAAGTCTGCTCTCATGTGGGAAGAGAATATGAAACAACTGCAAAATATATTGAAATACAGGATATAGGGGTTCTCTTCCCTGTGCAGCGCAGCAAGAAGTATCTTGTTACAGTCAACAGAGGGTGATTTCATAAATGTTTCCCCTACTCTGCCAGGCTCCCACTTGCATGCCCAGAGCCTTCCATGTTACACAGTCACTCCTTGGTATTTTATCAAGGCAGGATGCCTCTTTGAAATTCATGTTCCTATTTTGAAGCAGTTGTATCTTTTGTGACGGGTCCCTCTGGAATGGAGAAACAGAAGCTCAAGGGCTTCTCCATTATTAGGGCTGCCATATTCCAGTTCTCCCAGTCCAAGCACCCCAATTTACCTTGCAGTCTCAATTATATATTGTCTGAATTAATGGGAAATTTTCTTCTTTTTTTTTTGCAAATGAAGCATATTAATTGTTACATAGTTTTTCTACCAGTACAGTATGTATCAGCATTGGCATCATTTTATAGTAACCATGTCTTTGAGAGAACTAGCATAGTGCAGTTTTTAGAGCAGTGGTTCTTAACCTCTGTTACTCAGGTGTTTTTGAACTGCAACTCCCAGAAACCTCAGCCAGCACAGCTGATGGTGAAGGCTTCTGGGAGTTGCAGTACAAAAACATCTGAGTAACAAAGGTTAAGAACCAATGGTTTAGATTAGTTGTTCCCACCAACCTTGGATCCCCAGATGTTCTTGGGCTACAACTCCCAGAAACCCTGGCCAGCAGAGCTAGTGAAGGCTTCTGGGAGATGTAGTCCAAGAATATCTGGGGATACAAAGTTAGGAACCACTAGCTTAAAGTGTAAGACCTGGAAAAGAGAGGCTCAAGTTCACATTCCTACTTAAACATAAAACCTACTTGCAAACTGTGGAGCAGTTAGTATTCCCCCATGAAACATACATCTTAAGGTCAACAGAGGCCGCTTGTATTTTACCACAAGTTGTTACTGATGGCAAAAACAGCTACAGAACCATAAGAATACCACAGAATTCTCCCCACATAAGACAGAGTCATAATTGCAGGGGGGGAAATGCTGAGGGGAAACTGATGGCCAAAGGTAGACATGAAGACGTCATTCCCTTCAGAGATCCAGATTGAATATACTGTATTATCATGTATTATTATAACTAAAAAATATTCTTTGTGTAACTTTATTTGCCATGCTTGACCTTTCATACACACAAAGGCACATATAGACATACACTACTCAGCAGCGTCTTTCCTTCTTAATACCCCCACCCTCAGTTGCTGTTCTGTTTCACTAATATGGGCTACACTGTAGTAGGGAATGCCATTCATAGCAGAGGATGAACTTTTCCTTTTTGGACAACACCATCTGCAATCCCTGAGCCAGAAAAATCACTGCCTGGTTACTTGGAAGATTCTGGGAGTTGTAGTCCAGAAATGTAAGATTCATAGCAACCACACGCTTAACAAAAATGGAAATAATAAGAATCTTCTCGTCATTTACATGCTTCCTCCTCTTCCTCTCTTGTTTATACAAACACTTCCTTTTCTCCGGGCAGCACCTAGCTAACCTCCTAGAAGCCTGTAGAAGATAAAATGGACGTTGCTGTTTCTAAAAACCCAGTAGAATCATAGACTGATAAAGTCACAGTAGAGTTGGAAGGGACCCTAAGAGCTATCAAGTTGATACTGTCAATGCAGGAATAGAGATGAGCAGTGACAACTATAAAATAAACTGAGTTAGCCAAATGATTTTGTGTTTTGCATAACAGAAAAGTTAACTCAGTTTAATTTTTTTTTTAATTATACATTAACTGGTAGAAACAAGTTGGAGCTAAAACTGATTTATTTTACCCCAACTTGAGAAGCAGCATGGATGGCTGCACAGTTCCTCCTCCTGCAGTCTTCTCTGACAACTCACTTTACCTCATGCTTCTGCTGAAAGCAGCAGAGTGTGAGAAACAAAGGTTGCAGGCAGATTTACTCTCCTCCCGCTCCTCAGCAGTTTGCGAGGAGAGGGCAAAGAAATCAGATGCGCTCCAGCTCTGGCCTTGGCAAGGGTGGGAAGCGTTTGAATCAGACAACTCAGAATTTATCAGTAGGCCAGAGAACTGCCTAATAGGGGTATCCGGATGGTAGAGTAAGCTGTCACTGCCCTTTCACCGGGGCCTGTTGCTCCAAGAGACCGTTTCCTTCTTTCCACCTCAGTTCTTTCCTCTCCTGCAAGCTTTTAGTTTCTCTCTTAAGGGTGGGCCATGCCCCCCTTCTTCTCCCAACAAGGTCCTCCCATCCTGGCACCAGGTTGGCTATCTAGTTTATGACAGGTTTCCCTATCAAAGGTATTTTCTAAATAAATCTTAAATTCTGCTTTACTTTAAACTTGGCCTCTGCCTGATTTACTGCATTGGGGAATAGGCAGAATAAGGCGGGCTTAAATGCCTACCGGAAACATGCTGCTGCCTCAATCTGCTAAACAAAGGGCTCTCCTTGACACAGCAGCCCCTCATATAATTTTGAATCTGAAAACAGTAATCCTGAGTCAGTTCAATGCTTTGTTCAGGGATACAAACCATGCTGGGAAAATTAGATAATGGACCTGAGTTTTCTACTTTTTAAAAAATGTAATCACTTGAGCCTCGTTGCGGGTGTGGTGCTTAAGTTTAAGCTTAAGTGGCAATTTAGCATCAACCCTGAAATTCAAACTTAAATTGGATTAAATTTGGGGGCTCATTAGCAGTTAATGAAATTGTTAATTCTTTTCAATTAACTTTTCCATTTCTGAGCAGGAAACACAGTGAAGTGCAATATCAGTTTGTTTGTTTTTTAAACTAGAGCTCCCATAACCCACCCCCCAGCCAGCACTAACTACTCTGGCTTCATTGTTCTTTATATATTGCATGCAAGCCACTCTGCAAATGTATTTTGGCTGTCTGCAAACCACCTTGTGACTTACAAAGCATTCCCACACCTGTGACGTTTATTCCTTTAGTGTGCCACCCTGTCAAATTGTGTATGGCTTCACCCATTGGCTGATCACAAAGATTGCTTCTCAGACTTGGCCAGAGCAATGACTTTGTATGCTGCCTCATTTGTCCAGTTCTATAAGGGTGAGAGACTTAAAAGAAAAGAAAAAGCTCAGAATCCAGTCCAGCTAAAAGGGCACCTGGTGGTATATTCTAAAATCTAGGCAAAATCTGGCTTACTGTGCAATATGTTACATACAGCACTGATGGTACCTGTCTGTCATGGGTTTGGAGGGAAAGTTCCATCCTATGGGGAGTGGAAGGCGGGACATCAGGGGGAGGAGCTGTACTGTATATATATTTGGAGCTTGTGTGGAGAAGTTTAGAAGAAGCTGGAGTGGGAGTCTGTGTGTCAGACTGAGTACAACTGTGTGTCAGTTGGTACATACCTGATAGGTTCAGGTTTCTTTATAGGTAGCCAGAACTGATAGGTTCAGGGTCTGTGCTTTACTTTAAAGGGTTCTGTGTGAACCAAACTGTTATATGTGTGTGATTGGGGTTATGCCACGTTACAGTATCTTATTTACTTGATCTTTTTATTTACCCTGTTTGTCATTTAAATAAACCTTGTTCTTTTATTTGTTAAAATCCATTCCTGGTCTGTGTGACTCCTTATAGGGAATGGTTGGTGGCAGCATAATTAGAGTGTGGTATACTCCAGTAGGTCTGGGGTTGTCACATATGGCAACCCTATTTATTAGTGGGTGCGAACACATGCGCGGGGGTGTGTGTCTTTGGAATGGCTTCACTCGTGTGGAGGGTTCACAGTGTTCGTTGGGGGTGGTGCTGGAGTCATGAGTGGCCTTCAGCTCGGCGCTCCTGGTCCTCGTGCATTCAACAGGTGAAGCCAGGCTCTGCCTGTCGAATGGCTGCACGAGCAGCTGGGGAAAACGGCTCACCCACTTCAGCGCCAGAGATGGAGCCAGTCTGGGTATAGAGGAGGGGGGGTAGCCACTAGTAGTGGTGAGTGGTTTTACCCTGCCATGGAGAAGCAAATGCGGGTAAGGGGGCTTGGCATGCTGGATAAAGGAGTTGCTTGCGAGGAAGAGGAGTGAGCTGTCTATGGCTTAGCCTCTGGACCTCTATGTGTGGCTCATGGTGTCAGGAGCAATCTGCCTGCTAAGCAGCACACTGGTGGCATTAGTCAAAACCTAAATGATATGGGGGGGCTGTTGTTTTTAAAAGCTTGGCCTGGTGCTGGAAAAAAACACCAGGTAACCTTTTCTGAGAGGGAGCAGGGGGGAGCCATTCTCACCGAAAGACTCTTTTCACCTCCTACCTACCCATCTCTCCTCTTCTGACAGGAGGGCACTTGGAGAAAGGAGGTGGCTTCGATGGTGGCTGCCGCATCTTGGTTGGTTAATGCCAGCATTGACAGCTCAGATTACATTTATGTTATGAGTCTTGTAAATAGTATCACTCGTAATATGGGAAGTTGTTGCATTTAGATATACGGTAGCATATTTATTTCACAAAGAGTTTCTGCAGGGATACAAAACATCTTGTAAATATAGACAGGTGCCATGAAGTATTTGACCATGCAGTGCTGTCCTAGAGACCGTCTGTTTCTAGTATAAAAAGATGGTGGATCAGGTTGTGGCTTCTCAGTTCCTTGGATTCCTGGATGAGATGAATTATCGAGATCCATTTCAGTCTGGCTTCAAACCTGATTATGTGACAGGGACTGCTTTGGTCTTCTTGGGGAATGACCTGCTCTGGGAAGTGGTCAGGGGAGCGGATCCCTGTTGGTTCTTCTGGACATCTTTGCAGGTTTCAATACCATTAACCAGGACAACGTTCTGGACTTGTCTCTCTGGGATGGGATTTAGAGGCACTGTTTTACAGTGGCTCTAGTCCTTCTTGGAGGGGACAGTCCAGGCCCATTATGAGCCTGCCTAGGTGCTAAGATCACCAAGGAAGGCTTTACTCTCAGTCCCATGACCCTCACAAGTGAAGGTCATGGTGAGGACACAGGAGAGGGGCTTCTCTGTCACTGCCCCCCGACTGGAAGCCTCTCCCAAAGGAGGCCAAGCTGGCTCCATATTTGCTGTCTTTCTGCAAGCAGACAAAAGACCTTGTTTTTCAGGCAGACTTTCCATTAATAATCGGTCTGAGAGGAGCTATTAAATGGGTTGTAGTGCCTTATTGCTTTTAAATGTGTTTTTAGTATTTATTATCTTTAATTTAATACTTGTTTAACTCTTTTTAAAATTTTGTGTACCTACTGTTTTTAGCTTTTAAATATTGTAATTTTTGTGGCTATATCCACTGATGGAAAAGGCTTCAGGAGTTAACCTCGAGGCAAAAATTCGGAGCTGGAGTCCCGGAGGCAGTTCGTGTCGTTTTGCCAACTCCTGCGACGTTGCTGGAACCAGTTGTATTGGCTCTTGCCTTTCCATTGGACCATTTCAGCAACTTGGAGAGGGGGGATCTGATGCTTGGGTAACAGCCTATCCTCCATATTACTTTACCCAGGCTTCATGCTCTGGAGAGGACACTCCTTGATTCAGAGCATGTTACCATAGTCTCTCTAGACTGAAGGATGCCTATAATGATTTATTATTAAGCCCTCCAGATGAAACTGGATTGATAAGGGATACCAATGCTGGAGTTGATGATGACACCATCTGGGCAAAGAGCAAAGTTGACCAGCGTATTTCTTAATCACACTATTCTAGAAAATGCCTATGCCTTCTGCTGCTTTTTAAACCCCAAGTCATAACTAAAAACAAACAAGGAACACAGTCCCCTCAAAGGTAAGCATTGATGAAAGCCACTGATTTCAATGGGAGAGGGCTGGGAATGCGCTGGTTTACTATCCCTCCAGAGCAAGAAAAACTGAAAAGTTATCCCAGATTGTGCAGTGTGAGAGTTACCTTGGACAAACACGGTGTTTGGACTGCTGCTGCAAAAAGGGGCAAAGGGCCTTTTCCTTTTAAAAATTCCTGATGAAACAAGAAAAATTTCAACTTCCCAAAACTGGACCCACATGTCACAATCTGGCTGGGCACTCCATTCACATAATTGGCCACAAGCTTTAGGAGAGAAAAGGGATGTGGTGGCGCTGCAGGTTAAACCGCAGAAGCCTCTGTGCTGCAAGGTCAGAAGACCAGCTGTCATAAGATCGAATCCACGTGATGGAGTGAGTTCCCGGCACTTGTCCCAGCTCCTTGCCAACCTAGCAGTTCGAAAGCATGTAAAAAATGCAAGTAAATAGGTACCATCTCAGTGGGAAGGTAACGGCGTTCTGTGTCTAGTCGTGCTGGCCACGTGACCACGGAAACGGACTACGGACAAACGCTGGCTCTGTGGCTTGCAGATGGGCATGATCACTGTGCCCTAGAGTCGGACACGACTGGACTAAATGTCAAGGGGAACCTTTACATTTGGGAGAGAACAAAATCCAATTTACCTGCCCATCCACCCCCACACACAGGAGACAGGCTGAATAGCTCATTGCAAAATAGAGCAGGGAAGGGAGTCCGACAGCTTTCCAGACCCTGTTTCATTTCTTTTCCCTCTTCACCCTCCAGCGCCCGCGTCCTCCCTGCATGCCACTCCCCCCCTCCTTTTTTCTACCAGAGCAAGGAGGGGGAAGAAAAGTTGGAACAATCTGCTAAAGGGGCACAATGTTCTTTGCACAGTTAGCCCACTAATTACTATTAAGCTCTAGTTCCCTTTTGTGTTCCAATGGGGAGCCTTCAATGAGAGCCTGCCTCTTGGGGCCTTTCATGAGGTCGGCCTAACCCTTCAATAGCAGACTTCTCCCCCAATTCTTTTCCCATATTACTTGTTCACCCCCCCTTCTTCCCCCACCCTCCTTCCCTGCCTACCACCATCCCCCCCCCCATTTTCTTCAGATGCTTCATTGCCCCCCCTTCTTTCTTTACTTTTCTGGTAGCATTTTTTTCTTGGTCCATGTTGTGCAAGGCCCTAAATGAATCTTGACTGCCCCCACAGCCGACTGGAGAAGCACAAAAGCCGCCCATTCCCCCAGCTACAGCTCCATTGTGCCCCCTAACAATGCACTAATTGGCGGTGACAATCCTGCTGATGGGGAGGAAAGGCTGGGCTGGGGTGGGGGGCTTGGATCTTTTCTTAATCAGCAAGCCCACTAAAGAAGAAGAAAAAAATGTTAGAGAGAGCTAGAGTGAGTGCAAGGGAGGGCAAGGTTGGGACTGGAGGCAGAGCCACAGAGAAAGGAACACTCCGCAAGCCCTGGAGTCATGGCCGGAGGTGCGTGTGTGAACCTCAGGCAGTTTCCAGAATATTCATAACAAAAATAAAATGTAGGGTAGCATTACATATTGCAGTATGGCGGGCGGGGGGGGGGGGAGGAAGACACACAGAGCTGCCCTCAAGGTCTCCACAGATGAGGAGTGCATGTGAGGATGTGCGTGGGGAAAGGATTCATATACATATAAGGGGTCATCTTTGCCCTAGCACCCCATTGCTTTAACAGCACTGAATGCAAAAGCCTTCCAAACCCACTCTTTTCCACACAGGAGCGTCAATCTCTTGAGAGACTTAAGCAGCCAGGACTGGAGGAAAACTCTGGCATAGGCAGGTGTTGAGAGCCACCATACTCTTTGGCTGCTTCTCGCATGAATCTCCGCCACAGGTTTATTCATTTGCCAGACTACGTGAGGGAAACCATAACATGCGCAGCCATGTATCTGAATCTCATACTCTAATACTTGCAAGAGTGCATAGAAGCAGTCCTCAAGCAATTCATGGGGATTCTCAGCTTTGAAGACAGTGGAGGCCTGTGCAATCAGCACCCACAACGGTCCCCAACCCTCATGCATGTACTGTTGTGGCAGATAGTTTGCAAACCACAATGCAAAGCAAAAGGTACACATGGAAAGCTTGAGTGTGTGCTTAGTTCTGCATTAGCAGCAGTGTGCAAACCTGCGTAACTTTGCCTGAAATGTGTGCAAACATTTGGTCTATTGGCTGAACTTCATTTTTGCAGGTATCATGTAAAATAATTTCCTGGCTGCTAATTAAAAGTTAACAGGTAAGTGGCTCTTAATATTATGCAATTTGCTGGGCACGTGATGTATAATGTTCATTTTATTACTTCTTTCCCATTTTCTCCTACACAGAGTGAAATTCAGGATAAGGTTTACCGTATCACCTTTTTTTCCTTCAATATTTAGGGTACCTTTTTAATAACTGCTCTGTTAATTTATCAGTGTGTTGCTTGACCTAGCATTGCATGTGTGTGAAGTGCTGCTGCTGAAGCAACTTCTTGTTGCCTCTCAATAAAGCCAAAATAGTTCCCCAAAACTATTTTCAGATGGACATAACTTCCAGGGAGGTAGATTGTTGTTTTGACTTACACAGTGCCCCATAGTGCTGGCTCACTCTCTGAGCAGTTTCCAACATAATTATGCAAGGAACATTTTGTCCCCCCCCCAAAAAAAAACTCGAAAGGATGGAAGGCTGAGTCAGCGTTGAGCTGGCTACCTGAACTAACGGGAATCAAACTTGAGCAGAGGCTTGACTGCAGTACTGCAGTTTAGCCATTGTGCCACAGAGCTCAGAGAGATATGTTCCAGTTGGCTTGGGGCAAATAAATTTGTTTTACTCCTATAGATCAATGCAGTCTCAGATCTTTTGGGGATGAAGTGTTTGTTTTGAATTCTGACCCATTTTCCAGACCATCAATTACTCCACTAGGCTGCAGGTTCCAATATGATGAAAACTGAAAGAAAGACACTTTCCTGTTCCCTGCCCTCCTCCATCGTGAGCTGTAACATTTACAGCACGGGCCCTCCTGTCTGCCCTCAGTATGATGGGAGATTACTGTGCTTCCAAATCAAGAGCAGCCCCAAAGACTCTTGTTCCCAATTTCAGGCAGCCGGAGTAAGGTTTCTGCTTATGCTTCCTGATTGCTTGACATTTATATCATAACAAAATGGTCACGGTTGATCTCACAAAAAACAACAGATAGCTTAATAGGTAGATTCTTGAGGAAGACCATTCTTTTCCTTCAATCTCTTCATTTCAATTTTTATATATATAAAACAGGTGAAGGAGATAATTTAGGGGAGCAGACTCCCCTCCAGCTGCTAAAGCATGAAAATATCTTTGATATAAGAATCTTTTTGAATAATTGATCATACTTTCCCTTAGCCATGGAAATTCCTGCATAAGCTCAGCTAGCTGCTCTGCTATTATTACTAGAAATGTGTTATTATTTACACAAGCAGATTTACAGATTCCTGCTCTTAATTTTCTGACAATCTGTGAAATTTCTGAAGACCATTATCATGGCACTTCCTGCACTAATGATTTTTGCTATTCTGAAGCTGTCTTATAAAAATGAACCAGTTTTACAACTTTTAATCTGCCACAAATCTTTTCCTCCTGGCAAATTCTAGGCATTGTCGTTTAGTGAAATGTTAAGAATTCTGTTCTAAGGTTCTCACCCCTCCTGCCATCAGAAAAAACAACAACAACCCACCAGCCCATCCTTGGAGAAAAATAACTATTAAACTAGTTCAAATCTGTAGAGTAAATATGCTGAGAGTAACATACCTTTGGCTTGTTTGTACATGAAGGTATTTGTTCTGATAACTCCTGCTTTCTCAGCCACAACAAAATCTCCAGGGACTGGACAAACTCATCCTAGAATATGTCTCCAGTTCAATGCACAACACAGATGATATTTTGGAAGTGCTGTTAAATCTTCTGCAGCTGCACAGAATCCAGGGCTGCTCAAAATCCCATCATATTGGCTTCTTGTTTAATAGAAGCTGTTCTGAACTGGCCCTGCTACAGCATTGTGGACAGCCTAAAACATTATAGCCAGCATTTCTTCCTTGTCCCATCTAAGAGCAGGTGCATTGAATCAGCTGCTGAATAGTCAGTTAACACTTACCTAAATCCTGTTGAGTCAATAGGGCAATTCAGGCTGGAATAGCCATAAGATACTGGCCAATATTTTAAAGGAGCAGAATCATGCATTAGGCGTTCTGTTCTGAAGCCAACACCAAGTTCTTGGGGCTGGACAAGGAGTAATTCAAATTCAGCATCCTGCTTAGCCATAATGCAGTTCCATAATGCAGACAGGGGAACTTCTGTGTAAATTTCTGAGGATTCAGCTGTGAGGTGATGTTGCACCTTACAGCTGAATCCTCATAAATTTAAACAGAAGTTATCCTGTCTGCATTATGACTTATCCCAAGTACATTTGTGTAGACTTTGGATCTCATTTCTAACCTATTTAAAAAAGCCATGTCTATAAGGGTAAAAGAAAATTGTTATAAGGTAGCATGGAGATAGTACTTTGCCCATTAAGACTGAATATAATACTGTAAATAAAAATGTACAATTTCAGTGCTGGAGATGTAAAAAGGGGAAAGGGACCTATATACATATGTGGTGGACTTGTGAAATAAGAAAGAATGGCCACTGTTTTTTAAAGAAATTAGAGAAATTATTGAATATAATATTCAAATATCACTAATTATTGCCCTCCTAAATATAATTAAGAATGACTATCTTGAAAAATTACAGAAAGAGCTAATTGTTATAATGGTCACAGTAGCAAGATTAATGCTTGCAAAGAACTGGAAAAGTGACAAATTGATCTTGAAGACTGGTACAAAGAAATGTGGATTTTAATTTCAAAATTTCAAATTTCAAATAAATTTTATTATCATTGTAAGTTTATACATAGTATAAACATACAATGCAATTTTAGCAATCAATTATAAGTTAACATGGGAAATGAAAATAAGAAGGGGAATGACAATGTTTAATGATTTTAGAGATGCATGGAATTTATATTTGGAATACTGTAGAAGTTTTTGAAAGGGAAAGGTCAAAAGCCTGCAGAAGTATCAGTGCATTTTTGGAGTGGAATGGTGAAAAGTTTTAAAAGGATACCTTTGGTTATTTAGTCCCAAGGATGAAAGTGGCACAGGTGGGGAAAGCTAACTTGTGTTGTGTAAGATCATGTACTTTATGTTAGCTTTGTTACTGTTATTTTCTTTAATTTTAAATAATAATTTTAAAAAGCCACGAGAATAAAGAAGGCAAAGTTTCTCAGGCAAGATTTAAATGGCAAGATGATGGATCAGTCTATATAACCATTATCCTAAGGTACTAACTAGCCTTTCCTCAACGTAGTCAAAGAGTACATCTTAAAATGTGTTGAACTGCCTCCAATGTATTGCTGTATTTGTCTTAGGATATGTGTCTAAAGAATGCAGTAATCCAGTTGAGTCTTGCACCATGTTAACTGTACTATTCCAGCTTGGGTTGGCTAGTGCTGTTAACGTGATGTGTTGGATACAGCACTTCTTTTTATGTATTTTGGGAATGCCTCTTTCTAACTTCTGCCCCCTCTTGCTCATCTTTGGAAGAGAGCATTCTATTGATACATTAAAGTGGAGCCAGGAATGGAAGGGGTGGGAGGAAATGAAGGCTTTTGTGCCATATTCAAGACCTCTTTGTTGGCTGAAATGCAGTAGTAAGTCACAACTAGAGTAGGCCCACTGGATCAGTGGAATTTAGATTGAAACTGATTCACCAAGCCCCCAATGATTCAACAGGCCAACTCTAGTCGTGACTTGCTACTGGATTCTAGCTATTATGTCACAACCTTTCATAGACTGCAGCTCACATTGGCATCTGTACATGCAGCTAATTTGGTTATAGATGTGCACTGGACGGGGATTCAGGTGTCTAAAGTCAATTTGCTTCATGCAAAGCCATCACTGCCATAACTTGACATGTAACTAGAGGATCTGGGGTCCATTTCTAATTATTGTGAAGAACTGGACCTGAATCATGGCCTTTACTGATGTGAATCAAGTAATGTTGGTCTTGACTGACTGAGGTGCCCCTGTGACCAGGACTGAGCCTGGAATATCATATGTGTTCCAGCCTTAGCCTATTGTAACTATAGAAACCATCTGTGATTTTACTAAATGCAGTTCCTGCACTCTGTGCAGTGGGAAGCTACGAGCTGTCAATGTTTCCAGTCCTACAGACCTCTATATTTTGTGTTCAACTCAATGTAGTTAGAGTTCCTTAGCAGCCGTTCTCCAGAAACAGGGGTTGGGATAAGGATGGAGATGCAGGAGCAAATAATGTGTCTCCGACTCCTTCTACTTGAGATAGAAGTTGGGCACCAAAACGGGGCCTGTGTTCACAGAGCACTAAGTCTGTCCCCAAAGAATTTACATCAAAACCGACAGAAATGTTGTAACTGATTTCTTAACACATTACACTGGTGAAAAACGTCTGTTAACATTATTAAGGAAAGAAATATCTCTGAAAACACATACATGTACACACGAAGAGATGCCTCTGCCCAATAATTTGTAAAAGGAACACAAAGGCACAGTGATGTATAAAAACGTGCACAAAATATCATTACCATGCCAGAGAGGCAGTAATGGAAATCACTTCAGTCCAGTCTAGGATCGCCAGATTCTTAAGGAAGTGCCACACCTCTCTGGCTTTCCAGGTAGGGAGATAAGTTGTCAAGTAAGCCGTGATGGGGAAAGAGATATTGACTTTCGTGTCAGAAAATGCTTGACATCCTGGAGGCTGAGCCCCTGCCCACGCCACGTGATTCACTTTGAGCCAATGAAATACTGAAACAATTCAATTAAATACCACTCCTTGAGAACTTATTCCGGGGTTGGGAAACACTGCTAACGTTACATGCTCCTGCATGAAATGCCTAATTTGGCGGTGAGATTCTGTGATACCACGTGAAACACCTGTTTCAGTACGATGGTTCACACACATTTGATTTGTTTTAGTCAAAACACATTGGGGGATTTCTTTTAACATCACTTTTTGGAAAGCAAGCAGTTCATGCAATTTATCTCCAGTACAGAGATGCTCATCTTGTGTCAGACACACCACTTTGCCTCTCAGCCAACTCCATGATGTAGGGCTGCCGACCTTAACCTTTGTAAGTCACTGGTTGTGATCAGTTTCCAGGAACTGCTTTCTGCGAAGCGGACTATTTATCTGAACAACAGCAGCAACAGGAGAGGTAGCATGTCTATTTGAAGAGGAGACATGAAGCTGGACATTTCATCTGGAAGTCATTTTGATTCATTCTAGAGCCATAATTCTCTTCCCAACAACAGTCTCAAAAGCAAGACTCAGAGGCAGCAGTGCTTTGGGCTGCACTGGAAAACAATGACAGGGTGTCTCCAAACACTGAAGTCCACTTCTCATAACTAACATGACTGATAAACTTCTCTTCCACAATTGTGTTTAATCTTAACTTTTTAGTGGCCACCTTAAGCTATTATGGCATTTTGTAGTCGTATAATGGATTCTGTTGATAATCATACATTTTATGAGGACACTTTAACTGGTGTCAACTAATTCTGCTCTGGGTTTTAACTCCAAATCAAATTATTGTGATTGAGTAATGGAAGAAGGAAGGGGAATTGTTGCAACATAAAAGGTTGTCTGAGTAAAGCAAATAAGCAGTTAAGAACGCATGGATATCACTCATGACTCATTCTGCTCTAGTTAAACATTAACACACTTCTTTCTTATCAAGTCCCATTTCCTCACTGAAATGTAATTCCCTCAGTGCTAGCTTTAGTACGGAGGGTGAAAGACAGTGGTAGACTGAAAATTCTATGTTGAAAAAAAAAGTGTTTTCCATTATAATACAGTTGCAACGACTTTTGCCAGGTAAGATTATCATACAGTAAAACATTTAAGCACTGCATTTGCAACATTCCTGGAACGTATGTTGAAAAGTGCTAACATTAAAAAATAGCACTGCAACTTTTTAAAAAGAACTATGCAAAATATAAATTTAGCGGGTGCCTTTGAGAAGCTGGATTTTTAATAATGTTGTTGATTCCAGTAGTAGGAGAAAGGTAGGATATTTATTTTATTTATTTAGGATATAGGGAAAGGAAAGCTCTGTTCTTACCCTTGCAAATATTAAACAATGAAGTGGCAACACTTTAATCCTACTTTCCTAAAAAGGTTAGGTCAGGTTAGATTCTGTACCTTTAACTTCCTGTAACCCTAAACCATCTGCCCACATCTGAGTAGAGGAGTTTCCCAAGAAATAAAAAACAGCCAGTAGACGTCTTTAGGACGTGTCTAATATCTCACGCTCCAGGTATCTTTTTCTCCATTGCTGTTTTATGGAAAGCTAAATGGCAAGTTTTCGTATTTTCCTTTTCTTAAGCTATGTACATAGATGGAATGCATAATTTTAGTTGGCCACATTCTTTGTATGAGAACGTTTCTGCTTTAATCTTACCCACTGACAGTTTGCCAGGCAATCCAGAGCTGAAACAAATTTGCACGAAGGGTTTAGCCACAATTATGAGTTGGCATATTGCTAGGAAAGGCAATAGATAGCCACAATGTGTAGCCTTGCCTGGCCTGGCAAGTGAAGGTTTTGTTGAAGTTTTCTGGATCAGAGGCTAGCTGATTTCATGCTCCTGTTTTGCTCCCATAATTTGACTTCAAAGACTCTATAAGCTGCAGATCCACCAACTGCAAGGAAAAACCTTTGGCAGAGAGAGAGATGATGATCATGATGATGATGATGTTGCAGTCAGAATGGCAAAAGCTTCCAAAAGTTGGTGGAACTGTGCCTGTGTAGGAAGAGGTGCATATTTTTCCTATCAGTGCAAAATCCTGCAGTTGGCAAATCCTTTAAGCCTTCGAAAAACCTCAGCTGCTGCAAACAATGGGTTCATTTAATGCCAATTGTAATGGGATTTTTATTAGGAACCAGAACAAAACCAGGACTTCCTTTCACAGTAGGATCAATCAACACTCATCAGGTGGTAGGAATTTTAGACTGTACCAAGTACCAACTAAGATCGCATTGGGAAGAATTCCAGAAACAACTATTTCAAGGCCCACTGGCCCCTCTATCCTTCCATTCATCCCATCTTTTCTTAGTAATCCTTAAAATGAAGCACGAATGTTAAGAAGCCCATAAAAATCTGTCTTTTCCTCAGTTTGAAATGGTAGATCATCTAGACACTAAAAAAAGAGTTCACCATCAAAAATGTTAAAGCACCAAATTTACTTTAATGGTGTTTAGTGTAAAATATAAGAAATATCATGCCTTCAGACTCACACTGTAATTTACATGATACAGAAAGAAACATAAATGGTCAGGAAAGGGAAAGCAAGCACCCACTTTTCCCTTTCCTGCACCTATGACTTCCTGGGAGGCAGGGCAGGCAGTTTGCTGGCGGCCCCTCATTCCTCTCTCTGATGGCAGGGATGCTCCCTTTTAGCTCTGCAGTCCCAGGGTAATCATCGGGAGGACAAGCAAGCTCTAAAGTCTGGTCCTTTTTCAATTGATGGGTGGCATTCCACATTTCTATTGCATGTTAAATTTCAGAATTTTCAACTATGTCTCATTCATTAATTCTAATTGGGAGCCAGTCAAAGAGGAAGAAATAAACATGGATCCCGCCGCTGATGATAACTAGCTGAGAGAGGAACCCGAGATGTTTTGAACAATGTGATGAAGTTTACGTGACACCTCGCCACTATGGCAAACATAAATGAAATAAATTATGAAGAATTTGCTACCTTTAAGTAACACCCGGATAAGGCTCATGAGTTATCTAGTCAGCTTCATATCTGAGTGTTGATTTGCCCCTGTGTGTTTTTGGTCAGATTCCAAAATCTATGGAATCATATTTTGGAATCAGACTAACAACACACAGGTACGAATCTACACTGAACCTTGTTCAGGCATTACAGTACTTGCATGCTTAGAAATGCCACATTGAGAAGACAGGATCTAGTGCCCCTTCTCACCATAAATATTTTCTATATTATGTAGAAAGTGGTATGTCTGCAGAGAAGAGGTTCCTGCTCACAGGCAGGCTCTCTTCATGAAAAACCCTAATTTTTTACCTGCATGTACAGCCTATGTCCAAGCAGACGCCTCTCCTCTGCTGATGTGTCAGTTTTTACACATGGAACGCAATGGAAGAGAAGGGAGAGGCTAGGCAGTCCCTTCTTAGTAGTAGTAAACCCAACTGTGAAAATAATATCTGAACAGGGCTCATGTGCTCCCCTGTAAGTGTTGTGATCTTGTCCACAACGCTTATGAACAGCTTGAATGATTACACAGGGCTGTAATGTTTAGAAAATAATTTGAAGGCTTGAAGTTTTCTGGTCTCTATGGAAGAAGAATACTGTAGAATTAAAAGTGCAAAAGAGAAACAAGTTTATCCCCAAACCTATTGACTAATGTAGGGCCATCTCATCCAGCCTAATGGCCAGGTTGGCCTCGCATGGGCATATCAGAGTAAACAGCACATTATTTACTCAGCCTTGTACTTTTCAGATTAACTTCTCAGAATATATTTCAACCAAGCTAGAATCAAAGCCATGGGTTAAACAATCTGTATAGGTTCAATACTTTTAAAAGGATTTCAGAGACATGAAGGAATCAGCATTAGAGTTTGAGGGCGTGAAATGTAGTTAATATGGAAAATTGTCTATGTTATAATCCCTCACTCCCAAATTACAATACATCCTAGCATGAAAATCTATCTCCACTCTTCCATGCCAGTCACATGAAAATGTTGAGAGAGTAATCTAGGGGCACAAATGCCATTCGTTTCAGAACTGCTGCATATATACTGTACCTCCGTTCTTCAAAATGGGGGGGGGGATTCTATGTGGGGTAATATCCCAGTTCCCACTCTGTGAAATTTTCCTTCTCAGTCTGTGTATGCCTCACCTGCCACAGAACCCATGAACTCCCAGTATTAAGATAATCATTCTTCATTGAGACTAAAAAGGCCAAGAACATTACACTGTTAAAATCCGGTGCTTGGGTCCTCTATCATGCCATATTCTGGTATCCTCCATTGTTGCAGCGCATGGGAGCCATGCTGTTATCATTCAGCAACATAAAAGCAATGGGTGTTTCCTTTGCTTCTGCCTGCTTCCACCTCAACTATCCTCATTAAAACTTTTGGTCAGCATGAGTGCCTCATGCTCCCCCTTGTTGGTGTGATTCTACCTGAGTCAGTGAGCCAATGGTAGGCCATGAAAATGTTTCCTCTTATGCCACGAGTGGACCCAAACTGTTATTTTGCTCTCCCACCCCAACTCTATCTTCAAAATCTCTGCCCTGTATACTGAACTGTATTTCAGTGGCCTGTATTGTGCTGTGTTGTACGGTACTATGAAAATGTTCCTGTTTGTACTGCTCCTGTTGTTTTCTATAATGTGAAAAGCTGGTAGACGGTTCCCACCATGGCATTTTAGTGCCTGTTCTTTCTGGTGACTCAAACTGGTGTAGTTGGATCTTTTCTTCATGGAAAAATAACTTTATGGAAAAATAACTGGCATGAATCAAACAAGCTAATAGGATGTGAGGTAAATGAATTTGAAAGGTGGCATGAAAACAATTCAGCAAAGAAGGTTCCACTGCATCCAAGTCACTGTTTACTGGACGAATGAAGCCAGTTTGAAAAATTACACTGGAACTAAATTATTGTCCCTCAGAGAGCTTCTACCAGCAGGCTAAACTGTGTTCAGGAAAGGTAAACACAAGGCTTGAACCAATTACTTGGGTCACGATTCGTGGAAAATTAAGCTCTTTGAAATCCCATTGATTAAGAAAGGAAAACAGTTACTAAGATCTCTCAATTAAAATCATTGGGACTTCAAAATCCTTAACTAGGATCATAGCCTTTTTTACACAACACTCTCTTATGATAGTGTTTCAATCAATAGTATTCCAGAGGTGACATGTTTGTATTATGCTATTTATTGAATTACATTTTATACAGTAGGGACCAGTGGTTCTTAGCTACATGTCCTGGATAACTTAGGCTTCTATCTGATACTGAATATAGGTAAGATACTTATTTACCTAAGAGTAAGCCCTTTGAACTGAATGGGACTTACTTCTGAACAGACACATACAGCGTTGTACAGTAAGGGAATCAGATTCAGATAAACTGTCAATGTATCCTAACTTATTTGAGTGCCACTATTAATACAGAATGTATTACTAATATTAACAAACTTAGAACATTGATTGGGTAGCAAACAATTTAAACATACAGTTTAAAACAACAAAATGTGTAATAATAAATTAAAGATACTGGCTCAACATATGCATGACAAAGTAAAACAAGCAAAATTGAAACTGCTTCCCCAAATACATAAATACATTTATCATCAGATTCAGTTCAGCTCCTAAGAAGAATGCTTGATGATGAATCTTTTCTATGTACAAACATGGAATGAAAGCTTGGGTAAAGATATTAGGCAGGAGCTGACTTATGCAAAGCAAAAAAGGCACATGCTCACACTTCTACATAATATACGCGTGAGACAACTTCAAGTTTGAATTGCTTCATTTTAAATGAACACTTCTAATTTATCTTTAAATACAGTAACACCCCCCCCCCAAAATATTCAAGATGGCTCCTTCATATGCCCAGCTTTGCAAACAGGGCTAAATTATTTTGATAATTTGTTGATCCTCTGATTTTGATGGTTGTTAGTTCTATTCTTTGGATTGGATTGGCTAACAAATATAACTACTGACTAATTCCTAAATACACTCATCAAGATCAACAACCATAAAATACATTACCATCATCTAACAATATAATCACTACTTAATCTCCAATAGTCATCCCCACATCTTGCAGTAGCAAATCCCAGGAATGAATGGTGCATGGTGTAAAAACTCCTAGTATTAAGGTGATCCTGCTTTCCAGTGAGTTTAGTTGTCAACTTCTATTATTGCAAGAGATGTGAAGGGACAGCTATATACTCAACACTATGACAATGTTCCTTCCACTAAAAACAAACAGGTGAGATCACAAGGATTTTGTGATTTAGAGATTTACACCAATGCATCCTGGATCACACCACTACTCTTACCTTCAAAAAACAATAAATGTATAAGCTGGCTCTACAGTACAATTGCCATTCTTTTTTTTCTTTCTTTTTTTTAAGAAAAGGCCTTTGCTCTTGGCAAAGAAGGGGTAAACAAACAAAAATGAGGTGATTAATGGACTCTGGCAGGTGATTGAGATTACACCAGGCAGTGTTCATTATCTCTCAAGCAAGAGCATATTTTTTGCATTTTCTAGCTGGTAAGTCTTGCTGGGGCTAGTCCAGGAAATCAGCCAAAGAATGCATCCTTCACATCTCCCATCACAGGATACTAAAAAAAAAAAAAAATCTTTATATAATCATGGTGGCTGGAAATGAAACCATTCACATTTCTTGAAAAGAGTATTGAAAGAAGATCTATTTTGTTGGTCCTCCAAACAAAGCTACCACCTAATTACAGTAGGTTGATCCATTCAGCTTGCTAGTGTCTCCAAAATTTCAAACATTTCCCATTCTTCTTTACCCAAGTCTTCACCTGGAAGACCGAAATGGAGACGTTAATATTAAAACACTGGTGTCTTCCACACTGAACAACGATGCACGAAAAAAATTACAGTTCAGTGATAGGCATATACATTAAATGCAAAAAATCCTGGGTTCAATTGCTGTCATTTACTACACTGGCAAAAGACTCCGGACTGAGACTCTGGAGGGCCACAGCTCATTAGGGTAGCAACTATTCCATGACAAGGTCTGACTTGATATAAGAAAGCTTATCAGCTTGATTATACTCCTAAGAGAGTGTGCACTGAATAAGAATCAGATCTTGTTGACATGCAGTCCATTGTATCTTGAGTAGTGGCAAAGGATCTGTTTGTCAGGTGAAGGTATCAAATGGTACCAGAGAGACCTAAGGGAAGCTTGATGGCTTACAAGCTAAATGCTAAACTCATCAAATCAGTAAATCCCATTAAGATTCACCCACCACAAATGTTTCTTGCATTCACATCATATAGTTCAGCGGTGCTTAATTAATAATATACTGCCTATTCAAATCTAAATTATGCCAATCATTTCCAGAGATGCCTAGGCGTAGAGTCCTTAGGAGTGTTTAGCATTCCCTTCTTCTGGAGGTGCTCTGGGCCATGTAGCATGAGGAACAGCTACAAAGCACAATATAGAACTGAATTTCTGACCCCTGGCTTCACAGCCATGTACTCCAACCCACAGAGCTACCCAGCCAGCCATATCTGTGGTTTCAAGTCAGCCTAGTTTATTCCCAGGTAATTTCCCTGGGGTCAAAAGACCTCACGGCAAATTAGTAAAAAGACAGAGTAAAAATGCAATTAGTCTTCACTGTAAAAAAAGAGTGAAAAATCTACAGGAGAAAACCAGAAGACAACTTAGAAAGGCTTTAATAGAACTTACAGGTTCTGTGTGTATCATCAGATTTGAAAAAGCAAGTTACTGAAGAAGTAACTGTTACTTATTTTTCTCCAAGTGCACCATTTCAAGCCATATGTTTAAACTGACTCCCACCTTCAATTACACGGGAACATATCATGTTGGGGAAATGGCTACCCAAATCTTTCTCCCCCAAACTATTTTTCCACGTTAAGGGCAAGGTAGTTTTTGTTCTCAGACTGAAGAATACATAAACATTAAATACTGGAACAGAAGTGGTAACAGCACAGGAGACATTTACCACTTGATTCTCCTGAAGAGTGCTACTGGACAACAGTGTGGTCAGGATTCAGGACTGAAAGTTCATCCAGATTTTTTTCTTGTGGTACTGTTTACCCATAGCTAATGTTGAAAATCCTTTATTGCTCCACAGGCTGATTACAAGTAGAGGCTGCTACACATCCATGCTTTAGGAATTTGCTCTGGGAAAACTCTGTGGACAGACTGGGGTTTCTAAATGCAGAAAAACGTTCCTAAATAGGAGGCTTCTAGCTGTTATACAAGCAACAAAATAAATAATAACCATACCAATTAAATATGGTAGAAAGGATAAGAAAGATATAAGCTTTTCACAGGTTAACGAGAGATGTTAGTAACTGTTGCTCAATACTGCTCAGTCAGCATTTACTGATTAACTGCAAGCTACAAGTGTTCTCTCAGAAAAGGCTAATACAGTGGTGCCTCACACAACGATGTTAATTGGTTCCAAAAAAATCAACGTTGTGTGAAACATCGTTCTGTGAAACACCATTTCCCATAGGAATGCATTGAAAACCAGTTAATCCATTCCAATTGGAACGGATTGCCATCGCTGAGTGAAAATCCCCATAGGAAACATCGCTGTGTGAAACAATGTTTCCTTCATTGCAATGTATTGAAGCCGACTCAATATATTTCAATGGCTTTGCGAAGTCCTTGTTCGCTCCTGTAAAAGTGTCTTACAATGTTTGGAAGCTGTTTTAAATGATTGCAATGGTTAGTCCACCTCCTGAAACTTATGCAAACTGATTTTGGTGTTGTTCTGACACTTCGTTAATTTATGATGATTTTTTGTTTTTTCCATTGGAAACCATTAGACAGACCATCCAATGGTTTCCAATGGAGAAAATTCAAAAAATCTTCATAAATTAACGAAGTGTCAGAACAACACCAAAATCAGTTTGCATAGGTTTCAGGAGGTGGACTAACCATTGCAATCATTTAAAACAGCTTCCAAACATTGTAAGACACTTTTACAGGAGCGAAAAGGGAGATCGTTGTGTGAAAATCCCCCATAGGAAACATCGCTGTGTGAGGCAGGAAATTTAACAGAAAAAGGCGTCGTTGTGTGAATTCATCGTTGTGTGAGGCACTCGTTGTGCGAGGCACCACTGTAATTCTGTTTACCACAGGACAAAGTAAACAAAAAGAAGAAAACACCTTTGCAATATTTCTGTTTTTGTATAATAATATATGCAAATATATTCAGTGATTGTTACATCAGTTTCATTTGCCTTCAATTTGCTATTGCTACAGCAATGATTAACATTCATGGAACTGAGTCAGACTGAAACCTTCCCTCAGAAATGCTGTCTCCCACATTATTCTGAGGTGATTCTAACTTTGAATTCTTGTTGCAAGGATTTGTGTAGCAGACAGGATATGGCATCACAGCCATTAAATGGTAGAAAGACACAGAGAGGACTTTGGTGCCAAACAACACTGTCAAAACAAACTTGTTAGGAAATCCTTATTTCTCATACTTGATGACAGCTCTGGTTCTCCCCCCCCCCGCCGCTTCTTCTTCCTCTTTTAATTCAAAGAAGCAAAAAATGCTAAAGCCTAGCAACAAAATGATACCGCTGGAGTTGGAACACAGTTGATTAAAGTAGACGACACCATTGTCCGGGGGGGGGGGTCGTATTGTACATCACCTTTCAAGTAGCTGATCAGGATTATGCAACGTTGTGGTTATAATTTCCCACTGGTTTTCTCATGTGAGAAAACAGCAGATTCCTTTTCCTTAGAATCTGATGGGAGTAGAGAGAAGTAACGTCAGGTACACAGAATGGACATGGCAAACACTGGGCTGTATTGACTGGAAAAGAGGGAAACTTCTTCTGACCAGAAAGTAATTTTGTGGGCTTCTCCACTCTACAGTCACGTAGCATTTCCAAAGAGTCACGTGGTCTTCCAGTTTTCTTTACTATGCAAGGTCCTATACTGTATGTTGTATCATGCAAACCGGTCCCTAGGAGCTATATATAGTACAAGACACGTTGCTTCCCAAGGCTGATGGTAGCCCTTTGAATCCTAGGTAAGGAAGCTGACTTGATGGGCAATTGACTGGATGGACAATAGGCTAGTTTAGGGAGCTCAGGACAAGTCATTCAAGACACACACTTCTATATCCTTCCACAGAAGCAAACATTTAAGACAACTTGGGAGAAATAGTCCAAGGACTGCCACCACTGGCGCCTAGCATCTGCTACCTGAGATCATTGCTTTGCTCTGTTTAATGACAGTGGCAGTTCCGCCAAAGCCACAGTGAAATAAGCACCCCTGCAAAAGATACATCACTTGGGGCCCTGCACCTCTGCAAGTGAATAGCCCATACGCTGTACAGTAAGAACAGTCAGGTCAGCTTCTCAACCTCACCGGCAGCAAAGGAGCGCCTGTTTGTGGGACAGAGGTGGGATTACTAAACAACTCCTAATTGTGCAGGCAATGTGTACTAGTGAAATGCATAAAATGGGATACAGCAAAGAGGGCAGACCTGAATACTCCTCTTCCCCATTTGCCAGGTATAAAATTCAGCTAGCTTCAGCAATGCAAAAAACAACTTCTTATCAGAGAACCTGCAAAGATCAAAAGACAAAAGCAGTGATGGCAATAAACCAATCAGAGAATAAATGTAAAATATCCAAAGTGTTGCCAAATATGCAGGTTGTCTCTTCAGTCTACAGGGGATGTTTGCTTCACAAACATTTTCCTCATTGCAAGGAGATGTCAAACTTCCACGATACATGCTCACTTGGGGCAGATTTTTGAGATGTGTGGAGATAGTTGTTGTTTTTAAGCTGTTTTCTTAACATACAACAGAAGGTCATTCCTGTGACAGGAATTTGTGTGAATTTTCAAATGACTGATACCAGTTTGGAAGGGTTACTTTTTTCAATTGCAAGTCCTCAGCTCCTCAAGACAATGGTAGTCACAAGCTGTGCTGGCTGAGGAGAATTCTGGAAACTGTAACCCAACCAAGTAATTTTTTTCAAGCTCTGACTGCTGCTGTATAACTGTTTTTCACATGCACGTCAATGGGAGCTAAACCCTGTTAATTGAATAAACCCAACAAGGTGTGGTGTTCTCTCTTCTCATGCAGAGATTCAAACTAAGCCAGAACCGTCCTGAAGCAAATAAAGATTGTTCCAGAATCAGAGAGAGATATTTTTCCTGTTGGAAAGAAAGATGTCCCCACCAGTAATGCAGAAATTAAAAAGTACAGGCTTGCACTTTTTAAAAATTATGCAATGTTCCCTTTGCAGTACATGTGATGGCTGCTGCTATCTATTCTTAGTTTCAAAGGATAAGGATATGTCACATACTGTGGAAAAAATATTAGGGAACAAACAAAATTCTGCTCTCTGGCATGTAGAAAGAAAGCACCCAGGAATAAATTCCACAAAAAGCAGATCAAAATCTAAGTCAACAAGTTGCTATTTCCTGCTTCCATGATGAAAGAGAAGAAGGAAATAGCAACAGTGTGTAAATAAAAATAGCAAATTCCACCTCAGTTGTGGTTTTCAGGTGTCTCAGCCTGGCCCTGCCCCCCCCCCCACTGCCCCAAGCCAATGGCATATGTTATATTACCTTCTCCAACTAGATGTTTCAGATGTGACAATTTTCAAGTATCATACACCTCTACCTGAATCCATGTATGGAGTTCCTGAATCACTGAGTAAAACACACAATGTAATCCGTTACAAGGTTGTGAATGGTGACCATTTAAATATAACTTCACAATCTGATGGTCTGTCATGAAACAAGTTTCCTAGATTACACATTCATACATATATATTCATACAGTACGTGTATATGCAGACACAAGAGTGACTGATGGAAATACAACACGATCAAGAACACCCCTATCCTGCCATTCTTTTCTTGAAAGAAATAGAGAAATATTTCAGCATGTGCAATTTCAAATATCGTCTTTATCCTTTGTATGTGTTATATATTTGCCTTCCCCCATCTCTAGTCTGCAACATTTGAGTTTTAGATTTTAAAAAATTACCTTCATGTTTAACAGGCACATTGAGGTTTGTTTTAGTCAGGATCTTCCATTTTAAATATATTTGTTGTGTTAAACGCAATTACAATCTAACACATTGGCATCAGACCGCCATGCAGAGAGGGAAGGGTGGCAGCAGAGCAAACCTACATGGGTTAACAGACAGGTATACATGCAGATACTCATTATTTTTACATCACTACATAGTGGCTTCCTGTAAATGGGTAACCAAGTATTCATCAATTTACACGCTCTTGAGAAACAATAGAAATTATAAAGATATTGAATGAAAAAATCCCAGAGACTTGCTGCATTTGGATATAGCAATATTATAGGGACAATGTCACCATCCTTCCTCATCCCCTTCACCTCCATTAGTAGCTACTTCCTTTTTGGATTAACTACACCAGTGCTCTGGGACTGCAGCTCCCAGAAACCCTGGCCAGCACAACTAGTGATGAAGGCTTCTGGGAGTTGCAGTCCAAGAACTGGGGTTAGGGTTTGGTGTTTACCAGTTTGGGGAAGTACTGAGCTACACCATTTAGCATTATGCCCTAACTCTAAATGTGGTAAATGTTAACTATGGTCTATTGACCCAAACCAGCTTCAAAAACAAAGCTGGCTTGTTTCAGTATGCCATAGTTAAGACAAATGTGTGTTTGAGTTTGGTTGCTAAACTGTGATAGATCAAAAAAGAAAGTGAAAACTCTTAGCCTCCCCCTCCTCACCATGTGGGAATGGAGGGTGTGTGTGACTAAGGCTTGTGTAGGCTCATTCCCACAATTTAGCCTTATGGCCAAGTGTAACCTATGAATAATTTTTAAAAAATAGGTGCACAAAACTCCACAGGGAACGTCTATAATTTTCATTAAATCTACTGTATATTTGTGCTTAGGCAGTGCCCCTGACCCTCCAACTACTTAAAAACATGAAAGGCCCTCTTTCTTCTGTAACTTTTCTGTTTTAGTAGAGAGAGTCTAATAAAGGCGAAGACTGGAACTTTCCACTGATCTGATGGGGAAAGCCTGTATAAGAGCACAACATTGCTTTGGATCAGGACAAATAATTATAACAAATGTCTCTGCTCTTAGGTATCCAAAAGAGACTACTGAATGGGGCATGGGACTGGGCTGAAGATAGGGGCATCAAAATGAAACATATTTCTATGGTAAATGCCACTGAGGAACACATTGTCAGGGAAACATTCATGTCCAATCTGCAGTCATCAGAGCGCTGAGCTTCTTTTCCTAATCCAGAATGGGGAAATGCACAAGAAATCCCAGTTCCTGCAACATGTTCAGAATACGTCTCTCCTTCAGGCTGCACTGAAGCAGCATTTGTGCTCTGCAGCAACTCAGGCTGCTGTTCTGTGTATCCCTATATATTGTACCTGTTAGTGAGAAACTCAAGGAAAAGAGCAACAGAGATCCACAAACTTCAGCTTTGTGGAAAGCTCAACAGGAAGTAATTCACCCTTTTATCATTGTGGATGAAGATGACAGAAAGAGAAAGGGATGCCTCAACTTATCACCAAGAAAGCAAAAAGCAGTGTACGCTTTTGTTAACAGCAATAGAACTCAGTCTTGAGTCCTTCACCGTATTACATGTGAGAAATCACAGGAATGTGAATTATTGTCTCATTATGAAATTGAAATGTTGTGCAGATGCAAAGCTGCAAACATAGATCACAGAGCCATTTATCCAGAAGTTAGGAACAGTAATGTAAGATTTAACTAACATCTGCTCTATGATTGCTATATATTTATACACTTACTGTATCTAGATGTAGTTCTATAGAGAAGTCAATATTTTGTAAAGCAGGGAATTGTTTCTAAATGCTGTCCAAGCTGTGAAATGCCCTACAAACACCAGGTCATAGGCACCTTGTCCAAAGCAGTCAATGGGTTTTAAATAGCAGTGCCATGTTTGCTAGCTTTACCACTTCTTTCCACTCAAAACCCTAATAATAAACAATACACGCAATCAGACATTTCTCACAATAACTGCAAAGAGAATAGGAAATGTTTCAAGTAAACTACATTTGGCTTAACACCGGCTGGTTCACACAGACTTCTTAGTACCTTTGGCCCCAGGTAATCAAGCCCTGAAAGATGAATACCAGCCCATCTCTGGCAGTGCAGACAGTCCCATGCTGACTTGCAAACATTCACTCCCTATTCAGGGAAGAAACCTCAGCAGGTTTGCTCACTTGCTCCTCCAATTCATGTGTTTTGATAAGACAGTTCAAACATGTTGCAAGCCTCTTCCAGACTCTCATCCATGTTGAGCCTTCTCCAGAAAGACTTCTGCTTCATCTGAAGCTCCCTCCGCACACACCTGGGGCAGGGCACAGCCTTCACCTTGCATTCCGAATGGAAGACAGCACCACAACTCTCACACCTAGAAATACAAAAGCAGATATGTATTGATCTTTTTAAAATTCTTAGCTTCTTGCCTCTCCATCAGGCAACTTAGGTGTTAACTCGAATACATTCCCAGAGTTGGGTTTCCCTATGGCAGCTTTGTCTTGACTCTGGAAAACCAGCCACAGAAAGAGAGGTTTATGCAGAGATAGATGAGCAGGCCCTGTTAAATTCTCATGAGAAGGGGCTGTCAGAAAAAAAGAGAGAGAAAAAAACCAAGCTCTTGTAGTTTATGTCTCCTATAGTAATTCTATCAAAGAACTAGGATCCCACCATGACAGAAACAAAAAGCTCAGATGGACTCTGCTTTGCAGAGGTTCCGTTATTTAGGGCGTTGTTGGGAGGAAACACAAATTAACAAATTAAATGTGATAATTCCATTAGTAATTACAGGCAGGAAGAATTAGGTGAAACACTGAGTGTCCCAAATTATCAACTAGCAATGATTGAAAGATTACAACATGCTGGGGGGGGGGCACAATAATAGAGCACTTTAAAGACAAATGGTTTATTTCAGTGCCAGGTTTCATCAGCCAAAATCCACTTCCCCAGAATCTGAAAAACTGGCATTCTGATCCACAAAAGCTTAGACTTAAATAAAACTGTCAATCTTTAAAGTGCTATTTTGTCTGTTCTTTTTCTTTCCCCCACATGTCAAGACAGAACATAGCTACTTCTTTGGGACTTGCTACAAATGATCACATGTGGATAATCCATGGCAGATGATATGTCACACTTGCAGAAAGAGACAGAAACTGAATGAGACCAAATTCTTAGTCATTGTTACGGAAACCATGCATTCCCACCTAGTCAACGTCTGTGTGTCACTGGTAGATGCCTGTATTGCTGGCTGAGAAGCACTGGGTCCATCTCATAGAGTTCAGCAGGACAGCATTCAAGCTGCAGTCTGGCATGTGATTATTGAAGTGGATGGGATTTAAACAGTCTAACAGTATGCAGGATTGCAGCTGTTACCACTTGCTTAATCTGAAAATCTCTCACAGATTTTACACGCTTAGCTTAAACACGTTATCCATTCTTTACTAGTTTGGGACACATGTGGGCAACTCCAGAGAGAGCTGAGATGACAGCCAAAGAAAACAGTGGTGCTTAAAATTTTTAAATCATCCACATCTGACACTAATGCTAACTTTATCAAGCTAATTCCCCTTTCGTTAGTGATTTACAATTCCTTGGGAATTGCTGGGACTAATGATTGATGAGAATGTCATTTTGCATTCATTCATGGCCTCTCCCTTTCCCCTCTTTTGATCACTCCTCTCAGTCAACTGGAGAATGTAAAAGCTTATCAGGAATTTCTGTTGAAATGGAAGCCTGCAGGATTATGGAAAAGTGAAACACACCTGCCACTGCTAACCAGATGCTTTAAATCAGGGGGCTGTATGGGGTGGGATAAGAGTAATGATTTTAAAATTAAGAATAAATACACCAAACAATTTGCAAAAGAATAACCATCGAAAAAGCCCCTCCGCTGTATCATCAGTAATCAATTCATTTCTTGATAAAAGGAGGAGAAAAAAGGATGATTACGACTATGTGATTGTTATTGTTGAGGCTGTTTCTAAGTGTTGTATATTGTTTTAATTATACTTTATATTTTATCACTTAATGTTTTTTTAACCATGTGGACTACTTTGGATATAACAATGGGAATCCATTAAATGGGGCTTAGAAATACCTTCCGTTCTGGACAATTTTAAAAGAGAACTTATAAGGGGGAAGACTCTCAACAGCCACTAGCCCTCATGCCTGCGTATTCCCGCCAATAGCAGCAGCAACGCATGAGTTGTGCCAAAATTGGTTAAGTGTGCTAAGCCAACAGTAAAGCAGTTGGTGGCGAACATGAGCAGGAAGGTGCTACAGTCATCATGTCCTGAAGTGGCACCTAGATGGCTGGCGCAGGAAAAGAAGGGTGGATTAGACACACCTTAGGTTTTATTCAGCAAAGCTTTATGGTCTTGCCATCTCAAAGCAATCTTCATTTTCCTCATCCCTGACCCTAAAAGTTACAACTGCTAAAGAGGCTCGGAAACAGGAATTTCAGCACTTTGTTAACGGCATGTTGTAGACTTCATTTATAGCCCAAAGGTAATAAAGAGGAGAATGAAAGATGAACTTGAGTGACACTCTCCAAACTTGAAGCTTCTTACTGCAGCCAAGAAGTCCTACTCAGTCTTCCCCAGAAGCTCTATTCAGGCGTTACTAAGTGGGCGGTGGGAACAAGGGGAAGCAGATATGCATTGCCCCTTATGTCTCCACCCCACCCAGAAGTTGGGAAGACCTTTGCATGCTTAATGTTTAATGCAAAAGAGGAACCTATAAGTGTCAAATGCCCTTACAGGATTCTTTGCAGACCTTCCTGTTAAACCTAGGAAGATCTCAGATATTTCGTGTGTTTGTGTGCAGATAGAAGGATGGGGCTTATGTTTACAGCCCCATTTCACCATCCATTTAGCTCTACAAAGATTCAGGTATAACAACTAAATAGGACTGGAGTGTCACACAAAGCTGTGTGGTCTTACTTTGGCTACAACAATCACTCAGCCTTTCAACCAAAGGATCAAACACCCTCTTCTTGTCTGCCCACTCTGTCTTGCGCTAGCCAACTCTCTAACATGTGATGGCGAAGAGAAACACCTGCGTTGGAAAAATGGGTGTCCCTCAGGCCCATCTGTTATGATACTTATTTACAAAGGAGGTTCATTATTAATGTACCTTTATCCTCCTCTTCTCAGATCCTTTTGTGTACAAATACAATGGCATTGTGAAGACAACACTGGTTGCTTTGAAGATGACAGAGGACAAGACTTTCAGAGAAGCAGCTATGGTCTCATACACATACTCAGTTTTGTCTACAGCTGGTCATGTTTGGCTTCCCAGGATTGCAGCTGCAGTTGCAAGAAGGTGGAGACTAGTGCTCAACTTATTCATATGATGCTAGTCCATGGAGCAATTCAACTGGCAAGGTAGGGGGAAAAGTGCTCCCCAATATTTTGTCCTCTGTCCTTGCCTTGAAACAGCTTCCCCCACTTCCAGTATTTCTATGAAGAAGCTAGCCCACATTTCCAGAGAGACAGTTCCTTGTCTCCCTTCCTGGTTGGAACACCTTGACAGAGTTCTGCCTTGTACAGCCAGCTAGAACTTCATCTCCTGGTGAAATAGTATGGCTTTCCAGCTAGCCTCCATTTGTGCCAAAGCTTGTTACTTTTTAATTAACTACATGCCATCAGACAGATACCAACTGATGGCAACCCTGCCCAGAGGATTTTAGGTATAAAGTATTTTTGAGTACTGGTGGCTTGCTCAAGGCTGCCAGGTTGGCTCTTCTCCCAGGGGGCACACTGGGGATTCAAACTCCTGGCTCTGTAGCCAGGTGCTCCAACTCACTAAGGCAGTGGTTCCCAACCTTGGGTCCCCAGAAGTTCTTGGACTACAGCTTCCAGAAATCCTGGCCAGCACGGGTAGTGATGAACCCTTCTGGGTGTTTTAGTACAAGAAAATCGGGGACCTAAGATTGGGAACCACTGCACTAAACAATAAGCTAAGAGCAAAAATGCCCCCCCCGGTGGGAAGATGTGATTTGCAGGATGCAGTGTCATATGAGTTTTTTATTCTGGCCCAGTTACTTATATATTTGCTGGACATATTTGCCGCACACAGATTTCCCAGGGTTTTTGAGTGAAGACTTGCCATTTCCTGGACAATCTCCCTGCTCCTTAAACTCTGAAAGCATATTTCTGTCTTGTCTCTGTTGTTGTTGTTGTTTAGTCGTTAACTCGTGTCTGACTCTACGTGACCCCATGGACCAGAGCACGCCAGGCCCTCCTGTCTTTCACTGCCTCCCGGAGTTTGGTCAAATTCAAATTTTAGGAAGTTGGCATAGTAACCAAACAATTTGCTTCTTCTATAAAATATATTGTGGTTAAAAAAAAACTTGTTTGGTTCACTATGGGCCATTGTTCTGGAGCTAATTACTTCCATTTGTTCACATACATTTTGTGGTGAACTTAGACCAGTTGCTGTGTCTATGCCGCGTTTCTTTAAAAAGTCCTTCCAGTTCTGGGTTCATCAAATGCACAAGTGAGCTTGGATATATGTGAATAAAGATTATTGGCTGAAATTTACTCAGGATGGTACTCAATGAACCACATCAACAGATTATTTCATTTTCCATGTGGTCTGAATTCATGAATGTGCAATAGAGTTGTTTTTAAAATATATTAACCATGAAACACACATTTCTCTGTGACATCCCACACACATGAGATTATGATTTTAATGTTTGTGTGGAAAGTGTCTGTTACACAAGGAGCAAAATGCCATTAAGTTGGAGGCTGGTGCAAGGAGCATCTCTTTCTTTCTCTCACTTGTAACTAATACAGTTGTTTTTCATTCTGCACTGGAGTTTGGGTCCTCTTCTTTCTCATATTTCTAAAGTGGCAGCCAATAAGAAGATGGATGGCCCATTGCAGTCCAAATAGACAAAGATCCAGAGACAAAGCAGGTGAAGGGCAGGAGCTCCATCTGGCAGGTTCTTTTCGAAATAGCTGAAGAAACAGCAGCCTCCAAAAAAAGAAAGAGCAGTTGCTGGCGCCAAACTTTATAGGACCAGGGGCACTAGAGGTGCAACGTCATCAGCTGGTGGAGTTTCCAAAACTACTTAGCTGGTGCCTCTGAATAAGACAGAAAGACTGCCTAGAGAAGATGAATCAGGTAAGGGGCTGGATCTTGTTGGCCAGTTCAAAATCCACACCATCTTCTTGCCTTGCAGATGTCCTACTAGCAAATGGAAGAAAGCAAATCCTCAAGAATCTGGCAACAGAAGGTCTCCCAAGGTTGACTAGTAGCACAGATGGGCATTTCCTCTTCCTAAACACTTCTCTACATCTACACTACCAAGGAAAAGCTGTTCTCTGAGAAAACCTTCACTTCAAAAGGTGAAGATTTCATTGACAAGTCTTGGTCCTGAAACTTGTGCAAAACTACAATGTCATCCATTTCAGGATGTGCAGAGTGCTGTTCCTCCACATTATTAGCACGTGATCCATAATTTCAGGAATTTGGGGTGGGTGGGTGGCACAGCAGAAGGCATTGGCAAGACAGATGCCACTATTATCACCCTGCATGTATCTTTTCTTCTTCACTAGCCTGAGAAAAGGTACTGCCCTAATATAAATTTCAGAAATCAACCCATTTACTATGTGCACGTTACTCTTTCTTACATTGTTAGACTTTGTACCAAATTACTCAAAGACCCAGTCCCAGGAAATTGAAAGAAGAATACCTCAACAACAAGAAAAACATGAAATCAAACAAACAGAAAAGGCAAGAATTTGCAAGCATTCTATACCAGTGTTAAGACAGCAAACTTGGGGGTCAGGGTATTGTTGGACAGGATGTAAGGAGCCTGCCAGGCACAGCCCACAAACCCTGGCTAATTAAGTGAAATGATTGTGTTTGTTTTGGAACCATTTGGCCAACAAAGGAATGTGTCACGCTGATTAGCAAGAAAAGGGTATGTAATATATGTGTATTCAGAGCTAGATGAGTGCATTATCCAGGTATTTGCTCTGTTTGCTCAAGGACTGACAAAAAAATGAATGCTAAGCAAACAGGCGAGTGCAAATGGAAACTCCAGCTCTTTAAGGAGGGCTCCAGTCCCCCAGCTCCCGGAAGATTTATCTGTCTCAGAGTGGCAGACAGACAGGTCTTGAGAAATTGCATCTGGACGCAGACCCAGAGAAAACCCTTTTTCTCCTAGCAGAAATTGTCCACTTTGCTAGCCTCTGTGAGGGATTTCATGATATCAGAGGAAGTTAAAAAAGTTTTTTTTTTTAAAAAAAAAGTAAAAATATATTAAAAATCCAATCCAGGCATGCCTTACCAAGGATCACCTGACTCACTGCTTTGCACGTTCTTCTAAAAAAGCAAGGGGAGTGCCTCTTTGGTAAGCAGAAAGTTCAGGGCAGTGGCCCACAAGTGACAGAACACACAAACCAAGGAGGCAGCTCTGCTCAGATTTCTAGTAATCCAAGAATTCCGTGAATGGGTTGGGGATGAGGAGATCTTTAGCATCGTATAAACAAGGCCTCATCAGTGCATTTTATTGTTGGGAAGCTTTGCTTTTTAAAATACCTTTTCATATGGTTAAATTCTATCAGGAATTTAAACTTGTGCTGATTTAACCACAAATAAAGCACCATTTATTTATTTTTCATGTTTAGCATCGCGGAATGCATTCATGTGGATGGGCGGTAACAAATCCAGTATGGTACCAGCAAAGTATACAATACAGTGAGGTGAGGTAATATTTATTCCCATCTTAATTCAGGGGTAAAGTCTTAGAAAATTAATATTTTCATGGGCTATTCACTAGAGTCAGAAGAGTTACAGAGTTGGAAGAGACCACTGAGGCCATTCAGTCCAACCCCCTGCCATGCGTCCCCCATCAAAGTACTCCCGACATATGGCCATCCCGCCTCTGAATAAAAATCTCCAAAGAAGGAGACTCCACCACCCTTTGTGGCAGCCTATTCCACTGCCAGACAGTTCTGACCGTCAGGAAGTTCTTCCTAATGTTCAGATGGAATCTCTTTTCCTATACATTCTCTTTTCCACTACATTCACAAAACTGTATATATGTGTGTACACCCTCCCCTCAAGATCACACATACATATAAATTAAACCAGCTGGGAATTTCAGACTTAAGAAGCCTATCCTTCTCTCCTACAAGGAATATATTAAAAATGAAATAGTAATGAAAGCTGTTTAGTGATAACAAAATCTCATTCTCCAAAACCATGTCTGGTTGAAGGAGTTTGGAAGCAAAACGCCAACAGAAACTCGGTTTGCTAGTCTTCAAAGTGGCACACAAGACAATTTACAGACTTTCCTATTACAGCTGACTAATGGAACTACTTCTCTGGAAGCCTGACATCCATTTATCCATCCATCAAATTTATACTCCACCCGTCTGCTCAACAGGGTCCTGGGCAGCTGATCTACCCTTGTGTTTGCAAAAACTGCCCTTTTTAGGCAGCTGCAAAATAACTGGGAAGGAAGCCATTATGAGGTGTTCCTATCCTACCTGCTCAGAGGCAGACATGCAAAAACAGGCACCAATGCCACAATCTGGCTAAAAATTCCGGGTATAATATTGAGCTAGATAAACTGGAATAGAAACTGTAAAATAACAATGGCGACATTATATAAAGAGAATCCATATAAAGTGTTCTACAGATGGCATTTATCACCTGCTAGATTAGCAAAAATGTTTCCTAATATGTCTAGTAAATGTTGGAAATGTGATCAAAAACTGGGCACCTATGGTGGACTTGTGAAAAAGCTAAAATATTTTGGACCAAAATATACATATGGCTGGTTAAAATGCTTAGAAAACATACAGCCTTTAAACCAGAATTGTTCTTATTAGGTATTTTGCCAGAGAACTTTGATAGACAAAAATGTATATCTAACACTGCACATTTTGACAGCAGCTAGGATTATATTTGCACAATACTGGAAAAATGAAGAAGTACCAAGAGAAGAAAATATAACCAAGAATATTTTAGAGTGCGCAGAAGTGGACAGACTCACACTGAAGATGAAAAAGAAAGAAGATTCAGAATAGTTGTTGTGGGCTTTTCAGGCTCTTTGGCTGTGTTTATAGAACAAATTCCACGTTTTAAAGATTCAGAATACTTTAAACGTGGAATTTGTTCTATAATTGGCTAGAAGCACGGAGAAGAGATTAAGGCACAGGACAGAATAACAGATAATTATAAGCAAAACCCACGTAACCGAATGTTTATTAAGCATGAATCAAATGTAGTAGTATATAAAAGAAAGAAAAAAATCTTGTCCAATTGGCAATCTTAACTTTGGAGCCCATTTTAAAAAGAAGGGTTAAAATCAGTTCAGGGACAATCTGTTGCTGCTCCTTCCCCATTCCACTTAGCAAAGGAAGAAAATGTTATACATGCGTTTTAATAATAAATCTTATGAGTTGCCCAGGGTGTCAGAAGAAGGATAAGATAGTAATCAAATAAAATCATAAAGACACAAAATGTTCCTGGATGCCACCATGAACACCAAAAAATGCAATTATTTTCAGGCATAAGTTGAAGCACTACAATTTTTCTGAAGATAGTTAAGATTTTAGGAAAAATCTTATGTCCCTTTTAGAAGTTTTACTATTGGTTGTATTATTGGTAGGTTCTGCAAATTGCAATGTTTTATTATTGCACAGAAAACAATGTGTGTTGAAATTATATCTTCTGCACAAACTATTGTAAATAATTTTTTAAAAGATTCTAGGATTCTCCACTGCTTAGCATATGAATTTCAATACAGTGGTGCCTCGCTAGACAGTGATAATCCGTTCCACTGAAATTGCTGTTTAGCAAAATCATTGTCTAGTGAAAAGCATTTGCCCATTGGAATGCATTGAAACCTGTTTAATGTGTTCCAATGGGGAAGAATCATCGTTGTCTAGCGAAGATCGGCCATAGGAAAGCTGCTTTGCGAACCGCTGATCAGCTGTTTAAATTGCTGTCTTGCGAAGCTTAGGTCCCGAAAACACCTATTTTGCGAGCGCGGAGGGAGCTGTCAAAATCGTCGTCTAGCAAAAATCGGTTTGCGAAGCAGGGACCAAACATTGTCCAGCAAAATTCACCCATAGGAATCACTGTTTTGCGAATCACTATAGCGATCGCAAAAAGTCAATGTCTAGCGAAAAACTGTCGTGCAGGGTAACTGTCTAGCGAGGCACCACTGTACACAGTAAACACCAGAGTAACTATTTAAATATTCTGCAGACAAGCTACACAAACACATTACTAGGAAGAAGTAAGGAGTAGTGCTGCTAAGCAATTTAACAGTTTGCTCTCTGCTCTTTTGATGGAAATGTATATTATGCAGATATGCTAAGCCACTGTACTTGTATGGAGGATGAGGGTGAGTGGGCTTACACGCACTCTGTCCTAAGATACAGCCCAGGTAGTCCAACTGCTGTCTACCACCAATAATTTTGCTCTTTTTGTTATCCTTAGCCACTCTTGTGGATCTTTTTGTTCCATGTAGCCTTAATCATAGTTTTGGTCTCTTTTCATTCAGCTTCCCATGAAAGAAGTTGCTGTTTCTGCAAATTATTGGGCTGCTTTCTTATGTAGCATTAATGCACATGTGCTGGATGAATCTCATTTAATCTAATTGCTGGGCTTTGGTTTCAGCTTAAAACAAAACAAACCCAGGGGGAGGATACAGAAAACAACAGCACAAAAAACGTATCTCCCAGAAATTTTGGGCTTGGCCACACCGACATAGCTATCCTCTCCTGGCTGTGTAGAAAACAGTTCTCAACCAAGTAAACTAACAAAATAATCCTGGCCATCTCCCAGCCAGTGTGTGTGTGGAAACAACAATAACAATGTTGTATAACAACTACTATTTCTGGTAGGATGGGATTTTTCCTCAGTTCAAAGATGGTCACATCAGATCTAGGCCCTCAGAAGAGGATGCAGTAGGGAAGGAAGTAGTGCTGGTTATATTTGCATCCCTTCTGTTAGTTTCCTGACAGAACGTAACGGTAATGCATGCATGACTGTTCTTTACCTGCCTGTAGAAATGTCCTCAAATGGGTAGAGGATCTCACCGTTGTTACAGATCTCACAGATAAATCCTTTTTGACTACAAAGGCTGCAGCTGTATACGTGAGAGGTGGCAAATTTGATGACCTTCCCAAGGAATGGGGCCAGCTTCCCTTCAATAACCTGGAAGATGTTGGGGAAAAAAGGTAAAACCACAAAGGATCATCAATAGAATTGACAGGATAGTAGCAGGCTTCCTTAATAATTGAAATAAGTACTCCATGTTCAGTTGCAGCAAATCTTAATTATTGATGAGAGTCAAGGGAAGCAGATGCATAATATTCGGGGATACCAAATTAGCCACTAAAACCTACTTATAAGCAATGAGATCATAGGATGCAGACGTATTTCACATTCCTGAAGATGGGTTCAAAGGAGATCATATAACTGCCTGAGCCAATTTAATCACTTCATTTCCAATGTTTAGTAAACTCTTGTCTTTTACTGAAATACAGTTTCGTAGTTCTTTTTCAATGGTTTAACTTCATTCCCCCCTGCACCATGTCTTGATTTAATAAGGTTCATTTTATAGCATACACACAAGCTATGTTTATTCAGCACCACAACCTGCTGAAACAAAAGATGAAGTATCTGAAGATGGGGATGGGGCTTGGTCAGCAGAGCTACGGTGTGCTAAGTCACCGCAAGAGATGTCTAGCCCATGATTCATGGTGCTCCTCCGTTACTGACACTGGTCTCATGAGCCATGGAAGACAAAGAGCACTGCAGGCATAAGGACACCAAAGCAGACGCGTTCAAGCTAGAACTGGAAGACCTTACTGAAGAGCTACTTTTCGGGCTCTCTTTAACACAATACCAAGGAACACCTGGCTGCCACGTCTGATTCCTCACTTTACCTCCTGGGAGAAGAGCCAGCCTCTGTGGCCTCAGGCAAGTGATATGGTCCCAGCTTGCCCACAGAATAAGGGACAGGTGAGGTATCTCGGCACGCTTGATAACTAGAAAACCCTAAGAAGGACTGTCATAAGTTGGAACTGAATTCACCCACCAAACAATTCCTTCATTACATAAATATGTCACTACCTATCTCAAATTATTCCCTCACCCATCGCAAACACTCAGCACTGGTGTTATACTTATTTCAAGTGATAAGCTACCGTATAGTTCAAGCATCCCAAAATCAAAATGACAATTCAACTTCATACCTCATAGTCACAGTATCAGGCATAATTTTAGGACTTGTCTATTTCTTCCCCCCATCCACTTGACTTTTCTGCATCACCCCTAATTTGAGGAAGCATTCTGGACAACACAAAACCTTGTACTGTACTGTCTTCTGTTTGTCCTAATAAAGGTATTGCCCAACTGTGAACATGGTTTTGTTTTTTGTTTTCCTCACAGGCCAATACACTGCCTTGCCGTGTGCTTGTTTTTAAGATATTTCAATATGTTTAGAGTAAACCTCAAAACCAAACTGGGCAACGTGAGTTCCATTAGAATATTTACCTCAGTTAACTCTACAGATATTTGTAAAGCCTATAGTCTAAACTACTACGCAGATGTGTGATGGAAAAATATAGGCAGGAAAGAACGCTCACAAGAATTGCTTGGGTTACTGCCACAGAATGGAAATGCTGAGAAGCGTCCATACTTTTATGACCATCTGTGGCAGCAGGAAGCAGAAATGTTATTGCTAGCTGTGCAAATTGGACATCTGTTTGCCCTGCAGGGAAAGGTGAGTCTCCCATTGTGTCCCCCTATAGCAAGATTCCCTCGTGGTGAACCTTAATTCAGAAAGGTCACTTCATGAAGGTGGAGCTGGAAGCCAGGACTCAGCTACTGTTGTAACAGAACTGTTCTAGTCAGCACTGTGAGAAGTTTTCAAAACCATTTTCTTTAATTAATGTTGGAAATGAGGGTCAAAAGTCGAAGCTGATTCAAAAGGAAATGATGTTTGACCAAATGAGGAAAAACGAGAAACAGCCAATACATTAGGCATGGGACATATACTTTCAGATTCATATAAACAAAGATATCAAGGCTCGATCCAAGGATACTGGAACTACATGCCAGAAACGGTTATGTCTGCCGCGGAATCCTTCAGGCTCAGATTTTCTGTGCAGCCCACTAGGTCACAGTGATCATAGCAGCAGGATTCTCTTGCAGAGCTCTTCAAGTGCAGCAGGAATGACACCACCACTAACAACAACAACTGCAAAATGCTGCTAATTAATGGGTTCCTCTTTTTGATCTTGGAGTGCTTGTGACTTTGTGTGCGAGTGAGGCACAACCCAAAATAAAAAAAGGAACTCTTTAATTAGCAACAATATGCTGCTGTCAGTAACAGCATTCCTGATACTTCAGTGGACGCCTGCAAGAGGATATTGTTAGTTCTGTTATACATCTATATTCCCCTTTTCCTCCAGGGAGCTTAAGGAGGTGAACTTGATTCCATTTCTTTCTCCATTCAACTCAAAGCCTACAAGGTAGATTGGACTGAGCAAGACAAGCCCAAGTCACACAATGAGTTCTCTGGCATAATGAGGGCTTGACCTTGTTCCTTGTGCAATATTCTAATCAGGACACCAGGCCAAATCTTGCTGGCCTCAGAATAAAAAGTTTTAAAAATAATAAGATATAAGCAGCATTATTTCCACAAACACACACTATCTGCATATTTGAAAGAGGACACATTATTTAAGGCTTTGCAATTTCTAGATTAGTTTGGAAAGGAAGATTGGCAGAAGGAAGAAAGACAAATGGCAGCAGGGTTGTGTAGTTAAGAGGCCAAGGCTCCAGGATCGGAGGGAGGGACTGGATTACAAACACCTTACAGAAATTATAAGGGGAAAGAACAGCCAGCACATATACCGTATTTGCTGGCGTACAAGGCAACTGGCCGTATAAGACGACCCCCCAACATTTCCACTCAAAATATAGAGTGGACAGCTCTGCTCCGGCGCCGGCGCCGGCTGCCTGGGGCTCTGCCCGGGCCCGCCCTGGAAGTTCATGGCCAGTGGGGAGGAGGGCGAGGAAGAGGGGAAGAGGCTGCATGGGCAGCGGCAGGAGGAGGAGGAAGAGGGGAAGCGGGTGGGTGGCGGGCGAGCGCGTGCAGTTGGCTCAGCAGCGAGAGGGCGAGGAAGAGGGGAAGAGGCTGCGTGGGCGGCGGCAGGAGGAGGAGGAGGAGGAACAGGGGAAGCGGGCAGGTGAAGGGCAAGCGAACATGCAGCTGGCTCAGCGGCGCGGGGCGGTGGGCAGCCCGGCGGCAGGCTCTGGCCATTCAGGCATGGCCGTCTCTGCTTCCCTCCCTCCATCTGGACCAACTGCCTGCCTGCCCGCCTGCCTTCCTCCCTGGCCAGCGCGGCCCCACGTCATTCACTCAATGGCGGTGGCGGCTCCTTCCTGGCCCAAATGAAGTGCACCTGGCGTACAAGACGACCTCCCCACTTGGAGGCATGTTTTTTGGGCCAAAAAGTCATCTTGTACGCCGGCAAATACAGTATGTTTGCGGCCAATGGCCTTTAAACTAGAGGTGGCTCGCTGGCCACTTGTCACTGAAACCAAGTGGCCTCACGATTACAGAGCTACTGACAGCATCATCACTTCCGTTCTTTCAGATGCAGACAGAAGAACTCATGGCCCAAGTGAAACACACCGGGAAGATTCAGAAAGGTCCCGTCAATTCATCCCTGTCTCTATATTTAAACACGTGCATCTCTGTGTTTAGGAAGAGACAATGTGGAGTATTTCGACAGTTACAGTGACACACTCTATATAAGGAGGATGGACAATATACTCTACATAAGGACAACTGGGAGGGGAGGATATGTATGTCCAGTTACTGCAGGTTGTCAGGACTAACAAAAAAAAACCCCACTGAAGGTAAAAGGTCTATGCTGATAACATCACTTACCTATGTTTGAAAGTACGACACACAAACTTTCTTACTTCATGGAAATATTTTATTAAGGGATTGATTGATTTATATAAAACAAAACAAACTAGCTGCAATGTTTACATAATAAGATCTTTTAAGATTATAATTGCAAGATGCAATCCAATCTTACTAGAGAGTATACCCTATTAACTCAGAGGAACTTAATTTTCAGAAAAGACACATAGCATGAATAGTTAAACAGTCTATGGCTTTGTAATCATATCGTTACTTACCTGGACACATACTACATTGCGTTCTATGAGCCTTACTGCTCATGTGTATAGGGCTGCACTATTTGTCTTATTGAAGTCTAAAACCATAGTACAAACATTTTAATATTTCTGACTTTTAACAAATGTATTTTTGCACAGTGCCCTGCCCTCACATGCATTGTGTGGAATTTCCTTGCCTACCAGTTACCACAACAAACTGCAATCAGCTGAGCAGAGACTTTAACTTCTGTAGGGTAGTGTTAAGGTAATATTTGATGCTCACAAACATTTACACCTTAAAAGCCTGTTTACAAAATAGTGCCCTGAAAAAAAAAGTTGAGAACAAGTAGCACTTTTAGAAAGGTTCTTAGGGAAGTCTCACTGAAAACTTTACAATGCAAAGAATGTGATGTCTGAATTTTCCCAAGGGGCTAGGCATGGCCCTAACACAGTCAAAGTACAACTAGGACTGAATCATAGATGGCAAAAACATCAAGGGGAAAAACAATAATGTAGCAGTGACGGGTTGAAGCTACAGGCTTGCCACATATAACTATGGACAAAATGCATCTGAAATAAGCTTATTAACCTACCAGCCTTCTTAACAACAACAACAACAACAACAACAGCAACAACAACAACGAGAAGAAGAAAAAGAAGTATTCAGAATATGCAAAGCAGTTACTCTCACTGTATTAATAGCTGCATGGCCAGCTGACATGGTATAACTACCGTATGCACGGAAGTAAAAGTGGTTTCACACTGTGAGAGGTCTGCACAGGGACTTTATCACCAGAAAGCCTCTCTGTAGCAGACAAAACAGCCCCAGCTGTATGTAAAGGCTTGGCACCAGTACCAGCAGTCACCAGGGATGTGTGTGGATCTCAAGAGAGATGCTCTTTGTGGACAGAGAGAAAGAGTGTGTGTGTCTCTCTCTCTCTCTCTCTCTCTGTGACAACAGGCAACTGATGTGGTAATTGGTTTCTGAATATTAGGCCACCGTGTGGAGTCACTTCCTTGCAATGGCCTCTGCATGGAATCTTTCCATGTCATTTTACACTCAAATGGCTTTTGTTTGAAAAACAGGAAAACAGGCTCTAAAGTTAAAATTAAAAAGGAGCACAAAGCTATAAAATACATGCGTTGTTATTGTTGTTTAGTCATTTAGTCGTGTCCGACTCTTCATGACCCCATGGACCAGAGCATGCCAGGCCCTCCTGTCTTTCACTGCTTCCCGGAGTTGGGTCAAATTCATGTTGGTTGCTTTGGTGACACTGTCCAACCATCTCATCCTCTGTCGTCCCCTTCTCCTCATGCCTTCACTCTTTCCCAACACCGGGGTCTTTTCCAGGGAGTTTTCTCATGAAATGGCCAAAGTATTGGAGCCTCAGGTTCAGGATCTGTCTTTCCAGCGAGCACTTGGGGTCAATTTCCGTCAGAATGGACAGATTTGTTCTCCTTGCAGTCCTGGGGACTCTTAAGAGTCTCCTCCAGAACCACAATTCAAAAGCATCAATTCTTTGGTGGTCACCCTTCTTTATGGTCCTGCTTTCACTTTCATACATTGCTACTGGAAAAACCATAGCTTTGACTATGCAGACCTTTGTTGGCAAGGGGATGTCATTGCTTTTCAAGATGCTGTCTAGGTTTGTCATCGCTTTCCTCCATAGAAGCAGGTGTCTTTTAATTTTGGGGCTGCTGTCACCATCTGCAGTGATCATGGAGCCCAGGAAAGTAAAATCTGTCACTGCCTCCATATCTTCCCCTTCTATTTGCCAGGAGGTGATTGGACCAGTGGCCATGATCTTAGATTTTTTGATGTAGAGCTTCAGACCATTTTTGCACTCTCCTCTTTCACCCTCATTACACTACATTGCACAGCAAACCTTAAATCCTGGCCACTCAAGAGATGCTCTGGTCTAGCCATAAGTTGACTACTCCCTCCCTCTTTGTGCCCCATCCTCCACCACTAGACCTGGCTAAAGAGCAGAAGCTTTAAAATGCTTCAGAGAGGTAGCCCTTTCAAGGCCTGCTGTTTAAAAGTAACTGTGCAGCCACAAATAAGCAGAATTTAATATACGTAGAGTGCTGGGCTGCAGAAATCCTTGGTTCTTTGATTTGCTGGCCCATGGATCTATTTGTCTTTACTAATCATTTCCCCTCAAAGAAGCTAACCTTGAGGTAGGTATCTCCAGGTTCAACAGGCAGAGGTTAAGCCTGCACTTACCCCATTTAATTTTAAGGAGGCTGCACCATAATGTGTGGCATTGCAGGTTGAAGTTAATAATTGAAGCTGAAGAGGTGACCCGGGCAGGTGACAAGGTCTACATACCAAGTTGCTATTGCCACTGGAAAGACTGTGTGAACCTATACATCCATGAAACAGCTAGTGACCCCACCCTAGTAAATCAGTGTGTTAATCATTATCATCATATTGATGATAAGACTCTTTACGAGTCAACAGAGAGAGACTATAATTCCAACCGTCCATTCACAATCTGAATTATTTCCTTAAAGATAACATTTCTTAAGCAACAAGTTCCAAGGAATACTGGCTTACTTGTTAAATTCTTTTTATGTCAAGAATGCACCAGATCTGGAAACAGCTTTCACAGTAGCCCTACACAGGTGTTTGTCTGATCATGCAAGGCTTAAAAATGTGTAGGGGAGAGGGATTCATAAAAACTCTAGCCCCTGCTCCCTAAGCATACTCTTTGCATATTTAGTACTAAGGTTTGAAGGGAATTTGCAAACTTTCCCACAGTCAGCAATCTGTTATGACAAGAATCCCAAACATGGGCTGGTTTGTAAATCCATTCAGCCAAATGTTCATACAACACTGACAACGCCCCCCTCCCCCCAAAAATTCCACACCAAAATCTTCGGGGAAGCCCATCAACATTCCTAGAAGTAGACTGTATGCACACATCCAACCCACAGCTTCAACCAAAATGTGGAAATATTGTTACCAAAGCCAAAGAATGTATCTCAATTTTTAAAAAGCCTATTTGTTACATGTTACAAGTAAATATTATTACTTATGAGTAATTTGTTAGCACTTTAAATATTTAAGGAAAACATTAAAAAACACAAAATTGGTGAAAATAATCCACAGTTCCCTCAAATGATCTCCCAAACAAACATTTTAGGTAATGAATAAATATTACACATTACACACAAAAAAACTATTGCATTTAAAACATCAATGTAGTCCCCATTACCCTCCCCCAATAATGTCTTACAAATAATTACAAATATCCTGTAATGTAACAATTCCAGTAATGTAGCAATTTCCAAATAAACATCCTCGCAAAATCCTTTTCAATTCCCTTTTGATCAACTTGCACTACAACACTGTTCTTTGTAATGCATCATTTTCAAGCTCTTCTTTCAAACATGAGCAGAATTAACGCCAGCAGAGAGCTAGGTTTTTTGTTGCACCAGTGAACAGAGTTACTCCTGGGCTGGCATGAAGACACAGAGTTAGCATTCTGCTATACCAAGGAGGAAAAGAAGCATGGATCATGGTAGATTGCCCAGCTTCCTAGGATGTAACTATGGAGAATGGCAAAAAGAGACCCTACAGAGCAGTGGATGTAAAGTTGAGCAGCAAAAGAAATGGAGGCTTTGTCGGTATACGGAACATGATGAAGAGGGATGATGGAGGGTCAGGACCAACGTTCCCTCTAAGATGTACACGTGTGCAGAACTCCATCGGGGCTGCTCATGGGCAGCCAGTTTGTTTACTTCCTGTTTTGGATGAAGTCCCGCACACAGGGCAAGGCCCCTACACAGCGGGAATAAAAATCAGAGGGAACATTGATCAGGACTGACCCAGGATGTCCCTAGACTGATGGGTGACATCGAGACTGAAAATCATTTGACAAAAACATTGAAATGATGGCAACACTAATGTTTCCAATGACACTGCTGTCTGTCTTACAACACCTGGGCACAAATCATGGCTCTGGATACGGGAGACACAGCTTCACAATTCCATCTCAACTACTGTACATAGCTCTCCTATTAGTCTTGGACTAAGTTACCCTAGTTCTCCCCCGCCTTCCCTAAAAGGAGTTGTTGCAAAGATAAAACAAGATAAGGAATGTGTGACTCCTAGTACACTGCAAAGTGCTAAATGGACCATATTTATGCAAACTGTCCATGTGCTCACAAATGAACAATGGGCCCAAGATGTGAGAAGAAAGACTGATTGCTTTCTTGGTGTTATGCCTTCTCATAGTATTCACCTTATGCTATTCATACTGACTTTTTCAAAAGGATTGAGGTCTGAACTAAATGTTAACGATCTCTCCATTAAAAAGACACCATGTTTACATATTATTGGGACTCACACTGTGTGGTGGTGCTTTTTCCTGCCTGGTTTCTCTGCCTCACCCTCTTAGGTTTTTGCCTAAGATATGGAGCAGCCTCACTAGGACGTAAGGGCTTCTCCTTTTCCTCTGTCTTTGCTCTGCTACATGTGCTAAGGAAAAAAGACAGTTTCATCCTCTCTCTTCATCTTCTTACAGATGAACCATATCCCACATTAAATGTACTAATATTATTGCATTTTAGAAGCTAAGCAGGGTCTAGACCAGGCTAGATGAGGGACCACCAAGGAATAGCAACGATCTCCTTGTAGACCTAGGAAGGACTTGTGCCTGAAACACTGAAGAGCCACTGTAGATGAGCACTGACAATACTGAATTAGGTAGATGAATAGCCTGACACAGTATAAGGCAGTGCTATGTTCCTAAAGTGGACAGGCGTTTGAAACTTTTGGGAGGCTTCCTGAGCCTGCAGTTCTGGCAGTGGAGTCACGACAGCTTCCAGTGTCTCCCTCTGAAGATATCCTGTTATGTCTCTTTGGAGCTCCTGGTAGCTCCAACTGTCTCTTGTTTGGCCAAGCAAAGGATATTAGTGAAGGATGAGTTCTCAGAACTAAACACTGATAGCTACAGAAATGGCACCCAAATAATATTTTGCTTTCTTAAAACCAAATATGTAACCACAAACACAAAATACGTGCCTGAAGATACTAAAACCTTCCAGGTTTGGGTGCAGATCACGTTTGAAAACTGTCATGGGCCAAGAAATCTTTGACAGACTCAGCTGTTCATTTATGGAGAGAAATGTCAAACCTGCATGGGGAGCCTGAAGTGGCATTCATCCCCACAAGTCACTTCAAAACTTCAAGCAAAAGACTGCTTATTTTTTACTAGAATCTACCAGAATTTATAGAGTTGGAGTCTATGTTTTTTTTAAAAAACATCTTCTTAACAAACCAAAGGGAGGAACATAGTATTTTAAGGGAAGAAAACTTTAGTCAGCAACCTAACAATTAACAAGTCTTTCCTGCGGTGATATAGATTCTTCTAGTGCCACGACAGCCCTACTGAAGTGTTGCTCACATCATTTTCTTCAGCATACAAGCAGGAGAGCACTGAGACTCACCCCTCCCAACACTGTTGGCTTCATCACGAACAGAGTAATACTGCATGGAGAGCAGAGGTTCATATGGAAAAAATAAATGAGCAAGAACCAATATTTCCCAGCATGGTTGTTGTAGGTTTTTTGGGCTGTTTGGCCATGTTCTGAGGGTTTTTCTTCCTAACATTTTGCCAGTCTCTGTGGCTGTAAAGTTTGCTGACCTTTTGCAGGCTGATCACCCAAGAACTATACCCATCCACAAGGACCGATGATCACTGCACACAAAAGACCAGCTAACGACACCCATCAATCACAGTGACCGATCATCTCTCCCCCTTATCACAACAATACACTTACAACAACAAAAAAAACAAATGCTGGTAATCACCCAATCTCCTGACAAGGACAAAAGCTGATCCCACAGCTATAAATACTCAACTACCCATCAACTGCACCAGAGCACAGACAGAGTTTTGATTCCTGTCCTCTGAAGATGCCAGCCACAGAGACTGGCAAAACGTTAGGAAGAAAAACCCTCAGAACATGGCCAAACAGCCCAAAAAACCTACAACAAGCATCGGATCCCGGCTGTGAAAGCCTTTGAGAAAACATTTCCCAGCACCCTTGCCCATGCAAAGAGCTTCCATGCAAATAGAAACCTCTTCTATTCAAATGCCTCTCTCTCCCCATGAAGAAAGTAACAATGGAGCAGGTGAGTCTAGGCACGCCCTTGCCTGAACATTGCTTATGTACTTTGTGTGATCACTAAACTTAATCCACCCCTGGTCATATTGTTGCTCACACAATCTAATACCTCAAGGCAAAAAAGAAGCAAAAGAAAAGCCCTTCAATAACTTGGGGCATTTCAGTTCTGCTGCAACCTTTGCCAGGCTAAATGTCATGTTTTGAAATATTTGGTGAAAGAAGGTACAGGCAGGCTGATTAAACATGACCATCTACACGCCTTTGCCACACTCCGTAAAGATCCACTTCTTATTTGCTTCAAACACTGCTCAACAGAATCTTTTCTAAGTGCACAACACATTTTGTTGTGTCTCTCAATTCAGAGGCATTTTTATCTAGAATGCCGGCTACCACAGGAACCAAAATACTCTTGTGTCTGAAACTCAACACCGCTTTGGGAATTTGGGGGGTGGGGTTCCCATCCTGACACGAAAAAGCCAGCTCCTCCTTTGTAATTTGAAAGTCTGTGGTAAAATGGGGAGAAAAAATTGAAGGGATCCTAAGCAGCCTTCTCCAATATCGACAGAGAATTCAGGTGAGCTTGAAGGTCAATTGAAAACCCACCAGAGGCCTCCCCCTTTCAGCCTAAGCTCAGCATAAACAATGTGGCTTGAAGGGTGGATGCCAGCAACCTCACAATGCAATTACTGGGCCAAAGCCTGTGCCATCTCATTCACTGCTTCATTCCTCCATGGCTCCCTCCCTTCTTTCTCTCAAGTTTCTGAGGCTCACGCTGGCAGCTTGATGCATAATTTTTGTCATTCTCTGGTGTGTTCCAGACTTGTCAGAAGGGAGAATCAAGAGATTTTTCTAAAGACATTTATGAAAATGGCAAGGGAATAAGGTCAAAGGTTGTATTAGTCAAACAAATTTCAAAAAAAAAAATGGTACAATCCTTCATGGCAGAAAAAAAGAAGACAACTCCTTAGTCTTAGAAGTATTTGAAATATGCACACCAGGGCTGAACCTAGGTTTGTCATCCATTAACTGTAAGTTTGGATATGCCCTGCTATTATGGCTAGCACTGCTGGGAGTTAAAGTCCAACAACAACCAGAGGGCTAAACTTAACTCATTTCTGATCTATATTCTGATGCAAGTGCACAGACATGCTATGCAAGATTATTTTAATCAAAGTTCTGCAATGTTTTAAAAACCCACCAATGAGAAGAACAAGCAAGTCAAAATAGTGATCTAACACAGTATGAAAGCCCTATGCAGTTTTTTAACCTCTGGATGGGCCAACTGTGCCCTCTCCATCATCACTCTGCACATATGAAACAATGTCTGTAGTGGGGAGGATTCATAAATACACACAGGCAAACCAGAACACAGGGCACTCAAGGTTCTGGCTCACCTATAGAACCTTCATGAACTGACAAGTCTCCTTGCTTCAGAACTGTTGCTTTGTATGAGCAAATGAGGAGGGAGAGGGCAGACCAAGGTAACTCTTCCTTCCTACATGTTTAGCCAACTGAAGACTGAACAACTAAACAGGGCCGCTGTGTAACAGCGTAGTCCTAGACTTGTCAGCTCAAGAATCAGACCCACTAAGTGCAATAGGTCCTATTCCCGGTTATGTGAGATTAGAATTTCATTCTAAAACTGAATTAGGCAGCAAAACACTGCAATTTCTACGTACAAAAATGTATACAGTGGTGTCTCGACTTACGAACTTAATTGGTTCCGGAACTCCGGTCGTAACTCGAAATGGTTGTAAGTCGAAGCACCATTTCCCATAGGAATGCACTGAAATGCAATTAATTCATTCCGGCCGAAGAAAAAAATATCACCCCCCCCCCAAAAAAAAACTGCAAGACCCATCAGAAACGCAATTAATCCATTCTGCCTGAAAGGGGGGGGAGAAAAGCAAACAAACTGTGCAAGACCCTTTGGAAATGCAACAGGTTTGTGACAAAAGTACCTGTGGGTGAGTTTATTGGTGAGGGTAAAGGCAAAAGCAGTAAGATTCCAAGGAAGAACACAGTCATAGCTGTTCGGAAGGAGTGGAAAAAACTGCCTACCCTTTCCCCAGTTGAGAAAGTGAAGCCACTAGTTGAAAAGAAAATGGACTTCACCTGGAAAAGGCAAGCCAAGGACATCCAGTGGACGTCAGAGTGCCAGGTGGCTTTCGATCATCTGAAGAGGGCACGAACTTCAGGACCTGTCCTTGTTTCACCAGACTTCAACCAGGAGTTCATCATCTGCACGGATACGTCGAAGGTGGGACTGGGAGCTGTGCTGTGCCAAGCGGATGACAGTGGGGGTCTACACTCAGTGACTTTCATCAGCAGGAGACTCCAACCTGATGAGAGACATTTGTCTGGCATTGAGAGGGCATGCCTATCTATCGTATGGACACTGCAAAAGCTGAAGCCCTACATTTGGGGAAAGAAATTAATCCTCTGCACTGACCATTACGTTTGGTGTGGCTATGAACTATGAATTCCAATAACAGCAAACTTGCAAGATTGGCCCTGATCTTGCAAGACTTTGACTTTGAGATCCGCAGCATAAAGGGGACTCAGAATGTGGATGCTGACGCCTTGTCTCGAAGACCAAATGACTAATGGGTGTTTTAAAAGCTTGTAATATTGTATTAAATGTTCTGTTTGTGTAATGGTTATGGAATATGATTAAAGTGCAGAGTTTGTTTGGATGTTGAGGAACTGAGAGGTGTATAGTGAAGATAAAAATAATGGTGAGCATCCTTGTTAATGCAAAGGTAATGTAATATAATTTGTATTCATGAGAGTAATGCGAAAGGTGAATATGTCTTTGTTGATGTAAGAGTAATGTGATATATCCTTAGTGATATAAATAACATAAGAGGTTGATATTTGTATTATTTCATAAACCTTCATTTGTTTATGAGGGCAAACTGTTAAGTTTCCCCTCCTAAAACAAACTTATTAAGGGGGGGAGGAATGTTGTGTTCTGCCCAGGTCATGAATATTCATATGCTATCTGCATAGACCAAAGGGAGTGCTGGAGGGGCGGAGTCACGAGGTATAAGAGACTCAGCAGCAGGAGGAGGAGTTTAGACAGACATAGATAGAGTTTTGAGATGGAGAATTAGAGGGTTAGTTAGAGAGTTGAGAGTGTTTTGGAGTTTGGGTGGGAGAATGGTGGTTGAGGGTGGATAAAGAAGAATGTTTGTTTAAGAGTTAACAACATTGCTTGTTCTGTCAACACCTGTATCAATAAACAATTTCTATTTGGTTTTTTTAAAATGACATATGGCCTGGACATCTATCATTCATAATAGGTATTGTTGATGAAATCAACTGGTGGCAGCTCAGGGGCACGTAGTGTGAGCTCCTAGTTTGGTGAAACAATCAGGGACCATGTAGAATCGTGACAAGGAGTAATGCCCTTCTTCACATTTAATCACCTTTATTTGATTTAACTACCTGGTGTTCTTTCACAGCTAGGTGCACCTTATTCAGGCTGTGTTGAACACTCAAACCCATATCTCTCAGTGATGGGTCAAGTAATCTAAACTAAATGGTAATTCATTGTATCTGCATTAAAAAGTCATTTAGCAGGTCTCCTGTGATGAGAAAAAATGTCCTCAGATTAGATGTGGAAAGTTTAACAATTTACAGGAAGTATCTTTACTTTCAGACAAAAGAACACTTACATAGATACGTAGATAGTGGTGCCTCGACTTGCGAACGTCCCGACATAAGACCATTTCGAGTTACAACAAGCTCCGGCCGCAAAATTTTGCTTCAACTTGCTTCCAGTTACAAACTAGCTTCCAGTTACAAACACAAAAAGGTGGGAAATTCAAATTGCTAACTGTTGGTGGTGAAGAGGCTGCTTCTTCGTAGCTCTTTCGCCCCAGCAGTTAAGAGTGTGTGTGATTGGGGGAGGCTTCGGACTGCCTGGTAAGGTAAGGTACTGCTTTCTGCTTTTTAAAAACCTTTCTGGGTGGGTTTTGCAGTGCGGTTTTGGTCTGGGTGGTGGAATTATGTTTCTTTTTGCTTTGCTTTCTTGCATTTCCGATGGATCTTGCATGGTTGCCTTGCTTTTTGCTTTGTTTTCTTTGCATTTCCGATGTGCTCTGCTAGCTTCGCTTGCTTTTTGCTTTGTTTTCTTTGCATTTCCAATGGGTCTTGCATGCTTGATTGCTCCCCCCCCCCCGCCCATTGGCCGGAAGAGATTAATCACGTTTCCAATGTCTCTTGCAGTGATTTTTTTGTTATTTTTTTCCTTCGGCCAGAACGGATTAATTGCATTTCAATGCATTTCAATGGGAAATGGTTCTTCGACTTACGACCATTTTGAGTTACGACCAGAGTTCCGGAACCAATTAAGTTCGTAAGTCAAGGCACCACTGTATATGTAAGTCAGCAAGAAGGTAAGTAAAAGGTTTTGTGGGCAAATAACATTGGTGAATTTATTTATAAGAATATACTGCTCTGTTTTTTAAAAAAGCACTCATATCTCTTCCTGTGTGGCAATTAGAATATTTTAATTTGCTGAAAATAATATTCAGGGTTACAGCACTTACTTCCTTTATTCGAATGATAGGGCTTTCTTAGTTTCCGTTTCAGAGGATACTGAAGTAGGTTGAGGACGTAAAGCATGTGGACATGCTGGAATTGTAACACAATACTTGTTTCTTGGCCCTCTACACTCAGGTCTTATGAAATAAGTGAAAATGAGGGTGGACATCTTTGTGACTAGCACTTGCCATGCCTTGCTTTTCTGCTCATTAAATGTGAATGTTCTTAATTTATCTCGTCTACCAATGCCTATATGAACAAATAAGGATTGCAATAACAGCGACAGTGGGGGAAAAGCCTATGCATTAGTCATGCAGTGACTACTCGTACAACTGGACCAACTGTAAACCTGGCTGCATTCATTAGGTGGATGAGAAAACTTGTTTCATATTGTTTTCCACAGCACTGTGATCATGTGACTGGATTCATGGGAGACCTACTAGCTGCTTCTTTGGATAAAGCTCTGACCTGCTGAGGCATTCTTATTTTCACTCAGGGTGCTTTCTCCATCATGAGAGGAAGGGCTCGTATTAGCAGTCATTGGGCAGCTTTGCCAAAATTAAGTCCCTCTTGCTTCACATCTTCTCCTTTGTACAACACTATTCTCCTCCTAGAGCACAGGAGCATTAAAGGCTATTATGTAGTGAATTGACTTTGGATTGTCCTATAATTACACGGCAAAAACCACCACCTAAGGCAAAACACCTGTTCGTTCAGCAGCTTTTAAATTTACTTTGTATACAGCATTCACACGATTTCACTAATATAAGGAAAGTTGGTTTTCTGGGTAGTAAAACAGAGCAAATGTGTGACACACCTAACTATACAGTAGAAAGGTTTACTGAAATGCATGTTCAAACCTACAGGAAGTGAGAGTTACAAAATGAGAATCCACCACTAATTGATTAATTAGTAGCACTGCAAACCGATACAATGCCTCCTCAGAAGTGTCTTGCTGAATTCAGTGGGGTTTTCTTTTATATTCAACAACAAGGCCCAGATATTTTCCTACCCTCAGGATCTCTTTGATTTCTTCTCCATTTACACTGCTAAAAAAGCAACTTTAGAAATCTGTTGGCTTCTATATTTAACAGGAGGGAGAAATACACGAAAGCTTGGATATGTTATCATTTTCCCATCTCTCTCAGCTGGCAGGGATTTCTACTTTAAAATGTGAATGTAAATCCCAATTACTGTTATTCTGTAATACACTAATTGTCATACTTTCTGAATTTTCTATAGGAAATAATAGATTAACATCGGTAACTACTGAACACTTTTCACAAATATGATAGAAAATGTTATTTCCAAAAATTGAGAGATGCATCTGTGCCACATATTTAAGTACTATTCTGGAATGGAAAGATCCCCCACCTTAAAAAAATGATAGAGAAAGAGGTAATTAATATATTGCTTGAAATGCTTACTGAAGTGGCCATCCAGAATTTGCCACTCTTTTGGCCCTGGAGCACCTGTTGTGATGACATTTCAAGGGGAAAATACAACTCCCTCATCTCCTGCTCTTTTTTTAACCTAAATTCATTTTAGGTTAAAAGAAGAAAAAATTATTCCCCTTGTGGTAGAGGACGGATTAACCGGTTTTGCATTCGTTCCTATGGGAACAAATGCTTCGACTTTACAAACCGTGCCTCGACATAAGAACAAAAAACAACTGGAACGGATTAATCGGATTTTAATGCATTCCTATGGGAAATGTTGATATGACTTACGAATGTTTTGACTTACGAACATCTTCTGGGATGGATTAGGTTCGTAAATCAAGGCACCACTGTACAAACCTAGAGTACTGGAACTGGGACTGGGGAGATCTTGGGGAAGTCACAGCTGCTCTATCTGACCCACCTCAGGGTTGTTTGGGGGATGAAGTGGGAAGAAAAGGAGGAGGATCCCACTTTGAGCTCATTAGAATATAAATGCAACAAACAAACTAATAACAGACTATAATTTCTGCAGCATATTTGAAGTGGAACCATATATGGTTCGTCCTCTTCAAAGCATGTGAAGCCTAAATGAAAACATACTGGTACAGAAATTGGCAAATACACCTTTAGAATGTGTTTTGCCTTTAATTTAGAAAAAAGTCCCAGGTTGATGCAACTTATCAACTAGCTGAGAATACATGAACAGCAGCTAAAATATTGGTAGCCTCCAAACAAAAGCCAATGAACTTTCCCCCTAAACAATAATGGCTCAATCCGCAAAAGTCTACAGGTAAACTGGTTCAATTAACACAATTACATAAAAGAGAGAAAAAGAAGAAATGATCTGTACAGCATCATCTAGCCAGTTACTAGATACACTGTCACAATTTAAAGGTTATCAAGGCAGCCCAGCCTGGGGAGCATACGTCAGGTGGGCAAGAGGGAGCGGGGAAAGACTTCTTTACATCAAAAAGCACTTGTCAGACTTCTACTCCAGAAATTTTGTTTGAACCCTGCTGTGCTGGGTTGTTACCCACTAGTCTCTAATACTCAATTTCTGGGCAAGGTAGTAGAGCATGACCTGGCTTCAGGCTCAGACATACTTGGATGAGACAGATTATCTCAGTCCATTTCAATCTGGCTTCAGGCCTGGAGATGGCTTTCATTGCCTTGTGAATGACCAACACCAGAAAACTCTCCATGGCTGTTGATATCATTAACCATGATATTCTTCCGAGTTCCTTCTCTGGCATGAGATCTGGAGGTACTGTTTTATTGTGGCTCTGGGTCCTTCTTGGAGGGGTGAGTTCAGAAAGTGGTGCTGTATGGGGATCCATGGGCTCCTGTTTAATACCCTGACCCTTAGTAACCCATTGATATAGAGAACCAAGACCAAATGAAACACATATCTCAACAGCAGAGAGCTCTGGTTTGAGGAGCATAAACATAATATGAGCTAAGGAAGGCAAGAGAGAGAATAATTCTCCAAAAGCACTCATACAAATCAGGATCTGAAACCAGTAATACTGATTTCTACATCCAACCAAAATTGATGAGACACTTTAATGACTTTGTGTCCCAATGGTTTTTTTTAATATGATTTAAGTATGACTAACATCCATATATGTGATGAAAAAGGCTAGGTCCATTGTGTTGACTAAATTTCTCATCTTGTTTGGGAAGGTAAGTACAAAAAAACCAGCAACACATTTTTGTCAGTACTATATAAGTATTTACAATTTACACTGACAATATGGCATCCTATCATGTTTCTGGTAGCAATGGTATTTTTCAAAAGACAGTCACCCACGGCAATATCCCATAGTCCCCTGTCCTTCTGACTCAGGCAGGCCTTGCTGAGCCCTTCCCCCACTTTCATGGCTTCTTACCCCACTTCCTTCAAAACTGTTCCCTAAAGAAGAAACAGTTTCAAATTTTACAAACACAATAAAGTCTGTTCTTCTTGCCTGATTTCCTTGACTCTTTCTTATCAATTAACATTTTATGAAATGGATCCATTTACTCAAATGGATAGTAGAAGTCCAGACTTCCTGAAAAGGATTTTTGTTAGGGGCATCAGGGGTTCTAATCTTGTTTTTTCAACCCTATCACTCATTTCTAATACATCTTCATTTTGACAGAGAGCAGGCAATCTGATTTCAAACTTAATGAAATGAGATTGGAGGGGTGGTGGTAGAGTGAAGACTGATAATCAGGCTCTGGCGAGATTAAAAACAAAATCCAATTTACCCTCACCCCAGCAGCAACAACTGTAATTGAATTATATGATGAAAGGTTTGGGGTGCAGAGAGGAAGAAAAATAATATAAATGTATAACAACAGCAAGAAACCTGTCCAAGGAGCAGTTAAATAAATGAATGCAGTATGCTTTCTTGCAAAATGTTATGTGTATTTATTTTATAGATACACACACACACAAACACGTGTTTATGTGCGCACAGTTGTATTTAGACAAATTGAAGCCACTTACCTGCTGCAGATCTGCTAAAGAATAAAGATGGATCTGCTGAAGAAGATACTCTCTAGGGAATATTCTTGAAAAAGAAAAAGAAAAAAAAAGAATCAATATTTGCATAGCTAAAAGCACACCTTATTAGAAAACGTTCTGTGAGATTTTCCATAGGTCTTGCTGTATTAATTTGTTGCTTGAGACAAATGTCATCTTCTGGCATCTTAAAGACAAACAAATTTTATTATAATACGAATCTCTGAGGAAGGCGGCCCAGTTCATCAGATGTGTAAATGTTACCTCAGATGGCAAATTAGTATACCTGTGTAACATGATAAGTCAAGGATACCTCACAAAAGTTGTCTACAGTGAGGTGTGAATGGCTGGGGGCTCTGAAATGCAAAAGCAGGAAGAGTGTACCATTCAGCCACTGATTCAATGGCTAGATTAGCAAATATATTTAGGCCTCTATATTCTCAGTTGAAACTGTTTTTTAAAATAATGTTATAAAGTGTCTTGAGTGCTAGTGCTGTGGTATTAATTAACTGATTAATTAATTAAATTAAACAAACAGAGACAGACAGAGAGACAGACAGATAGATGGCTAGTTGGTTAGTTAAAAAGTATATGGCTGAGATAAACTTTAAACCATAAACGTGCACCTTTCAAGTGTATTGCAAAATAGAATGATATTAGAGCTGAAGACATGAAGTACTCTACAGTCTATACCACTTCCATAATATATTTTTTTCAAAACCCATTTTGTCCCAAAACATACATTAAAGAACGTATTTTATGTTTTTGTTTTCTGAGCTGGAAAATGCATTGGAAAAATTCAGAAAGTGCAAAGATCAGAGAACAACTAGTGACCAACGTATAGGTCAGTGTCCAAGGTCAGACCATGCAATGCTCAGAGAAATTGCAAAAAACCAAGAGTTACATCTCAGACTCTACAGGCCTCAGTTTGCAGATTAAATGTTAAGGTTCATGACAGCACAATTTGAAAAAGACTGGACAAGTATGATTTGTTTAGAAGGGTTGCCTGCAGAAAGTCTTTTCTCTCTAAAAAGAAAATGGCAGCATGGCTTCGGTTTGCAAAGTTGCATCTGGACAAACCACTAGACTTTTGGAACAATGTCCTTTGGGCAGATGAGACCAAAGTGGAGAATGTTTGGCCATAATGCACAGCATCATGTTTGACAAAAAAACAAACACAGCATATCAGCACAGACATCTCATACCAACTGTCAAGCATGGTGGTGAAGGAGTGATGATTTGGGCTTATTTTTAGCCATAGGATCTGGCCACCTTGCAGTCACTGAGTCGACAGTGAACTCCTCTGTATACCAAAGCATTATAGGGTCAAATGTGAGGTCATCTGTCCTGACAGCTAAAGCTTGCCCAAAACTGGGTCATGCAACAGGCCAATGATCCTATGCAAGCCAGGAAATATACAACAGAATGGCTGAAAAAGGAAAGAATCAAGGTGTTGCAATGGCCCAGTCAAAATCCAGACCTCAACCTCATTGAAATGTTGTGATAGGGCCTTAAGAGAGTTGTGCATAAATAAATACCCACAAACCTCAATAAACAGAAGCAACTTTAAATTCTTTAGATTGCAAAGAAGAGTGGGCCCAAATTCCTTCACAACAATATGAGAGACTGACAAAGTCATATACTGTAGAAAATAACTTTAGCAATTATTGCTGGTAAAGGTGGTTATAAAAGCTACTGAATCATATTTGGAAGTTGAGTTAAGACAACTGGATTTCTTTCTTCTTAGGTTGAAATGTTTCACTACTTATCCAAGTAGCTTCTTCAGTCTTGGGTGACTCCTTGGATGAGTAGCGAAATGTTTCAACCTAATAAGAAAGAAGTCCAGTTGCCATTACTTAACTACCAGATAATTTCACCTGGATGACTGAAAATTTTCACAGATATATTGAATCACAAGGTGTACTTAATTTTTCACACGTGGCTTCACCATTTGGGCTTTTAAATAATAAATAAATCATGACATGGTGTAATATGTCATGTGTTGTTGTTCATCTGAGGTTGTATTTACCTAATTTTCAGATCTGCTAATTACCAGATGATTTTTATTATGTCCTTATACGTAAAACCATAGAATTCAAAGAGGGTGTACTTTCTTCTTCATAAAACTGTACGAAGGAACTAGAAACATTCTCAAGTGTAAGGATATGTCACTGGAAACCAGGACAAAGATCATCTACACCAGGGGTCCTTAGCCCCTGTTTCACGGCCCAGTTCTTCAAGCAGGCCTTCCCCCCTTCCATCACTTAGTTTCTTGTGTTTTACCATCTTGACTTTGCACATTTCTCTTTTTTGTTTTGATACTGTTTGTTTTAATTCTTGGTTTTATACTGCTCAGACTGTAAGTCACCCAGAGTAGATTTGTTTAGAAGCTAGATGGGCGGGGTAAAAGCCAAATCAACAAACAAATAAGTAAATAAGTGTAGTGTTTGAGGAGAGCTTTACAGATGCCATGGACCACCAGAAAGACAAATGAGCAGGTGCTAGGTCAAATAAAACCTGCATTCTCTTTAAAAGCAAAAATGTGGGCTTATCAAAAGAAGACAAGACTCACTAGAATGGGTAATAACGCTGGGAAAAGTTAAGCAACAGGAAAAGAGAAAGACAAAAGAACAGGTGGGTTGACTCAAAAATGGATGACACAGCCTTGAGTTTGCAAGAGCTAAGCATATTAATAGTAAGATTTTCCAGAGGTCATTGATTCACAGGATTAGCATTAAGTCAGAAGTGAGTTGACAAGACATAACAACTGATACAAGATCTATATCCAATCATGAAATTCAACAATTTCTATATACAATCATGTTAAACTTCAATGCAGCAGTTCATTTTCCTGTTCTACCATCAGAAATGTTGTGCTCCACTAAAAAAAAAAATCTTCCTTCTATTTCTGTGGAAGGGAAGATTTTGATTCAAGTTAAGGTGAAACTATGTTAAACTGATGAATATTATATTTTGCTTTGAATGTATGATTCCATTTTAGTTTGCAAACTAATATTCTGATAGAAAATTTGCCATGTGTAACCATGGCAAAAACAACTACCACATGTTATTAAGGGGAAAAAACACACCTACATATATATGACTCCTATTCCAGAGTTTGGGAGGCTGAAATAAGTCAGTATACAGTTCTGTAATTCCTTGGGTGCAATGAGAGTGACATCACTGTCGGCAGGAGACTGTTGCTAATTTATGACTTCCTGCTTCGATTTTACGTTGCATGTGACTCATGTGCAATAAGACAAAGTCACACACACAAAGCAGGAATTCTAATTTGCAGCAATCAGCCACTCTTAAGTGATGTTACTCCTGCTGCACTGGCAGAACTATGGAAAATGATACTGGCCAATATGTCTGAACCTACCACTTATATTTCTGTATGGAGAACAGACAACAATAAAGTAAATTTATTGTTAGTTGGTTAACGTCTTTGTTATTTAAGTAGGTGTTATACTGATAATTTGGAATCATGTATCTAATTTTTAACCAATGCGACATCTATTTGAAAATATTATTTAAATCTATCAGTACATACTACTTTACAGTTCCTGGTAATCTGCTAAGAAAGTTGCCTTCCAAATAAGCACTGGCACACTTTGTCAAAGGGTAGTCCAACATTTTCTCCAAATCAGTTCTAAAAGGAAGGCATCTTTCAACAATGGAAAGCAACAAGTACATGTGGTGGCAATAAAGTGCGCAATCAGCAAGCAAGAGTAACAGTAAGAAAAGCATACTTATTCCCATTACCATGGAAACTGGGACAGAGGAAAAATCTTAAAAACTAAGGAAGGTCCATTAAAAAAATGGAATCCCTGTTTACCATGGAGACAGGTCTCTGTTCATTTGTGATGGAAGCCAGCATCAGAAAAGCCGAAGTGTACAACTGACAATAGCACTCCAAGTACATTAAGAAGCTACCATCATCAAAAAAGAGTGCTATGATGATCATAAGCCTAATGGACAGAACCAGATGTATCCAGGAGCAGAGTGCTTCCAAGGCAGAATTATGAACATGGCAAAGGTTAGATAAAGGTCATTTTGGATATGACATTTTAGTTCAATTCAGTATTTTCTGTAAAGTGCACTGGTGATCATTCCGATTTATTCACATAAAAAAATCAGTTAAGATTTTCTGAGCCATTCATTGCAAAAACGGGCTGTTGAACAAGAAATGTGCTGCTGTGTGCTATCAAGTCAGAAGTGACTTACAGTGGCCCAGGTATTTCAAAATGAGTGAGATATTTAAGGAGTGGTTTTACCAGTTCTATACCCTCACAAGTTTCCATCGTTGAGTGGGAAATCTGGACCCAGGCCCCTGAGTCCTCATTCATCCATCTACCCACTATCACACTGGATATCCCGTGTGCCATTACGTCAATTATGACCTGGGGCAACCCTTGCCAGGGTCATACTGCTTTTCTGTGCCAGTATTACAGCTGGCTGGATAGCTCAAGGAATTAGATATCCAGCTGGGAGTTTGATTCCCCACTGTGTGTTCCAGGAGGAGATCCAGCCTGTTAAGTCTTGGACAGGTTGCACAGCCCCAGGACCCCCTCAAAAGTAGGGACGGGTAAACCACTTCTGAGCATTCTCTACCTGGGAAACCCTGAAAAGAGTCGTATAAATCAGAATTGACTTGACATGATGATTATTATGCGTATACAAGATTGCAGTCTAAGCAGTACATCCTCCAACAGGATGAGAATCAGTGTGAAGAAATATTACTAGCAGCAACATTAGATGGTAACACCAACAGACCAAGCACAAGACTAAATACAGTAGGCAAAATCCAATGTACATCACAAAACACTGGTGATTAAAGGTTTCTGAAACATATAAGGGGCCTGCAGGAACATATGAACAAGACAGTCCAGAGGACACATAAGGGACCTTAACCATGACCAAAAGTTCACTGCAAGACAATAAAAATACTACATCTTGCTTTAAAACAAGGAGCATAAAACTCCCAGAAGAATAATTGCCTCTGAGAGAAAGTGCTAAAATCAGTTTTGTGGAAATTGGCATACTTTGACCCTCCCTGCTTTAGGCAATTTATAATCTGTTTTTGTACCTGAAAGATTCCCAAAGTGGGATGCAAATAAAAGAGTAATAAAACATTAAGGATAAAATTTAACAGCCAACATTCAATCAGCACCAGCCAAAAAAAGCTAATCATAAAAAGCCTGTTTAAATCGAGGAAGGCATTGGCAAGCCTCTAAAAAGGGGGATTCTCAATTGAGCATTCAGTTGAGCAAAGTTCCAAATTTTAGGGGTCACCATTAAAATAAATTATCACTAATAGTATCACCAAATGGTTTTTATCCCCAAGTCTTAAACAGTTAAAGGCAGGGTGAGCCTCGATTTAGAAGCCTGCAACTGAGCTGGCAGTAATGGATCTCCCCGCTCTGGTTCTATCCAACAGCCCCTCTATTTTCTCCCCCAATTTCTACACTGAAGATTGGGTGAACTTGATTAATGGGGTGAACAGTGATATGGAACAAGATAGAGAAATCTACAAAAGACAAGAAGGGACACCTTCTGTCCAATTAAGGCAGATCCTGGATCTAACCCTATGCTTGTAGGAAAAGGTGCAAACCTAAAGCATAAAGACATTTAAGAGACGAACACCCAAACACTGAAATTTGCAAGAAAGAGAACAATCACCATTGGGGTGCTCACAAAATGGATTTTATACAGTCTCTACTACTGTTTTAACAGTGTGTGCACCACAACATTCAAATCCATTTTTGCCCAGGATGGGGTGTTAGTGGTAAAATGAGTCAAGATATTAGAATGTGTTCCTGAAGACAACCCCCATTTGATCATCCAAGACTGACTTCCAAAGCAATAAACTGTAACTTCTTCCGTGAAAGATTATGCTAGCCAAAGTAGGCTTTTCCATCCCGCCATCTGTACCATAACTGCCAAAAAGCAGAACAAACAAACAAAAAACAGCTCGGCGTTCTCTGGACTGAACTGCAATTATTCACCCTCAGCTAGTCTGTTACTGACTCCAGATAAGCACCCAGTTCAAATAAAAAGAGAAATGGAGCTAGTTGTCACCGACATATTCAACACACTAAAAAAAAAAATCTTGTTTCTTAGCTGACTTGCTCTGCTGTCCAATATGGATTCCTAAAAATCCTGCTGGATTTAGTGCCTGGACAAGTCCTGTATTTGGTAGAGGTTTCTCAAGAAAACAGTTAACAGTGAGAAGATTCTCATCCTGTTTCAGACTGACTCAAGGCTTCTCACTCATATTGAGAAATTCCCAATATTGCTCAAACACACACACACACACACACACACACACACACACACACACACACACACACACACACACACACACACACACACACACACACACACACACACACACACACACACACACACACACACACAGAGTTTGTGAAGAATTAAGCAAATCCATTTATTTACAGTTTTAATTTTTATTCTCTACTGTCCATGTGTTGATTCTGTTTTTAAAGAAAGCATGATAGTTGAGAATTTGCTGTAATTATAGGTCAAGGCTTGTTTTGTTTTGACTTTTTGATGTTGTTCAACACCTTGAGACTCATATTCATAGATGGAACAGCAAGGCAGGCACTTTAAAAATAAAGAAGAAGAAGACAAGATGAAGCCAGTTCTGGAGGAACCAACTAAAAAATAGCACCAAAATTAGGATTCCTGGATTAGGAATGACCTGGACATACTTAGGTAAAGTGAGAAACATGGTGCTATGTAGACCTAACCTTAGGTTTCCGGGACTATCCAGAAGGGAGACAATTACTTCCAAATCTATAAACTATACTGTAATTTCTTCAGTGAGAGATTATGCCAACCAAAGTAGGATTTTCCATCATGCCATCAATTAGTTTAAAATATAACAGTTATACAAGATAAAACCAGACATCTCATCCATCCTCCCTCTCAGTCTTATCAGGTATGTATCTGCACAAACAAAAGGTTATCGCTTACGTTTCTACTGCAAACAGAACCATAGATTAAGTTATGGTTCTCGTGTTGAGGCAAAGTTACAGGGTTTGTAGCTATGCTCCTTTGTTAGCAATTAATACTCTCTGGAGGCATTTAAGAGATGGTTTGTCACCGGCCCAGAGTAATTTTTCTCCACTGAATTAAACACTTTGACAGCTAGGCTAAAATGCCTGCAAACAGACATGCCTAAGTCCTGTGCTAAAAGCCAAAGTACAAATGAGATAAGCACAAAGTAAATTCTGCCATTCACACTGCAGCTCAAAGAAATCAAGGCAGGTGGGCATTAATCTATCAAGCCAAATAAGGATATATTTTTTTGAAAAATGGAAAATATTTACCGTAAATATGCCTGATCACAGTTTAGACAAGCATACACCTTTCAGGCAACAAACAGCAATGTTCTTCATTCAATTTTTGGTTTTAGAAGTTTCAGGATACAGTAAGTTTAGACTTAGATTTTTTTTAAATCTGATGGACTATCCAGTCCTACAGATTGTTGCCCACAGAGCTGTAAAGTGTGACTTGGTTTCAGTGACTGACAATTAAGACAGAGATGCCTGTGTCCCTCTACTTGCCAGGGAAACCCCTTATACTGCACAAGGAGCACAGCACTGCACTAATAAGTAGCAACCTACGAGAATCAAAAGGTTCTGCAGATGGGAACTCATTCCCTATCCCACCCAGGGACCCTACTTCTTTCTACTTTAAGCAAAGTGGGCACATCATAGATATGCCATACAATTGGATCTTATGTAAAGCACTCTGTGTGTGTGTGTGTGTGTGTGTGTGTGTGTGTGTGTGTGTGTGTGTGTGTGTGTGTGTGTGTGTGTGTGTGTGTAACAAGAGCTAATGAAGATAACAACGGAAGTTACTCTATCCCTCATTTTTTTTCTAAATCCAAAAGTGCTGTTTCCGTTATAGACCAATCTCTAATGGATTAGACCAGGGTGAACAAACTGATGACCAATACAAACAAGACATTAAGTGCTCCTAGTCCATCAAACGGACGATCAGCGAATAGGGATTTAGCCTGTCTTGGACAGGGTTACAGTTCCCTTGAAAGCTCAAGATCACAGCTTGGATATGCTCCAGTGGTGGCCAGGAGGTATTTGCACAGTAAAACTAGTGTGTCAAATGAGTATGTTCCTTCAGATCTCTGATCTGGCTATGGTAACACATGCCTTAGTTACATCCTGCCTGGAGTACTGAAATACTGTACACTGTATGGGGTGTTGCCTTTGAAGACTATTCAAATACTTCAGCTAGCTCAAAACGGGGCAGCCACACTGCTAACCAGTGCTGATTGCATGCATGAAGCACATGCCTCTCCTGTTACAATAACTCCTCTGGCTGCTTATTTCTTTCGAGGTCTAATTCCAAGTGCCAGCTATGATCTACAAAGTTTTACATGGCATGCATCCAGACTATGTCAAGAATCATATATCTCCATATGAGCTGGCTGTGGTTTTCGGATCTTCTGCTGGAGCTCTTTCGCCCGGTCTTTTTACCTTCACAGGCACATTTGGTAAGGAAACAAGAGATAGCCTTCCAGTGACTGCTTCTAGCCTTTCTTGTGGGATGCCCTCCTTGGGAGGCTACGCTGCTCCCCTTCAGATGGGAGTCAAAGACGTTCTCTTTAAGACAGGCTTTTAACAAATGAAGTAAATAAAACATAAGACTGAGCTGCTCTGTTTTGTCCTGGAAGCAGTGACTTTATCCATAAACTGTCCATGTCTGAAATTGTTTCTGTATACAGTATTAATGTTTTAATTTTTTCTGTTTTAATCCCAGAGAGACCATGTATTTTAATACTGCAGCAAACTTAATAATTTATATTCCTTGAGATTTTTATCTAGAATATGACTAATTGCTTCAGAAATACTTATAAATAATCTTCTTTATTTATACCTGGAGAAGAAATATGGGGCAGGAAGCATTTAAACGGTTAACCTCTCCTGTACTTCGAGGTGGCTGCTGTTTTTGCAGGTGCAGTTTTAAAGATTGCCACAAGCATTTTCTAATGTGATAAATGCATAAGGAGAGCCAATTTTTCAAGCAATGCTTTCTGGATGTGAAAACAATTTGAATCTCAGTGGGATTTCCTAAAAGCAATATCTCACTACAGAAAAAAGTTAGCATCTGCCATTTTATAATGTTCAGTATTCTTAAATCTCTTTTCCAAACAATGACCCACCTGCATTGCTTCCATTCGCAACTAACGAAATGCACCAATTTGGTAAGGTTTCTTATATATTAACACAAATATATAACATCTCAGTGTAATTTTTTTAGTGACAGTTCAAATGTAAGCTTTGGAAAGTTGCATTACTTTACTTCCAACGTTACATAGAAGCCTTTCTAAAGTCTTGTGAAATGCAATGCATGCTTTTGTTTCAAACTTGTTGCTTGGAAACCTGATATGACAGATTTTGATGCACAGTTCCTATAAAGTTGAAAATATCCTTTATGGGAAATTTATTCCCTGACTAAGTGGTAAGCTGTGAAACTCCAGATTCGAGTCTCGCAGCTGATGGATTTATAAGGAACCTGGACATCCTACCCACATATTATACATTACTGTCAAATAAGATTAATACAACTGTAAAATGCTAAGCATTCAACAAACATGCTTGTGCAAATGCACGCAAAGGTAATCCAGGTCTTGAAAATGTAAGAAGAAACCAGCCCATAGCCTTTCCATGTATCTTTAGTCTCTTGAAAGTATGCTCTTGGTCTCTGGAAGGAGCAACCTTTTCTTTATTTTTTTGATTCATATTTTTTCATATTCATATATATTTATATTAGCATAGGCATCCTTCAGTCTTGAGAGACTATGGTAACATGCTCTGAATCGAGGAGTGTCCTCTCCAGAGCATGAAGCCCGGGTAAGGTAATATGGAGGATAGGCTGTTACCCAAGCAGCAGATCCCCCCTCTCCACATTGCTGAAATGGTCCAATGGAAAGGCAAGAGCCAATACAACTGGTTCCAGCAATACAACTGGTTCCAGCAACTCCAGCAATGTCGCAGGAGTTGGCAGAACGACACATGCTGCCTTCGGGACTCCAGCTCCGGATTTTGGCTCGAGGTTAACTCCTGAAGCCTTTTCCATGAGTGGATATAGCCACAAGGCAGTGGAGGTTTGAAATTGGAGTTTTCCTTCTCCTGGATGGGCTGCCTTCCATGGCTGATGAGCCCCACCTACCCGGATATTCATATATATATATACCTTCACAGGACATATTGGCTGTACTGAATCCATCCTTTTATATATATATATATATAAGGATGGATTCAGTACAGCCAATATGTCCTCAAGTGCAATAAGTTTATTCATATATATTAGTTGACATAGGTGTCCGGCAGGGATGTGTCTTAGCCCCACTACTTTTTAATTTATTTTTAGCGGACCTGCCTTCCTCTCTTTCTGCTTCTACTAATGCTGCACCCTCTCTTAATGGTTCCCCAATTTCTGTGCTTTTGTACGCGGACGACGCAGTCCTATTATCTTTAACAAAAGCTGGTCTCCGTCGTACCCTATTTAAATTTCAAACTTTTTGTTCAGCTAATGATCTGGTTATAAATGCTGACAAGACTAAAATAATTAACTTTTCCAACTCCGTATCACTATCTTCCTGGACAATCGGAGCACAAACCTTTCAGCAGGTTTTATCCTTTAAATATCTAGGTATCACTCTGCATCATAAACTCAGTTGGCGTCCCCACAAAAAATTGGTTCTATCTTCCTCTAGTCTCCATCTTAATGCCATCTCAAAATTTCACTACTCATCTGGCAATCAATTTGTGCCTGCAGCGTTGCTTATTTTTCGGACTAAATTGCTTTCCCACTTACTATATGGAGCTCCTATTTGGATTGAGGCCATAGACCATGATGTTGACACTTTGGCAGCTGCCTTCTTCAGGAAAATCTTAGGAGTCCCCAACATGATTCGTCTTTCAACTTTAGTTTTGGAATTAGGTACCCATCTCCCTTCTACCCTTGCTTGGTCCACCACATTTAAATATTGGCTTCGTTTACATTTAAACTCCAAGCCCAATTCCTTACTATACGATCTACTCAGAGACAATTTCCTTTCCAAGTGGCTGAAGTTGATTGAGATTAAACTTCAATCCCTTGATTTGAATCTAGAATCCCTAAATGATTTAGGAATTCAACAGGCTCATGCTCTTATTAAATCTAAACTCTGGCAGCATGAGTTTGAGGTTCTTGCAGCCAAACTGAATCCTACCTGTTCCCCGCTCTCTTTTGGTCTTTTCCCTTCACTTGGCTATCATCCAAATTATTTTTCCTCACTTATTAACCCCAGGTCAAGAAGAGCATTTATGTTAGCCCGATTTAACATTTTTCCCTCAGCGTACCATGCCGGTTGATTTGCAAATATTCCTAAAGAGGATCGATTATGTCTGTTCTGCCATTTGGTTCCGGATACACTTGATCATATACTGTTTTCCTGCCCAGTTCATTTTTCCATTCGTAAGGCACTACTAGAACCCTGGTTATCTTCCCTGCCGAACACCCCTGAGATTTTTCTGAATGATTCTTCCTCCCGTATCACTGAAGCTGTCACTATTTTTCTGCTTGAGATTCTTAAATTAACTTCCAAGTTATAACCCGTTGTGTTTATTGTTAGTTATTCCAGCTGTATTTATGCCAATAAAGGTCTGGAGAATGAATGAATATATATATATATATATATATATATATATATATATATATATATATATAAGGATGGATATTCATATATATATATATATATATATGTAAGGATGGATTCAGTACAGCCAATATGTCCTCAAGTGCAATAAGTTTATAAATCTGCAGAGAGTATAATCAAATAAAAAACTCTGCTCTGGTTTCCAGTGTCTCATTATCTACCATCATAGATTTGTCTGTGTTTTCCATCCTAAACAATCATGACTAAAAAGTTTCATTTTTTTGTTTTTCTAACACTGTTTTTAAACTTTTAAACTCTTTTACATTAATTAATGGATTTCAATTGTTATTGTACAATTAATTGTTTTTAATAAGTAGTTTATGTTTTTAGTAGTACTTGTTTTAGCACTGTGAGATGCCTTATGATCCATCACCAGGAGAAAAGCAGCCTACAAATGATGCAACATACATACATACATACATACATACATACATACATACATACATACATACATACATACATACATACATACATACATACATACATACATGCATGCATGCATGCATGCATACAGTGGTGTCTCGCTTAACGGCGAGAATCTGTTCCAGGAAATTTGCCGTTAAGTGAAAACATTGTAAAGCGAAAATAAAAAGCCCATTGAAACGCACTGAAAACCTTTCAATGTGTTCCAATGGGCTTAAAACTCACAGTCCAGTGAAGATCCTCCATACAGCAGCCATTTTCGCTGCCTGTATAGCGAGGAATCTGTCCCTAAGCACAGCGGGGAGCCATTTTATTTACCCGGTGGCCATTTTGAAACCACCGATCAGCTGTTGGAAAATCGTCGTTTTGTGAAGAATCGGTTCCCGAAGCAGGGAACCGATCATCGCAAAGCGAAATTCTCCCATTTAGACCATCGTTTTGCGATCGCAAAAAGATCGTCGTAATGCAGATTTGTCGTAATGCAGGGCAATCGTAAAGCGAGGCACCACTGTGCTTGTTTGTATTCTTAATTAACTATTCATTCATCAGTATTACTAATTTATCCTTCTCCTGTGGTGATAATGGATTGGGACCAAGACACTACTGTGCCTCAATCTAAGGCTGCAATCCTTTCTCCTTAGCTTCATCAATTATATTCCACATGGAAGGAGGCTGTTTTTCACTTCTGCTTTGCACAGGAGGGATGGACAGTCTCTGGCCCTTCAGATATTTTGGGACTACAAAATGGATAGGCCAACAAGATGGATTATCCAAATTGTAGTCAGACAACATGTTGAGAATAGTCTATGTTGTCCAGCATATGGATGACTGACAATATTGCTCACCAATATTGCATGTCTTCACACATTAAGTAGTCAAGAAGCATTACAGATAGCTTACTATGACCATAAGATACCGGCTGAAATCCTATCATTCTTTTCATTCGGGGGAAAGGGATAATATCCATTTGGTTCTAGTTAGCAATTAACAAGTGTGCAGCAAGTTAGCGTGCACATACACTCCTGAGAATCGCAGCAGCAACTCCTTATGAGCCAGCTATAAAAGCAAGTGAATATAATGCCTTATGTCTTTTACCTTCCAACAGACTCTCAGCCACTGAATTCTACACTTTATCTTTTCTAGAAAAGCACTCTTTTCTTCAAGCTTTCTAACTCATCTATTATTTTCAGATTTGGTTAGTGGGGATGACATTTCACACATTTAAGGATAATAGGTTTTAGATTGCCTACTTAAAATATTTGTTAACATTATCTTCTGCTACATATTCAATAATTTCATTACTTTCATGAAGACTAGTAAAATGTTTATTTTTTTAAAAGGAAACTTTCCAATTCTTATATTCATTCATTAAACAAACAAACATTCCTAAGAAGAACTGTAATTTGGGTTGGCTTTCTAAAGCCAGTGGAACATCAATTCCCAAAAGACAAACAGAAAAAAAGGCATGTTTTACTCTAGGTTGAAAGTATTTACCATTCACATCTGACATGCAGACACTGACTCTGAAATGATGTTTGGTAGAATGCTGAAAAGAGCTATCATTGTAACAACATCCCACTGGACCTATATGATTCACAGCCTCTACCTGAGTCCAGCTCAGTCATCAACACACTTGGAGTGGCATGACTAGCTCTTCTCTCTCCATCATCTCTCTCTCTCTCTCTCTCTCCTCTACATGGTAAGTTATATGTCTGAAGAGAAGGAACTCCTGCTTGTGCGTATGTTCTACACATGAGCAAGAAGTAATCATCACCATTTGAGAACTGCAGAGCTGGAAGAGACTCTATAGATTACTGAATCCAGTCCCTGTTAAGGAGGCACAGTGGGGAATCAACCCCCCACGTCCGGCTGCAAAGCCAGAGATCTACACTGCTGGGCTATGCAGCAATTAATATTTTGCACATGTGTAGAGACTACACATAAGCAGGAAGATCTCCTCTTCTGGTCAATTTCCACATGGGCCACTCCTCTCTAACTGTGCTGCTTGCAACCAGGTAAGTGATGACTGAATAGAACTTTAGGAGTCTGAACTATATAATTCTATAGAATACAAAAGAGATGCTGCCTTTGATAAAGGATCGCCAAATACATAATGTTTGTCCAAAAGGACTGATGCAGCTTCCCCTCAAGCCCTGTGCATGGGACACCACAAAACTGAGAAGGCTGCTCTTCTGACCGGGCAATGCAAAGCTCCCTAGCACCATCACTGAGCTCCAGTGTTCATCACCAGACAAGTTAGTGAGCTGAAGGGCAACATATTTTATGTATATACACATGCACACATGTAAATGCACAGGGAAGCTGTTTTAGAAAGTAACTGCAATTTCAACAGAGAGCACGGGAAGCCATTTTGCCATCTTTTCAGAAACACTCTTTTACATTTTTTAAATATGAGTATGGGTGGTGATGAAAATTAGAAGCAAAAAAAACAGTGCACTCTCCTCTTTTCCTCATATCCATACCGTAAAAGCAACAGGGTGCCATCATGATTAATCAGTCTGCTCTTAGTTCTCTTTAGACAGCACTACTAACAGTTTGTTTCAGCTTGTTTATATAATTCTGACAGGACTTCAAGAAGGTGCTCTCAGTACCACTGGCTAGTCACATAATTGAGATGAAGAACAAGCAGGATGAGAAAAGAATTTATTCAAGAAAAAGAGAAGCTTCAAATTACCTCACATTCTTTACAAATGCCAACCACTTTGCAATTTAAGGACCACAAAATGGTAAATAACATAGTGGCTAACTGCAATTATATTTTTATTTGAGGAATGGCAAATGAGCAGTGTGATAAAATCTTGCCTATATGAGCATGCCACCATGGGGTAAAAAAAGAAAGACACAGCAAGGCCAAAAGGTCTGGGGGATATACCATGAAGAGAAGGGTAGGGGGATAAACGGCAACCCTGCAGAGACAGTGTTTATCTTTATGGAGACTGTTAGAAAGTCTTAAAGCACTATTCCTCACATTCAGACCAGGTGTAGCAGCTGAGTTAGTTTTTTTAAGTCTAAGGTTAATTGCAGCTCAGATAATAATGTGAGATAAAATTAAACCCTGCATTGTACCTACACACACACACACCTTTCAGAGGGACTGTTATTTAATCCTTAATTTTTTTTTAAATGCATAATCTGTATCCTTACATTTCTTACAGTTGCACCAACTCATTTCTCCCCAAATTTTACGGTTTAACGTAAGTTTTTACTAAGTTGGAAAACAATTTGATATTTTTAGCTCTCCCCATCCCACCAAATCCACACCCTAACTCTATATTCCCCATCTTCTACACTACACCCACTCGCCTGCTTCTTCAGACTCTAATCCTCCTTTGTTTCGGCCCTTTGTAGTTTCTGATGGTTCCTATTTTCTCAGGTTTGCTTTTGTTCCTGTGCTCCCCTGAATGCCTCTTCACAGCTTCCTCGAGACCCTTTTCTATCACCTTTTCCCATCAGCTCTGGCTCTTCATGCCTCAGCTAGTATCCTCACTTTCCCCCCTTTGCCCCATGTCTTCCAGCCTTGTTGCTTTTCTCTCTTTGTTTCCTTTGATCTCTTTTCGTCTACTCTCATCATTGACTTGGTTTGGCCCTCCCTGCCTCTTTATTTTAATCAGAACATTCTTTCTAGTCTGGTGTTAATCAAAAGCAGTAATTTCTTTCTCTGAAGTCTTTTCTGAACTGTACCCTCCATAAACCATTCTATCCTCAGTTTCATACTAATTGAAGGCGACACTGTTACCAATATTGCCAACAAAGAGTATTCAGAAAAGATAAGGTTGCCTACAGAGGTACGTGCAAGCCAATTATTAGTAAAACACTTGCATGCGCTCTCCCCACAAAGTTGCAGGTCACTCAACCCCCACCTCAACAAATACAAGGGACATGTAAACAGGAATGTAGCTACTAACAGCTAGCAGCTTGCTCACACTAATATCTGTCTCTACTTATTCTTGGCAGTATTCACTGAGTCACTGCCATAGGTTAGCTCAAATAAAGGTGCCAAGGCAAAAACATCCGGGCACCTATTTTTACGCAGTCTTTTCTTCCTTCCCCAACCCAGACACAGTTTGAGGAGGACAAAGGGAGGCACTATAAAGCAAATTCCCAGCACACTGTTCCTCACAGCACACAAAAGAACACCAGTAGGACATACAGGGCCCGTGTCTGACTTGGCCCAATTATTTCCATTGAATCTTAGAGGACAAAGGAGTTCCCAAATATTTTCTTCCCCTTTTTTCAGAAGCTGAGGAAAGGAAAGGGAAGTACAGATGATTTCAAGATGTGGATCTTTCAGTACAATTCCCCAGTGTTGCTACAAATGATCGCTAGATCATCCAATAGGATTTAACATTGAAGCACTGCTTCAGAAACTTTTTTTAGTGGTGGGTCAGACCTTAAGAACATTCTTGCAAATGAGCTCAGTATTTTGTCATAGTTTGTGCTCACAGCATATGCAGGGCATAAAGAAGGTCTCATTCATGGTCAATTCTCAGCATGTGCAGTTTTGGGAGGATCTCAGATAGCAAGAGTGGGAAGGCTTGTAATCTTCATGGAGCAATGCAAGTCAGAATACACAGTGCAGGATTAGCTGCACTGTTGTTCCAACACAGAGTTAAGTCACCTTCATGTCCATGTTTAATTTATTCCAAATTTTGCATATCCTGTGGTTCCACAGATGACTTCATATTTTATACCTTGCAATACACCCTGTACCATCATTCCTCTGGCACATTCACCAGTTTATTTGGGCATCCCAATATGCCTAGAGAAACTTGAACAGATTAAAGACTGCTTAAGGCAGCAAAATATCCCGTTCAACGTATCCAGTTACAACTACTAAGCAGACACACCAAGCAGCACTTTAATTGCCAGGTCATGGGAACCAAGAAGAGGAAGTGAAAGACAGACAAATAGAGCAAGGGAGCCCTAAGGAAGCTGCTTCTTGCTTACTCCCTTTCTTCCTACCTCCTTCGCAGGTCTTCAGCTACTGCTGCTCTGCAGCTGAATAAATAGGCTCGGAGGGATTTCAGCTGCTGTCTCAGACGGACCACTGTTGCCAGTGGCTCAACATGTCTATACAACATTGGGTTTTCCTGCTGGATGTCAATCAGGGGTTCTTCATACACATATTCCAGGAACTCTTTGGCTTGCTTTGATACCTGAAAAGGGAGAAAAATCCATTAAGCTTAGTTCAGCTTCTAATAAAACCTTTAAAGGCTCACGGGCAATCAATACTCTCTGCTTAGCGGCATTACCCTAGTGCGAGGGAAGCGTTCTGAAGTAGTAACACAACTGAATTTATCCAAACTGCTTAAAGGCCACCTTTTTTGCATCTGCATTGATAGATGCTTGGTTAACAGTTGGAATGCTATTTGGAGCTTCAACTGTTACTGATACATAGCATGTGATGCTTTATTGCTTGCACTAATAGGGCTGTATACATAAATCAAATAAATAAATAAAATATTGTGTAGGAATTATAGGGATGCCATAAACTGAATTCAGTTAACTGAGATATTCAAATATGTTTCTAAAAATATCTAAAAAATCCACATTAGGTGTATCTCTCTGCATCTCAGAAGATTTCTAAAACAGGGATCAATCCTATGTAACTTAAAATCATTTCCTCATTTAGAAATAAAAATATACAGAAATAAAGAATGTGATAGGTACTTTCATTGCTCTTCTTGCTCTTAAAAATGAGTTAGGAAAACTGTCCTTTATTCCTAGGACGAATGCGTAAGTGGGCAGAATGATGAACTAGGACTCGGGCGGCTTGGGTTCGAATATCCGCTCAGCCATGGAAACTCATGGGTGGGTGGATGTGGAATGGGTAAAACTATTCCTTAAATAACCCACTTACCTTGAAACCCCCCTGAGGGTAGCTATAAATCAGTTTTGATTTAATAGCACATAACAGTAACAATTTAGGGGAAATTGTCTGATGATGAGAGACATTACTTTTTCTTAAACCAAAGCTACTGCATGTTAGTTTTTTAAAAAAAACAAAAAACAAAAAACAATGGTTACAGAGTCAGCATGAATCTCTATCTCACTTCAGCACACTTCCCTTCATACCCTGAGACAAGACCATCAAAGCCATACAAATGCACACAGCTTCACCCTGGATGCTCTTCAGAAGTGATGTGATACAAGACAAGAAGAAAGGGAAGAGATCTATGCAGTTCAGTGATGTTCAGACTGTGTGGTAAAAACTTAAATCAACACTACCAGCTTTTGGCCTGCGTTCTTGTGCAGTGTTGCACTAGACACGAGTTTCAATGTTTTAAACGCATTATGTATGGCAGGTACGTTTGGTAGAAAATTGCTGTGGATTTTGCCTTTATGTTCCATTCAAAACTTTGGCAAAATTGGCATTGAAGTTGCTATGGCACTTCTCATGCTTACTTTAATCACGCAGCTAATGCATGTGATATTTTAATGGAGTTTCTGGCTCATGAACCTCAGCAACGTCTTGATCTATTAATTCATTACACAGTCCCACCTGTATTTTAAAACATACAGCTGTGTAACTGTAAATATGTGTACCACTGTTAAGTTCTATGCGGCAATTAGTTTACTTAAATAACTATGGATGAACCTTGAAAATACAGTTTCACAAAATGGGTCTCTTCTTATTCACAGTGATATAACAGACAGCATGAGCTGTCTATTATAACAATAACCAAATGCTACAATTTATGCACCCAATAGCACCAATACAGAAACTGCTTGTAAAAATTGCAAAGTCTCAAATGTCCTTTTGAATTCACATTCAGTCAAAAAACCAAGATATCTCCCTTAACTTGGTTGGGTATCCATAGCATAGAAGAATCAGCTCCACATACAAAATCTTCAAAAAAGCACTCTTAAGTGGCAACAGCAGCTCCGGCCTCTTCAGCCTGTCCTATTCTTTCTGATTCAAATCTCTACACACAGCCCAGCTCATCCATGGTCCCATCCCTTTGAGATGAACCAATATTTCACAGAGCATTTCATAGACAGCAAGTCTCTGGCAAGTTTGCCAAGTTTTGATAACTCTGGAGTAATTCTTTGCCCCTTTTTAATGCAGATGTTAAAATGGAAGTCCTTACCAAATCTTCATATCACTCAAGGCACTTGAGTATCCCTTCAATCCTTGGAAATCTTTCTTTACTCTTTCATTTCCCCCCCTTTTTAAAAACCGTTTGGTTTACTAGAGACTTTTAATGGCTGAATTTGACTCAAAATGATTAGATCCGCTTTGGTGAAACTATGGTCGAAATAAGAGCCACCACACTGGGCAAGCTTATAAGGAAGCTGTTATGATTACAGAGGAGTAATGAGGGAGAGAGGCCAAACCTGGGATTCTGAGTCTCACAAGGAATGGTGGCCTTTCAGGAACCAGAGCAGTCACATAGGGGAAAGAGCAGTATAGAACACTGGTTCTATACTGGAGAGGGGGGGAGGCATGTTGTGCTGGGGTGCACAAAGAAACTCCTAAGGGGAAGCCCATTGTGGAATTTTTTATTCTACCTGTCAGCTGGTTTTTTATTTTAATTTTTTTGTTAAAAGGGGGCTTGATCACAAAAAAGAGAGGTGAGAAAGACTAGAATGAACAAAAATCAATTATTAAAAATTCAATTATTTTAAACAGTTTTTCATACCAATATTAAGTGGAAGCACCAATGGATACCTTTTCCTCACGGCTCCACATATAATCATTTTTCATTTACATTAGAGAAGAAGTCTAAGAAAAGGCCAAAAAAGTTGTTTATAGGTACCATGCCATGAGGAAATTGCACTATTTTGGGCACATCAGGAAAGAAATTCCTGTTTAATAGAAAGAACTGAACTCAATTTCAGAACGTACATATGTGCAGTTGAAGCCCTGTGAAAACTTTATGTTAAAATTATTGTTCATTGTGCACACAATGAACAGGTGAGGCTATAAAATCAATGGAAAGCTCCCCCCCCAAAAAAATGGGCTAAGATCCATAAGCTGCAATAAAGACCACACCTTTTGTCAGCTGTTACAATTTTCTTCAAACACCAAAAAAATATAATATTCAAATGTCAAACTCATCTGACACATTGACTGACATTCTGTTGCATACTGTCTTAAGCTGCACTAAAGTAAAGCTACTAAATCAATGGGGGTTTGGTGAATCAACTCTTCTGTACATTCTGTTGATTCAATGGAATTTCAGCAGAGTAAGTCACAAGCAGAATAGGCCCATTTATAGAACAAGACATTGAACATATATACAGTACAGTACAACATAATACTTTATGCATGTGAACTGGACTGGAAGGGAGAATTTTGGCTTAAACCTTAAATTTATGTCACTTAAGGCTGATGACATTCTCAGCCGAGTTGTTGGGGTCCACGGGAGGGGGGAAAGTCTTTCATTTCTGAAGATCACTACCATTGGGATTACTTTATTGCTGGCAGCAATGTTCCCTCTAACTTTCAGCCCTGCAAGGCAGGGCTCTGCCTCCTGTGGGATTCCTTCGTGACTTGGATTAAAGGGGCTGCAAACGATAACTGTTGGTGCATGGAGGAGCAGAAAGGCTGTGTGAAGGGCAGCTGAGTCAGGAACCTTGGAGGGAACCATGGCTGGCAGAGATTTTTGGAAATTAAAAACTCCCCATCCACATCCCATGGTCCCAACAGCTTCCTCACAACAAATGGGATCCCATGGAAAACACAGGACCTTGGGACAGGCTGGAAGTTTTTAATTTCTGAAAAACAGTTGCAGCTGGTGACAATATCAGTTTCACATGGCTTAATTTGTTCATCAGGATATCAGCCTTTTCATGAGACCAGTGGTTCCCAACCTTGGGTCCCCAGATATTCTAGGACTATAATTCCCAGAAATCCTGACCAGCACAGCTAGTGGTGAAGGCTTCTGGAATTTTTAGTCCAGGAACATCTGGGGACCCAAGGTTGAGAACCACAGCATTAGATAATTAAAAGTATTTTCATCTGGATATGATCAGCTGAATGAAAGAGGTGGCTCTAGCAGTGAGGAATCATTAAGCAGAAGCAGGGGTATAATGAAAATCTAGCCAAATAACATCAATCAGACTTCATGGAAAGCCTTTGGCACTCCAATTACAGGTGTTGAAGAAGAAACTGAAGGTTTTATGCAAGTGCTCAGAAACTGACTATATCTTGAAACAGGATGTATTGATTAGAATATAAAACAGGGACACAAAAGAAATAAATAAAACAGAGCGAAACACTCTCAGAGAGTTCATCCTAGGAGTTAAAAATTAAGCAGAAAAGTGACTCACAAAACTCCGTAATGCCAATCATTTGCTGATTACAAAGATATGCCTCAAGGAACTAAATAGATGATTATATGTGTTAACCAACAACAGCAAAGAGCGTAATCAAGCAGAGTATATAATTGGAAGCAGAATATGGAAAAGTTGTAATCTTCTTGCAAAAACAAGACCAGGAGCAGAATGCAGTATGGACCATGAACTGTTACTATCAAAAATTTGAAGAAAGCTGAAAAGAACAGTAAAATAATCCCATCAAACTATAATTTAATAATTATTTTTAATTATTTTTAATTATGATAATGATGCAATTATTGAAAGATTTAAAGACCATGGAAAGAACAGATGTGAATCACTAAGTTCAACTGATCATGAATCAGAAATATAGTTAGAGAAGAATGCAAAAAGACTATTCTTGTAACCAAAAGGAAAAGGAAAGCTTTGACTATACAACTCTTAAAAATTGTTAATGACAGATGGGAAGCAAAAATTAGGTAGCAGAAATATGGTCAGAATTCTAAATGCCATTTTTGGGAGATATGCACATAGGGACAAAGAGATCTATTACAAAAACTACTGCAAAGAAACAGAGATTATAATCATCAAGGAAAAGCATAACATCTCATCCGTAGGGGCTAAGAAATCAAAAGTAAATTTAAACCTACAGTAGACATGCTGAAAGATCAAATAAAGATCAAATGGAAACAATATACTAAAGAATTGTACAGAAAAGATGCAAGATTGACAGATTTGTTCAAAGAAGGATCTTTTGATCAAGAACCTGCAATTTTAGAATGTGAAGTGCAAGATCATCTCAAAAACCTAATTAAATAAGAAATAAATCGACGGGGGTAGATGCAATACAACTGTTCCAACTGACAGAGCCTGAATCTAAAAAGAATGCCAATTAATATGGAAAATACTCAATATTCACTGCAATCCTCAAGAAAAGAGATGTCAAAAAGTGCAGTAACTACTGGACCACTGCATCAATTTTCCATGCAAGCAAAGTGATAATCAAGATTTTATGACATAGATTATATGGAATAGGAAATGCCAGATGTTCAACCAGATTCAGAAAAAGGGCAGGGATGAGAGATTATATTATAAATATGGTGTTTGGACAGTAACGAAGAATTTATGAAGAAATTCAATTTGACATTTAGTGGAAGAAACATCAATAATTTAAGATATGCAGAAGATATCACATTACCTGTAGAAAACAGCAATGACTTGAAACAACTGTTAATGAAGGTGAAAGAAGAAAGTGTAAAAGCAGGATTAGAGTTGCACATTAAAATAAAACTTGCGACAACAAAATTATTGAATTACTTTAATGCCGACAAGTGAAGAAACCAAAAGTTTCTACATCTTTGTTCAATCATCAATCCAAATAGAGATTAGAGACAAGAATTCAAAAGAAGTCTGAGACTTAGAATGGCAGTTATGATGGAATAAGAAAATATCCTTGTTGCTAGAGTCAAAGGCCAACATTATCTGTACTTTATTCCCAGTTACTAAATACAGATGTGAAAGCTGGTCAGTGATGATAGCTGAGATAAGGAAATAAACTGACTGACTTGAAATAAAAGAAAGCTTAACAGATACTGTGGACTGCCAGAAAGCCAAAAACTTGAGTGCTGAATACTTACTAGAAAGTAAAATGGCTAAAACTGAGACTATTGGACTTTAGACATATCATAAGAAGAGAAGATAAAAAGACAACCTGAAAAGACAATAATGCTAGAAAAAGTAGAAGGAAGTAGGAAAAGATAAAAACCGAACATGAGATGGCTTGACTTAATAAAGGCAGCCACAGCCTTGAGTTTGCAAGATCTGAGCAGGACCTTTGGAGGCCATCAAGTTACCTGGCTGGCGTAAGTTGCAACCAACTTGATTTCACATAACAACATTTATCTGGGAAATTAGGCAAGCCCACTTCTAAAGATAGCAAAAAGAGATGTTATACCACATCCCTTGTACACCACCATTCATTAGAGTGCAGATTCATGGGTATGTAACCCAAGGCCACTTAATTTAATCTTATCTGAGGAACAACTAACCTGGATTTTTCTCTGTCTTTTTTCATCATTAAAACAAGCACAATAATGCAAGGGTGGGTGTGGAGGAGACTCACTTTCTATCTATATTACAGAAGCTCGAGTGAAGAATTCAGACTCACTAGATCCGTAGCTAGTCAAAGCAACACCACCCTCACTCAAAATCCTATAGAGCAGCAGAACACATTGAGTCCCTAATCCAGCACCATTCTGAATCACTAGCAGTTTTTTGTATTTTGTTTGATTTAGCCCTGTGGATGTGACTCAGATGTACAGCCAGTGAACACGATGACACATAAAACACAGTTGATACTACACATGCACAGTGAATTCTGAAGGAACAAATGAAAACACATGCCTACTTGTATCAACATTACCAAATAAGGTTTATGCTATGGCACATACATTGACATCTATATACTCAAAATGGCTGGAGAAAAATAACAGGTTCCAATTCCAACCAGAGAGCAGCAGTAAGAATAGGCTCTCACTTGCTCCATTCAATTTAATCCGTGCAGAATAAATTAAACAGTGCCACTGTTATGAAGATTTCTACACTTTGAAATGAAAAAGCACATATAAATATGTCTGAAACACTAGCTCCAGGTTTCCAACAGAGTTCACCAGGAATACACTATGTATATTGTATTTTGGTGCAAAAATTGGAAAGGTCATAATCAACAAACAAAATTCCAGCTGTAAAAATTGTCCAGTGTTGGCTGTTTCTTAATAAGTGGACAACTGACCATTCTGTAGTGCTGCTTGGTGATCTAAGCACAAGGGTCTTTCAGAATGCAACAATATTTTTAATAGATACTGGCTGAAATCTTATTGCTTAACACAGTAAGTTGCACTACAATAGGTCCACTGAATCAATGGGGACTTTGTGAGTCAATGACTCTAGGAGTTCCATTGATTCAAATGGGCCGACTCTAGTTGCAACTTACCAGGCTAAACTACAGGATTTCAGCCATTGTTCAATTCTGATGGCAACTCTTAAGTAGCGACTAGAATAGAAACAACCAAAGGACAAGAGAGTGTATTCCTGCCTGTTACGGTTGGGCCAAAGTATTTAACCTAGACTTTTTTTTCCAGCAGAGGTGGGGACAGCTGACTTCAGGATTAGAACAACCTGTGTAAGGGAAGCAACATCTTGAATATTCAGGTGGGAGTAATTTTAGTTTTGAAGAGGACATGAGTCCTCTTAATTATACATCAAGGGAAAAATGTTACCACTACTTCAAATCACAGCTAGCATTTCATTCTTCCAATCCAGTTTGCAACAAAATGCCCTATAGGAGTGTGTTGTTTCCATGGGACATCATTGCGAGGGGGGGAGGGTGGTATCCCCATTTCTTTTCTACACAGGGTACCTTTTATATCGGTGCTCATCACTAAATCCAAGAAGGGACTGTTGACATCATTGCCATACATTTAAACTATACCTTGTACTTTGAAGTATCCCAGTTATGAACCAGCCGTGCAGGAATCAGAAAGGTGTCATCCACATGACAGACGCTGCAGTAGTACCATCCACTGTAGCTGCACACCTTTGCCTTCCCGTTGGCTAGGCCTATAGAGCGCTGACAACCTGCCAAGAGAGAAAAAAGAGCTGCTTTCAGAAGCTATATCTTAGAATCTGAGTATTTGGAAAATATTACAAAATATTTATTTTTCCTTGAAAGGAAAAACTGTTTAGTTCTAAAAGAAAAACATTCTAGCTCTAAATAAAGAAAGCTGGAGTAAGAGTCTGAATAGTCTGAATAGTCTTGTTGGTTGCTATCCTGGAGGCCCTAGGAGACATATCTGGGAAACCTAAGGCAAGTCCGAATAGTCAAAGCTATGGTTTTTCCTGTCGTGATGTATGGAAGTGAGAGCTGGACCATAAAGAAAGCAGACCGCCGAAGAATTGATGCCTTTGAATTTTGGTGCTGGAGGAGACTCTTGAGAGTCCCCTGGACTGCAAGCAGAACAAACCTGTCAATTCTAAAGGAAATCAACCCTGAGTGCTCACTGGAAGGACAGATCCTGAAGCTGAGGCTCCAGTACTTTGGCCATCTCATGAGAAGAGAAGACTCCTTGGAAAAGACCTTGATGTTAGGAAAGTGTGATGGCAAGAGGAGAAGGGGACGACAGAAGATGAGATGGCTGGACAGTGTCTGCGAAGCAACCAACATGAAATTGACACAACTACGGGAAGCAGTGGAAGATAGGAGGGCCTGGCGTGCTCTGGTCCATGGGGTCACGAAGAGTCGGACACGACTGAGCGACTAAACGACAACGACGACGGAGTAAGAGCATTACATGATTTTAATAACTGACTGTATGACACTTTATTCTATTCTATTACAAATATGCATGTCACTGCAGAATAAAGCTAGACTAATGTCATATGTTCAAACACTGATTAGCAATCGGGGACCCTAAGCCAAACACCAGAAACTCACGTGGTTGCTATCCTGAAGGCCCTAGGAGACATATCTGGGAAACCTAAGGCAATACAATTTGCATGTCAGTCTGGTTTGCAGAATAGATAAGCATGGCAGGAAAGAGGTCTAGTTCACCACATTCCATCTGCTCAAAAGACGTGCAAAACTAGTCTCTAAGAATACAAGATATATTTTTAAATCTACCTTCTTTTTATTTTTAATTCTATCAAGATATATTTTTAATTCTACCAATACGCTGATGACACGCAGCTCTACATCTCCTTTCCACCTACTTCAGTGGATGCTGTTCTGTCTCTTCAGCATTGTCTGGAGGCTGTACTGCAATGGATGCAGTCGAATGGGTTGAGGCTGAACCCGGACAAGACGGAGGTCTTGAGGGTGGGTGGCCCTTCCATTGGTGGCTTGGGAAACTCCCTCTCCTTCGGGGGTGTGTGTGTGACTCTCACCACAAAGAGTGAGGTTCGCAGCTTGGGAGTACATCTGGATCCGGCGCTCACCGTGGAAACCCAGGTGGCGTCAGTGGTCCACTCAGCCTATTTCCATCTGTGGCGGACTGCCCAGCTTGATGGCAGGGCCCTCACCACTCTGGTCCATGCGCTTGCAATCTCGAGATTAGACCACTGTAATGTGCTCTACGTGGGGCTACCTTTGAGCTTGATGTGGAAGCTTCAGATGGTGCAGAATGTGGCAGCCAGATTACTTAGTGGAACGAGAAAACACCAGCATATCTCTCCCACTCTGGCTACCTTGCATTGGCTGCCCACTCGTTTCCGCATTGATTTCAAAGTGTTAATGATGACATATAAAGCCCTAAACCGTTTAGGACCTTGATACTTGGCAGAACGCCTTCTCCCACCTAGATTTACTCGAGTCACTCGCTATAACCAGGAAAGATGGCTGCAGGGCCTAATGCCGAGAGAGGCCTGTAAAGAAAGAACAAGAAAGAAATTGGGCCTTCTCGGCAGTGGCCCCTCGGCTTTGGAACAGCTTGCCATCAGAGATCTGCCTGGCACCCTCGCTGGCTGTTTTTAAGAGCTAATTAAAGACTCGGCTCTTTAGGCAGGCTTTTCCTCCTGTCAATACTTGACTCTTACTTTTACTTAGTCTTTTGTTCTATTTTCCATCTTGATCAATACTAACATTGTTGATTTAATTCATGGTTTTAATTGTTTTATGAATAATTTTATTGTGAGCCGCCCTGAGTAGACATAGTCTAGAAGGGCGGGATGAAAATCTAATAAACTAACAAACATATAAATTCTCTTTCTGAATTCCAGTTCATTTCTTGGTTTGAGATGCTCTAGCCCCACAGACTGAAAAAGCTAAACTGAAGCTATCATACTCTGGATGTATCATAAGAAGACAAGAAAAGACCCTTTGGAAGTCAACAGCTCATGGGGCTATCATAAACTGCAAACAACTTGATGGCACATGATGATAGCTTCACTATGATCATGAAAGGCAGATTTTATTGGAAGCAAAGCATAATACATACAGTACTTTGCATTGTGCTTGGCAATCTGGATATTTTCCGTAAGGAATTCCTTCTAAGTATGGACCGATGGAAAGAGAGGGATTTGAACTGAGGGTCACAATGTATCTTTCTTACACCTTCACTGTCCTAGTCTCTCAGCCTTGTTTCCCCATCTGCACATGGTGATCAATAGTGTACTGCCCTACAAATACAATTGTAAAACAGTTCTGTGTTAAAATCTAGCCATATCAAGAGATCCAAAATCCAGAACATTCCATTATTTATTTATTTATTTATTTATTTATTTATTTATTTATTTATTTATTTATTTATTTATTTATTTTGCAGCTGTGTGGCTTCTATGTGAGCAGATCTACTCCAACAAAGATATCTCTTTTGCTCTATGGATCGCCAATAAGACTGGTTACCTTATAAGGTCATCACCATGTTAGAAATCCACAAATCCCTTAAAAAGCTGTTTCTTATTTACTTTCCTCTCTGGTGATCCTTCTTCACACATATCCTTTCTTGTTAACTTGGGTGTGGTTCTTACTCTCCTAGCTATACATGGGCTACTGATATACATGAAGAAAGCATACGCAGTCTTAGAAAAGCATAGGCAGTTTAGATTAGGCATCCTTCAGTCTCGAAAGACTATGGTAATGTGTTCTGAATGGAGGACTTGGAACAGCGTCTAGTGTGGCTGAGGAGGCCGATTCGAGAGTGACAATCCCTTCCACTCTGAAGACAAATCCAATCTGTCCCCTGTCCAGCTCCCTGGTTTTGCTGCTTTCCGGACTGGCTCTTTGCCTCGGCTTGCTGGACAAGGGTCTCTTCAAAATGGGAGAGGCCATGATGCACCGCCTGCCTCCAGATAGTAGTTTGCTCTAAAACTGTTTTAGAAACCTAATTGGAGCAACCCCTCCTGCCAAATAATACGGTGAGGACTGAGCATACTCAAATGTCCATCAAATGAGTGTTTGTTGGAAAAAAATAAATGGAAAAGGTGGAATGCCCTGCTTCATCCTGTTATTGCATATATTCTGGAAAAGGCCTTCAACAAAAAAAAAGTTATTCAGAATCAGGAACCACTGAATACTTTGTTGCATATCACATTTGTCCTCACTCATGTTAGAATCCTGGCTTTGTTCTGAGAGGAACCATGCTCAACCTGATACATGTTTGGATTACTTCTGTTTTGTATTTTTTGATGTGTGGATGATTACCTATTTCCTCTACAATATAAGGCTTCATGGAATCCCTGAATATTTTTCGGATGCACAGATTTTGCTCACCTGTGGAGTCTTGGTAAGTCTATTAAAATGAGACTGAAATGTAACAGATGAAAAGTACAGCACATGCTAAGGTTCTTGGTAGAAGGTTCCAGGTGGCATCTCCAGAAAGGTCAAGGAAAGATGCATGTCTAATCCATTAACATTGCTCACTATGCCCACATCAGATCATTCAGAGTTAAAATAGTTACTTTGTGGAAAGCAACAGTATTACTCCTTGTTACTTGATTTTACTCATAATGCACTATTTTGCTCATTATACCAAGCTCTGTGCTGGAGACCTGCTGCCATTCACTACAGAAAACACCGAGTTAGAAAGACCAACGGTGTAATTTGATATAAGGCAGGGCCTTATCTTAACATATAAATAATCTGTGAGGAGTGAACTGGCTCTCTTTAGAACGTACTGTATTCAAACCCATTAATTTCTGCTCTGATGGCGTTTATGTCCCAGGAGTCCAGCCTTAAGGAAGATTCTTGTCTCCAGAACAAATAAAGTCAGCTGCATACCTGCTCCTTTGATCACTATAAATACTTTGAGGGGAGTCTTTTACTCTGCAGTAACTCTGCCTCATGGTTAGAAATGGTATGGGCCACAACAAACAAGTAGCTTCTACTTGCAACTCTCCTGTCTTTTCCATCTATCTCTTCCTTTTTCTGTCCATTCAAAAAACCCAATAAGGGAAAAAAAAGATGCAGAATGGCTTTCAACTGCTAGTAGCCATCCACCTATAAGCAGAATCCAAATGCTTGATTCCAAGGCCCGTTCTTGAGTTCCTGCCAACTGCTGTTACTGGGGCTGCAGCAAAGTTTCAAAGTACAAGGAAGAGGAAGATGATGTCACAAGGAGAGGAACTAGAGTGGTCGGAAGACCAGATCGGCGGGGTATAAATAAAATAAATAAATAAACTTGACTAGAGAGGTTGCAAAAAAAAGGGAGGACACAGAAGTTTCTCACAAAGAAACTGTTTCCAGATGTAATGACTAAAAGCAAGTTTCAGTCCACAATTATTTGCTAGGTCCCATGCAGAGCATTCAAGATATTTAATAATCACAAAGAAGGCAAGCTGCTCTGATGTTTCCTTCTTCAGGTCCATATCCTCCTCTCTCCCTCTTCTTATGCAGTATAGACATTTGCTGCCCCCTTGATTTGTACTTGCCCTCTATTTCCTTGACAACACATTTTTTACCTCGACCACTTAGGATAATGTGCCAAAATATCTGTGCAGTTGAGCAAATCACAGAACAACAAATGTAAAAAGAGACGGAGAAGCACAACACAGTGCAGTATCTTCTGCCTGCAGACATGTTTATTATGTTGGCTGTGTTGCCATGTTGAACCTTTAAATACCACCCCTCAGCTTTTGCCTTGTTCCGGTTGCATGTTTTATTCTACACGGATGGTTATTTCTACAACCCCTTCACATCAAGTTATGAGTGCAGGTGACTCCTTTGATGTTATGAGGTTCAAAGGAATACACTGTGACAAATGTATCTCAGCAGCAGACACCAATTAAGCTATTTGTAAAAAAAAAGAAAGGACAAGAAAGAGGCAGCAGTGGTACAACATGAAATTGAGTAGCTCTGTAGAAGAAGAGAGCCTGGATTCTGAGTGTTTTACAGTTCTACTCCTAGTTTCTTTACACCATTATATTTAATGGAATGGAGATACCTTTTCTTCATTACAGGGCTTAGGGCGGTGAGTGGTACGTGTGAATTTGCAAATGGTCAGACTTGATTTTCATTTAGCACAAGATTTTCACTTGGGAATCAACATTTGGATTAAATCCTAAAAGGAAGTGATCTGTGATCTTCTTCACCCCTTCGCCACGACAAGGCAGCAATCCGTGAAGGTGTTAGTCTTTATTTAAGAGGTCTGTTTCATGGCCATACCTCCTGAATCAGGACTCTTTTTTTGTCAGATTGCCTCCTACAAGCAAAGAAGTAGGTAGGATGACAGATAAACAGAAAAATATGAGGAGCACGGGAGAAGTTTTTAATCCAGCAATAGTCCTAACAAAAAATAAGAGCAATGGAAGTCCAATGTGGTTATACATAGAGTATGTTGCACTCTATGTACGCAAATTCCTCTGTTCATCAAGAGCATGTCTGTCCATGACCTATGTGCCATCTTGCTAGCTCATCCCCTTTGCAGGCTTTACATGATGAACCACTGGCAGGCTCAAATCTTTTGCATAGGACTCCAGCAACCAGTTTGCATCAAGACTGGGGAGGGGTGCGGGAGGGGTCTGGACCAGTGTCAGAGAAGGCACAAGCTGGATATATTTCTTCTTACAAGAAAACCAATGCTCATTTCACAGCAAGCATTGTTTTGCTGATAGTGTAGCAGCAGTGAAGGGAGGCACGATGTACAGCAAACAAATCAAAAGCCTGCACTTGGTATGTTTGTTAATCTCAAAATCCAAGCAAATAAAACCTGAGCAAAATACTACACCTACTTATCTCCCAGAGGTGAATATGCCGCAGGAGAAACCTTCACCTTTGAAAGTGCCTAGCTTTTTATTGCTTGGATTTCACAACACCTAGGTTGCAAAACCAAGAAGGACAAAACCACACACATACACACACACGCTCCCACATGCACACATCAAGAAACATGACTTACTCAGAGTGCTAATAGAGACAAAGGTAAGCCCAGGTGAGGACAGATACTTATCAAAGCCAATCGGGCTACTCATTTGTTATTTGGGAAGGAATAGGTAAAGGGGGGGATGAGAGGAGTTTCGTCCATTAACACATGGCCTGGGGTGGAAGAGACATGATATCAAGATGGCAAAACTCCATGTCAATACAATATGCCAAGCTGTATGGTTCTAAATCGAAAAGCTAAGGTTCAACACTGTCATCTCCTTACTCATGAATCTTTTATTTTTCTTCCACAGTCACTTTCTTTCCTGCTGGTTCTTTCCTAAAGCAGCATGTGTATGGGAAAGGGAAGTTTACAGGATGCTAATTCAGCTATCCAAACACTTAAGGTTTAAGAACACCTATATAAAAATAGTATTTGAATAGTATAACAATTGAGCTCATAGGGTGACTTTTGATGAACAGAACTAAAGGACAATGTGGATGGGCATCCTTTGTTTATAGAAGTATAATGAGGCCCTATCCTGGGCTAAGTAATTACTCATTTCATACTGAGTTAGTCTGCAATTCTATAGCTACCTGAAAGTAAATTCTATTGAATACAGTGGAGTAAAAATGAGCAGGATCAGACTGTCAGGCAAGCTTGTTCTTGTTGTTGTTTAGCTGTTTAGTTGTGTCCGACTCTTCATGACCCCATGGACCAGAGCATGCCAGGCCCTCCTATCTTCCACTGCCTCCCGGAGTTGGGTCAAACTCATGCTGGTAGTTTCGATGACACTGTCCAACCATCTTGTTCTCTGTCATCCCCTTCTCCTCTTGCCTTCACACTTTCCCAGCATCGGGGTCTTTTCCAGGGAGTCTTCTCTTCTCATGAGATGGTTAAAGTATTGGAGCCTCAGCTTCAGGATCTGTCCTTCCATTGAGCACTCAGGGTTGACAGGCAAGCTTACTAGGGAATACAGTAAATCTATCTGAAGTCAATGGAATTCTTTCTGAATAAAATTTTAGGACCAGACTGCACATCATAATGGCAGCTTCATCACTAACATTATTGAGCTGCAGTGTTAATCCTTTACACTTTAACCTAAAAGTTAATCCTTTTCACTTTTTACAATAGCATTTCTGCAATGTACAGTACATACTTTATATATGTCTGAGGATGCAATCAGATGCCAATAAAGAAGTGTGTCTGATCTAACTGGAAAGAACAGATTTACTGGGAGCAACGTCTCTTAAAGCAACCATTCCATTCCTACTGGAATTGCTCTAGCCAGGCCAATAATACGTTCAGAATAAAGTTTTAGGACCAGACTGCACGTCATAATGACAGCTTCATCACTAACATTATTGAGCTGCAGTATTCATGCAACTACACAGGCTTTACAGAAAGATTTGACTTCATTCCCTTAAATGATCATATATTTTTTTTAAATGAAAAAAATTATTTTTGACCCAGTTATTAAGCAGCAGCTGTAGTCACCTTCTAACTATTCCTCCTGAGTTTCCAAGCTCTTCCTCTTTGTTAGGCCCTCCAAATTTCTCTGCTGGCCTCAAGTGCGGGCAGGACATTCATCCATCACTGGTGTCAAGGTGAAACTGGACTACCTGGATTGGGCAAGAGGTATCTTATTCTTGTTTCAGCCATCAAAATATTTTGGGAGGACCCTTGTTTTACAGGATACTGTGCCCCTTTCCCTCCAAAAAAAGTTAAGGAAGTAAAGTGGCTGCCAACTTGATCTCCTATTGAAGGCTGGATGTCAATGGCGATAGTGCATCTTATTTGTAGCTCTGAACAACAATGTTGCACCTTTTTCAGTCAATACATTTTCTCCTTCCCATACCCCCCCATTTACCTCACCTTGAGCGATCAGCTGTATTTTTCATTTCTCATTATGCAATGTATTATATACAAAGCATTTTAGCTGTCTATATTTAATGTATTCCCGAAGGCTTTCACGACCGGGATCTAATGGTTGTTGTGGGTTTTTCGGGTTCTTTGGCCTTGTTCTGAAGGTTGTTCTTCCTGATGTTTCGCCAGTCTCTGTGGCCGGCATCTTCAGAGGACTGGAGTAGGAACTCTGTCTCCAGTCCTCTGAAGATGCCGGCCACAGAGACTGGCGAAGCGTTAGGAAGAACAACCTTCAGAACACGGCCAAAGAGCCCTAAAAACCCACAACAACCATTGTCTATATTTACATGCCTAGTAATTATCACCATCATCACGATCTTCATCTTAGAGCTGCAGGGCTAGAAGGCACTCTGATTTCTTGGTCTTTAGTCATTCAATTCAGTATTTCTTCATTAGCTGCCCTCAAAAATTCTTAGCATACTGTTAGCATGCTGTTATCTTTTTATAACAGCCTATGTTTAGGCCTTCAATGTCACATCATACAAGAGAACCAAGTACAGTGGTGCCTCGCTAGACGATGATAATCTGTTCCATAGAAATCGCTGTCTGTGAAAACATCATCTAGCGAAAAGCGTTTCCCCATTGGAATGCACTGAAACCCATTTAATGCGTTTGAATGGGGGGAAATAGTCATTGTCCAGAGAAAATCGCCCATAGGGAAGCCATTTTGTGAAGCGCCGATCAGCTGTTTAAATCGCTGTCTTGAGATGCATCGGTCCCGAAAACACCCGTTTTGCGAAGATTGCTCATAGGGAAGCCATTTTGCGAAGCCGCCGATCAGCTGTAAAAATCGTCGTCTTGCAAAAAAAACGGTCTGCGAAGCACAGAGCAAATCATCCTCCAGCGAAATCCCCCATAGGAAAAACCATTTGCGAATCGCTATAGTGATTGCAAAAAGTTAATGTCTAGCGAAAAAACCGTTTTGCAGGGTAATTGTCTTGTGAGGTACCACTGCAGATAGCACCACAAAATGCACATTATCAAAGCCAAACTTACATTTTGTCATATATTACATTCTTCATCTCACAGGAGCTGTTCTAGTTAGAGGCTGCTCTGCCTACAAAAATACATTTTTCTTTGGTTTCTCTAATTTTGTTCCTAGTCTGTATTTTCCAGCAAAATCTCCTCAAACTCAGTTCCTTACTTCAACATTAAAACTCTCCATTACTAATTTCAGGTGTTGCTTTTTTTCTATTTGTTATTGCACTTTTCACTCGGACAACCACTATCCAATCCGAGTATGGAACAAAGTTCATATACTAAAGTCTTTTGTTACTGTGATTGCAGCTGCACAAAAGTGCTATGCGTCATTGCTACCTTAATAAAACACAGCATGGCTACTATCTATTTGTATTTGGTTGGATTCTGGCCAGCAAACAACACTTACTCTAAGGAGCTAAAGGTTAATCCTTTTCACTTTTTACAATAGCATTCCTGCAATGTACATACTTTATACATGTCTGAGGATGCAATCAAGTGCCTATAAAGAAGTGTGTCTGATCTAACTGGAAAGAATATCTTCACTGGGAGCAGCATCCCTTAAAGCAACATTTTCGTTCCTACAGGAATTGCTCTAGCTGGGCCAAGAAAGCAGTAGCCCAGCCGCTGAATGAAAAAGGTCCGGCTAGGGCACCAAGTAGGGTGAGCTGGTTTGTGATCTCCTTGTACACCATCTGATTGACGGGAAATAGCTTGAATGGAACCATGCCACAAGTGGTCCAAAATGTAAGCTGTTTCTCTATCTGATCATACCCTAATTTTCGTGCCAGAGATTCTTCACACTCTCTCGCCATCTAAAGATTGGCTGGGACTGAGGGCAAGACGAGTGTACCTGGCAGATATAACACTGATTTCCCACTGATTTCCAGATCTCAGGGCTATGTGATGGCTATGATCATGCCCAGCATTTTCCATATTTAAGTCTGATTGGTATTTGCGTCTTTGGCTTCCAGTTAGTACTGCCACTGTTGCTGCCAAAGATGAGGTGGGATTTATTGCTGATTTAGTTCCTTAAGGCTGCACAGGAGTCCTGGTCAAACTCCTCCATCTTAAGTAGTTTCACTTTTCCAGAGGAAACCACTGCCTAACACTTGGTGCAGCTGAGGTTAAGTCCAGAGTTTATTCCATTGGCTGTCAACGCTATGACTGAATTCATCAGAAGAGCTCAGTTTAAGGAAGACAAGATTACAATCAGCTGATCATCCAAATAAGACTGAAGGTAATAACCATACGGAATAAGTCCTTGAAGCTTCTGAACTACCTGAATCTGGTCACTGATGCAAAGCAGACACTGGATTTTTAAAACTACCCAAGGCAAAATAAACCATGGGGGAAAGAGGGGAATGCAAACAGACCGATACTAGAATATTATGTATGTCTACTCAGAAGCAGGCCTCACTGACTTTCGCCCAGAGAAATATATACAGAACTGCAGCTTGAGGAAAACTTCTTCTGTTCTCAGGCCCACAATTTTTTTCCTGAAGGATTTTTGTTTCTTTTTAAATAATCCTTCTGACCCTGATACACCAACAAACAATTTTCCTTCCTGACTTTCCTCTCTTTCCTTGGCCACATCTCTAGGCCTTACAGAAGCTGCCCTAGCTTCTATACGTGGTTGGAAAATGCTAGCTGGCGCCCAAGATAAACTTGTCTAAAGCTACATTCTTCTTACCCACTTCTGAATGTCAGCTGTTTGTCTGGAAGCTTTTGCTGCAAAAGCTTTCTAAAAGGAGGATAAGAAGGGGGGGGAAGTAGAGTGCAATCAAACAAAACTAGCCCCCCTCCACCGCCAAATCCTGACAGAGGGAAAAGCAAAGAAAGAAACAGGGGAAGGGGGAAAAAACCCTCTGTCCCCATCAAATCCTTCCAACAAACTCCTCTATCAGAGGTTCATTGTCAATCAATTAGCCAAAGCAGTAGGGGTCTGGGGGTGGGGGGTAGGTGGAGAGACAATGGGTCACTCTGTTGTATTACTATTTAATCACTTTTACTAAATAAATAAAGCAGCCCTCAGGTGCTGTCATGTCAAGGGAATTTACAACAAAACAAAACAAAAAAAACCCAAATGGGAAAAAATACCCACCCTCTTTTCTTTTTCCTCCCCTTTACTTTTTTTCCTCCCCTGAAGAACAAGAGAGGGTTATTACTGTAGCCTTAAGTCTCATCTTTGTGCAGCTCCTCTTTGATTCCCACTCAGACCCTGCCACTTTCTGGCACTAATTTGTCAGGCTGAACAAAGGAGGGATTTGTACCTCCTGTAAGGTCTCAATTAGGAAAGGCTTCTCCTGCATTATGTGCCATTCAGACAGGACACAATGATGGTAATTACAGGAATTTGCACTAAATGGCTGAAGAATTCACAGCAAAACTTTTTTCCCCTCTCCCTCCACAAAGCTTACCCCTCTTTTGCAGCTGTAGGAGTGGGGTGAGGGTATGGGGAAAAGCAAAATGGGAGGGGGCACCTAATGCCTAGAAGATGCAATTACCAGCAGTAGTCCTGTGAGGTTAAACAGCCACCCTGAGAAGTTAAGACAGCAGACATCTTTCAACATGGTAGAAAACAAATGCAGACCTTCAGCAGCCGCTGCTGACATGCCCAGTTTTCTTAGCATGGGCTTCCTGTTCCTTAGCTTCAAAACAATCACCGTGTACTGAGGAGGAAGGCATCATTTTTAATGTATGTCACTCATCCCCTAAGGCACATTTGTTTGCATGAGGCTACAAGACAGCTTTGCATCAAGATGTGTAGAATGACATGCCTTAGCACAGTCTTCACTGACCTGGCCTTCACATTTCCATGAGAACCATTCACAGAGTTGTGTGCTTTAGTAAGGAAAGGATATCAAGAGTTTACAAAGCAGACACCAGCCTTTTATGGTAGTGTTTTGAGATCCCAGTTGGGAAACAGCTCCTGTAGAAATGCCTATGAGCATACTACACAGGAATTACCAATTTACCTCTGGGTAGAACATGCCCACGTAGGAGAAGAGAGGTTAGATATCTTACATCTATCCCCTCTTCTAGTTCTGCCGCCCAGTCAGATGGTATCAGGGGACCATATCAGCCACGGTGCTGTTGATGAACGCCAGGTCACTACAAAATAAGACTGCCCTCATCCATGATGTAATTCTGGCGTGCATTACCGAGACCTGGATGGGAGAGGAGGGTGGTGTTCCCCTCTCCCAGCTGTGTCTGCCTGGGTACTCGGTCCAGCACCAATGTCCCTCGGTGGGTCAGGGAGGGGAAGTTGCAATAGTCTATAAGTGTTCTATCTCTTTGACCAGGCTTCGTATCCCTTTGAGAGGAGGTCTTGAGGGCCTGTGTTGTGTGTTGGGCTTACGAGACAGACTGCGGATTCTGCCAGTGTATCACCCACCCTGCTGCGTACCAACAGTCTCCCTGCCTGAGCTGATGGAGGTAGTCTCGGACCTGGTGTTGAGGACTCCCAGGCTGTTGGTGCTGGGGGACCTCAACATCCATGCTGAGGCTGCCTTGACTGGGGTGGCTCAAGACTTCATGGCCGTCATGACAACCATGGGGCTGTCTCAATATGCCATTGGCCCGACACATGAGAAAACCTTGGACCTGGTTTTCTCAACAGGACTGGAAGATGGTGGTTTGGATGTGGAGGGGCTGGTTGTGACCCCATTGTCATGGTCAGACCACTTCCTGGTCAAGTTTAATCTATTAGCTTTTTCTCCCCTCTGCAAGGGTGGGGGATCTATTAAGATGATCCACCCTCGGAGACTAATGGATCCAGATGGATTCCTGAATGCTCTGGGGGATTATCCATCTAATATGGTTGCCGCTCCTGTCGAAGCTCAGGTCTCCCTATGGAATAGGGAGATGACCCGGGTGGTTGACACGATTGCGCCTAAGCGCCCTCTCCCTGCATGCAGAGCCCAGATAGCTCCTTGGTATACTTCTGAACTGCGGCAATGAAGTGAGAGGGGAGATGGCTGGAGCGCAGGTGGAGGAAGTCCCACTGGGAGTCCAATTAAATACGACTTAGAGACCATTATTGGGCCTATTTTGTGGCAATATGGCTGGTGAAACAGCAATATTTCTCCAGCTGTATTGCTTCCTCAGAATGTTGTCCAGCAGAGCTGTTTCGGGTGGTCAGGGATCTTCTTCAACCGAGAAATCCGGTGGAGGTCCCGGATTGCTCATCAGCTTGCTATGATGAGTTTGCTATTCATTTTGAGGGGGAAATCACTCAGATTCACACTGGGTTGGACTCCACTATTACTGCAGAATCAGAGGATGTGTCCAGTGTAGAGTGCTTAGGTCAAGTATTAATAGATGAGTTTCAATTACTGAGACCTGAAGATGTGGACAGGGTGCTTGGATCTGTCCGTTCTACCACCACTCCACTCGATCCTTGCCCATCTTGGCTAATTGGAAGATCAACTAGGGGGGTTCGCACCTGGGTCCAGGAGGCTGTGAACACCTCTTTGAGAGAGGGAGTGGTCCCTACCACCTTGAAAGAGGCGGTAATTCAGCCGCTCTTTAAAAAGCCTAACCTGGACCCAAGGCTGGTGGTGAACTACTGACCAGTGGCGAACCTCCCTTATTTGGGCAAAGTGTTGGAGTGGGTTGTGGCCGGGCAACTCCAGGTGCTGCTGGATGAAATGTATTTTCTGGATCCAATTCAATCGGGTTTCAGGCCGGGTTTTGGTACGGAGACTACCTTTGCTGGGAAAGAGACTGGGGGAGTGTGACCCTGTTGATACTCATGGACTTCTCAGTGGCTTTTGACACCATCGACCATAGTGTCCTTCTGGATAGGCTGGCTGGGTTGGGAGTTGGGGGCACCGCTTTACAATGGTTCCACTCCTTCCTGGCTGACCGTGTCCAGAAAGTGGTGCTGGGGGACAGTTGCTCTGTCCCATGGCGTTTATGTCACGGAGTTCCTCAGGGCTCGATACTGTCCCCCATGCTTTTTAACATCTACATGGAACCGCTGGAAGAGGTATTCAGGAGATTTGGGCTGAGGAGTCAGCAATATGTTGACGACACTCAGCTCTACCTCTCGTTTTCCACCAATCCAGGTGAGGCGGTTTCTGTGCTGAACTCGTGTCTGGACCTGATAATGGACTGGATGAGGGTTAATAAATTGAAACTCAATCCAGACAAGACGGAAGTGCTGTTAGTGGATACTTTGCCGGACAGGCTGGAGGGCCATTTCCCTGCCCTGAATGGGGTTACACTCCCTCTAAGGGACAGGGTCTGCAGCTTGGGGATGCTCCTGGACCCCAATCTAACTCTGGAAGCCCAGGTGTACTCGGTGGCCAGAGACGCCTTCCTTCAGCTGCAGAAATTATACCAGCTACGGCCCTATCTAGACGAAAAAAGTCTCATGACAGTTCACACATGCACTGGTAACATCTCATATAGATTAAGCAGCGCTCTATGTGGAGCTGCCTTTGAAGACGGTCCAGCAACTGCAACTGGTTCAGAATCGAGCTGCGTGGCTGGTGAGTGGAGGGGCCACTAGGGGACACATCAAGCTGATTCTGTTTAAATTACATTGACTACCAGTTGCTGCCCCAGCCCATTTCAAAGTGCTTGTTTTGATATATAAAGCCCTAAACGGCTTGGGCCCTGGATACCTGAAGGACCACCTTCTTCGATATGAACCTACCTGGCAGTTAAGATCTAGCCAGGGGACCCTTTTGAAAGAGCCATCCCTCAAGGAGGTAAGAGGGACGGCTTGTAGATAAAGGGCCTTTTCGGCAGCTGCCCCCAGACTATGGAATGCCCTCCCGACTGAAATTCATCTGGCGCCAGGTCTAAAGTTTCCTGTTTCAGAAGGCTTTTAATTGAAATAATATCGACTGTGGGTCCTGATGGCAATTTTTTGAGTATATATTTTAATTGTATTTTAATTGTTTTATCTTTTTTACTATATTTTAATTGTTGTAAGCCGCCCAGAGACCTTTGGGCAGTGTGGGCAGCATATAAGTTAAATAAATAAATAAATAAATAAATAAATAAATAAATAAATAAATAAATAAATAAATAAATAAACAAACAAACAAACAAACAAACAAACAAACAAACAAACAAACAAACAAACAAACTGTAATGGCAGTGTGGTGCAGCAAAGAGAAAAGTTGTTCTGAATACAAGAGGTTCAGGTTCAAAACCCTGTCCAGCAATAAAGTTTACTGGACTGCCCTGGGCTATCAACTGAATCTCAAACCTTATATACGACACAAGATGTAATCAGTACATGTCGCACTCTGGTTTGGAGTATGTCAAATACCTATGAGGCCAACAGGATAAGTGCCCATCTCTAATGGCAATAAGGTAGTTCAATGAGGAACTCAAATTAAAGTGCCTTCTAAAATGGCTGATTATCTTTTGATTATCACTCTTCTGTTGGAACTGTGGATAGAAAAAGAAACCCAGAATGCCAGGAAGAAGAAATCATTTCCTCCACCAAAGCCTTCCCATAAAGAAGGGAAAGAAATATATTGGATTTATATTTCCATAGATAAACACATATTTTTGCATCTCCTTGGTTTGCTAACATAAAGAAAAGTTTATAACCTTATAAATTCAGACAGTTGCAAGGCTTGTGTTGCATTCTGGAGAGTAGAAATGGGCACAAAAATATGTAGAAGTATGTTTTTCCCCATAGGTGGACAACGGTGGTTGTACACATTACTACCCTGTAATTCCCATCAACTCTAACCAGGACAACCTATGAGCAAGGACTACGGAGATTGCAGTCCAAAGATATCTAAACAGCTGCAGTTCCTCATCATTACTTTAGTAAATTAAAACAAAAAATGGCTATAAATTTCTGTGCTTGGAGGAAAACCTAACTCTTTTGCAACGTGGTCCAGAAACAGGACAGGACAGGAATGTCAGTGGAAAACCTAGAAACTAAGGCCTTCACATTCCTACATGTAGCATTTAAAACTTACTTTTGAATTAAAAGTAGTAAGAGTTTGTTGTTTTTGTGAGCTTTGAACATAATCTTACTGATTATGCCAAGTGCATCTTTCACACTGATGAAATGATCAAAACGAAAGGGAAGTTAAATAATTGGTTGGATTTTTCAAAAGAAATAAAAGTTAAAATCTGAAACAATTTACTGACACTGCCCCCTGCTGGAACTGTTAATGTTGTATGCTTGCACACCAGCAAGCAGGTGCATTACAAGTACACTGATTCCATTCTAAATTTCTTTCCACCAGTCTATCTCAAGTCCCCAGTTCATGCTTCTTCCAATGTTGCTTTAATCAAGTCAAGCAATTAAAGAAATGCATGAATAGCCCTTCCCGCTAGAATCCTCTGTGACAAACCCAGACCTACTGGGATCTGCCACACGTTAACTAAGCTGCCACCAACCATTCCCTATAAGAAGTCACACAGACCAGGGATGGATTTTCAACAAATAAAAGAATAAGGTTTATTTAAAACAACACACAGGGAAAATAAAATGATCAAGTGAATAAGATATAGTAACGTGGCTTAGTCTCATTCATACATGCATACAGTTTGGTTCACACAGAACACTTAACTTGAAGCACAGACCCTGAACCTATCAGTTCTGGCTAACCATACAGACACCTGAACCTATCAGGTTGGTACTGACTGACACACAGTAGTACCCTGTCTGACACACAGACTCCCACACCAGCTTCTTCTTCCCAGCTGCTGCTTCGTCTCCCTCTCCTTCACACACGCTTCACATATATATACAGTACAGCCCCTCCTCCTGATGTCCCGCCTTCCACTCCCCATAGGATGGAACTTTCCCTCCAAACCCATGACAGACAGGTAACATCAGTGCTGTATGTAACACCTCCCCTCTTTATAAGTTGTTTTGTAGGGGGAAATCTAAGGTGCTTTTTCCCAAAAAACAACCTGGATAAAACACACAACAACAGTTATACATACAATATCATACTTACTTATACTTACATTCTAAGTTAACCATATCAATTAGGCATTTAAACATTTTACCATATACATTACATCAAGTTACCTTTATTCATACAAACCAAGTTCAAAAAACAGGTACATTTAACTTTTTGTCATCAATATATATACATAGTCCATGTTTCTTTCGCCGTCTTCATTCTTCAGGTCTTCTTGACAAGGCGTCAGCAACACAGTTCACTGACCCTCTGACCACCTTCACTTCAAAGTCATAGTCTTGCAGATTTAAAGCCCACCTCATAAGTTTACTATTGTGGGTTTTCATTGTCTTTAACCATTGCAGTGGTGAATGGTCAGTGCACAGAGTAAAATGTCTTCCCCAGATGTAAGGCTTGGCCTTCCGGATCGCGTAGACTATGGCCAGACACTCCTTCTCCACAGTTGCCAAATGTCTCTCACCTTTCTGGAGTTTCCTACTCAGGTAGGACACTGGATGCTGGTCACCATTCTCATCCTCCTGGCAAAGAACTGCTCCTACCCCGCTGTTAGACGCATCGGTGTAGATGATGAACTCCCGGTCGAAGTCTGGAGCACGCAGCACTGGATACTGGACGAGCGCCTCCTTCAACCTCTGGAACGCCGCCTCACAGTCGCTGGTCCACGGGATGCGGTCATCAGCCTTCTTCCTCGTCAGATCGGTCAGCGGAGCCGCAATCTCGCTAAACCTCGGGATGAACTTTCTGTAGTAGCCCACCAACCCAAGAAATGATTTGACTTTTTTCTTGGTGTTGGGTCTGGGCCAATCACGAACTGCTTCTATCTTGGCCTCGAGGGGTTTTATCACTCCTCCCCCTACTATGTGACCCAAGTATTTTATTTCTGGGTTACCCAGCTGCAGTTTGCTCTCTTTGCAGGGCCTGGGCCAAAGCACTCCCTCCCCTGGGTTAAAGTGCCTCTCCCTGCCTTCCTGGTCATCCCAAGCTTTCTTTCTGACCTTTTGAGCTTGCAGGGTCTCTGCTGCTAGCTCTAGGTTTCTCTTCAGGTCATTCATCAAGGTGTCTATGTATGTCACAACGTCTTGTGGGTCATCCTGGGTGATCTGCTCCCAATTTTGTTTGATCAAATCAAGGGGCCCTTTCACCCTTCTCCCAAATAAAAGTTCAAATGGACTGAACCCGGTACTGGCTTGTGGCACCGATCAATAAGCAAACAAAAGGGATTGCAGCTTCTGGTCCCAATTGTTTGGATTCTCTGCCAAGTAAGCCCTAATCATGCGCATTAGAGTCCCATTGAACTTCTCAGTTAACCCATTACTTTCAGGGTGATAGGCAGTGGTTTCCTTGTGCTTAATTCCACAGATTTGCCATAAGCGTTTCATGAGCTTCGATGTAAATGATGCTCCCAAATCTGTGATTATTTCTGAGGCAAATCCCATCCTGGACATATACCCCACCAAGGCATCTGCCACTGTGTTAGTTTCAATGTTAGTCAAGGGTATGGCTTCAGGGTACCTCGTGGCATGGTCCACAATGGTGAGAATGAACCTGTTCCCCCTCTTTGTGGCCTTGGGCAAAGGTCCCACAATATCCACCCCTATGCATTTGAACGGAGTGTCAATCACAGGCAAAGGGCACAACTTTGCTTTGGTCCTGTCGCGGCTATTCCCCTGCCTTTGACACACATCACATTGTTTACAGAACTCCCTGATCTGCTTCCCTATGTCAGGCCAGTAAAAATTCTGTGTGATTCTCTGCTGTGTTTTGTTCACCCCTAAGTGCGCAGCAAACATGTCAGAGTGCCCCCTTTGTAAGATCATGGGGCGATACTTTTCAGGCACCACTAGCTGACTTCGGATCCCATCTCCCCCTTTTGAGATATTCCTCAGGGTCTCTCTATACAAAATCCCCTTTTTCTCTAGAAATCTCACTGGGGTTTCAGGTGTTAGCTGGGCGTCAGTCACCTGTTCAAAACACTTTTGGAGAGTGGCGTCTGCCTTTTGCTCTTGGCCAAATCGGCTGTCTGTGGTTAAGGTTTCCACCACAGCTTCTGAACTCCCCTCTGCTCCCGTCTCTGGCTCATCATTACCCCCCTGAACTGTCCCCGTGGTGGCTTGTGAACGTGTAATCACTAGCACCCGTTTCACATGTTCAGCCAGGTCATTTCCCACGAGCACGGCTGCTGGCAGAGTCGATGAAATCGCTAGCCGCCAAACTCCCCTCCAGCCTTGAAAGTTCACAGGTACCTCCACTACTGGCAGTGAGATCACCTGCCCCTCAATCCCTGCCACCTTCATGCTCTCATTTGGGATTATATATTCCCTAGGAATAATATCTGGATGGCACAGGGTCACCTGGGAACAAGTGTCCCTCAGCCCCCGATACTGATGGTCAAGTATTCCTACGTCCACCCCTGCTGTTTCAAACAACTGAGAATCTGTTCTCACGAGCAAGCAGCGCTTGACCTCCACAAGAGGACCATTTTCCTCAGCCTGATCAGCAGATGTAACTGTTCCAGATTGAGTAGCCATGGCAACAGGCTCCCTCAGTGACAAGGAGCTTTGCTCTTTCTGGACACAGAACACAGCTTTTGGCTTGGTTCCACTCGAATCCTGAGGCACAATTCCTTTTAGCTGCTTTAATTTCTCACACTCTGAGATTAGATGGCCCTTTCCCTGACAGAAATAACATTTTCTGCTATATTTTGAGTCTTTCTCATCTTGTTTTGGTTTTCCCTCCAAAATCTGAGGTCTTGGTTTCATGTCTGAGGGCTTCCCTTCACCATGGGCCCCTCCCCCTTGCTGGCTTTTCCCTGGTCCCTGAGAGTACTTGCTGTAGGTTTCTTTGGGTTTTCCTACAGATTTCTCCTCACCTAAGGGCTTTCTTATTTGGGAAATAAAATCTGCGATCTCGGCTGCTTCTGCCACAGATTTCGGTTTCCTTTCCCTCACCTGGAATTTCAGTTCCCCATGCAGGACTGAATAGAACTGTTCCAGCGCTATCAAGTCTTTGAGCTGCTGAAAGGTCTCTGTCCCCTCCTGAGATAGCCATTTCTCTAGCAGCCTCACCAATTGGGCCCCCACTTGGGTAAAAGTCTGCTCTGGTTTCTTGGTGATTGACCTGAATCTTTGCCTCAGCTGTTCCGCATTTATCCCATGTCTGGCAAACACCAGTTTTTTAAACTCTGCAGAATCTTTCATCAGTTCCTCTGGCATCTCTGCATAGACTTCTGCAAGGCTGCCACTGATTAAAGATCGCATGATGGTCATCTTCTCAGTTTCCCTTACTGAGAAGTCCACAAACGCTCTTTCCACTAGGGAAAAGAACACTTCAGGACAATCTCCCTTGTGGTACACAGGGAATTTCTTCAGGTCAGCTTTAGACAATTGGCCTCCCTCAGAATCCCTATTGTTATTATTGTTCTGATTCATCAGTTCCAATTTTCTTAACTCAAACGCCATTCTTTCTTTTTCCAGAGCAATTTTCTCTCTCTCCCTCTCCATTCTTTCTTCTCTTTCCATTTTCTCTATTTCAAATTGCCTTTGTTTCTCTCTTTCCCTTTCCTCCATTTTTTCTCTCTCTAATCTTTCCTCCATTTCAAATTGCCTCATCCTCAGTTCATGCTGTTGGGCTATGAGCATTTTCCTGAGTTCTGGGTTCTGTTCTCCCGTGCTGTCATCCTTCACTGAGCCAAATTCATCCTCAGAACCTTGGTCAACCTGGGGGTCTTTCACTTCACCCATTTCTGCCATTTGGCTTCGAGTCAAGGGCATAATCCCCCCCAGAACAGGCTGCTTTCAAAAGTCAAGCCTCAAAATAAAGCGACCACTTTTTTTTTTTTCTCTTTGGCCTCAGAACCAGCCTTCTTATAGATTGCTGCTGTTCTTCAGCACTGACTTGCAACAGTTGCGAGCCAGAGTCAACCCCCCTCTGCTAGGCCTCGCAGCAGGCAGGCTAAATCACTGCTACTTCACAGTTTTGCCTCAGCTTTTTTCCCGCCAAAACAGGCTGCCTCAGAGCTCCCTAATCTAGTCCCCAATCTGAGGTTACACGTTCTTCTACTAGCGCACCTCCCCGTGAGGTACACCTAGAAGATTACCTACGTGCTCTCAGATTGTCCCTGACTAGACCCCCCTTGCTCTGGGCACACTTGCCAAGGCTTTGCTGTACCACTGGACAACTGGACCAGTCGTATCCCACACGCTGGACACCAATCAATGTGACAAACCCAGACCTACTGGGATCTGCCACACGTTAACTAAGCTGCCACCAACCATTCCCTATAAGAAGTCACACAGACCAGGGATGGATTTTCAACAAATAAAAGAATAAGGTTTATTTAAAACAACACACAGGGAAAATAAAATGATCAAGTGAATAAGATATAGTAACGTGGCTTAGTCTCATTCATACATGCATACAGTTTGGTTCACACAGAACACTTAACTTGAAGCACAGACCCTGAACCTATCAGTTCTGGCTAACCATACAGACACCTGAACCTATCAGGTTGGTACTGACTGACACACAGTAGTACCCTGTCTGACACACAGACTCCCACACCAGCTTCTTCTTCCCAGCTGCTGCTTCGTCTCCCTCTCCTTCACACACGCTTCACATATATATACAGTACAGCCCCTCCTCCTGATGTCCCGCCTTCCACTCCCCATAGGATGGAACTTTCCCTCCAAACCCATGACAGACAGGTAACATCAGTGCTGTATGTAACATCCTCCACTTCTCATACGGGTGACTAGCAAGTTGGGAGCCCATCCAAACCATAATAAAAAGAGAACTGTTAGTTTGCCTGAGCAATCTTCACCCTGCACTATAGTTACAAAATCAACTAAAAGAGCAAACTTTTCTCTTTTTCATGGCTGACATCACATAGCTTTCTCCCAAAGTGGTGCCTCACTTAGCGATGTAAATCCATGCAGGAAAAAATGCTGCTAAGCGATTTCATCGCTAAATGGATTTAAAAAGCCCATAGAAACACATTAAAACAACATTAATGCATTCCTATGAGCTTCAGAACTAACCTTAAGCAAAAATCCTCCACGGGGCGGCCATTTTCGGTGCCTCTAAAGCGAGGCAACACAGCAGGCGGTCATTTTGTTTTTCCGGTGGCCATTTTGAAACCGCTGATCAGCTGGCCGAAAATGGGGGCTTTGCGATGATTGCTTCCCGGCAATCATCGCAAAGTGAATTTTCCCCATAGGGACTATCGCTAAGCGACCGCTTTTGCGATCGCTTAAACTCCATCGCTAAGCGATTTCATCGCTCAATGGAGTGCTCGCTAAGCGAGGCACTACTGTATACTTTCTTCAGTCACCTGCTATTTCGTGTTTCACTTGGTGGATTCATAAGAGGCTACAGTAAAACTAAATCATAACACAATTTCCCATCCCTACTCCAAAACATAAATGGCACGTGCATTCATGAATCAGTTCAAGACAACAAGGACATGCAGAGATGTATGGCCGGATCTCAGCAAGTGAAACAGGCAGCAATGCAAGAGAGATGCAAGTGGCAGAGAAAGCCAGAAGTGGTAAGGGAAGCCACATTACATCTTCAGTTTATTTACTTACCTGCACACTTAAAACTCTGGGCAGTCAGTCCTCTTTCCAAAGACAAGGTGGTTAAGATGCTGAGAAAACTAGTGGTGACAGACTGGCGCTTGACCTTCCTATGCTCTTTTCCATGAGACAAACCTTGGATTTTGTTTCTGAGTGTCACTTGCAGGTTTTGACCAAGGCCAGCTGCCCTGGCAGCAGTTTTCAAGGCATCCATCCATTCCTGAGCCCTTTGACGTGTTTCTGCCCGCAGACGGAGCACATCTTGAGGGAAGATAACCTGAAAGCAAGAGTCACAGTCATCCAGGGTATCAGTCTCTACCGAGAGGCACACTTCAATATTGTAGCTACACAAAGGGTCTTCATCAAGCCTGCTGGTCTGAAACGCCATGAGGAGAGGAGGGCTGAGCACAAAATGGAATGCTTTCCAGTTGTTCTGAAGTGTCAGCCTGTAAAGAGTCCCTGATTTAAGAACATCTTGTAAGTCCTTGATATTTGGGGTCAAAGATGTTGACTGCAAAAATTTGGAAGGTTCCTTTTGAAAGACATGGTTTTGAGTGATGCCACTATCCTCATTATCAAGCTTCTGTGTGTTCTGCAAGTCTCCTGGTGGCCTCAGGAAAGATGGTACCGAAGAATGCACAGCTTCCCGAAGCTTCTGCCCCCAGTCTAAGGCTTCCCAGGGGCATTCCGCTTTGAGCTGTAGATGTGAGTTATTGAACAGAACTGCATCCACTACACTAGTTTCCACAGTGATACTCTGGAAATGCAGGAGCAGATAGACAGTGGGAAGGGTCTGGTTACCGCTGTTGTCCAGCCAATATAGGTACAGTTCATACGGCAAGAGCTCAGCATAACAAGTCTGCCAGTAGGTATCATGGTTGCTCTTAATTTCCAAATACCCTTTCTTTAAGATATTTGAGAACGTTGGCTTGTGCTCTAGAAAAGAGTTCAAAGAAATATATTTTAAAAAGAAATATATTTTAAAGATCAAATTGCTCTCCCTCCTTCATGCTTGCTCTGGCAGAAGGGATATTGGCTGACACCAGTCTCACCATAGTTCGAGCCCTTCTGATCAGCCTGAAGTGTTCTCCCACATCCACCCCTGCTTGGATTTTAAGATAATCTTTGGAGTGCCTTTTCTGGGTGTTCTCGCCTCATTACAGTGGGTGGCTTCTAGAGCCAGAGTGCACAACCTCCAACTCTTGGCTGCTCCCTCTACAGCTGCTGGATGGCTTCATAATCAGCTACAATCTCATTATGGAGGAACACCACTTACTTTCTTCTACAAGTTGAAAAGTTTCCCATCTCTCTGTACTAAAAGTGGAGCGTGCCTGTCCTTCCTTTTGCATAGTACAATCCCATGCCATGGGGGTCAGAGGCATAGGAGGATTCAAACCCTTGCCTATAAGGATGGCTAAGAACTCCACTGGCATATGTACATGGTCACTGCTGGCGATGGCCCCAGGGCTGACAGAATGGAAGCACCAAGGTATCATCTTACACACTGTGTGTGGCGATGCATGGGTGTCTGTTGTGGATGAGCTCCCACTGTCAAAAGTTCAGCAGCTCCCTGTGAGAATGGATTGGTGGGGATAGATGGAGGGGTGTGTGTCATTTTATATGTTTCTTCTCCAAGATCAAACAGATGCTGGATAGAGTGGCTCTCCCACTGGCATGGGAAGCTTCATGTCACTCATCCTCCAGACATAACATGAATGTCATTGCTCCACCCAAAATTTATCTTACAAAAAAAGAGAGGTTTAATTCAAATAAATTGTAGGGTGGGGGAGGTAATTAAACTGAATCCAAAACAGAAGAAAGAAAAAAAATGGAAGGAAAAAAGGAAGGAAGGAAGGAAGAAAAAAGGGTTTTTTGATGAGACAAAAGAGTATAAGAAGAAACCAATTTTATTTGCCTTCCATCTCTGGCCCTGACATTCATTAGGATTTCAGAGCTAACTCAAAAGCCATTAATTTCTTTGAAAACCACACTAATCCCTTTGTAGTGCAGATAATGGGTAGACATTCTACAGTCATCTTCCCTTTCTGTTAATCCAATAAGGGAAACAGCACAGCGACTGCAGAACCCCCTGCAACTTCACTCCCTTGCCTTCATTTCCATAAAGCGCAGATGACACTTCAAGCTTCTCCACTTTTTATACCACATCCACCATGGCTTCCCCCCCTCCTCAGCTACCACAGAGCTTTGCTTGTCTTTTGATGAATGGGAGAGAAAAGCTGTCTCTCCTCCCCATCTTTCACAGCCAGGCGGTCTCTCTGCCAGCCCGTCCGTCTCAGGCTCCTGTGAACTGTCTATATCCGCTCCCACTTCAACTGGGACAATGGCAGCGCTGAGTATGATTAACATCGAAACATGGCCCTGCTGTTCAGGTCGGAGCGGTGGTTGCTGGCACGGACTGGCTGAATCGCAGCTCCTGTCCTTGGGCCAGCCATCTCCCTCCCACCACCTCACCTGCCTGATGTAAAAAAACAAAACACCAAACAACATTCCGCACCCTCCTCTGCCGTCCATCCACCAACATGAAAACAGTGCTTCCCTTCACTTTGGCCAAACAAGGAAATTAAATTGAGGCACAGCAAATCCAAGCCCATCATAGTAAATAGAAGATAATCACACCAAATAGCCTACATCTGGGGTGGCCTCTTTTTTTCTGAACTGTAATTTCTCCAGAAATAAGGGCGAAAAGAAGAGCAAAGCTGAGAAAACACCAGCTGGGAGCAGTGGCTGATTTCTTTACCTGCAGATTACATCCCTTATCTTCTTGTATTACATCTCATTATATGTGTGTGCGTGCATCACATTTTGAAAACAGTTGCTAAGAGCAGCTAAAGTTCCCCTCTTGTTGTGTCCAAACAGTCTCTCTAGGCACTGGAGAAGACTCAATTGGAAAGTGCTCTAAGCAAAGCCTGGATCACCTTTATCATGGCCAGCATTTTTCTTGTGTTTGCTTGCAAATAACCCAAGCATTTCCCTGCTGAGTGAGACTGGAGGTTCATCTCATTCAGCACCCACTTTGCACAGGACCAGCTGGATGCCTTCAGGCAGAGTGGACAACCTAGGGCCACCCAGATGCTATTGGACTACAATTCCCATCAGCCCTACTTAGCCAACACAATGAATGATGAGCGATGATGTAAATGCAATCCAACAGCATTTAGAAGGCCATGTTGCCTGCTTCTGCCTTAAGGAAAACTATATCCGTTTCATGAAAGTAACAGCATTTCCCCATTGTTAGTTATCAGAATACTATCAAAATATAAAGCAAAAGGTTTCTGCAAGGTACAATATTTTTTGAAAGCTATTTGGAACCAGTTGGGTATGCAACCACAAACGTTAAGAACAAGAGCCTCGGTTCTAAGCTGTTCTGCAGGTGAATATGCCAGCCTGGTTTGATGTAGTTCAGCAGATGCATAACAGGAAGTGTTAATGATGGTTCTTGGAGAATAGTGATGGCTCCCTGTCATCTTGGCAAATAGTCCAGTTGAAATTCCACTTCTGCAAAAGTGAAATGGCCAGAGAAGTGAACAGGACTGCCCCTAAGTGTCCTCTCCCACTTGCAGAACTTGCCCACTGGAACTAGTGATGTTGAAACAAGTTGGACAGAGATGAAAGTGTCCATGGCAGAAAATGAGGAGCAGGGCTGACCAAACATGGCCTAAAGCCTACTGCAAAGCTTATTGTGTAGGAGTGAAGAACTCCCTCATTTATGTCAGTGGTTCTTAACCTTGGGTTATGCAGGTGTTTTTGAACTGCAACTCCCAGAAATCTCAGCCAGCACAGCTGGTGGTGAAGGCTTCTGGGAGTTGCAGTCCAAAAACACCTGAGTAACCCAAGGTTAAAAACCACTGATTTATGCCATCATTGCCTCTGTAGAGTCATCCAGCAGAGGTGTTTCAAACGGTCAAGGACCTATTGCACTGTGGCTAACAATCAGAGAATATGAACCACTCATCAGTCCATTATGAAGAATCTGTTTGACGCGTTGCTGATAAAACTGCTGAGATTTACTCTTGACTAGAATGATGTTGTTGACACAGGTTGTGGGAACTTTGGCCTCTTCTTGTCCTCTAACAGACTAATTTCAAGTTTGTGAAGCCTGAGAATCTGGACAGGATCCTTGGAGAGGGGAAAAGCCACCATGTGTGTATTAGATCCTTGCCCATTCCAGCTTTAAAAAAAAAGTCAAGAGGAAGGACTGGCTGAACTGGCAAGGGAATTAGTGAATACTTCTTTAGAACAAGACAGGATCCCAGTCTGCCTGAAAGACAGTGACAACACCTCTATTGAAAAACCCTTCCCTGAGTCGCACTATACTACAGTGGTACCTCTGTTTACGAACACCTTGGTTAATGTAATGTTCAGTTTACGAATGAAAATCCATTGAAAATAATGCCTCGGTTTACAATTTTTTTCACAATACGAAGCCAGCTTCCCCAGTTTGCTATGTTTTAAAAGTTGATGTGTGATGCTTTAAAAGTTGAATTTTGAAATATTATTGCTTGATTAAGTATGTCTCTGTGCAGTATTTATGCCTTTAAAGCGCACTTTATAAAGAGTTTTGAACAGATAAAATCCTTTTTAAAAAAACTTTTTTCTGACCTTCGGAACAGATTAATTGGTGTTCAATGTATTCGTATGGGAAACCGTATTTCGGTTTACAAATTTTTCGCAACACAAAATGTCCCAGAGAAAGCATTAAATTCGTAAACCGAAGTACCACTGTAGATCATTACCAGCCAGTCCCGAACACCTATTCTGGGGCAAGGTTCTGGAGCATGTGGCAGCTTTTCAGTTCTAGGAGTTCCCAGATTAGACAAACTATTTAGATCTATTCCAATCTGGCTTCAGGCAGGGTTATGGGACAGTAACAAATCTGGACAGTGGGTCCCTGTTGGTTTTACTGGATCTCTCAACAGTTTTTTTATATGATCGACCAGGATATCCTTGTGGTAATCTCCCCAGAATGTGATTTGGAGACATTGTGTCCTTTCTGGAGGGGTAAACTTGGTGCCAAAGGATATTCCTGCTTGACACCCTGGCCATCAGCCATTTGCCTCTGGGCTCCTAAAGATTCTGTTCCATTCCCCACCAGTATACAGATTACACCCAACTCTTATTTCTGCTTCCCATCAAATTCAAGATAAGCTATTTTGATTTTAACCCAGTGTCTGCCATCAGTAACGGACTGGATGAGATCAAACAAGCTGAATCTAAATATAGACAAGAAGACATGGTCCTGGTCAGTCAAAAGGCAGATCAGGAAATAGAGATACAACCTGTACTGGACAGGCTAAACCTCTCCTTGTAACTCAGGTTCGCAACTTGGAAATGCTCCTGGATTCAACCCTCAGCCTTAATTTCCAGGTCTCAGCAGTGGCCAGGAGTGTGTGCACAGATCAAAACTACTACAGCAGATCAGGCGCCCATTCCTTAAGATGCCTGATCTGGCTGTAGTGAGATACACCTTAGTTCTATCCCATTTGGATTACCGCACAGAACTTTATGTGGTGTTGCATTTGGAAGTGATTAAAAATGTTACCAGGTCCTTTCCATGAGAAACCACGCTGGCTCTTCTTGTGCTCTTTCTCCATCAGCAGTCAAAGATATTTCTTTTTAAACAGACTTTTAGTTAATTACTGGCTGCTAAAGGAAGGGTTTTAATGGGGGAGCTTATGTGTAATGCTTAGAGATGCACACAAACCACAATTTGGCAGTGCACCCACATAGGTGTTATGTGGATGCCACACCCTCCCCTCCCCTGCATGCTTGCCCATTCCCCAGGAGATGCACGCTTCCGCCACCGCCTTCTCAGCAGGACTGCCCATTCACAGATTACAGCATGCACTTCCCTCCTCTGCCTCCACTGGTAACTGCCCACTCAGACAAGGTGGTGGGGCGGGGAAGCCTACAGCATTGTCTTTGAGTGGGCAGCCGCTGGAGGAGGTGGTGAAGCACATGGTGTGATCTGTGAGTGGGCAGTTACACTGAGGGGGCAGGAGGTGCGCATCACTCGGGGAATGGGGAAGCACGCAGGAGAGGCTGGAAAGAGGAGCGCATGGTGCCCACAAAACCTATGTGGACACAGCACCAAACTGGGTCAAACTGCCAAACTGCAGTTTGTGTCCAACTCTAGTTATGCTCTTAAATATGCTTTTAAACTGTAATGTGTTTAGATCCTTAAATGGCTTTCTATTTTTTTAAAAAAAGGTCAATCTTCTATGACATACTGTATTTACCCCACTGTAACACCATCCATGTAAATTTCAGTAGTGAAAGGTCATAAGTTAAGAAGTCGATGTAAACACTTGCTGTTGTGCCCAACTCCTGTGACCAGTCAAACATTCTCTGGCCAGTGATCAAGAATGCCCAAAAATGACAGTTTCTCGTCTTCATTGCTTCATTGAATCATCTGAAAGCCTTGCTCTCCAGTTTTGCAAAATAAGAATGACAACCCTCTGATCTGAAAGTAGGTGCCTTTTGCCTTGCTGTTCTGTCCTGAGAAAGCATTCAAATTTCTGGCAGCCAACTGCTCCCCCCCCCCGCCAATTAATTTGCACAGCCTTGCTGTTACTACTAGCAACATGCTGTAATTCACAAGAGACAACATAAAACAAGCACTCATACGCTAACATTATACTTCAACATTCATGAATCTAGCTTTGTTACAGCTATTTTACTGTTTCTGCACCTTGGTAAGATCAGAATTCTGTTTTACCCACTTGGCCATGCAACAAAACTGGAGAGTGGAGAGAAAATAGCAAGGATAATAATACAGTATTTTTGCTGTGAACACAGAAACTGGTGAAAGAAATCTAAACAGAAGCACTAAAGTGTTAGCTGCATTTTACTATGCACTGCAAAGACATGCACTTCACCCTGTGATTGTAAACTTCTGAAAGTAGCTCTGGGGTCCAGTTGCAAAGGGACAGCAGAGGCTGGTCATATTGGGACACAAACCAATTAAGCTTTATCTGTATGGACAAAAATAGCTGGTTAAGGAGACCTACATAGACTCACATTGAGTTAGTTGATCTCAGTTCCCAATGAAATTAATAGATCAGGGGTCAGGGAACTTTTTTATCTTTTACCCCTTTAAAAAATTATATACACTGACATTACCCCCTTGATTTGAAAGGAAGGATCTCGGTCATGTGTGGCCAGTGGAGCACTGCGCCCACAGCCTTGCCACCCACACCTGGGCCTCCTCCTCCTCCTCCTCCTCTGCCTGGCGGGGCAGCACTCAGTCCTTGGCCCTGCGGGGGTGGCTTCCTTTATCTGCTGGCGGGTGGCTCCTGGGTGGCTGTCGAAGAGCAGCAGGTAGCTCGTGCACCAGGGGCGCCCAACGCCGCTTCCCACTCCGGCACCGGCTCTGGCGGCTGCTCGCTGGGGCAGCCGCGTCAGGGCTCCGCAGGCCTTGCTGTCGAAGTGCTGCGACAGCTACCACAAGGAGGGCGAGAGGCTCCGCCGGGCCCAGTCAGCCGGCATGGAGGCAGCAACAAAGGAAACCGTGCGGGCAGGCGAGTGCCGCTGCCACCCAACGGGTTCCTCTGGAAATGGGGTATGGGGCAGTGGCGGCTGAGCCTGGCCTGGGCCACTGTCATGGCCGCACCCGCCCCCCCTCCGCCACAGTCCACCTCTCCAGGCACTGGAAGGAGAGGCTCCTCCAGGCTGGAGCACTCTGACCACTCGCCCGGCCTCGTCCTCTGCCATGGCTGGCCCTACCACCACTGCCTTGGCTGCCATATGCCACCAACTGGGGCCCACCGCTGGCCGCCATCCACCATGGTTCAGTTGCAGCCGGGCTGGAGAAGGAGGCAAAAAGGGGATGATCAGGCAGCCGGGGACCCCCCTCCGGGCAGAAGAGGAGGAGGAGGAGGAGGAGGAGGAGGGGAGGGGATTAGGGTCATGTCCTAATTACCCCCAGGATTTTCATTTTTACCCCATTTGGGGTAATTTACCCCTGTTCCCTGACCACTGATCTAATGCTAAGTCAAGACTAATTTTTCCTTTTGATTTCCAGCAGACCGAGATTCAACAATGATGTCTTGGATTCATCCCATAATCTTTATCAAATACAACATCATTCAGATTTTCTTACATACTCCCATATGAAGAACTTTCACACATGGTGCAGAACTGGGCTCCTTTCCTGCCAAATCTATCATAGTTTGACCAACCTTCTCTCATGCTGCACTTCCATATAACAATAATCACAACCATAACTTTTCAAAGGATGTTTCTTTCCCAAGACTATGAGGTGGACAACTTCCCTACAGCCACCTTCTGAATCCATGTGGGACTGGTAACTGAAGCTGGACTTGCAGCTCCTTCACTGGCTCTTTGAACAAGTCCTTTTCTTTCTCAAGGAGCAAGAAAGCAGGGGGAGCAGTAAGTTGCAGTAAAACATCAGAACTTACGTGTGTTCCCTTGAATATCTTCTCCCTTTTTGAACCCAGCTGGTGCAAATGAAATTTTTGGACATTGTTTACTCTGGTTAGATAGCTGCTGTGGAGGAGCACCAGTTATGATGACACCCCAGTCTACACGGCTGATATCTGAGCGTGACCGGTTATGGCCTGGTTTGAAAGTGGCAGCTTCCTCACTCTGTACTGTAATATCATTCACAGAACGGGGTCGAACCCTCCTCCGGCAGATATTAAGGATGTTAAAAGTGGACGCCTCCCTTTGCTCCATCCAGGACAGGTTGTCTGGAACTGTTCCCTTTTGCACTCCAAACCGTTCTTTGGCAGGAAATGCAGTCTGCGCTTTGGTTTCTGAGAGCCCATTCTTGCAGTGTTCCCAAGCAAGATTGTTCTTCCCCAAAGAAGGGATGTTCCTCAAGTCCCCACAATTATTGAAGACTTCATGTCCGAGCAGTTCAGGAACTTCCTGAATCCCATAAACCTCTGGTGGCTGCACATTTTCTAGCTTAGCATCAAAAGTAGCGAAGAAATCCTCAGTCACTTCCAAGGCAGGACTGATGTCATCAACTTCTAAGGCCTCCATTTTGTCTGGAGTCAGAAGAGCTGAAACTTTGGGGCTATTTTGCCAAAACGCCACATGAATGCTGAGGCACAAGAGAGGAAGCGGCCTCTGGGGAAAATGTTGATCCTGGTTTGGCCTGGACCCAACATAGTCACTATTGCCACAGGCATCTGACTTCAATTAGATTTATGCTTGTTTACCTTCCTAAACATCCCAACTGCATAGGAAGGTGTTAATCGTTCAACAACTGTTTTGTTCATCCACAGTATCAGAATTTTCCTGTAAAACAAAGCACAACATGGTTTTGTTACTTTGTCCTCCCATTGAAGTTTGTTGGGGAAATAGTCAGAATCATGCTGGTGGGACACATACTGCTTTCCAAATCTTAATGGTAAAAAAAACAAGAACCATGAAAGGTCAGGGTTTTTCCGAGTACGGATTGGAACTACATCAAAATTATTGAAGTGGAAAAGTGAAATTAGAAGCTCCTGGATCCGGTGGGCCCAGACACCTCAGGTTGTACATGGCAGCAAACTGTATGGAGGCCTGCTTTTTCCTATACTGTATAAACTTTTTCACCAACTGAGAACATCATCTGAGGTCCTATTCTATGAATTAACAGAGAGGGGGAGTGTTATGTTCTGGCACCCTATCCACAGAATTCCCCCTCCTGGCATCTTTGTCTAATGTCACAATTATTTTATTTTGGACAACAGGCCTAGACTGCCTTATTTATCCAATTTTTAACCACAAATGTCACTGCATGAGTTTGCTTCTTCAGCTCTTATTGTAATGTGATCTTAAGTTTAAAAAACAAACTGCTACCATTTTTTTAGATCTTGCACTTCCATCAACAAATTTATTACAGATCTCTACCTGGTGGGTTTTAAACTTACTGGTACTCAAAGTCTCTTTAGGGGAAGGGGACAATTAAGCAGGTCTTCCCCCTTCCTCCCAAAGGCTAATGAATGTCATCCATTTCCAAAGGCTTTTCTGGAGTCTACCAAAATACTGACTGATCTTCTAGACAGGGAAAGGCTCTCTACAGTTGATACAATCACTCTTAAGCACTCACACACCCTTGAACAGAGTGAAAAAGACTCCTGGGTTTTCCAGGGAGCTGCAGGCGATGAAGTGAGTAAGAAGGCAACCGGAGCAACACGCACAGACTGGGTAGGATTCAACTGAGACTAAAGAGCATTTGATAGATACTCTAAATCAGGGGTGTCCAAACTTTCACTTTCCCCGGGCCACATTAGAAGATGAAAATTTGGTTTGGGCCACACATAAAATAACAGTAACGATACCTGACCTTCCAAAAAACCATAGAAAACATAGTTAACATATTAAACTTATTTAGAAATGAAGTTAGTGAGATGTTTGACATTGTTTCTCAGGGAGTGAAACACACTAGCTTTTACTGACATTCTCGACATCGTTAATTTTCCCCATGGAGATGATCAAACATAAGCCCACAAGGACTTGCTTTCAACCAACATAATCTCTTTCCTGCACTTCTTTTCATGTTAAAGTTTGTGACATTTAATATGCCAGTTTAAGGGGAGGTCTACTGCCAAAAGAAAGTCAAATCTAACTTTTCTGAGTTGATTAGTGGTCTATTTCCAAAAAGGTCCAGCAGCTAGCAAGGACCCGGCATTTCTGTTGAGCTGCTTTCCCCTTCTCAGCAACCATACACGCCAACCAGTCTCGTGAGGTACAGAAGACACAACCACAGATGGAAGACACAGTCGACTCCTTTCAAGAGGGTTTTTTGACTCTTGAGTGTCCCGTGGACTGCAAGGAGATCAAACCTATCCATTTTGAAGGAAATCAACCCTGAGTGCTCACTGGAAGGACAGATCCTGAAGCTGAGGCTCCAGTACTTTGGCCATCTCATGAGAACACTCCCTGGAAAAGATGCTGATATTAGGAAAGTGTGAAGGCAGGAAGAGAAGGAGACGACAGAGAATGAGATGAATGGATAGTGTCACCGAAGCTACCAACATGACTTTGACCAAACTCCGGGAGGCAGTGGAAGACAGGAGGGCCTGGTGTGCTCTTGTCCATGGGGTCACCAAGAGTCGGACACGAAGAGCTCCAGAGCTTATTTTTGGGGTAGAGCTTACATTACAAGCATCCTGAAAAATCGTACTAGGGCTTATTTTCAGGTTAGGTCTTATTTTCAGGGAAACGGTATTTAAAATATTTCCTGGTTTGCTTCACCTATGGCGTTGCTCTGTATTTCTAAGATGCACTACAATCCTAGTCATGCAGGCTGAGAAACAAGCTGCACTGACTCCACGGGAGCATGCATATACAGTGGTGCCTTGCTTAACGGCGATAATCCGTTCCAGGAAAATCGCCGTTAAGCAAAAACATTGTAAAGCAAAAAAACAACACTGAAACGCATTGAATTCCCTTCAATGCGTTCCAATGGGGTCAAAACTCACTGTCCAGCGAAGATCCTCCATAGGGCAGCCATTTTTGCTGCCTGTCTTGTGAGGAATCCATCCCAGAAAACAGTGGGGAGCCATTTTGTTAACGCGGTGGCCATTTTGAAACCGCCGATCAGCTGTTTTAAAATTGTCGTTTTGTGAAGAATCGGTTCCCGAAGCAGGGAACTGATCATCGCAAAGCGAAAAAACCCATTTAGACCGCATTAGATCTTTGTAATGCGGTTTCATCATACTGCGGGGCAATCGTAAAGCGAGGCACGACTGTATATACTTTTATTTTATTTACTTGTTCCACTTCTGTTTTGCCTTTTTCCCTAATATGTGTGCTTAGAATTTATTTCCAATCCTAGGCGTCCAAAAAGGGCCGAAGGAGGGGGGAGGACATACATCAGGACACAGCAGGTGCCCCTCCAATTCAAACCGCCCCTCACAGCAAGGGAGGGAACTGGCGGAGGAAAATGAAGGTCCGGGTTCCTGGGTGCAGTTCTGCAGATTCCCCCGGACCGCCCACCCTCCTTTCCACAGACAGCTGCATTGAGGCACTTTACTTTCCCCTCCCCCAAGAGTGACAGTCGGAAGTCACCCCTCAGTCTCTCCGCTCCGCTCAGCCTCAGCTGGCTTCCATCTTACCGTTGGTCAGCTCCCGGCCAGACAGATTCAACTGGCCGCTCTTTCGGGCTGCCCGAATCAGTCCGAGGGACCGTCGCACTGGCAATCGCCTCGCCATTGCCCCGCCTGAAGCCTGCGCAGGAAGGTGCCACCGCCCACCTTCGCACGCCAGATATGGCTGGCCACCGCTGACAGCCAGCCCCATTTTTTCCCCAGGACGTCTTTGTGGCCCACCTTGGTGAGCGCGGGGAGGCGTCTGAGGCAGCCGAACAGGCCGCCTCCTTAGTGCAAGGAGGGAGGTGTAAGAAGCAGCGGCCTGCATCCTCCCTAAAGCAGGTGGCTGGTGCCGCTCTGAAGCGGGGGCTTGAGGGTAAGGCGGCAAGACGGCCAAAGACTACGGAAGAAAAAGAACAGACCTTACACGAAAGCAAGCGGGTCAGAGTAGGAGGGGTTTAGGCTTTTAGGGTCTTTGGATAAACGTGGAACTGTCACTGTTTCTCTACCTGGCGGGGTTGTTGTGACTTTTGAGGAGCAAATGAGTAGGAAAGTTTGTATGTTCTCTGAGGAAGGCAGCCGCCCGCGCCTTTTGTTGTTTTTCTCCCAGTGGGGAGGGAAGAGGAGGGGACAGGAGGCAGCGATGACTCAGAAGCGCCCTTGTGGTTGCGTTGCACTGGGCCGCATTACGAGCCGACCCGGGCCGCATGCGGCCCACGGAATGTGGGTTGGACAAGCCTGTTCTAAGTGGTAAAAAGGAGTTGCTTTTCTGTCGCCATTGCATCAGCACAGAATTATCCAACAGAAATGTTCTGGATAGTCTCAGACCTTTTATATTCTGGTCTAGATGAAGAATCTGATGACTACTCAATAGTATTTTCATTTCTTTACTGGATCAATAACACCAGTACATTAATGACACCTGACTCTACCCTTCCTTTCTATCTAAATCCAACAAAGCTGCTCTAATTCCAAACCAGTATCTGATGTCGGTAATCAAGTGGAGGGGGGGCAGAGAGAGAATAAATTCTCAAAAAGACAGATGCTCCTGGTCAGCAACAACAGCAACAACAAAAAAGGTAAATCAGAAATAGGGACTTGACTGTCTGGCTGTATCACATTCCCCTTGAAAGATTCAGATTCCAAGCATGGAAGTACTCCCAGGTGACTCCTATGTGTGGGGAAGAGCCCTATTTGTTTCTATATTTTAACTGATTAGCCTTTTCAGTAATGTTTTAATAAAAACTTTGTTTCTAATGCTGTCATTTTTTTATATAATTTACCAAAAATATCTCTTAAACACTGGGGCTAGCAGCCTTCTGCTTAGCTGAAAGTCCTGCATAATAAAATGGGAGTAATCTCATCTGCTCAAGTAACACCACCTTTCTTTCTCTCTTCCCCTCCTTATCTGTGTAAGGGTTCTGTGGAAGATGCTACTAAGGAGATGGAAAGCCCTGCTAAAAAACGTTATCTAAAGCACAGGTTCCCAACCTGTGACATGACTCCCAAGGGGGTCAACAAAGTGTTTTTTTGGGGGGGAGTCACCACAGTATTCAGAGGAGGGCAACACATTACCCTCGGCTAGTACCTTCCCTCCCCGGTTCCCTTCAGCATGCACCCTGTCCCCTCCCCTGATTGTCCCCATCCAAGCTAAGCTCTTTTCACTTCCCACTGTGGGGCTTTCTGGCACCTGGGCCTCCTGACCACTCACTCTGGTGCTGGCAGTCCTCCTCAGCTCTGGTGGCAAGGGACTAGAACAGGGAGGAGAGGTGGGCCCCAGTCCCAGCTCCTGTGAGCCAGGCCGGCTGCAGCAGGGTTTGAGAAGTGAGGAGGCGGCTGCAGACTGGAGAGGAAGTGGGAAAAGTGGCAATGGAGGAGGAAAGAGCTACTGCCACTGAAGCAATTTTGCCACCTCCTCACCTCAGCTGGACACCACCATCACCCTCTTAGGGAAGATGGCTGAGGAGGCAGTGGTGGTGGAGCCACCGCTTTAAGGGAGGACCAAAAAAAGCAACAGTTCCCCTCATGAAGGTTAACTCACCCTTTGCACTATATATTTGGTTAGAATTAAATTCTGAAAAATCTACCCCATTAAAAATGCTTTTTTATGCAAATATGGTGTGGAGGTGACAAGTTAATGGTTATTATAAAAGTGAGTCATAACTTGAAAAGGGTCAGGAAACACTTCTCTAAAGCATAATTGATCAGATGCTTTTCTTGCTTACTTTAATTATTCTGTGAAGGATGGGTTTCCCCACAGAGATCACCATTCAGACAACAGTGCCTCACAAACAGCATGATCCCAGCTTGCTGTGTTGGTGTGACTTTTCACTTGGCAAAAGCTCAGTTTGGTGGGTTAAGCTTTAACCAACTTGTACCCTTAAAATGCAATCCTATAAATGTCTACTCAGAATTGAGTCTACGTGATGTAAATCCCAAGTCAGTATAGGATTGCAGTCTCAGTGATTAAGTTATGTGCTTCATTGACACAATCTTATTAAAAATCTATTACTTTTTAAAAAAACTGCCGTATCATAAATGTACATTTAAAACTCCTATCCAAACATACACATTTTGATTGTGAATCATACGGCTGTGATGGGAAGATGTGACTCAGCAGCATTATAAAATAGCGGCATGATTTCCAGTGAGCTGTCATAAGAGAAAGTGATTCCCAGAATTTGTTTATTTTCTTTCGAAGAAAACATAAGGCTGACACCCACACCCACATGAATGTAAATAACCGTATGTACAATTGTTTTTATTATGATTACAAACATCTGTCTGTCATTACGATGGGTAAAATGATAGACTGCATACAGTATACACTATAACACACAGGGAATTCTATCAGTCCATGCAAGGCCACCCAGTGTTACTTACTGCTGGACAACTTATTTTCCCCTTACTTCAATAAGATTCCCAGATGGAGCACTATTCTCCTTTGCTATGCCAAGTGTTCACTCAATAACAATTCAACACAGTGATTCTATTCTGGGTTTCCTTTCAGGGTTGGGCAGTAAAAGGCATTGTTTAAAGCAGTTCAGAATCTTGGAGGCTGGCACAAATAGATTAGTGTGGGTAGGATCACTCCATTTTGGTTCGGTTCTAACAGTTCTAGTTTTTAACAAAAGCAGACACACATAAACACGCATGCATGTTAACACTTTGTCATTTTGCTTAATTGGGTTGCTGTAGGATCTAACCTCTGTGCAGGGAGAAGCTAAAGGGATGTCACTTATTAATAAATTTATAACAAGATCCAGCTTTCGCCCACCACAAGGAGGAGATAGAATAGGAAGTGGAATGCGGTGTGTTTTTTTTCTCCCTTTAAAATCCAGTGCTAAATCACTTGAGTGGCATGCCAGTTAACATTCTTTCCATGGTATCTTCCCTTCACTAGGGATGGGATTTTTGGAATTAAACTTTCAGGCCCGTAATTCAGGATTGGGAACCAGCAAATCAGCAGAAGGCAGAGTTGTCCTCTTTCCTCCATGCTGTTGCTGCCCTGCTTCTTCAAACTGTTAGGAAAATGCCTGGCTATACAGTGGAAGTCGCAAGGATGTCTTGCAACTTGCAATGGTGGATGGGAGGACAAGTTCTGATGAAAGATATCTCCATAAAGCAGTCCTTGTTTAATCACAATGTCCACTTTGCAACTACTTCAGCGGACTTGGACTTGTAGAAAGCACAAGTGGTCCAGTGGTGAGACAAAGCAAACCCCTGCTTCACCAAGAAAATTATATGATGCAATCGCCTTTTGAAAGCGCTATATGTGTCATCAGTCAGACTGAATACTTACTCTGCAGATAGTCCTGGCTTTCCACCTACTGCACAATACTCTCAGGAAATCAGATAAATTCCTGAAAACTCCTGTCTTTCTTCATATGTATTATTTACTGAAAATGATGCTAGTTTTAGTGCAATCTTCCACACTCACCACCAGCACTCTTTTGCTAATTATTACCAAGCAAGAACCATCACCTGGGGTATGAAAGACTGGGCGGAACGGTTGTTGGCCTTTTCAGGATGGCAGGGACCTGCAATTTGACAACTTATGAGAGGCATATATTCTGAAAGCTTGAAAAAGTTAGAGCTGCATCGCCAGGAATTCAGTGGGCGTGCCGGGTAAGGGATTTTGGAAAAATATGGGTAAAAATCAATGACTTAAAAAAATCAAGTTGATTTAAAATCACAATTTCAAAAAATGTTTTCAAAATTTAAATCATGATTTAAATTTTGAAAATATTTCTATTTAAATCATCAAAAAATCCAGTTTAAATCAAACCCACCCTGTTTTGACCACTACCACCCACCACAGAGAGCTGTAAAAATAGTGATAATTTTAAATACTATTATGAAATTTTAATTACAGTGGTACCTCGCTAGACGACAACCTCGTAAAACGATGAATCCGCATGACGATGAGGTTTTGCAATCGCTACAGTGATTCACAAAACAGTGATTCCAGTGGGGGATTTTCACGGATGATGATTTGGTCCATGCTTCGCGGACTGTTTTTTCACAAGACGACATTTTTTTACAGCTGATCGGTGGTTTCTCCAAATGGCTTCCCTGTGTTTTCGGGACCCATGGTACGCAGGACAGCTGATTGGAGCTCGCAAAATGACTTCCCTATGGGCAATCTTTGCAGGACGACGATGTAGTTTCCCCACTGGAATGCATTAAATGGGTTTCAATGCATTTCAATGGGGAAACGGTTTTCATATGATGATGATTTCGCTAACCAGCGATTTCTATGGAACAGATTACCATTGTCATGCAGGGCACCACCGTATTATTTTTAAAAGGGCAAAAGAAAAAGGAGGGGGGGAAGAGACATAGTGAGAAAAACATTACGGGCTAGGGCTGTCAGACATATCATTGGCTAGACCAACTGCAAGTAGAATTCTCAGGGAGGGTGGTGGTTAGAAGTCCATGAATTTCACAGGCCTGGATGAACAGAACATTAGGAGCTCATCCAACACCCCATTTCCTGCCTGAAGCAAAAGAAAACACATAGAAGTACAGATGGATGGTGGTGTAAAATGCACCCCTCCTCACCGAGCAAATGCCCTACTTCCTTCGGCCTTAAGGTAAGGTAAAAGTTTCCCTTGACATTTAGTCCAGTCCTGTTAGACTCTAGGGCATGGTGCTCATCCCCGTTTCCAAGCCATAGAGCCAGCATTTGTTCGTAGACAGTTTCCGTGGTCACGTGGCCAGCGTGACTAGACACAGAACTGTTTCCTTCCCGCAGTGGTGGTACCTATTTATCTACTCACATTTACATGCTTTCGAACTGCTAGGTTGGCAGCATCTGGGACAAGCAACGAGAGCTCAATCCGTCGCACAGATTCGATCTTACGACTGCTGGTCTTCTGACCTTGCAGCACAGAGGCTTCTGCGGTTTAACCCACAGCGCCACCACGTCCCTTCTTTTGGCCTTACTGTTCCTCAAAAGCTCAGTGATTATACTTAGTGATGCATGAAAAAAATGACAGTCTGGTGGGGGGGGGGTTCCCCCAGCAAGCTACATAGTCAGTTCTAGATTATATATCATGTTTCAGTCTCAAATACACTACATGCCCTTGGTGAATGCAGAGATGCACTGACCTTGGGATTCAACAGCAGCCATTCCAAAACAAAATCTTACATTTTCTTCTTTCTAAAGGCAACTCTCGAGCATCACTGCAGCTCAGCACAAAAGCGAGTCATACCTATCTCTAGAGATGAGGTCATTAAGCTGGAGGAGATGGCTGTGAGTAACCACACTCAATTTTTAAAAAAGACTTTCAGTTGGACGGTTCTTGTAACTGAACTATGAAGCAAGAAATGTAGGCTGTGGTGAGGTGAAGAATTCATGTTACATTTTATCACTTGGCAGAAGAATCTATTGGATCAATAATTATGAAAGAGAATGCAGCACTGTCTTTTAGTTGCTAGAAGCATAATGACATGGGTTTAGGCAGAAATATCTTATTACACTCAGCAGAGCTAAGCCCCCAGAAGAATAATTCATAGTTAATATTATAGCCTACAATGGAGATGGTTTTAAATATTTGACAACATAATGTAAAAAAAATAAAAGACATTTGTTATTTTTGCCAATAAGATATACAAGAAGGCCAAATTTCCAAGGCAGTCTAAGATGGTTAGTTTTTGGTAGAATAATCATGTGCAATTAGAGCTGCCACTTATATATGTTCAAAAGGGAGGACAAATGAGGACACTGATTTGCATAAAACTGCAAGTGATGTTACACTCAGACACAGAGAGACACAGATGCAAAATCAGAAATGATCTTTACAATTTAAACATAATTAGAGTGCATCACTGTAACTGATTTGAATAAAAACCCTGTTGTATACTGGAGTGAAGTGGGACAATTCTGAACAGGCTAAAGTACATCAAAAAAATCTAGAATGAGTTTATAAGTGTTGCTAGCCCACAAAACCTTTTACAAGGCCAGCTGACTCATCCTTTCATATCTGTGTCCCAGGCACACTTGAACTCAGTTTCTAGCATTAGAAAATATGCAGATATCTATTTTCACATTTACATAGCAGAAGAGTTTATTTTTTTATTTACAATTAGATTATACGAGTGCACTTCCTATCTACTCAAGATAATAACAGCCTAGGTGTCAAATTTTTATATATTATGTTATGCCACTCTGGAATTACAGCCCTAAACAATTGCTTCCTGACGCCATATGTAATTTTTAAAATTACATTCCCTGAAGTTGACTCAAACTTTCAGCATATGGTAGGTTTACATACTTAGAAGCGATTTATCATTCTTCTGAAGGTGCTCTGGGACTATGAACTTGTCCAAAGCTACACAGGCTGTCTTTTCTCACAAGAGGAACAGTGGGGAATCAAATTCCCAACAGCTGGCACCACATTATAATTAGATACCTAATTCACTAAACAGTCCAATCACCTCACATAGAACTACCCATTTCTTAACAGCTGTACATTAAAATGTGGGCATAAATATAATTATTACTAGGACTGATAACAGCAAACTGAATTTTTCTCAACACTTTGCCTTCTGTAGTTAAAATAGATATACAGTAGTACCTCAGTTTACGAAATTAATGCATTCTACGGGACATTACATAAGGTGAAAAAAATTGTAAAGCGAAGCGCAGATTGCCATAGGAACAGGGGTGGCACTATAAACCTCCAGGCACAATGCACCTGGGGAAACTTTCTTTGTAAACCAAAACAAACAAAATGTAAACCGAGGCATTATTTTATGTGGATTTCCGTTTGTAAACCAAAAATTATGTTAACCAAGGCGTCTGTAAACCAAGGTACTACTGTATGTTCTTTAAAAGAACTCGAGTCTTTGTGGTACACTCAGGAATTCCACCAAGTACACATATTTTAAATTATATTTTGCTTTTTTAATCAAAGAAAAAAATAAAGCATTTCAATGCCTTGTGACTCAAAAATTTAAACATTGAGGTGGAAATACAGCTATGATACACATACCATGCGCTGCAGCACCACTGGCATACAACTGCAACACTGTCTGATAAAACAAAGGAGTTCTGAGTTCAAATCCCCATTCTACCACAAATTTCATTGAAGAATCTTAATCACTATCTTTCAGACTTAATCTACTTCACAGTGTTGGGAGGATAAGAGCAAGAGCTCTCAGATTAGGAAAGCCTTGTATATCATACTTTGAGAAAGGATATGGTAACAATTACCACAGAAAAAACATTAACCTGCACTAGTCACCAAGTTAACTCTATGACAAATATGCAGTTTATATATAATTTTTAATCGGTACTATTTCTGTATAAAAGCTGACCACATACAGTAGCTTCATGTAGCTTTTGCTATTGTCACAGTTCTTTTGTTAGAGAGGCACAAAGCAGAACTGCCTACATAACAAGATGACCTCATCTTGCATAATTGGGAGAGGCCAAAAATAAATAAGTAAATAAAAGAATTGAAAACACCGGGGCACAGAATAAATGGCTTGACTTGACGCCAACGTGTGTATCAGAGTAGAAATTGACGTGTATTTTTTGGGGAGTACCCAGGTAAAAGGATGCGAAATAAAAAGTAAAGAGGTTAGGAGCTGTAAGCACAATATACAGATGTACACATTGACAGCTGCCACACCTGTAGACGCCTCAAGGATATATAGAAGGTGATGTAAATATACCGACAGATCTGCATTTTTCAGATCTACCGGTATATTCGGATAAACCCAACCGCAGATCTAGAGATTAAACATACAGGGAAGGCGTACCTGACTCCTAGGACCTCCACAGACGCAAAACGTTCCGCATTTCTCCCCCGGTGATCTTTCTTTTAATCTCACCTCCTCTCTCCTCTTTTCTCCATGAGCCGCAATACAGACCGGCTGCGCTATTCAGCCCTCTTGGACTTCTCTGTTTACAATCCATCCCAGTTCACACCTCAAATTCCTCCCTACGGCAGCTGGGGAAACGGAAGCCGGTCAGGAAGGTTCCGGTCTGCAGTCTCTCGCGCCGCTCCTCCAGCCAATGAACGGCGGCCTCTGAGGCCCTAAAACTATGAGCAATAATTTCAACATCTTTTGAGAGTTGTTTTTTTTTAAAGCAACTCGCGAGCAGGTCCACTTGTTCCGCCTCATCTCCTGTCTAGCTAACTTATTTTTTTCTAATCATTTTTTAATAACAAAGCATGGCTCTTATTTCAGTGAAACAAACAGCGAAGCGTACAATTAAGACTTGTGCACAGTTACCGGGGAGTAAGCATTAGACACAATGAGTTGCTTCGAGAACCGTACTAAAGCAAGCTAATATTTTAAGCTGGGTTAAGTTTAAGATGACACACAGCATCATGCCCAAAATATGTATCATTCTAACCAATAGCCAAGTGTTTTTCTCCGGGGATACTTTATTTAGAGGGCTCTTCATAATCTGAGGATCTAAAGTATAGCTTCATTTAATTGTGCATGAATCTCACTGGCTGCCCTTGATAGCTATGATTGGGCAGAGCTTGGAATAAATACTTTGTGGTTGTTGCACTACAGCTGCCAGAATCGTCCAGTATAGACATAATGGCTGCATACTTTGGAAATTGCGTTCTTTCCCTCTGTTCCGTCCACAAGAATTGTCCAAAAAAATTAGGACACTGTCATCCTCTTCAGTTGCAACTTTGATTACCTCTGCCTGATTTTACAGTATATAGCCCTAAATACATCCAGAAGTTTTATTACTCATATAGATTAGACCTAAAGTGAGTATACTAAAAAGTCCTGGAATTCTAGTGTAAGACCTGTTCCTGTGAATTACTAAACATGTATTTTCTCTCTTTCTGGATGTGTTGCTTTGAGAGCTCTGAACAGAGCTCTCAAATTCTTGCTTCACAAACCTTTTAGAATTCTTTGAAAAGGTCAACACGCACATGGATGCAGGCAAACCAGTGGATATTGTCTATCTGGATTTTCAGAAGGCGTTTGACATGCTCCCACACCAAAGGCTGCTGAGAAAACGCCAGTCCTCTTATGGACTGAGAATTGGTTGAGAACCAGGAAACAGAGAGTAGGTGTCAATGGGCAATTTTCACAATGGAGAGAGGTGAAGAGCGGTGTGCCCAGGGATCTCTCCTGGGACCGGTGTTTTTCAACCTGTTCATAAATGACCTGGAGACAGGGATAAGCAGTGAGGTGGCCAAGTTTGCAGATGACACCAAACTTTTCTGTGTGGTGCAGACCAGAAGGGATTGTGAAGAGCTCCAGAAGGATCTCTCCAAACTGGGAGAATGGGCGGCAAAATGGCAAATGCGTTTCAATAGAAGAAAATGTAAAGCAATGCACATTGGGGCAAAAAAAAAATCTAAACTTTATTTATCACTTAATGGGTTCTGAGCTGTTCATGACAGATCAGGAAAGGGATCTTGGTGTGCTGGTGGACAGCTTGATGAAAGTGTCAATCCAGTGTGTGGTGGCAGTGAAGAAGGACAATGCCGCACTAGGTGTCATTTAAAAGATTGAAAATAAAACAGCTAATATTATAATGCCATTGTACAAAACGCTGGTAAGGTTGCACCTGGAGTATTGGGTACAGTTATGGTCGCCGCACCTCATAAAAGACATAATGGAACTGGAAAAGGTGCAGAAGAGAGCAACTAAAATGATGACTGGGCTGGGGCACCTCGCTTATGAGGAAAGGCTACAGCGTTTGGGACTGTTTGGTCCAGAGAAAAGGTGTCTGGGGGGGGGGACATGATTCAGATGTATAAAATTATGCAGTGGATGGATAAATTGGATAGAGGGAAGCTCTTTTCCCTCTCAATCAAGACTAGAACTAGGGGACATCTACTCAAATTGAGTGTTGGGAAAGTGAGAACAGACAAAAGAAAATATTTCTTTACCCACTGTGGTGTTAGTCTGTGGAACTCCTTGCCACAGCACGTGGCAATGGCATGTGGCCTAGATGCCTTTAAAAGGGGATTGGACAGATTCCTGGAGGAAAAGTCCATCGCAGGTTACAAGCCATGATGGGGATGTATAATCCAGGCTTAAAAGGAAGGTACCTCAAAATGCCAGATGCAAGGGAGGGGTATCAGGAGACAAGTATCTAGTCTTGTATGCTGCCAGAGGCATGGGGTGGGGCTACTGTGAGATACAGGGAGCTGGACTAGATGGGCCCCTGGCCTGATCCAGCAGGGCTCTTCTTATGTTCTTATGGAACAGGAGCAATATATAACACTTTCTTCCATAATGCAGAAGAGCAGGAGGAAAAAAAAGTAGTTCTCACTGTATCAGTGCTGCACCTTCAGATATATTTCCTATGGTAGCTCTTTGAAATGAAATTCTCATTGGTTTCATAAGGTATCTATATCGTCATGATGCACTTATTAAAATATGTGATATCCCAGATACATAAGATCAGTCATAGGCACATTGGCAGTAGAGAATACTCCATGTGAAGGGGAAATGGCCCCTTGAAAATCATGCTTGCTGTCTCCAATTTATGTGAGTATTTATATGTTTCAAAATTAACGTTTTTTTCTTAATGTGTTGATCAATTAATAGGGGATCCTTTTGTATCACATTACTAATACAGTCCCATTGAATTAAGTAGAATTTATTTCCTGGAAGCTCCGTTTAACATACAAGAAAGTATTTTCATTTGTGCATAGTTCCTAACTACATTGTTGAGTGCTCCATAAGGAATAATCCAAGGGGGTGGTTCATTGCTTACCAGATACAGTACAAAGTGACTGCTCAGAGTTGAGGTTAGAAGAAGAGATGGCCGATGCACAGCACTGAGGGGGTTATCCAGCTTTGTTCATTTTGTGATATCTTGCTTTACTGGAGGACTGACTCCAATTAGATGTCTTTCTTTCGTGGATGGGGGCATTTTAAACAATGCAAGTACAAAATACTGCACTGAGATCAGAATAGGGAAAATGGTGTGGGAAATGCAGTTGGGTTTTTGCATTAAAGATCCATGAATAGAAGCCAGCAGGAATCCTGGCTCTTTCTTGCTAAATCATATTTCTTCAGACATCCATTTTGCTTTCGGCTTTTATTTTCCACAGGAATCACTTCAAAGCACTTCAGCGGAGGAAAAAATCCTGGAACTGGCCCTTGGAAGCAGAGGAAAAGCTGCCCACTGGAATTCTACATGCCAGCAATTACCTTTTCTTTAACATTCAATATGAGCTATGTTTTATTTCTCCTTTTCATTAAATTGTCCCCCATCCGCAGCCCCTTATGCCAGCAGGCTACATCTTTCCCAAGCCACTTACGTAGCTCCGGTCCTTTTAAACATGAAGATTGTTTTTGAACAAGCCTTTCCTGGCACTGCTTTGTCGTATCCGAGCGAGCGATCAGGCAGTGGGCATAGTTCATTCCCACTGCAAGGCCGCCACCACCACCACAAACAAACATCCACCTCCATAGAAAGAGGTCTGCTATTCTTCTGCTAATGGGATTGGCACCATTTAGAGCAGTCTGCTAGGACATTGTCTGCAACCACAGCAAGAGAAACATTATTCAAAGGCCATTCAGACCCCCAAAAGAAGCGGCAGAGCTGAGTAATTATCGGAGGCTCTCCATTAACGAGGGCATCTCTGCTCTTTGTCTGTGTTGCTTTAATAAAGCTCGCTAATAGGGTTGTTGTGGGGGAGGGGCCCACTAATGGCTCCAAAGAAAATTCTTTTTTTTTTTTTTGCTCCCCACCCCCACCCCGTCTCCACCTTGTTAGAAGAAGTGGCTTTATGAAAACTGACAGCAAAGCCATAAGTTACCATACTGCATCATGACCTTTAGGAAAACTTTGCGTGAACCCGAAAGCGTTCAAGCCCCAACTCTTCAGTGCCACTGAAAAATTTCCCCACTCCCACCCCTTAACACTGAGGTCTTTCACAGCTCTTTTCTCCTGTCTAAGGAGACCTTAAAATACGTGGTAGCAAGTGAATCAAAGAGAAATGGGAAGAGGGAAGCTTATTGGGGTCTCACCTAGTGCACATAAGTCAAAAAGGTTCAATGGATCAGCCGCTTGCTTTCACTCTTCTCCTGTTCTGGACAGAAGGGCAAAGAACTGACAGGGAAATAAATGGGCGGTGCTGGATTTCTATACACAGATCCTTATCATGATGATGCTTACCTTCATGGTAGTAGTTGCATCTTGTAGAAGCAATTCTGTGTGAGGATATGGATACTAGCTGAATATGGAGGGGGGGAGGACACTCTGTACGTGACCACATTTATTATTATCTCATACACTCATCATTGAAGCACACCATAGACCAGTGATTCGCAACCTTGGATCCCCAGATGTTCTTGGCCTAAAAATCCCAGAAGCCTTCACCACTAGCTGTGCTGGCCAGGATTACTGAGTGTTGTAGTCCAAGAACTACAAGAGATCCACTACCACAAACCAAGAAAGTAATACCCAATTCTGGGGCTATCCCTTACGTTTCTCCCTCCACCCCCTACGACTTTTCCTTCGAAAGGCTAGAGGTGGGCTTGGTGAGGACCTGGTGAGTTGTGTAACTGTACCCTTTAGCCATGCCGAGTATTGGATGGTAGTTAATTTACCAAACACCTGGAAAGTGCGGCAGCTTTGGCTGACTAGGAGGCTGGTTGAGCCTTGAAAAATTATATCCCCTCAAAACCTCACCTGACTTTCAGCAGTTGCAGTGTCCTTGAGAGCTAAGTGGAGCCACATGGCAAAGGAGATTTGGTGTGAGAAACTGTTGCTTGATGGGAGCCAACACTGAAAGTCATTGGAAGCCAATAGGAAACCACTACATTGTCCAGGTACACTCATCTTGGCCAGACAAGGAAAGAGTTTATTGGGAAATACAGACTAGAACTACAGAAACAATGTGGAGGAGAAAAGGTACAGTTTTGTGAAGAAGGGCTTTAAGCCATCAATACCATGTTCAAATTTATTTATTTGATATCCCATCTTTGAATTAAAAAACAGACAAGGTATAGAAACACAATAAATTACTGTATTAAAACTGCATGGAATTAACATAATTTAAAACCCCATAAGAAACAAAGCAAAAAGCAAAGTGTGCTGCTTGTATACCACCCCATAGTGCTTCAAGTACTCTCTGGGCAATTTACAAGTTAATTACGGAGACTACACATTGACCCCCCACCCGCAACAATCTGGGTACTCATTTCATGGACCTCAGAAGTATAGAAGGCTGAGTCAACCTTGAGCTGGCTACCTGGGATTTGAACCCCAGGTTGTGAGCACAGTTTGGGCTGCAGTATAGTAGATTAACCACTGTGCCAAAAGAAGCAACATGAACAAATGTCATACCCACTTTCCTCATTCTTGCTTTCTTTATACTGCAAAAAATATATACATGTATGCTTATGTTAAACCATGTGAGCAGAAAAAGCATATCTAGGTTTTAATATACCCAGAACAAGAAAAATGGTATTTGAGTGGGTGTTGTTTGCTACCATGTTGCTGAATCACTGTTGGTGGCTTATGTCTGGTAGGTACTAGCTACAGTATTGAATACCTGCCAATAGCTTGGTTTAAAGAGGGAACGAAACAGTTGAGCAATTTTGAATGTAGCTAATGAAGGGTAGAAATCTCAGTTCTGTGGCTAGTTCATGAAAAGGAGATTCATCAAGGGTGAAAAAGCATGATTTTTTGCTTTTGAGGAACGGTAGCTGCTTTGAAGGCTAACACAGATTGTGTTGTTTGCCAATTTTCTGATGTTCAACTTAATAACAATCCTAATTGTGTGTTGTCAAGTCAGTTCTAATTTAGGATGAGTTTTTCTATGTTGAGAGTACTCAGGAGTGGTTTGCCCATCCCTTCTTCTGGAGATGCTCAGGGATTGTTATTACCGAAGTAAATACCAATACCGCTACATCTTTGTAGTTGTTTCTTCTCCAAAAAAAGCAGATGCTGCAAAAAGACTGTCTACGGTGTTTTGTATTATTTACAACATTTACAACTGGGGTGGATGATTTAGGGCCAATCAAACTATTGTTGGGCTGTTATCATGTGGTGCAGTGTATTGTGGAAATTGGTAATTCCTTTATAATTAGCAAAATTTAAAATGCAAACAACAGCAATTGCACAGAGAAAACATAAGAGGGTAGTTCAAGTCTCAGAGCCACCCCCAATTCACAGTAGCACATATTCTAATAACAATTATTCTAAAAACATTGTAAGTAGAAAAAATATTTATTTACGGGGTGGCCATAGTGCTTGGGTACCAACTCCAATCCTCTCCGAATGGCACCAGGACTCACTGGCTTCCTGTGTCTGTCCAACACGACACATAATATACTTGCTTAGGAGCTGAGACAGGGAACCCACAATGCCTAGCTCACTCCCTCACACATGCATGGAGAAATATTATGTTCCCAATTCCTGTGACATCACAAGGCTCCACGCCATGACTTCACAAAGACCCACCCCAGGCATTGGGCCCCAGATATAATGAGGGGATGGGGGAGATAATCCTGTGACAGCCCCTGACAAAAAAGACAACACTTCAAAATCATTCTGGAAAAATTCTTTTATTGGTTTTGGAAAAGAGGCTAAACAGTTATCCTCAGTGGAGACAATGGCCTGGTTCAGCTCCAGCAGGATGCCTGCCTTCTGGTCCCTCGCTTCCCCCTGGGGAAGAGGAAGCTTCGGGCCCTGCAAGAGAAAGAGAGAGAAAAACAACTAAGGGGCGAGCTCGTCCACTGCCATCAACCGGCTTCAACCCAGGCGTATCCACCGACCAATGTTCTGGCAACTTCATCCCGAAGCTCCACCTGCCAACATCCACTGGCTTCCACCAGGAATATCCACCCGTTCATCTCACACTCGTGCCCCAGCGACATGCCCACGGAACACCAGCCAGCCCATTCTCACACACACACACACACACACACACACACACACACACACACACACACACACACACACACACACACACACACACAAAACCACACTCCACCACCACCACCCCCAACATATACACACCTTCACTCCACCAGCCATTCACACACACGCCTGGGCTTCCATCCACCGATCTCCACCAAGCTTCCGCCAGCTGGTTTCAGGAGGCTAACTTCCACCGGCTTCATCTGCCAACCTCTGCCAGCCTCCGCCTTGTGGCCTCAGCCATCTTTCGCAGGCAGATTCCACAGCTTCTGTTTGCCAACGTCCACTGACTTCCCCTCGGTCCATCACTGACATCAGCCAGCTTCAAGCCACGGATCTCTGCTAGCCTCGAGCTGCTAATTTGCCGGGCCACTTAGCAAGTTCATCTGATTTCGGGAGAGAACTTGCCTTGGGCAGAAGGGCTGGGTCCCCTGCAGCCACTGTCGCTCTCTTTGCCGGACTGCTCTCTGGCCACTGACCTCCCTTCTGGTCTCCTGCCCTGCCCAGCAAGCCCCTTTTATCTGCCAGCAGAGAGGTGGGGCCCCTGTGAGGTCACAAAGACCCAGGTGAGTGGGGTTGGGTTCCCAAGGCGGCAGCAGCAGCACCCTCAGGATTGGCTGAGTCCTGAAGGTGATGTCAACAGTTCCTCTGATCATGTGATTCACCCACAAAAGCTTGCATTTTGCATGATTTTTTTAAAAAAAACGTAATTAGTGTCCTATAAATGTATCACCAGTCCTTTTGATTGTTAACTCTCCTGGCCTTCTGACAGGATTCTAGGCTGGTGCTCCAAAAAGTTAACTTCCAGCATTTTCACCAAAAGGAACTTTCCTAAGACCTGAGCTAGGAGGGAAAAATGAAAGTAATAAATAAATAAGGATGGGCACAGTCATACAATGCAGTCTTTGACCCTTTTGGGTTTTGTTGTTGTTGGTTTTTTTGCCTCTTTTTGGACATTTTTTTCTTGCCCTTGCCATGAAAAAGATATTATAAGGGGCCCGTTAAGAAAAAACCCAAAGTGTTTGAAACAGATATGAGTATTTTAACACCATCCCTGCGCTATCAAAGATGCAGCTGTGTTTCAAAGACTCAGCCTTTGGAACTCCCTCCCATTAGAAGGCAGATTTGCCCCATCTTTGCTGTCCTTCCACAAGCCAACGATGATGATGTTCCTCTTCAGGCAAGCTTTCCCTTATAGACTGGCTGCCTGGGTTGGGATCTTGAATGGACTGTTGTGCCTTATTGCTTTGAACACGTTTTTGGCATTGCTTTTGTTTACTGTTTTTAGTGGGGTATTTGTTCCTGAAAATCCCTTTTTCCAAGCACCTTTTGAAGCATGGCTGTCAGGGATTGAACCTGAAACTTCCTGCATGCCAGACTTGCTGCCAGCCTCTGAACTAAGTTGTTCCCATCACATTCTCCATTGCTGGTGCCATCATTATTCGCCTTAGGTGGCCTTTGGTTATGGATGCCTGGCACCTATTATACGTAGGTGCTTGCGTATGGGTGTTTGCATAAGGTTTGAGTAACGTGCCCTGGCTAAGTGAAAGGTGCTGAGGAGTGTCTGGTCATGTGCCTGATTTGTGCAACCAGGATGTACCCCAGCACTTCATCAATCAGCTGCAGGTAGCCATGGCAAGTTACTCATATCTTATGCAAGTGCCAATAGGATTCCAATTAAAATGTCTATAAATACAAAGTGCTTCCCTTCTGTCTCCATTTCTGCATTGATTACATTACTGCAAAAGTACTGCAGACAGTTGGGTACACATCCGTTTCTCTCAGGCTGGACATATAGTAGGACCCCTATATCCGCTGGATCAGTATCCACAGTTTCACTTATCTGTACTGTAGTCTGAAATGTTGAAAACAATTAAAAGAAAAAAAAACTAGAAATAGGTATTTTCACAATGTATTTACCCAAACTGGCCACTACAGGGAGCCTGAGACCATACTAGGTATTGTTATTGTTGAAGAATACATAGCATGGTCTCTGGCTCCCTTGGTTGGCCAGTTCTGGTGATGTAGGTGAAAATACGTATTCTTGGATTTTGTTCTTTTACCATGCTAGTTATTATAGTGTTCACTATTATCCACAGTTTTCAGCATCTGCGGGGAGCTTGTGACCAATCCCCTGCAGATATGGGGTTCTGACTGTGCTTTCTGATTCAGAAACTGTGTTTTCTAGTTCCAAAATCACTCCCCGTGTCAACATTTGTACATACGCAGTGTGTTATGCATACCTGTACAAATTGCTTCCTTACCAAAATGCTGAAATCAAGTCACAGCCAGCTGAACTCACCTGCTGACACAAGAAGGGGAATACACTATAAAATTATGCAGATAGAAGTGGATAGAGGGAAGCTCTATTCCCTCTCACGCAATACCAGAACCAAGGGACATCCATTCCAACTGAGTGTTGGGAGAGTGAAAACAGACAAAAGAAAGTATTTCTTGACCCAGCGTGTTGTTAGTCTGTAGAACCCCTTGCCACAGGATGTAGTGATGGCATCTGGCCTAGATGCCTTTCAAAGGGGATTGGACAGATTCCTGGAGGAAAAGTCCATTGCAGGTTACAAGCCATGATGGGGATGTATAATATCCAGGCTTAAAAGGAAGGTACTGTACCTCCAAATACTAACTGCAGGGGATGGTATCAGGAGACAGGTATCTAGTTGTCTTGTGTGCTGCCAGAGGCATCTGGTGGGGCCACTGTGAGATACAGGGCGCTGGACTAGATGGGCCCTTGGCCTGATCCAGCAGGGCTCTTCTTATACGTTCTTATGTTCTTAAGGAGCTGAAATTCCCAAAGCTTCCCAATATAATAGTAATAATATAAGCGTATTCAGTGCTAACACCTCTAGAATAAAACATTAATAATGTTGTACTTCCTGTCATTGCAAAATGTGATATACAATATGTGATTGTGGAATTCATAGAATCAAAGTATCATAAAAGAATGAAGTTGGAAGGGATGTACAAGGCCATGGGGTCCAGCTCAATGCTGTAATCCGACAAAGCAGATCTGACACAAGATTGGCCATTTTTCTCTTGAATGCCTCCAACAAGGGTGCACTCATCACCTGCCAAGGTAACTGGTTCCAATGTCATACAGCTCTAACAGTTAAAAGTTTTTTTTTTTCTATATTCAGCCTAAATCTGGCTTCCTGTACTCTGGGCCTTTTATCATGTGTCTTGCAGTCTGGGATGAGTGAGAACAGATCCTGCCTCTCCTCAGTACAACTGCCTTTCAAGTACAGTATTTGAAAAGTGCTATCATATCTGCCCTCAGTCCCTTTTTCTCCAGGCTAAACATTTCCAGCTCTTTCAGCATTTCCTCATAGGGCTTGGTTTCCAGTCCCCTGATCATCCTCAGGTGAGTGGAAACCATCATCCTGGACAGGACTACAACAGAACTCTTCCAAATGTTGAAAAAGAGAAAACACCTTGCCGCGGCCTGGTGGGAGACGAGTGAGCAGAGTGAACATCTGAGTTAGTCCCAGGATGGACCTGCAAGGGGAAAAACTGAGGTGGGAGAGAAAAGAAAGAGAAGAGAGAAAAAGAAAGGGTAATTGTTGGGAATTTGGGAGGAGGAAAAAAGAATCACGACAGCTGAGTGGAGAGGAAGACTGGGTCAGTGGATGGGTCCATGGGAGGATGAGCCAAGAACAGGTATGCCTTGGTAGATGAGGATGAAGAAGCAGCGGGAGGCACGAGAGATTGTGCTAGTTTTGAATTAAAATGAAATACGTAGGCAAAACAACAACAACAACAACAACAGCAACAAAAGAGCAGAATAGAAAATAACTGTTAAAGGAGGAAAGCACACTTAATTCTAAATATTTTAAAGATGATGAAGGTGTGTGGGGGGGGAGGCATGGAGCCATTGGAAGCATTGCAGGGGTACTCCTGTTCTCCCCTCAGTTTTAGTCTTCCAGTGGACAAGCTAAATCCCTACATAACACTACTCTTTATGACTCTTGGTAGATCATGATTACGTTTGGAAAGTAAGGAAAAACCTACCAATGACTAATAAGAGTCTGGACAAAAAACAGTCATGGAAAGATGTATTCTCAGAATAACAGTTATGAATGGCACACCAGAAAGAGGTTTTGTGAATGATAACACCACATGCAAATCTTAGCACAGGTCAGGCTTTTGCCCATCAAAGCAAGAATACAGGAAGCTTCTCTGTGTGTCTAGTAAGTTGGCAGCAAATTCAGTGCCTTAGGCCCCAATGAAAATGAAAGAACACCACTATGGCTCTCTTTCAAACAGAGAAATCAAGGCTTGCATTCATAGACACCTGAACCACTAGAGTTATAAAAAATTTTAAAAACAGAAAAGAAAGAAATTGTAGTCTCAACCATGCTGGGAGATTCATTTCACAGTCTAGCTGCATAGTCAAAGGTCAGGAGCATAGGGCTACGTATCTGCTCTGGTCAAAAGTCAAAGAGGAAGAGGAAGAGCAAGCAAAGAACCGGACGTGAAGCAGATGAGAGGAAGAAAGGAGGGGCAAGCTAGAGGTGAGAAAAAGAACTCTGCTAACTGTATAGCGGCAAGACTTATGTTACACAGCGAAGTCCCCTTCCCACTGAAATCCAGTGTTAGGTTGTATGCAAGATTGTTATTTTCTCCAACACAGGGAGCTTTCTAAATCACTCTGTCTCATCACAAACACATTAAAGCAGAAATGGAGAAGATGTAGCCCTCAAGATGTTGTTAGATGGCAGCTCTGATCACCCCTTATCACTGGTTAAGTGCTTGGGCTGTTTGTGCAGCAGCAGCTGACTTGCTACTGACTAAAGAAGCATAAAAGGGTGTATTTAACTGAAGATGTTTATAGTTTCCTAAATATCATTTTTGTATGCATGGCTGATAAATACAATTAATGCTAGATTTCTAGAATGTGCGGAGGGAGGAGCATATCCCAGAACACATGAGTGATAAAATGCCTTCCCCAAATTATGCCTCGGTATCTATACACATTGTGCCAGGCAGTCATTAAATAGGCAGTCATTAAATATAACATGAAACAGGGTGGACTTAACACATAGACACAGAGCCTGTTGGTTTATTCGCTGGAGACCAGCAAAAGGAAAGGTCGCTGAAGAATGCCATTTAGCCAATCAGCAATTGTGTTTGTTTGCAAGCCATTGTGAATGGATGAATGAATGCAATGCTGGAGAGGAAAAGGCTATTAAGCTTTGGAAGAGTTCCTTCATTTAGCAAACATGCACTTACTAGCTTTGTTTCTATACTTTCACAACTTTTGTTTAACTATGCAACACGCAGTGGCCTTGACAAATAATTGATGTTCTTTACCCCGCTGCCATTGTTTGGTTACTTACATGCAACTATTTGTCTTGTTAGTGCTGCATGCCCCAGCGTGCAGCCTTAAGACTTATTATACCCTGCGAGGAGAGGGAGGAAAGCTAGTGCTGTGATTACATTTCAGGATCTGATTATTTCAGATAACAATTTTTGTGTGTGTGTATTTTTATATATATAAATAAAGCATTTCCTTAGCTCTAAACAGGCAATGTCCAGGGCAAAATCATATAGGTCTTACAGGTCTTGTTAAAACTAGAACAAACAAATATTCATCAGGATGCTTTGATCCTGGTAAGCAGTCAGAGCATTTTTTAAAAAAATAATAATTTAATGTGTGGTGTCCTCACTGAAATTGAATTAATCAAAGCTGGACCTAATATGAGGCAGAATTGTGCTATACCCCGAGTGACGTCAATGTGCATTCCAGATTCCCCTGGTGCTGACACTGCAAAGTGCTTGTGGAATAAGAGGGGATGTTTGCTCATCCTGTTTTGCTTTAAGAAGATGCCAGGTACAACTCCCAGGAAAAAGCAAAGAAAACATTGTGAGTGAAACCCTAAAAAGTCTCTGCTAGTCAGCATTGGCAGTACTCAAGCAGAGGACCCAAGGGGCTGAATCAGTGCAAAACAGCATCCTATGACCTCCTTATGTCCTCATCATTGGATCCTGCCTTCCACTCAGCTAGGCTTGTAGTGACGGCACATGTCTGCTGTCAAAGACTGGTACCCTGTCTCTGTTCTCAGGCAATTCAAGTTTCCAAATCATCAACAGAGCATTAAATGCATCTCCTTAGCAAGAACACAGGAAACACCTTCCACCAAGCGAGAGCATTCTTGACAATGATTGCCAGTGAAGATACAAGGTACTGAGTCTGGGGGCCAGTTTTTCTTTCTTTCTTTCAACCATTCCATTTGCTACTACTGCCCTGGAATGTGCTGTAGTGTTGTCTGGTCAGTATGATAAAAAAAAACAACAACCAGGGTTTGTCCCAACTCAGAAATGCCAAAGCGATAAAAGATTGTTTAGGGATTTCCCCAGCCCCAAATATCAAATGAAGGCCAGAAGTTGTAGGATAGTTATATAGCAGAGGCACCTGCAGGCCTTTGCAATGCAGACTCAAACTAGCAACATGTCCTTCCTGCCAGGCTTTCCTGCTCTGGATCAAGAAAGGCCAGGTACGTGTGCCTTTAGCACTACTGGTTGAAGATGCCTCAAGAACTTCACCAATGAGCATGGCGCCCCCTTCAGTGGCCTTTCCCTCAGAGAAGCCTGATGGTAGGGGTTGGAGGTTAGCTACCATTGCCTGTACACAATGGGAGGTACCTTCATGCAGCAACACCCAATTAGTCAGCATACCCTACTTCCTTGTAGAGAGAGGGACGAGTGTCTTGGAAGGGCTGGTGGCTTCCATTCTGGGCTTCATCAACAAGGCCAGCCCAAAACTGTCTTGTACCATTTACTTGCAAAGCACATATTCTACCCAGAGAAGGGCAAGGTTATTATTCCAACTCTCCAAATGCTTCACCCAGCATGGCTGCTAGAAGATAACAATACATAGAGAGAATTATTTTTAAAGCCCATAGGAGGTCTTCCCACGTTCCGTTTGCTTTATGACCTCCTTAGAGTGAAAATGATGTTCCTCAGACCTTTCCTTCAGGATCCCATCACATCGTCTTTTCTTTCAGCCACCTGACAAAATAAGGGAAGGCAAATCACACAGTTTCCTGCAGTTGAATATCATGATTAGATAGATAGCTGCAGCCTGGCATTATGCTGGACAATCTGGGAAGAAAGCAGATGAAAAGCAGAGCGCTGCTTGTCCAAATGGACTCCACACCTGGCGGCTAGCAACCTTTTGTGCTTCTTTGTTGTGCTGTATCTTCAGGCTGGAGGCTTTCAAGGGTACCTTTATTCCTCTGATTACAAAATTAGTGTTGGCTTAATGAGATCTCTCCTTTTATTTGCGTCTTCTCTCTGCTTCCTTCCTTCCTTTTGATGGTGCAACCATTTGCTCTTATCCATCTCCATGGTGATGCGCCTTGTCCCAAGTCTCTCCCCCCCCCCTCCAGCTCCTGCACTTGTGATGCTGTGCAGATTTAGGCTGCATGCTTAAAACCCTCTAAAGTAATATATGGAAACAAATTGGTACTGTAAATAGATCCAGCCTTCAAAGGCAATTTTCTACCCAATCTGGCCTCTGGCTTTTTGCTGGAAAAACATGAGACTATTTTACTATCACTGCAGTAGACATAGCCATGAGCCCAGAAGTGAAGCACGTGTGCAGAATCTTCTGAAATCTTGTCCCAGCTTTCAGCAGGAGGGCTGACGCTCCAGCATCAGGGGATGGTATCACTGGGCACCTGCCAAGCCAGCCTGCTGCTGATCATTCAAGCCCTCCCCAAAACCCAATTTCTTCTTCTTGCTTTTGCAGCCTGTTGCCTTGCCCATTCCAAGCATCGCCATTCCTTGGCTTCCTCCTTTTAGGTGGTAGCGCAGACTGGGCTCAGAGAGAGAGATGGGGGGGGGGACCACAGCTATGCAACTTATCAATGAGGAAGGCAGTGGGCACTTTGCCTTAAGCCTTCTTGCTACAAAGCTGGAGCTGACTTTGTCTAGCAAGATGTAAAACCTGCAGGACAAGCTAGATTTAACGGTCCCAGTTAAACTATGAATTTTGTCTACTGTAACAGATGGAAAATGTGAACTTAACGACATTTTTCATCTAATAATACATTTCTATGATGTATCAAAATGACACCCAGTGTGATGTAATGAATAGAGTGATGGACAAGGACTCAGGAGGCCTGGGTTTGAATCCCCGTTCAGACATTGAAACTCAGTGGGGGTGTAGAACTGGTAAAACCTCTCCTTAAACATATCACTTACTTTGAAAGCCCTTATTAGAAGCTGCATAACTTAGTTCCGACTTGATGGCACATAAAAACATAAAGATGTCTGGTATGCAGTGTCCATATCCCATATCAGAGGTCTTAAGGGCACAGTTCCATAAAGTCACACCTTCTTCTTTGGAAGACCTGATTCTGAATCCCAAACATAAGTGACAGGCAAAGTATGATTAGCACTCTTGCTGTAACTTCAGGGAAATGAAACAGTCTTGTCGTATGGTACTTAGTGCTCAGTCAGCAAGGAGGCTGTGGAGGCTGTGGAGGTGCTCTGAGGTACTGCATTCATTGGGATGGATGCCACAGGTTCAAAGCCTAAGCACCAGCAAAACGAAACACAGAGTTGAGGGCTGTACTGTACCATGACGATAGGTAACCAAGCATGGATTTCAAAAATCCTGGCACCCTGGGTAGAGCCGTATTATCTGAAGAGTAAGCAGGCTTTATTCTACCCACCCACCTCTTAGCATTGGCAGACTGCCTTCCCCTTATTAAGGTAACCCCCTCTTTTTTAAAATGGTTCTAATAAAATAACTCTGCTGGGAATGCTAATAGCATCTTTTGCTCTTGAAAGAAATAGGTTTCTAACAACAAATGCATTTCTAACAATTGCAAAGAAGCTGAGGTAACATTAGCCTCAAAATGCCATTCTATAAAAAAGGGATAGATGCTAAGCATAAGGCAAAAATCAGCAGCTATGCATATATCCCAAAATGCTATTTTCCCCAGTTTGTACTGCATATTTCTAGTAAAAGAACATTGCCATCTCAGAATAAATTTTAGACAGAAAAATATTCTGGAATTTAGATAAATGTTAAAAGCACACATAAGGTTATTTTTAAAAGAAACAACCAAGCTAGGCAGCTATTGTTTAAAGAGCTATTATCTCTTATTTTTTACAGAAATAGTTTCACCACATATTTTACACACGCACGCACGCACGCACGCACGCACACTCACTCACTCACTCACTCACTCACTCACTCACTCACTCACTCACTCACTCACTCACTCACTTACCTGCAAAAAAACCAAAACATGCTTTTAAGAGTGTACAGCATGGGTAAATGGCAATGCAGCCTGACCATTTATTCCAAACTAAAGTTAGTAAAAGTTAAGTTCTGACTAGAGGGGCACCTGATGGATGAGTTGGCCTTACCAAAGACACCATCTGATCCACCCTGCCTTCACCAGGCTTTGTGGAGATAGTTCTAGTTCTAGTTTATTATTATACGGTCATAGACCCGAAAATACAAGAATAAACACATTATATAAAATATACAAAATAAGTAAATTGTTAAAATATATCAACAGTATAAAACATGAGTCATGTACTTGTCTTATTATAACATTTTGCGATTTCACTCTAGTTCTAGTTTATTATTATACGGTCATAGACCCAAAAATACAAAAATAAGCACATTATATAAAATATACAAAATAAGTAAATTGTTAAAATATTTTGTGGAGATATTGCAAACTATTCCAAAGTGTGCTTGAACACACACTAATTTGTGCCGCCTAACCGAATCCAGAAGGAAATTATTGTGTGGGCTGCCTGACAAAAGAGGGAAATGTTGTCCCCGCTGTTGGAAGGACAACAGCCGGAATGGCTGCCCATAAAAGCAAGTGTTTCAACGGCCTCTAGTGACCACAGTGGAAACTACATAATATCACAAGTGACCTGAACAAATGATGAACTTGAATGACTGGGTTTGGATGTAAGAAAAATACACGGTTTAGCACAGCCTTTCCCAAGCTGTCTGTGTCCATAAGTGTTGGACTACAGTGACCATCCCCTCAGTGTCCATACTGGGTGGGGCGACGGGTACTGTAACTCAAGCACATGTGTGGAGCACCAGATTGGGGAAACATGGTTTATTGTTACAGAAATGAGCAGTAGTGAGTGTCTGCTCCTCTGTTCCTTGCTTTCTTGTCCAGCAACAAAGAAGGGATTGGAAATACTACTTAAGGGTGCAACCAGGTGAGCATTCATCCTGCTGTTTGTCACATGGCCCTCAATGATAGTTTCATCATTTTCTCTAGCAGCCAGACAGTGGCCAAAATTGTGGAATTGTCTTATGTGAATTACTTTTTTTTTATCCTTCTGCAACATTGCTTGAGGATATCATGAGAACATAAATCAAAATGTATACAGTGAGACATGGTGTGGGAGTGAACACCTTCATATCTCTTTCCTCTCGCTAATTTGCACAGCTATTAAAATAGGAATTTTATTTTTATTTTTTAAACAATCTGCAATAGTTCCAAGTGAAATGACCAAAGCTATCATGCTCCCCTTCTCTCAAAAGGCAAAATGTGAGCTATCTCAAAGACTGTGTCTTCCATTATGAGCCAGCTTGAGTGTTGAGGCCATCAGCAGAGACATTTTTCTTGGTACCACCACCTTTACAGATGCATTTGGTGGGGGCATGAGAGTGGGATTTCTTTCTTGCCACTCCCAGACTTTGGAACTCCCTCCCACAGGAGGCCAGACTGGCCCCATCTTTGCCGTCTTCCTGCAGGCAGGCAAAGATCTTTCTCTTCAGGCAGGCTTTTCCTCAGTGACTGGCTACATGAGTGTGACTTTTAAATTTATTGTCATGCATTACTCCTGTGATTGAGTCTTTAGTACTACTTGTATTTAACATCTCTCAGAATGGTATTTGTTCCTTTTTGATAGTTGTATACTTATTGTTTTCAGCTTTGTTATCTTTTAATGACAACATTGGGTCCTTTTTAAGGACAAAGGCAAATATTGTAAAATATTTTAAATAAAGGAATATATAAAAGGGCTACTAAGATGTTGAACTTCATGGTGGGAAAGGTCTATTTCCTTTACATTCAGCAGTTAAGCTTTCTTGTAGGCAAGCTACAAATCACAGGCCTTGTGATAGGTTTTGTGGGATATTGAACGAGGTACAATTGACAGCTACCATCACTTCCTGGCTTCCTTTCTCCAGATTCCTTGCCACTCTTACATGATACCAGAAGTATGGCTGATCAAACCACAACATGCTTTTTTTTCAGTTGCCTCCTTGCTGGTGTAGCAGAGGACATGAGCCTGAGGGTCGTTCATGTAGCAGTAGACCAGGGGTAGGTGGCCTGCAAGTATTGGCCTAATTTGAAAAGCCTTCTACAAGTGATAATGCTCTATCGTGCTCAGCTAGCCACTCCAGGCAGGGAGAGGGAAGACGAGTCTCCCTGCACAGCTGCTGAGTGGCCAGTCGAGCGGGAAGAGAGTGGCGCTCGGAGAGTGACTGGAAGGATGAGTGAGGCTGCTGCTGCCAGTGCACATGTGAATGGACAGTCTCTTGTTAAGTTCAGCTGCGCGGGGATATTTGTATTCACATATAAATATGAGTAACCCCCTCTCTAGTCATGACCCCCAAGGGGTCGCAAAGTGTTTTCTGGGAGGTCATCGCAATTATTTTTAGTTGCAATTATTTTTATATTTATTATATTAAATAGGTGTACGCAATGCTGTTTTATTTTAATCCTGTTGGCCCACAGATAAATGTAATCTGAGCCAGACAACCTAGAGTTCTCTGTTATTGCTGTCACCCTTTGGGCAGATTTTCTTTTAATGCACACACATCACTCCTTCCTCTTCTGAAAGAGCTGATCTCACTCATTTCTCTCTGCTCCCCCACTTCCACCTTTGGAGGGCTTTGGACCCGACCATTAGACCGGCTTAAAGAAGCCTGAATGAGGCAAGCATGCAGTGAACACGGGACGCTGACACCCAAGGTGGTGGCAGTAGGACTGAAAAGTTCTTGCTGCTATAGTAGAGACCCCTTTTGCTTCACCTGAGTCTTCTGCTCTTCCGAGTGTGGCAACAGTGGCACAGCAAAGGAAGAGGGGACCTGGGCAGGGAGATGCTTCTGGGCTCTGCCTGAGTAATGGAGAAGGGCAAGTGGGGTAAAAAGGCCAGGGAGGTGTAGGGGGACATGGGAGGCCATGGGGGGAGGTATTTATTTGGGCTTGAAGGGGAGGGGCTCTTCACTCAGATGTTTTTTTCGTGTGGAGGGGGAGAAACATGAAGACAGAGTCTGTGACATTTTATTATGTATGTAGGCTGCCCCGAGTAGATTTGTCTAGGGGGGCGGGGTAAAAATCTAATAAAAGTAAAGAGTCATTTCTACACCCAAAAAGTAAATTACTGTAAACTTAAAGTGTACTGACATTATTTTCCTTCTAAAATTTTATCCGGTAGAGGCAGATATACAGCCCAGCCATAAATGTGTATTACATTAATATTAATTAATTAAGCTAGAATTATATTCTGAACAAATATATTTTAATGTATTTTCTTTATGCTATTAAAATTCCTTTTTATGCAAGTGTGGCAGTGGGGTCACAGGTTACTTGGCAATTGTAAAAGATGGCGGATATTTGGAGAAAGGTTGGGAAACAATGGTCTCTACAGCAATGGAGAAAAACAATTGACTTTACATCACCGATGGTGAAACCTGATACTACCGTCACACTTCAGACTGATGATTCTTTGTTTGCAACCTCCATTTTAGAACTTTACTTTAATTACAGATCGCAAATTATCAACACCTAACCAGGATGATGTTTCTTCTTTTCCACCTAACCTGAACTCCCACCTCTGCAATGCCTAATCTAATAAAACAGTTTTGCAGGACTTGAAAGCTCTCCTGTTGTCAAGTTTAGTGGTGCTATTAAAGTATTATCCAACCTTGTGGAAGGAAAGAAAAGACACCTACAATCAAAGTAGTGATATCGACTAAATTCTTGTTTTTATTTACTGCCCTCCATGGTAAAATCCCAGGAGTCTGAGTGTGATGAGCGATGGTGTGACGAATAATGGAGTCTACCTGGAACAGCTCCATTAGTTCACCAAGAAAAAGCACTAGAAATCTGAGTGCACAAAATAGCAGAAGTGGTAGCTGAACATCCAGAGGAGTTCCTGAAGCAGAAAAAAACCCCGATAAAAACCCCCACTGTCAGTTCCTTTACATAAGTAAAGCCTGCCTGCCTGCCTGTACTCTTTCAGCATCTCAAATTTAATCAACAATTGTTGACACCGATTTTCATTTCCAATCACACCTTAAGGTTGCAGTCCTGTGTACGGTGCCTTGGTATTATGCCCCATGATAAAACCGCCACAGGGTCAGGCAGCATGAGGTCCATGTTCCCTCTGGACTGGCCTTTCCAATGAAGATTTAGAAGTGAAGTCTACTCTTCTTTGGATTAAAAAAAATGATTACTTCAGTGTGTCACTTTCTTGAAAATAAAGGTTCGGTTTGATTCTACTTGGTGTCCATTCCTTTTTTTGAAGTTCTGGTGGCATTTCGGCTTGCAGTTGCCCTGTGGAACTTGATGCCTTAGGAAAAAAAAAAAGAACAAAGGATGTCATTTTCACCCTTCTCTTACTCTGCAGTTTGTCCAGAACTTCTCTAATGTTCCATCAAAATCAGTTCCTGCCAAAGTTCAATGTAATCTCTGTGAACTCCAATTCCTGACAAAGTTCCTTCCCCTTGAGGTTGTGGCACCTTTAAGGATCAATACATTTAATCGGGTATACGTTTTTATGGACTGTAATGTGCCTCATCAAATGCATAATCTGCCCCCTTTGATCATCTCTATGAATTCCAAGCTGGTTGACACTAAGAACAACTTGCATCCAGCGATCCACCGTGATTGGCTAATTTTGACAGGCAAGCATGATTTGAGCTTGACATAATTCTGCTTCTCTCTGTCAAGAGTGGAGAGCCTTTGTCCTCCTTCCCAGCACTATGATGAAAAGGTGTTGAGGACCCAAACCTTTTGTGCCAAGCTTCAGAGAGACTCAGAAAGTAGTCTCACTGTTTTCAAGGACAGCCCCTGACCTCTTTTGGATTCAGAAGTGTCCAAAATCTCCTTGATGCTGCATGTGGCAGGTATGTTAGGTATATGCTTTTTCAATACACCACACAGAATCAAGAAATAGAAGTATCTCCCCAAATCAGCAAGAAAGGTAGATCAAACACATGCAATACAAAACAGAAATAGGTCAAATCACGTCACAAAAAATGTATTAAAATTTAACATTCATTGTATTATAGTACATTTTCCCAACAGCTGCCAAAAATGTTCTACATTCTGTTGTTACTTATTGGTTTTAAGCTTCATGAAGAAAATATACATGCAAATCAGATGAGTGACCTTGGACAGAAACCCATAAGGGGAGGGGGGATTAACTCTTTCCGTAAATTTCTCTAAAAGGAACACAATAACGCATTGTTTTTGTACCATCGACTCATGGGCATATCTGATTTGTCAACAGAGCCCTCTGTGCACTTGAAAAATCCCTTCTATATTTAGAAATTGTTGGCCAGCCTCCTGTTGCAGAGCATGATGACTAGAGGATTGCTAGGAATTAAATCATTCTTTTTTCAATTTTGGGGTCCATGTGACTCATTTGCAATGGGATGAGATCACACAAATCCTGAATTTAGAGCTCTTTGACTAACAGCAATCTGCAACATCCAGTCATTCTTGCTGCTTCAGTGGAGCTCCACAAGAAGATAACTGGCTGCTAGATCTTGCAAGTAATGTGCCATTGCATTTGGGGAGCCAGGCAGAAAACAATCATCTCAGTGGCATTAACCCCCAAGGGCAAACAAATTGTCCTGTGCAGATGCTATCTTAGCAAATCTCTCTGAGACCAAAAATGAACAACTGTTGTGCTTCTTTTGAGCAAAGCTTAGTCTTAATCTTAATGGCTTTCTCCCAGTTGCTCACATGGTGAATCAAATAAAATAAAAGGAATCAAATCAGAAAGCAGTAGACTCAACTGCAAACAGTAATTAAATGTCCTAAGGCAAGCCTACATAGAAATGGGGGTTGGGAGGATCACCTTTCAGTCTCAAAGGCACATTTGGAACATAACCTGGAACAGAAAATATTTGCTTAAGGAATTTTGACTGCACAATCTCGAATGGTGTTTAATTGGCATTAGCCCACACTTGCATCTTATAGAGCAATATACTTGTATACTTCTAATACAGAAGATATGAGACAATGCCTCTCGCGATCACCCTGCTTTGGCTCATGTGTGAGGTTATTTGCATGCACCAATGGGAGCTGTTGGGAGGCGGAGCCAGAGAAACTAGAAGGGAGGGGTGAGGCAGATAAGAACAGTTGGTCAGTTAGAGTTAGATAGTGAGAGAGTCTGAAGTGAGAAGTCAGTTAGAGAGTGAGGAGTTAAGGGAGGCAGTTGAGAGTGTGGAACTTAGAGAGAGTTAAATGTGGAATAAGTTAGTATGAATCTACTGAATAATTTAAAGTCTTTTAGGAACCTATTTATGTGAACTGTATCTAATAAACCTGTTTTGTTAAAATTTACATGCAGTATGGACCTCAGTCTTTCTAAGTAAACATTGTTGACATGAGATCAACTGGTGGCAGCATAAAAGGGAATGTGGCGCGGGCTTTAGGTCAGTGAAATAATCTGGGGGCACAAAAGCGCCATGTCACAATGACCATCTGTGCAGAAGGAACACAGCAGCTGAAATCATGCTGGTTAGTGCAGTAAATTGTACCAAAGTAGATGCATTAAATCAGTGGGGATTTGGTGAATCAACTCCTTCATACATGCCATTATTCTAATGAGCCTACTTTAGCTGCAACTAACTTTACCGTAGTAAGTTGTAACCATAGTACGTCCATTGAATCAATGGAAATTGCAGAAGAGTTGAGTTAGTGCATCCCCACTGATTAAATTATTGTCGTTAAGTCGTGTCCGACTCTTCGTGACCCCATGGACCAGAGCACGCCAGGCCCTCCTATCTTCCACCGCCTCCCGGAGTTGTGTCAAATTCATGTTGGTCACTTCAATGACACTGTCCAACCATCTCATCCTCTGTCATCCCCTTCTCCTCTTGCCCTCACACTTTCCTAACATCAGGGTCTTTTCCAGGGAATTTTCTCTTTTCATGAGATGGCCAAAGTATTGGAGCCTCAGGTTCAGGATCAGTCCTTCCAGTGAGCACTCAGGGTCGATTTCCTTCAGAATGGACAGATTTGTTCTCCTTGCAGTCCAGGGGACTTTCAAGATCCTTCTCCAGCACCACAATTCAAAAGCATCAATTCTTTGGCGGTCACCCTTCTTTATGGTCCAGCTTTCACTTCCATACATTGCTATTGGAAAAACCATATGTTTGCCTAAGATGTTGTCTGCATTTGTCATCACTTTCCTCCCAAGAAGCAGGCATCTTTTAATTTCGTGTCTGCTGTCCCCATCTGCAGTGATCATGGAGCCCAAGAAATTAAAATCTGTTACTGCCTCTATATCTTCCCCTTCTATTTGCCAGGAGGTGATGGGACCAGTGGCCATGATCTTAGTTTTTTTGATGTTGAGCTTCAGACCATTTTTTTGCACACTCCTCTTTCACCCTCATTAAGATATTCTTTCAATACGTCTACTCTAATACAACTTATTACACTAACCAACAGGATTTCAGCCAGTTGGATTTTAATAATCCATAAAGCTTTTTCCACAACATTCCTATTGGGCCAGCCACATTCCTGACAACTGGAAAATCAGACACAAGTGGTTGAAGACAATTTATTTGATTGGCTGTTTATCCAAGGGCCATTTATGAAGTCTATGAAATTTAGAGGATGCTATGAGGCAAATGGAAGGAGCCTCTCCAAAGCAAGTGTGGACCATGAACACGCTTGGGCATCCCCTGGGCAATGACAGCACCCTGTCAGCTGATCCTTCCACTCTGGAAGCACCATCGGATTGCTTGTGTGACGCAAACAAAGAAGAAGGAGAACATCAGTACTTTTCTCTTTTTATAATTTCCGTAAGTCAGAAAATGCCCTAGGCAGTCTTCTCAGACCCATTTTAGTTTGGGATTGCAGTATAGCACCATCTAGAATAAAATGGAAATTGCTTTTGTGGTTGATTGGTGAACATGAAAAACTGGACATGTCAAATCCTCAGTGACATGACCAATACATAATTCAAACAAATCAGGTGCTAAAATTAAACCTTGCTTAACCCTTTTTGCAATTAGCCGGTAACGGTGAGATGTCCATCCATAGTTCTCTATATCACACTCTCAATCAGTGTTTCAAGGACATTTTTTAATTTTAAAAATTCATGTTCTATCGGTATAGTTGAGGAGAATAAGACTTTTCCCCAAAGTCTTATTTGAGGTATTGAATCAAGTGCTGCCCTCAGATCCACAAACGCTGCATACAAAATGTTGACTTTAGATATACAGTATATATAAATTTAGTGAGTTAGGCCAAAATTAAGTCTTCCCTGCCTAATTCCTGCCTGTTTGGCTACCGTGCCACTTTCGTGCTGTATCCAGTCAATCCGGGTTTTTTGTAAAGATGTTCTGCATAAACCTGGTTTGCATAGCGCTTGCTTATTGCACGATGAGATGTATCTCCTACCTAAAACAAAAGCAGGCTACGTTCAGTGATCCCTCCCGCCTAAATCCAAGTGCTAGAGCCTACTAGAGCTAACCTACTGAATTAACAGGAATTTTGTATGTGAACATTCATGTCAGTTTCATTGATTCAATGGTTCTTAGTCTCTTTGAGATTGATACTTGGCCACTGCTAGGGATGGTAACGTCATGATAAAGGGATTTGCTTATTGGAAAAAATAAAGTAAGTAAAGGTGTGTTTTTTTTGCTTCCACTAACAATTACTTGGGAGGGAGTAGCACCCACTCACTCTGCTTCCGTGCATGTTCCGCAGCTTGGGGAGCTGTCAGCATGGCAAAAGGATGCAGTGAGAGATTACAAGGATGAATCCAGTGACCCTGAAAGAGAAATGAAATCACACATAAACTTGTACCTTCCTTTGCTTTAAATAACTTCACCAGATGATGGCTAGCCCTCTTTTGGTAGAAAATAAACACTGGCACAGAGCATGTAATGTGCACTGGTACAAGACTCCACACCATGTCATTAAGATGCATGGGATTATTGGAATAATTGTTAGCAGCATTTTAGGTATCTGACTGCAGAGCCAGAGGTTGGAAGTTTGATCCCCTGCCACCCCCATGCCTCCTGGGAGTATAGCCAGCCTGTGAAGCACTGAGTAAGCAGCACAGCCCCAGGGCACCCCCCAGAAGAAGGGAATAGTAAACCACTGCTGAGTGTTCTCCACCTGGACAATCCTGAAAAGGGTTGCCGTAAATCAGAATAGACCTGACATGATTAAATGTTTAAGTTTAGTGCAGATATATTTGCACACACTAGGTGGCAATCTAAGAGTGATTTCAGGCAGGCATTTTGTAGAAGTATGAACCAATGCTTTCCCCATGTTAGCTACAAGTAACATTGAGGTTGACTTTCCATGCAGATTTTAAAATGTGATTAAATGGCACCCACCAGAAAGAATAGCATGGGCAAGTAAGCAGCAATAACTTCACCTGCCCAAGGCATCACCGAACATGAACTTTCCTTTACAAACCCTAAGAATCTTTGCCATTATCTGAAGGAAAACAAAACAAAACGAAGAGAGAGACTCTATCCTAGAATAAGAATTGTGTGGAGAAGAATGAAAGATTTTACAATCCTTACACATCCCACAATTGATGCATTTATAAAGATTTTAGAAATCCCGGAGGTAATCACTTAGCTTTATCATCATTACTCAATTTGTTTTACAGTTAATAATCCCATTGAAATTTCTACCTATAACCAATATATCCTTCTGCAAACTTTTGTGTTTGATATGGGGTGTAAAGGCAAATAAACATGCACATGCCATTAAATATTAATTATTTTAACATTAGATACAGTATCTTTCATCCTGGTCTTCTACAACAAACAGCACATCTGTATAGGTTCTACCTAATTTTATTTATGCTAAAATGTTTTCATAACCTTTTAGATGTAGTACTGAGGCCAAAAGCTTGTTTTTTAATCCCTGCATGTGTATGGTACATTTCATGTCTGATACCCCTTTCCCCTCCATTTGTGTACAAGACTATCAATAACCCTCTTGCACAAGCAGAAAGCTCTGATGTCTTGAATGGGATGATTTTTGGCTCACACAACTGCAAGCCAACATATCCAACAATATTCTGTCTCCTGTTTTTTGGGATAGCTCGCTTTTGAATGGATCCTTAAGACCAGATAGATTCACAAAATATGCTCTCTTGGTGGAAGTGAAAATTGGTAGAATTGGGTTATTACTGTGGATCAATGCAGCTGCCTGCATTGACAGACCTGGGGAGTGTGGTTGTGGGAACTCGTGTGATGTGCACCTGCATCTCAGATTTTAACAAAACATGCCACTGCCTGTACAGTGTAGTGTACAGGGTAAGTGGGCCTAGCTGTCCAAGTGACTCTGTTGTGGATAACTAAGGAATTATCTAGATCAGAGATAGTCAAAATGAAGCCCTTTAAATATTTTTGGATTGCAACTCCCACCAGCCCAGCTAGCATAGGCAATAGTGAGGAATGCTGGGAGTTGTACTCTGTCAACATCTGGAAGGCTATACTTTGCCCAATCCTGATCTACATCAAGGTGGCTTGGGAGGGTACTTCATTCTAGATTGTGGGTGGCAGCGTCTCTGTTTGGACCATGGGCAATCTCTGATGTACCTCTTCCACATGGGGGTGGGGGTGGAATTGAGCACCATGAGCAAAGTGGCTGCTAAGTGTCATTAAGTGAGCCTTGTGGAAGAGGGGTTAAACTGCAGTACTGCAGTGAAGACTCTGCTCATAACCTGAATTTGATCCTGGTCTCAGATAGATGGCTTGAGGTTAACTTAACCTTCCATCCTTCTGAAGTCAGTAAACTGAGTGCCCAGCTCACTGGTGTATGTGGAGGCAATGTGTAGCCTGCATAATTTAAATTCTAAACTACCCAGAGAGTACTTCACGCACTATGATGCAGTATATAAGCAGCACACTTTACTTTGCTTTAATAAAAATGTTTAAGAGGAGGCTGGGGTGAGTGTATGAATGCAGCCTGGCTCAAGTGGATTCACAAAGGCAGGAAAGATGTTTCATGTTCTTTAAAAATTCTTAAGTGCCAAAGGGCAAATGGTGCCTTCTCCATAATACATTAACTGAGATAATGTTCTCTTCTCTATATCATGAGTATCAGCTGCTATCACCATTATGAGAAGTAGATTGTTGTCTTTTTTGTTGTTGCATTTCCTTGTTCTGCAAGTTAGCCTGGGGCATTAACTTATTCAGGAGAGAGAAAAATAACAAAGCATTCCCCTCAGGACTCCCAGAAAGTCAATTACACAAACATAAGAGGCTTTATCTCTTTCATGGATTGCTGCCTTGTCGTGGCGAAGGGGCTTGAGTAACTCAGAGAAGCTATGGGCTATGCCGTGCAGGGACACCCAAGACGGACAGGACATAGTGGAGAGTTCCGACTAAACGCAATCCACCTGGAGTAGGAAATGGCAAGCCACTCCAGTATCTTTGCCAAGAACGCCCCATGATCAGAAACAAAAGGCTAAAAGATATGACGCTGGAAGATGGGCCCCTCAGGTCGGAAGGCGTCCAACATGCTACTGAGGAAGAGTGGAGGACAAGTACAAGTAGCTCCAGAGCTAATGAAGTGGTTGGGCCAAAGCCGAAAGGACGCTCAGCTGTGGACGTGCCTGGAAGTGAAAGGAAAATCCAATGCTGCAAAGAAAAATACTGCATAGGAACCTGGAATGTAAGATCTATGAACGTTGGGAAGCTGGAGGTGGTCAAACAGGAGATGGCAAGAATAAACATCGACATCCTGGGCATCAGTGAACTAAAATGGACAGGAATGGGCGAATTCAGCTCAGATGATTATCATATCTACTATTGTGGGCAAGAATCCCGTAGAAGGAATGGAGTAGCCCTCATAGTCAACAAAAGAGTGGGAAAAGCTGTAATGGGATACAATCTCAAAAATGATAGAATGATGTCAATACGAATCCAAGGCAGACCATTCAACATCACAATAATCCAAGTTTATGCACCAACCAGCATTGCTGAGGAGACTGAAATTGAACAATTCTATGAAGATTTACAACACCTTCTAGAACTGACACCAAAGAAAGATGTTCTTCTCATTCTAGGGGACTGGAATGCTAAAGTAGGGAGCCAAGAGATAAAAGGAACAACAGGGAAGTTTGGCCTTGGAGCTCAGAACGAAGCAGGACAAAGGCTAATAGAGTTTTGTCAAGAGAACAAGCTGGTCATCACAAACACTCTTTTCCAACAACACAAGAGGCGACTCTATACATGGAAATCACCAGATGGGCAATATCGAAATCAGATTGATTATATTCTCTGCAGCCAAAGATGGAGAAGCTCTATACAGTCAGCAAAAACAAGACCTGGAGCTGACTGCGGTTCTGATCATCAGCTTCTCATAGCAAAATTCAAGCTTAGACTGAAGAGATTAGGAAAAACCACTGGGCCACTCAGGTATCATCTAAACCAAATCCCTTATGAATACACAATGGAAGTAAAGAACAGATTTAAGGAACTAGATTTGGTGGACAGAGTGCCTGAAGAACTTTGGATAGAGGCTCGTAACATTGTCCAGGAGGCAGCAACGAAAACCATCCCAAAGAAAAGGAAATGCAAGAAAGCAAAGTGGCTGTCCAACGAGGCCTTAGAAATAGCAGAGAGGAGAAGGGAAGCAAAATGCAAGGGAGATAGGGAAAGCTACAGAAACTTGAATGCAGACTTCCAAAGAATAGCAAGGAGAGACAAGAGGGCCTTCTTAAATGAACAATGCAAAGAAATAGAGGAAGATAACAGAAAAGGAAAGACCAGAGATCTGTTCAGGAAAATTGGACATATTAGAGGAACATTTTGCGCAAAGATGAACATGATAAAAGACAAAAATGGAAGGGACCTAACAGAAGCAGAAGACGTCAAGAAGAGGTGGCAAGAATACACAGAGGAATTATATCAGAAAGATTTGGATATCCCGGACAACCCAGACAATGTAGTTGCTGACCTTGAGCCAGACATCCTGGAGAGCGAAGTCAAGTGGGCCTTAGAAAGCCTGGCTAACAACAAGGCCAGTGGAGGTGATGGCATTCCAGTTGAACTATTTAAAATCTTGAAAGATGATGCTGTTAAGGTGCTACATTCAATATGCCAGCAAGTTTGGAAAACTCAACAGTGGCCAGAGGATTGGAAAAGATCAGTCTACATCCCAATCCCAAAGAAAGGCAGTGCCAAAGAATGCTCCAACTACCGTACAATTGCACTCATTTCGCACGCTAGCAAGGTTATGCTCAAAATCCTACAAGGTAGGCTTCAGCAGTATGTGGACCGAGAACTCCCAGAAGTACAAGCTGGATTCCGAAGAGGCAGAGGAACTCGAGACCAAATTGCTAACTTGCGCTGGATTATGGAGAAAGCCAGAGAGTTCCAGAAAAATATCTACTTCTGCTTCATTGACTATGCGAAAGCCTTTGACTGTGTGGACCACAGCAAACTATGGCAAGTTCTTAAAGAAATGGGAGTGCCTGACCACTTTATCTGTCTCCTGAGAAACCTATATGTGGGACAGGAAGCAACAGTTAGAACTGGTCATGGAACAACTGAGTGGTTCAAAATTGGGAAAGGAGTACGGCAAGGCTGTATATTGTCCCCCAGCTTATTTAACTTATATGCAGAATACATCATGCGGAAGGCTGGACTGGAAGAAACCCAAGCCGGAATTAAGATTGCCGGAAGAAATATCAACAACCTCCGATATGCAGATGATACCACTCTGATGGCAGAAAGTGAGGAGGAATTAAAGAACCTTGTAATGAGGGTGAAAGAGGAGAGTGCAAAAAACGGTCTAAAACTCAACATCAAAAAAACTAAGATCATGGCCACTGGTCCCATCACCTCCTGGGAAATTGAAGGGGAAGATATGGAGGCAGTGTCAAATTTTATCTTCCTGGGCTCCATGATCACTGCAGATGGAGACAGCAGCCCTGAAATTAAAAGGCGCCTTCTTCTTGGGAGGAAAGCGATGACAAATCTTGACAGCATCTTGAAAAGCAGAGACATCACCTTGCCAACAAAAGTCCGAATAGTCAAAGCTATGGTTTTTCCTGTCGTGATGTATGGAAGTGAGAGCTGGACCATAAAGAAAGCAGACCGCCGAAGAATTGATGCCTTTGAATTGTGGTGCTGGAGGAGACTCTTGAGAATCCCCTGGACTGCAAGGAGAACAAACCTATCAGTTCTAAAGGAAATCAACCCTGAATGCTCACTTGAAGGACAGATCCTGAAGCTGAGGCTCCAGTACTTTGGCCATCTCATGAGAAGAAAAGAGTCCTTGGAAAAAACCTTGATGTTAGGAAGGTGTGATGGCAAGAGGAGAAGGGGACGACCGAGGATGAGATGGCTGGACAGTGTCTGCGAAGCAACCAACATGAACCTGACACAACTCCGGGAGGCAGTAGAAGACAGGAGGGCCTGGCGTGCTCTGGTCCATGGGGTCACGAAGAGTCGGACACGACTAAACGACTAAACACACAAGAGGCTTTATATGTACAAATGTTTATATTACAAGGCACTTTGCTGGTTTCTTCATGCCCACTATAAATTATAATAATTGTGTGCTGTTAAGTTGACTCTGATTTATGGTGATTCTTCTGTACTGAAAGATAAACAACACTATTTGTATCAAAGTATTATAAAAACTACAGTAAAGCCAATCCTCTTGAACACTTAATGAGAAACAATAGCAAGTCACTTTCAAGGTGACAGGCAATTTAATTATCAATTTAAATATGAGTATTAAGATTTCTCAAACACATAGAAAAATTTCAGCATCATTTCCATGTAAGACCTTATTTACTATGTCATCATTTGTATCTATAGTGTTGAAGCAGGCCTTGAAAAAGTTACACTTACAATCAGATGCCAAAATTATGTTAGAAGTCATGGGTACGTGTGTGTTTAGGTATCCAGTGTGGTGTAAAGGACAGAGTGATGGACTAGGACTTGGAAGACCTGGGTTCAAATTTCCATTTAACCATAGAAATTCACTAAGGGGATCGCATTGGAAAACTACTTCTTAAATATCTCACTTATCTTGAAAGCCCTGTTTTGGTGGCTGTAACTTAGTTCTGACTTGATGACACATAATAACACAGGTTATGTGTCATCAAGTTATGATTCAACAGTATATGATTAATGATATCCCTGACAGAAGCACAGGAAGTTGCCTTTCTATTCACCTCTGCCTCCAAAGTACTTCTTCATCAGACCAAGAAAATGTATTCTAACTGGTTCTCGGGCAGACATCTTTCCTGTTATCCGCAACTTTTTATTTTCTAGCTCAAGATTCCTGTGCTTGAAGTTGAACTTGAGTTGGAAATTGGCAGATGTCACATAGAACTACACCCAAAAAATGACAAACGTGTTTTTTTTAAAATTAAAACTCCCATCCCATTTCAGTCAGCCTGGTGACTGTCATGTTGGGTGGGATCTCCTGTCAGTTGTTAAAAAAAAACCCCAACTGAGATTTAAGTGTGATTAACTCAATAACATAAGCAGGAGAGTGGATCAAACTTTGTATTAATTAATACCAGGTCACTAGAAGTACTGTACATCAAAAACTTGATAATGTTGATAAGTTACTAAAAACTATGTAACTTACCTTTGCAGAATTACGCCAGTGTGCTGCAGAAGGTCCAGTGTTATAAATCCCAATGATATCTTCAACTGGAATGGTATTCTGCAGAAATACTTGGTTAGCTTTGATTTTTGAATATCTTTCATCTTTTCCCATGTATATTTCCACATCAATGCCTCTTAACTGGCACTCATAGGGGCCCTCTTGTCTGGAGGAACCACACCACAGGCACATGTATATATGATGATTGCTTCCCTGTCCCCCTGCTCACCTTTTTAGAGTTTCAGTGTCTGTCAATTTCTCCACATCCTGCTGGAATTCTTCCTAGATGTCAACCTCTCATCCACTCGCTGTGCAACTAGATCAGTGGTTCTTAACCTTTGTTACTCGGATGCTTTTGAACTGCAACTCCCAGAAACCCCAGTCAGGACAGCTGGTGGTGAAGGCTTCTGGGAGTTGCAGTCCAAAACTCCTGAGTAACCTAAGGTTAAGAACCAGTGAACTAGATAACTAAACCAGGCTCAACATAAGCTTTAAACAACCACTCTTCATTTTAGAGCACACCCACTCCACTTTCTATTCCCTTTATGATACTGTACTTGTTTTTAGGAGCGTTCCTACACCCCATTATGTACAGAATCCACCAGTGCTTCCCTTTTTTAATCCCGCTAATTTTAAACTGTGCAATTTAAGTAGATGCTTAACTTCCATACTGAACTATGAGAGGTTTAAAATAATTAAATGGTGCTTCATGAGTTACATCTACTTTCCTGACTGAAAAAAAATCTCACAGCATTTCTCCATGCTTCCTACACAACTGTGGCTTATTATTAGATCTGAGTGTCTATGAAGAATGGAAGAAACCACTTTACTTTAACAGCATAGGACTCTCGTACAGCCTTAGTTTCCTTATTAATGAAGTTTATCAAAGATTAAAGAAGAGAAAAATCTGTAAAGGCAGGAAGTACAGTGGTGCCCCGCATAGCGACGTTAATCCATTCCGGATTAATCGTCGCTATCCGGAATCATTGCTAAACAGAACTAAAAACCCCTATGGGGCCCAAACTCACTGTTCAGCGAAGATCCTCCATAGCGCCGCCATTTTTGCCACCTCAGTAAGCGAGGGCAGCGCGCAAAAATGCTTGCGGTGGCCATTTTGGAACTGCTGATCAGCTGTTCTGAAAACATCGCAATGCGAAGATCGGTAAGCGAAACACTTACCGATCATCGCAATGCGATGTTTGCCAATTCAGAACATCGCAATGCGATCGCATTAGCGATCCCAAAAAATAGATCGCTATGCGGATTTTCGTTAAACGGTGCGCTCATTATGCGAGGCACCGTTGTATGCACAAGAAAATAAAGCAGCTCATCCATCTAGTGAAACATATTGGCCTACTATGTGAAGATTCTAAACGTATTGAAACATTTTGGCCTAAACCCAATTCTTAGATGCTATTAGAGTAGACTTAATGAATCAATGGAACTCAAGTTTTAATTTAGCATGTTCCCACTGATTCCAGTGTGCCTATTGTAGCTGGGACTCACAGCTGGAGCCAGGTGATACATAACACTCTAAATTAGCAAGTAAAATTATATACAGATCCAAAGTCCATTTTGTATTCTATGGAGCCCAGCCTCTTCGGATGATTGGAGTCTGAGAAAAACATATGGGTGAAATGACTCCCCTAAGCATCTGCGGTCTCATTCCCCCCCTCCTTACTATTTTAATTATTTACTTAATTGTATGTTTTAATCTGTTCTTTTCTTTATGCCAATAAAGGTTGTTGTTGTTGTTGTTGTTGTTGTTGAAATGCACCATATTTTACGTCATCTAATCAGGAGGATCATGTGTACTAGTTTAGGGGCTATGTTGCCTGAAGAAGTATTAAGTGCATGTTGATTTTTTTAAAAAAAGTCTAAGTAAAGAGGCAATCAGTGCCATCAATCATCTCAAGAAGATGTGAAGCAGTAAGGAAGAGGCTTATCACTTCTTCTTTAACACTAGAACAAGGCACAGTGATGATACACAACCATTTCATTGCATGTAGACTGAAATCCTGTTGGTCAGCATAGGAAGTCTTAACCAGAGTAGGCTCAACTCAATCAGTGGGGATTTGGTGCATCAACTCCTCCGTACATTCCATTTATTCGCATGGGTCTATTCTACTTGTGATTTACTTGCAACTTGAGGAGGCCTGTTTGAACCAATTGAATTTATGGAGGAGTTAACTCAACAGGATTTCAGCTAGTACCCAGTTATTTTAGCCAAGAGTCTGCCATCTTTGGAATGACAAGGCATGTGGACAGAGATCTATGTAAAACAAAGTATCATATGCTGCAGTATTTAAATGAAATAAAGTACCATTAGCATTCCCGCATACGATGATAAAATCATAGCTTCCCTCTCCATTCGGTTGGGATATGTGCATAGGTGATATAATGGTAGCTTTCTATACAGATTAAATCAGAAAAAAGAGAGGGCAGTTAGTTAAACTGAATTAAAAACTATAAGAAATCTGTGTTGTGCTCTTCTTCACACATATGTGATCAAATTAAGAATTACAGAACCCAAGCTCAATACGACATTGAAGCCATGTTTTTATCAAAAGCAGTTAAAAGATAGAAAAGCCATTTATGTTTCAGAAATGACATTGTTTTTTGAAACAAAGCAGCTATAACTTTTATTTGCAAAGCTACATGGGTCTGAAGTAAAGATTGCTCACTGTGTTCAATAGATCTGAGTAACTGTGGACAATTTCTTTTTTTCTTTTTTTTAAAAAAACTCTTTCCTTTCACATCTCAAAATGTCATAAAGGATACCTAGCAGCACGATGTGAGCTTATGGCTCACATTCCTGTTGATTTATACCTCTTCAGCTCAACTGTGAGGAGTTTTGTATCAGAAGGACAATGCAAGAATGAACAAGACTCTTATCCTGACAGATTTGTACAAATATATATGGATCTATGCAATGTAAACATAAATGGATCAATAGAGTTTTACCAGGTAGCAGACAGCCAGGTGTGCTATATAACAAACATTTTAAATTGACCTTTGTTTTCTTCGGACTTACACTTTTTCTTTTTCCCAAGGTATCTGGGCTTTAGAATCGCTGAGCCAAGGTGAAGCAAGATTTATGGCCAAGTCATAGTGAGCCTGAAGGAGGGGGGAGCAAAATAAAGAACAGTGTAATGTCAAACATCAGTTCTTTGAATCACTACTCAGACATGTGCTTTTGGCACAAAGGTTTGTGTTTTGCGTTTGAGCTACCTTTAGCCTTCAGAAAGAGTTTTGGGCAGGCAGCCCTTTGTCACCCTGATTCAGTGCATTTGTGCAAGACTTAAAGAAACAGGAACAAAGTAACTTTCCAGAAAAAAAGGGGGCATGCTTCCTTCTCAATCTATAGACTGCATGACCAAGACAAGGAAATCCCGAGGGAATGGAGATCTACTTTTTCTCCATAACCTTACCAGATCACCCTGGCCATGGCGAAAGGAGGGAGGTGGTTTATTTTCCACACTACAACAGTACAATGAATGTTACAGCCCAGTTTGGCCAATACATGTCACTCAAGATAGCCAAGGGAGCTGGAGCTCCATCAGAATCATTAAAAAAAAGACAAATCAAATTTCATGCAGAAACATTTGTTTCCCTTCCTGAAGCTAAATTATGCCAGGATGGATTTCTGTGTTCTGTGGATTTCCAATAGAGAAAGACAGAGGTGTTTTCCTTTTGAGGGGCTATTGAAACGTCACCTGCTCAGTAATAATTCTCAGGAAAATTAGATGCCTCATATGACTGCCTAGCAGATTAGCTTGATAGGAGTGGTCTTGCAATAAATTTATTTATTTATTTACATTTATTTAAATAGTCTCACTAAAGGAAGGCATTACAGTCTATATTGTTTCTTAGCATCAAGGTTGGTCAAGATAAAGCAGTGAGAGGAGTGGCCAGAGAATCAGAGCCAAAGGGCCAAGTCTGATGTCAGAAGAGGAAGAACACAAATGGCCAAAATAACACAAGTGAATCAGCTCACTTCTAGTAAAAAACAAAGTAGTCTAATTATCTTAACGTTTTAATTTGTTTTTAATTTTACCTATATTTCATGTACATCCATAATGTTAAACTGTGCAATGTCTGAGATGAATCAGGAAAGGAAGGTTCCATTCCCAGGTGCTTCCTGACAACCAGTGTTGTGCCATACCCCCGAGAGGACTCAGAGCTCTGGCCCTTCGCCTGCCGCCAGGGCATCTTCCCCTATCGGCTCTCTCAGAGCACGGTCTCCATCCTTTCCCCTCAGGTAGCTTCTGTCTTTTCAGACTGCACCCTCCTTCAACTCTCACACACACACACACTTCAGATGGTTATCTCTTTTGGTGGGAGGGGGAATCTTGCCCCACCTTGCTCTCCTTCCAAGGAAGCAGGAGCCAGATCACCCTCTCCTCTGCCTGGTTGCCTGCTTGATTAGGATGGCTTGGGGCGCTGCTTGTATTTCTGTGCCCTGTCTTTGTATGTGCATGCGTTGCAATGCTCCACTTCTGGGCCCAGGAGGAGGAAGAGGAGAAGAAGGAAGGGTAGAAGTAAGTACAGGACAGGGGTAGTAAAAACGCCATGGCAGCTGCTGCGGCCTCAGCATTTCAGAATCCCGGCAAGAAGAAAGTGGAAGAGGGATTGATCACTGGATGGCAGCTTCTCTCTGTCCTCCTCAAGGGTTCCTTCCTCCCACCCCTAGTAGCTGCTTCTAAAAGTCATGATTTGGTGAGAATATATATGTGTGCTCAGGGAAGAAGAATCCACACATGGAAAATGTGTAAGTATGGAGAGGCCTCATGGAGGGATCCTGCACTTCTGCATTTGTGACTTAATTTGTGATAATACTACTGCTGACAACTAGAGAATTGTTTTGACCTAGACCTATGGACATTTTTGTAATTGTTCTGATCATATGTACAGCCATGATATCTTTTTTCCTTATTATTCTTGTGAGCTTTTTTCCTGACTGATATTTCCCCAGAAGAAATGGTAATTTTGCATGCAAGAGTTAAACTGGACACCTCGGCTGGTAGCCCTCGTGTCCAGTGAATACATTTGCCACCCACAGGGAGCTGACAGAAAGAAGAGCCAAGTGACCTCTGTAAGCAAGGTAATTGTGTCCTTTACTCTATCCACATGATTCCTCAAACGTACGTGTGTGTGTGTGTGTGTGTGTGTGTGTGGGTCTAACTGGTACAAATGGTGGATATGGTTGCTACATGTTAACTGACACCTCCTATTGTCTCATCTCTTTTTAGTAGCCTGTGGTAACAGGAAACACGACTTAATTTTATCTCAAAGCAGGATATTTCAGTTTTTCTCTAACACTCAGGAAAGAAGAAAAGACTAGAGCAAGAAAAAGAAAATATCAGCTTACCAAGTCATCCAAAAAGCTAGTCTGCCTCTTTCCTTGTGGATCAAATGCGTTTTCCCGAAGTTTAATACCAACATAATCTCCCCTGTGATTAAAAAAAAAAGCATCTAAGTCATCCAGTCTGTTATTACATATATAGATATAATGCACAAGAAGACAAGGACCATGTTGGAACAGATGAAATGCCTGTCTAGACCTGCCTTCTGTTCCCCTAGGGGCCAAGGAAGTGTTTATAGGAAGCCCAAAGGCAGACAATGAGCTCATCTACTCATGAATAACAGCAACTGATACTGAGAGATATCACTCTCTCTGATACTGGAGACAATATGTTGCTATGATGACTTGAAGTCATTGACTGATGTCTACTGCTCAAGACTTCTAGAAAGCCTGAGATTCAACAAACACAGGCTGCAATATGTAAATACTAGATGTGAGTCTACCTCAAGAGAAGGAAATGTGTGGACCATCGGCCACTTGGGCTCACACACCCCAGCATATTTTTGTGTCCTTTAAACCCATGTCAGAGCTCCCTATTATTTAAAAATCCCCATTTCTGCTTCTGGAAGCCTCCAGAATGGTGGCTATTGCATTGGGGTGAGAGTCTTCTAAGGCCTCTCCATTCACTAAAGAAACAAACAAAAACACAACTAATTTGAAGTTCTAATCTGAACACTTCCTGTTTACTTGGTTTTTTTAATGGCTGAAAATGGCCCTTTCAGATCTGATGCAGCCGCCAGTGGGAGGTGGGGGCAACAGATCTGTCCTTCCCTCCAGTTCCCTCAGACTGCTCACACTGGTATTCAATGAAGCAAAGAATATGAAACAGGTTATAGCCAGTACTTACAAGAGTTTTTCAATTTCTTTTTTTAAGCGTTTTCTTTCTATGGATATCGGCATTCTTCAGGTTGCAAACAGGACCACAGAGTCCCAGTTAAATTAGAGCTATGTACAACAAATAAATAGATGACATTAAATATATGACCACAGAAAGAAAACAAACAAACAAACAAACAAATATTGCTGGCTGGATAGCTCAGTGACTGGGGAGTTTGATTCCCTAGTGAGAAGAGCCAGAATATGTAGCCTTGGGCAAGCTGCCGAGTCTCAGGGTGCCCCCAGAAGAAGGGGATGGTAAACTGCAACTGATGACTCTCTACCAAGAAAACCCTGCAAAGGGTCCCCTAAGTTGGAATCCGCTTGACAGCGTATAATTATTACTACTGAAGGAAAATTTGAAAGATGTAATAATACATTGGTTGTAAACACCTTGGCGTGTGCATTTATACCCTATTTCAGTTGCATTTTAGGTCAGCTCTTGCAATTAAACTGTTTTGGTCTTTCTTTCTTTTCTTCCTTTACCCTCTATTCTATGATTGCATTTTTTATTTTTTATTTTTTTTCTACAATAGTGTTTTTATCTGATACATTAAAACGTACAGAACCGAAAACTAAAACCAAACAAAAATAACACTAAATAACAGCAAAACTAGACATCCACACGACACATATATAGTAGATCAGAAATTTCACCATCATCTAGACCAGTGGTTCTTAACCTTTGTTACTCAGGTGTTTTTGAACTGCAACTCCCAGAAACCTCAGCCAGCAGAGCTGATGGTGAAGGCTTCTGGAAGTCCAAAAACATCTGAGTAACAAAGGTTAAGAACCAGTGGTCTAGACATCCAAATATCATCAAAGGATTCTAGTGAGCACTGATTTGCCATAAACTATTTCTTCCCCTAAGTTCCTGTCTTTTTCTCGGCCCAACTATATACCAGCTTCCAGCTTTCCTTTACAAAGTGTCTCAATTGATCCCATAGTGCCTCTGAAAGCATATTTAATTCTGCAATGTCCAGTAGCTTCTTTAACAGCTCATCCATTGTTGGTGTTTCTCCATTCTTCCATTTTTGGGCCCAGAGTAACCTAGCTGCAGTAAATATATACAGCAGACTATATTTTATTTTCTTATCAATAATTTCTGGCATTATATTCAATAACAACATATCAGGTTTAAAACTTAGTTTTTGGTGAACAATTTCTTGTGACATTTAACAAACCTGTAACCAAAATTTTGTTGCTTTTTCACACGACTGTCATACATGATAATAAGTTCCTGGATTATTATTTTTTTACATTTCCAATAAACATTACTGATCCCTCCTGACATATTTGCCAATTTTACCAGAGTAAAATGCCATCTGTGAAACATTTTAAGGATTAACTGGTTTAATCATGTTGTAGTTATCTTTCTACATTTTTGTCCAGTCATCAACATCAATATTATAGCCAAAGTTTTGTGCCCATTTTACCATTGTCTCCTTCACCCTTTCATCCTCTAGATCATACTAATAGGTATGTGTACTTTTTTGATTATTTTCTCTTTTGTATAAATCCATAATTCATCCATCTGAATTTTCCCCTCAAAAAAGCCCATATTTTTGTCCTTTTTATATCTTGATTCTAGTTTCAGCATTGACCATCAATCTGTCACTAGTTTCTTTAGATCTTATCTTTCATAGTTTGATCTTTAGTTAATAAATCTTTATATGTAAGCAACCCCCCCCCTTTTGATTCATTACTTCCAGTGTAAATGCCTCTATTGGTGCTACCCATATTGGAATTTTCTTATGAGTTTGCATTTGAAGTTTTTGCCATACTAGACATAACGCTTTCCTCACAATATGTTCTGAGAAATGTGCCTGTTCTTTGAACTTTCCATAGCGCACATACGTATGCCAGCCCATTTTAAAATCATGACCATCCAGTTTCAAAACTCTTTTGGTCTTTCTATTGGTTGACCTCTAATAAGAGAGGGTTTGATGTATTATTTGATGTAATAATGTCTTTTTTGTTATATTTACATGTTGTTTTATGTATTTGGAAGCCGCCTAGAGTGGTCAGATAGGCGGGATATAAACAAACAAACAAACAAATAAGGTTGGAGAATTGTGTTCCTATTGCTCCTACTGGATCTTGTAATTTTCAATATAATCCACAATGTGCTCGTTCTCAATAGGCTATGTGAATCTGCAGTTGGAGATACCATATTGCAGAAGTTCTACTTAGATGGTTGATTCCAGAAAGTTGTAATATGGGATAGTAACTCTACCCTTGATAGTTACTACGTGGGATAGTAAGTAGGGGCTTTCTTTTTAACCCTCATGCTCTTTCATACACATGAAATTATTGGATTTTGTAATCCAGAGATGTGGAGTGAGCTGTCACCACTCACCAATACATGTGTAACAACCAGCTATACCTGGTCTTTTCATCAAATCCGGGTGAAATGGTAGATTTTCTGAACTAGTATTGAGGGTTGAAATCCATAGAAAAGGGGCAATAAATTGAGACCCAAATGAGACAAAATGGAGTTGTTCTTAGTAGGGTGCTCAAAATGGCTTTTTAGTATCACGTATGCAGAGGAATTAAAACAGTTGCAGCCTATCTTGAAATCAACAGAGCAGTAAGTACTGAGATAATTTGTGCTTGTGTTATTGTGACAAAGCCTGGAGGTGAAAGCACTTGCTCAGCATGATCAATGTAAATACAGAATAAAGAGACAGTTATCCCTGCTGTATCAATTTGATTTTCAAGACATATTTGAAAAATTAAATGTTATGGGGGAATCTGGATACTTACATGCCTAAGGTGACCCTCCAAGACAAAGTCCTATATTGTGATCTGCCAAGCATTTGACAAACCATTCTGTTTTTGTACTTCACTTAAAGCATAATATTTATTTAGTACCTAATCAATCAGCATACATGGTTAGTGGGCTGTATTTTCTTAAGTAGGTCAAAAGGTATGCATACAATTCTTTATTTAGGCAATCTTACAAATTCCTTCCCTTGTATCTCTGTTCTCCAGGACTCAACAGTGAATGTTGTCCACTCTTTTTTAGGAGAGATTTTCCCAACCTTAGACAGGAATGCATTTATAAGATATGAAGGACTATTCAAGCTGTTGATGACATTTGCTTCTAAAAACAGATGATGTCAATGCACTGGATGGAGCCACTGCACAGACTACCCATAAATGAAACGAAATGATTTGTGCATACTGTATTAAATCTTCTTTCAAATGCAATATATTTTAAAGACACGTCAAGAAGTATGTTAACGATTTTAGGCAGTCATTGAGATAACTGTTTTTATCACCAAAATCCTTCCTTGTCGTAAAAGCTGTGTGATAGTCCAATAAGCTGTACACATTCTGCTCTAACCGAAATGTATTTCCCAATCCGGTCTGGGATTTTGCAGGAATTTCCAGGTAAACCCATGCAACAAACAGCCAGCTAACCAACAGTATGCATAATAATAAACAGAGCAGTTATAAGGGCTTCATTTGGAAAACAACCATGTATAAACGCACATTACTTTCCAGCCGTAGAACATTGAAGGAATTGAATTGGGTTTTTTAAACTAGATCTTTCAACTACAAATGAAATGAGGAAATTGCATATTAATAGCATATAAATAGGATCTTAAAGAGGATACAATGTGCCATAGTTCAGCATAACTTGATGAGAAAAAAAAAATCATTACCTTTTCCGGTCTTTTTACACAATGGGTATCAGAAAGATTCAAGTTCTGGAATTCCTCTGGCTGAATACCATGAGAAAAGCATTCAGTCCAAATGATGTTATGCTCATCTTCCTTGACCACCAGTACCTTAACAGGAATGAACCACTTGCTCAGGGAAACCAGGAGAATGAAGCATTTGCCTGTTGCTTAGAAACACAGTACTGCTGAGCTGAAATTTTAAGGTTGCGTGTACTGTATGTCTGTAGGGGAGCGACAACAAGCAGCTCCCATTGAGCTTACCTCCTATCCCGGAACACAGAGGGATCCTTTTACATGCCAAGGCTTTCAATTTCACATCTAAACGTTTTATCCAAAACACTGACAGCTGGTTGATAGATGAGAACAGGTCCTTCATTTGCCATAGAGCTGAGAGGATGTTAACAGTTTGTGTCAGTAATCGTTTGTGCTGGAAAGAAGCAAGGAGATAAGAGTGGCCAGTTGATACTTGCAGCCTGATCTTATGCAGGTGGAGGCAATGCCAGAGGAATTCCAGAACTTGAATCTTTCTGATACTCACTGAAATCAAAGGTGTCACACGTGCCTGACTCTGCATCTTAACTGCATGAGAAAGAGGAGAGGAAAGCGCCAGCTGATAGGTTCAAGACAGGCCATGAAAGGGCCCCATCTGGCTTGATAGCTTGTCTGTTGTCCAACATGCAAAGTCATCCCTCCTTTCTGTAATCAGAATTTTTAAAAAACTTCCACGGACACCAAAGGAGACTCTTAAAAGACTGACAGCTGTGTATGGGGGGGATGTGTGCAGGTATTTATGCATGCAGATGCCTGCATGGGCAGGTGTGTGGGTGAACAATGAGCAATCACATTGTCGGTATATACTAGCAATAAAGGACAAAATCTGTCCTAACTCTGAGGAATATCAGCTGGCCTAGTGCTTGCTGCCAGCTCAGTAAACATAAAGCAGGGAGAGTAAATGACTGCAGACCAGGACTTCTTGTTATTATGTTATGTTATTATGGGGAAGGGGAGACCTGACCTCCCATTGTCTATTATGTTCCTCAGAACTGTCCTCCTAGAAAAATAATGACTGACAAGGAGTTTCCACTGCTTATGTTAACTCTTGTCTGATGAATCGAATTAATAAAAGAGGGGCTTACAAAACCATCATAAATTCTGGAATACTAAAAATGCTGGCTTTTGAAATGGTATTCTATAAGAACGTAAGAAAAAGTATAATGTACTACAATCTGTGAAGATTCTCAGTCATCTAGGGCAGGTTATCTGGAAGTTGAGTCATGACAACTGGACTTCTTTCTTATTAAGTTGACTGATAAGGAGTCCAGTTGCCATGGCTCAACTTCCAAATGTACTATAATGTTTGAAACTGATATATATTTTTAAAATTGACATCCACATGAAGAAAGATCAGGGCACATCACCTTAAATGCTTTTTGGGTTACCCCCCCACCTCATCAAAAGTAGCATCTGCACATGAGGAGAAACAGAAGATATTGAACTGAACAATATGAATTTTAAGGAACTCAGCCTGGAAATCTTATTTTATTATTTAGAATACAACACCCATTATTTCCCAGAATGGTTGAGGGATTCTATGAATTATAGTCCAAGAAGTAACTTTTCCAAGTTCTGACATGGAATAAGGATGATTTGCATGATAGCACTTTGTACTTCTGGTGTGCAAGCTCCATCAGCATTGACCCCACCAACTGTTGTATCCATCCATTCCAGAGAAGCAATAAAATGGGAGGAAAATACTTTTTAAAAGGTTGTGTTCATAATTGTATGTTTAAGTTGACAGCACAACTGGCTGTAATCAGGGCTGGCAAAGACATGTAGCATCTTCAGATGGTACCACAGTTGTTTCCTTGCTCCCTTCAAGGTACCTTAGGCAGAAGTTATATTGACCTTTGTAGCTCCAACAACATCTTTATTACGGCTGGATTTACGATTGGAGTGGTCTTCGCAGGAGTCTGAGTTCGGGCTGGCTAATAAATCATGAGAGGAATCTGAGTAATTAACGTGCTTGACTTTTATGGCTATGACTGGGAAAGAAGGAGATAGACTGAGTCTTACTATTTAAACCCACAATGGAGGATTACTTCAAGATCTGTATTCAGGAAATTCAATTGAATATTATTAATTAAATCAAGGGCCAGATCTTGGAAGCTAAGGCAGATATTAAGGCAACACTTCTTGGATCTTATGTTAAGACGGAGAGGAAAGACAAATTGACTGGACAAACCACTGAATTATCATGGCATCACCAAAGAGAGAGACTGTTCTCATCAGAAAGATGAGAATGGAATGAAAAAGGGGGAAAGGGAGGGGGGGTTTCTGGGGCCATGGATGGCCGACAATGTAGAGGGGTCGTCTTGGGGGGACTGGAGCGGGGATGAAGAAACCATTCCCTTAATTGTTTTGGAAGAAGAATTGAACCCCATTCCTGGTGCTGTGAAGCCCTTAACAGGACCATGGAATCTGGAGAACACTAATCCGTTTATTAACAGTTTGTGGACTCCTTTGAAACCGAGTTTGGAATTACAAGAGACTTTAAACCCCTTTTTGAAACCCCACCCTCCTAATGTTGATGTAGCAATAAACACTGAACCATTTGACTTGTTACCACCATCTCGTCCTTTATTGGAGGTGCCTACAGCCTCAGAAAACGAACCTTCACAGTAACATATCTATAAGCAATTTTGGCCATGTTCGGATTGTATTGGTAGACAAGCACATTTACTTAGAAATGTTTATGATGAATATAATATTAGATCCTAATGCTTCTAAGGCATGTACTGTGGTGCCTCGCTAGACAGTTACCTCGCATGACAGTTTTTTCGCTAGATATTGACTTTTTGCGATCGCTATAGCGATTCGCAAAACAGTGATTCCTATGGGGGAATTTCGCTGGACACTGTTTGGTCCTTGCTTCGCAAACCAATTTTCGCTAGACAACGATTTGACAGCTCCCTCCGTGCTCGCAAAATGGGTGTTTTCGGGACCTAAGCTTCGCAAGACAGCTATTTAAACAACTGATCGGCTGTTCACAAAGCAGCTTTCCTATGGCCGATCTTGGCTAGACAACGATGATTCTTCCCAATTGGAACGCATTAAAGTTTTCAATGGGGAAATGCTTTTCACTAGACAATGATTTCACTAAACAGTGATTTCAGTGGAATGGATTATCATCGTCTAGCGAGGCACCACTGTATATAGAGATATCAAATATGTGTGAATTTATAATAGTGGCTATGTAGATAAGATTAGACATATAATATCTTTATGTATTTAGAAAATGTGATTTTTGATGGTTGTATTGGCCATGTTTGGATCTTACTGATGGATAAGTAACCTAATCAGAAATGTTTATGATAATTGGATAGATGGAAATGCAAGTGAAAGAATTTATAAAAATTATAAATTTAGGAGGCTAGATATTGAACTAATATTTGAAATAGGAATACAAAATATGTGTAGATATATATGGATATAGTATGATTTAGTATGGGAGTAGGGCATAAGATCTCTTGTAGTCAGAATTATATAAGGATAAGCTTGAATGGGAAATACCTCCCTGCTTATATTTTTGTTTGTGTTATATGTTTTGGATTGTCTTATATGTTTTTGTTTGTTTTGTATGTATGCATGTGTTATAAAAAATAAAATTAAAAAAACAACAATTTGATGCACTTCCATGATGACACAAAATCACAGCTAAATGGTATGGCTGATGATTTCTATGCGAGGAAGAAGGATCTCTGTGACAGACAGGAATTCAGTATTTTGGTAAATCCATAGCTGGGCTGAGGGTATATTATTTACCTTTGCTTTCATCTTCCTCTTAACCCCTTCTATTGTCTTTGCTGTGCATCATGTGAACTTTTGGTTCTATCAAATGTCATACCCGTTGTTGCTCCATAAAGAACAGCTAAGAGGACATTTGAGCTATGAGGCCATCTTGTTTCTCCCAGTAGGGTTTGCAATCAAGTACACATTTAGTGCAGATGTGCTGTCAAGTCACCTCTGAGTGACCTCCAAATGAATGAGAGACCTCCAAAATGTTCTATCCTAAAAAACTCTGTTCTGCAATTTGAAACTGAAGCCTGTTTCTTCCCTAATGAAGTCAATCTACCTCACGGATGAAATCCCTCATTTCTGCTCTTTTGTGTCATCTTTTTCATTGCACTGGTTTATTGTAATAGAGCACAACCTCTTATCCATGGGAACAGTATCCACTGATTCACTTATCCATGGTCTGAAAATATTAAAAGAAAAATCTTAGAAGTAGTATATATACTTAAAAACAAAGTTACCAGAAATGGCCAGTAGAGGTAGCGAAAGACCATGCTATGTTTGGTGTCCACTAGACACTATAGGCACTATAGGCAATATAGACACGAAGAGTTGGACACGACTTAACAACTAAACCAGTGGTCGTCAACCCACGGTTTGTGGCCCAGCACTGGTCTGTGGGCTTCCTTTAACTGAGCTGTGGACACGGATCTCCACCCCACATGCATGCACCGGGGGCGCGTCGCACTTGCAGAGGGGCATGTCACGCTTGCGGGTGGGCGTGTCATGTTCACAGGTGGGCATATCGCGCTGGTGCGCATGAGCGCAACATGACCACCCGCAAGTGCAACATGCCCATCCACTCTCAAAATCTGCCGGCTTCTAATTTCACCCCAACCTGGAGTGAGAGCAGCAGCGGCAACACCTACTTGGCAATCACAGGGCTTCCTCCCTGCCTTGTAGGGGCTGGGTCTCACCTGCCCCCCGAAGCGCCCACACATGTCCAGAAGGGGAGCCCTCTCCCTGCCCGGCAGTCTTCTCCCTCAGGGGTTTGGCACCACCAGGACTTCTGCTTTTAGGTCTCTCTCTCTCTCCCCACCCCTGCTCCTCACAGGTCACCTGAGGCTCCTGCTCCTGCTCCCTCATCCTCTTTGTGGCTGAGGTGAAGGAGGGGCCTCTCTTGCAACCTGGCCATGTGCTTCTCCTTCCTTCAGCCTGGCACTCCTCCGCTCCCTGCCCAGACATGCCGCGGGAGGGGGTGATGCCGAGAGAACAGCCTTCTCGCACGCACTCCCCTCCCTGTCTCCTTTCGCAGCATGCCGCGGAGAGCTCATTCCTGTCCATCCGTCCATCTTGACTGTCTGTTGCTTGTTCCCTCCCTCTCTCTTCCTTTCCTTTTCTGCTGCTGCTTGTTTGCCGCCACTGCCACCACCGCCAGGGCCGAAGAGCCATGGCCAACAAGGAACAAGGAACAAACAAAAAGGAAAGGAATCTTGGTGTCAGGTAGAACAGAACAAAGCCTATTTTATATTTGTTTCTTCCATGTAGGCAGAACACAACATATTTAAAAATATATTGTTATTGCCACCCAATAGTTGAACATGTGTACCACAAAGAGCTCTACCATCCAATACTCCACTATTCCTTTCCATTCCCCATTACATGACTTCTGAATCACCCATCCCCTTCTGCCTAACCAAATGCAGACTGAAAGAGGAAAAAAGGAAATTCAATTTTTAAACAAGGAATATCTTACTCCAACAGGTCCAGTTGAAGAGACAGTGGTCTTCTCATCCCTTTTCTATTAGAGGCTGGATGTTGTTGTGGCCATTCTGACCATGCATGCAACAACTCTAAACAATGTTATTGTGTTGTATCCAGACCAATAATTGATTATTCTTTCTGCACTGCTTCTTCCATTCATTTTACCTTTTACCTTTACAATCTGTCACAGATTGCTACAAATACCATCTCCATCTGCAGCTCTTCTGTTTAAAATTTATAAGGGTCCAACCCTTGGATCTCTATCCTTCAGAATGAAGAGAAAGAGGAGAGCTTTTTTTCTTATGTCCAAATGGGAATGCCACTAGTTTGATATTTTCTTGATAAATCAGCAATGCTGATCATATGAGCCCTGTTGTGTGAGAGGCAGAATCAGGAGGAAATCAGTATAGTGTCAGGCTTGTGATTATTCTTGTGGACATCCTACATTTGGAGGGGTGAGAGATGGAACTGTGCTAGTGGCAGTCAAGACTGCTTTTGGGATGAACTGTGGAGCTGTTGAAAAAGAATGCAAAAGAGAAAATGTAGAGGAGACATGTAAGCTGTCTGGGAAGCATTTGAGAATTTTTGTAGTTAAAATATTCCACTGTGGTCCCTTGTTGACTATTGACACTTTGGAATATACAGTAATACTATGAATTTCCAAAACATTGTAGATTTATTCACATGATATTTTAAAGTTCATTAAATTAATATTCAATGTTTTCTTCCACTACGGTTATTTAATCTCAGCCCACCCACTCCCGAAATAAAGAGACGGACACAGGTGTTGGAGTTAACTAGGGCCACGCTTTATTGCTTTTAACTTCCAATCACTCTCATCCTGCAGAGGGGCCTGGACGTCATGTGGATCCCTAGGGCAGGCTCTAGGGGTATCTCTTACCCCCTCTCCAATCCTAAGTGGTTGAGTCCCAAGCCCCTGGTCAGAGCTGTCCGCTGAACGGCTCATACCCAGCTGGCCACAGACTGGGAAGAAAAACCTCCCTATCTGCCATCCATCCAATTGTCTAGAACTAAGACATGCAATGGATGAAACTATACTGTATTCATCCCTCATCCCAGCAAGTGAAACGCTAGATCCTGGTTGCTGTGATCCTGGGTGCAGTAGGAACTCATGTGCTTTTTGGAAGCTCGCTGAAACTCACCTTCTCTTCCGCACTACCTGACAGTTTGACCTATTTAAACGTAACTCAAACCTAGAATAGCCCTCAGAATCCCTTGGGTATACAGTGTGGGATAGGCAAAAATACATCCACCCACCTTTTATATGCCAATCAGGTGAGATGGACCCAAAATTCCTATCCGGCCCCGAAGCGACCACCTCAGCCACACTGGACCCAGGGCGGGCAGGTTAACTCAAAGGAAAAAGGGCTGGCTGGGGGCAGAAGGACCTTATAATTGCACCAACATCCAGCCCCAGCACAGCCTTGTGGGAAGCGCCAATTGGTGCCTCTACCTGCCTGTGTCAGATCAGGAGACATGGGGAAAATAGTTCCAAGCCAGTGTATGAATCCATGCCAGCAGAGGTATACATTGCCCACTAGCTCCAGAAATACAGAGATGGACTCAAGTGTTGGAGTTAACTAGGAACACACTTAACTGATTTTAACCCCTCTATTGAGGGGTGGGTTGTGGGGGGCATGTTATAAATGGTGTGAGAGATTGGTTAGGGCTGTCGGGCATGCGGGGCATGGAAGGGATGAGGGGAGTGCATAGTGGGATCCTTTTTGTCCAAACAATGTGGGATTGTGGGTGGGAGGAGAAAAGACATGTTCTGTTGGTTGCTGGAGGGAGGGAGGTGTGAGGAGGGCAGGTCAATGTGATAGTGGATGAATTCAGATGTAGGGACTGAGTGGTGGGGGGTGAAGATTGGGTTAAGAACTGAAATGGAGACAAAATGGGTGAAGTATATATGGGAGAGAGGAGGTCTGGATAGGACCTTGTGTTGCTCCCAAATATTTACTTACCTCTTCTGCCAACAACCTATTTTGTTGTTTAGTCATTAAGTGGTGTCCGACTCTTCGTGACCCCATGGACCAGAGCATGCCAGGCTTTCCTGTCTTCCACTGGCTCCCGGAGCTGGGTCAAATTCATGTTGGTAGCTTCAATGGCAGTGTCCAACAATCTTGTCTTCTGCTGTCCCCTTCTTCTCTTACCTTCACACTTTCCCAACATCAGGATCTTTTCCAGGGAGTCTTCTCTTCTCATGAGATGGCCAAAGTATTGGAGCCTCAGCTTCAAGATCTGTCTTTCCAGTGAGCACTCAGGGTTGATTTCCTTCCAAATGGATAGGTTTGTTCTCCTTGCAGTCCAGGGGAATCTCAAGAGTCTCCTTCACCTCTACAATTCAAAAGCATCAATTCTTTGGTGGTCAAACTTCTTTATGTCCCAGCTCTCACTTCCATACATCACTACTGGAAAAACCATAGCTTTGACTATGCAGACCTTTGTTGGCAAGGTGATGTCTCTGCTTTTTAAGACGCTGTCTAGGTTTGACATTGCTTTCCTCCCAAGAAGCAAGTGTCTTTTAATTTTCTGGCTGCTGTCTCCATCTGCAGTGATCATGGAGCCCAAGAAAGTAAAATCTGTCACTGCCTCCATATCTTCACCTTCTATTTGCCAGGAGGTGATGGGACCAGTGGTCATGATCTTAGTTTTTTTTTTATGTTGAGCTTCAGACCATTTTTTGTGCTCTCCTCTTTTACCCTCATTAAGAGGTTCTTTCATTCCTCCTCACTTTCTGCCATTAGAGTGGTATCATCTGCATATCTGAGGTTGTTGATATTTCTTCCAGCAATCTTAATTCCAGCTTGGAATTCCTCCATTCTTGCCTTTCGCAATATATGTATTCTGCATATAAGTTAAATAGGCAGGGGACAATATACAGCCTTGTCGTACTCCTTTCCCAATTTTGAACCAATCAGTTGTTCCATATCCAGTTCTAACTGTTGATTCCTGTCCCATGTATAGGTTTCTCAGTAAACAGATAAGGTAGTCAGGCATTCCCATTTCTTTAAGAACTCACCATAGTTTGCTATGGTCCACATAGTCAAAGGCTTTTGCATAGTCTATCAAGCAGAAGTAGATGTTTTTCTGGAACTCTCTGGCTTTCAAGTTCCTCTGCCCCTTCGAAATCCAGTTTGTACTTTGGGGAGTTCTTAGTCTACATACTGCTGAAGCCTACCTTGCAGGATTTTGAGCATAACCCTGCTAGCGTGTGAAATGAGTGCTATTGTATGGTAGCTGGAGCATTCTTTGGCACTGCCCTTCTTTGGGATTGGGATGTAGACTGATCTTTTCCAATCCTCTGGCCACTGCTGAGTTTTCCAAACTTGCTGGCATATTGAGTGTAATACCTTAACAGTGTCATCTTTTAAGATTTTAAATAGTTTGACTGAAATGCCATCACCTCCACTGGCTTTGTTGTTAGCCAAGCTTTCTAAGGCCCACTTGACTTCACTCTCCAGATGTCTGGCTCAAGATCAACAACCACACTACAGTGGTGCCTTGACTTATGACTATAATCCATTCTAGAAGATGTGCATAACTTGAAATGGTCGTAAGTCGTAGCACCATTTCCCATAGGAATACCTAGAAATCCCATTAATCCGTTCTGGCCGGAAAAAATATACCAAAAATAAATAAAATAAAATAAAACACCAGAAGCCCCATAGGAATGTCCTGGGGCCAAACAACAAACACACCAAAACAAACAAACAAACAAACAAACAAACAAACAAACAAACAAACAATACAGCCAGCCCCAGGCAAATGCTATCGGGCTGGGAAAAAACACTAAAAAAAGAAGAAGAAAAAACACACACGGCCAGCCCCAGTGGAACGCTATGGGGCTGGGGGGGAAAGCACAATGTCCCCAAACACAGCCAGATCCTACGAAATGCCATGGGGCTGAGGAAAAAAACACAACCCCCCCACCACAGTAAGCTTCAGCAGAACGCTATGGGGCTGGGAAAAACACTCAAAAACAACCCCCCATACAGCCAGCCCCAGCGGAATGTGATGGGCTGGGAAAACACACACACACAGACCCCACAGTCAGCCCCAGTGGAACGCCATGGGGCTGGAAAAAAACACACAAAAACACCCTCCACATACACACAGCCAGCCCGAACACAATGGGGCTGGGGAAAAAACCACACCAAAACACAAAAAACATCACAGCACAGGAGGAAGGCAGTAAAAATGCAAAAAACAAAACAAAACAAAACCAAAATTAGTTTCCATCTCTTACCTTTTCAGTGTCTTTACCTGAATAAGGAGGGAAGGCAGTTAAAACAGAAAAAATAAACACAAATTGGTTTTGATTCCTTACCTGGTCAGTGTCTTCACCTGCATAAGGAGGGATGGTGGTAAAAATGGGGAAAAAATAAACCAAAATTAGGTTTGATCTCTTACCTGGTCAGTGTCTTTACCTGCATAAGGAGGGAAGGCAGTTAAAAAGGAAGAAATAAACCAAAATTAGGTTTGATCTCCTCCCTGGTCGGTGTCTTGGGCTTTATAAGGAGGAAAGCTGATAAAAATGCAATAAATAAGCCAAAATTAGTTTTCATCTCTTACCTTCTCAGTGTCTTTACCTGAATAAGGAGGGAAGGCAGTTAAAATGGAAAAAAATAAACAGAAATTTGTTTTAATTCCTTACCTGGTCAATGTCTTCACCTGCATAAGGAGGGAAAGTGGTAAAAATGGAAAAAATAAACTAAAATTAGTTTTGATCTCTTACCTGGTCAGTGTCTTTACCTGTATAAGGAGGGAAGGTGGTAAAATGCAAAAAAAAAAATTTACAATTTTCATCTCTTAACTTCTCAATGTCTTTACCTGAATAAGGAGGGAAGGCAGTTAAAATGGAAAAAATGAACAGAAATTGGTTTTGATTCCTTATCTGGTCAGTGTCTTCACCTGCATAAGGAGGGAAGTTGGTTAAAAAAAACACACACAACACCACCAAAATTAGGTTTGATCTCCTACCTGGTTGGTGTCTTGGCCTGCATAAGGGAAGGTAGTAAAAATAAATCTAAATTACCTGGTCAGTGCCTAACCATAAGATATGTTGTTTTACCTAGAAGATAGTTGTGTGATATGTATTAACATTTATAAACCACTCTTTAAATTTTGAGCAAGTAATTAACACTATGAATATGGAAATAAATACAAGAGAAATCAACTCAGAAAGAGAACTATTAAGCTGAACAAGTAAATAGATCCTGGCATATTAATACATTAAATGGGTAAATATTTCAGACACAATAATCTTTGGAACCCTTCAGACTCAGAAACTGTCAAGGTAAATTTACAGGTCTGATCAGAATAAAGTATATTAATGAGCAGCCATGATGAACAGATATGTAGAAACTGAGTCATAATGACTCAGCAATGCTGACTCATGCATGATGCAACACATAATGTGATTGGACACAAGCAGATCTGTGCATATATACACTGCCTTGCGCCAAGGAAGCCGGTGAGTACAAGAGGGTACAAGAAACGCAAGTGGAAGAAGTCCAGGGAGGTGAGAGTTCTACCGTTTAAAGCCCAGGAGAGGAAAAAGAACAGAGAACTGAGAGAAAAGCAGCAGCATGCAGTCGTTTGGGGCAGGGAGCATGGGAGGCTTTCCCTTGACAAGACTGAATCAAAAGAATTATCAGACGTGGTCGATGAATGCCAATATGTTCCTAAGAAGGGAGGAATTGTGGCAGATTGTTACCAATCCCCCTGCTGCGTCAGATGAGGAAGAACAAAAACAGAATGAAAAGGCTTTATTGACTATAATTCTTTGTTTGGAGGACAGCCAGTTGATTCATGTACCTGGACTGACCTCAGCTAAAGAATGTTGGGAGGCTTTGAGACGAATTTATGTTCGTGATACAGCAAGAAGTAAAGTGTCATTAACCAGAAAGCTGTATAGAGCTAGACTTGAGGATGGCGAAAGCATGTCTCAGCATCTACAGAAGATGAAAAACCTGTTTATTGAGCTTCAGCAGAGAAACATGGAGTTTACAGAAACCCATAAAGTATATGTAATTTTAAGCAGTCTTCTGCAGGACTTTGATGTGCTAGTGACGCGCCTGGAGTCCATGCCAGAAGGTGATTTAACCCTTGAATACTTGACCGCAAACTGCTGGAGGAGGAACAACAGAGGAGTGAAAGATCTGAAAATAAAATGAGACATGACAGGCCACAGCGAAGGAGAGAAAACAGCCCACAGCACAGAAAAACTGCTTCCAGGAGGGGAGAGCAGGAAAACAAAGCATTTACTGCTGCTCCTGCTTGGGCTGAAATTAGAAGCCAAGCAGATTTTGAGGGTGGATGGGTGTGTCGCGTTTGCGGGTGGGTGTGGTACGCTTATGCACATGCACATGTGACACGCCCCTCCGCAAGTACAACACGCCCAACCACGAGTGTGACACACCCCTCCACAAGTGTAACATGCCCCTCCATGAGTGTGACACGCCAACCTGCGAGCATGTGGGTGCTCCTGCCCCCCAACCAGCGTGCTCATGGATCCCGAAACCCCCAAATGGTTCATAGTCCCAAAAAGGGTTGGGGATCACTGGAACAACAAAGAGAAATATACTTCCACCATGTCATTACCAGAACTGGCCACTAGAGAGAGCCAGAGACCATGCTAGAGTTCCAATTTTTCAGCATTCATGGGGGTTCCTTCTATAGTTATCCACCCCCCATGGGATAGCTGCTGAAAAGTTGCATTCAGGATTGTGATCCTGTTTCTTTTACTTTTGCTTCTCATCTGTCCTTAACTATTTTAAGTGTTTCCTCCATCTAGGCTTTTCTTTCTTTGGATTACAGGTGCCAATGTTTGATACATTGCCTAAATACAGTGTTCAAATAATTAAGCAGAATAATTATTCCATCTCAATGGAAATGTGATATGTGGTGGTAAAAGGGAGGTTTGAATAACAGTGGTTATTTCAGGGCTAACCTGACAAGTTGAGCAAAATAAAGTTAAAAGGCTATTGGCTCTGCTCGTTTGCCAAAGCACATTTGGCTTTGCAATTCTGAGGTTTCTCTACCAGAGCAAAGCCCACAGAGAAACATTGTATCCCCAACTTCAATTGCAAAAATAGGCATCTTGTTTCCAAAACAAATATTTTCTGCTGAATAAGAGAGAGCCATTGGAATTTCCTTTGAATCAGCAGCGATAGCCACCAGCTGAGTCTTAATTTTATTTCTTTGAGCAGGTATCTGACTGTTTACCTTATTAATCAAAATATTTGAACAATATAAAAGTACACATGTAACATGGAGCAGGAACCAAGAGGCCATGCAGACTTCATATGTTTTCTGTTGGTGTAACGCTATCAGCCTAACTTTAAGTACGTACTGAATTCCGGCAGTAAGTCAGCCTAGGCATGTTCTATTGGAAACAAAGTAAGCGAATGGGTGTGCTACAGCATGCCTACAAAAACTTTTTAACTGGGAAAAAAATCATCATTGAATGTTTTGCCAGTGACATTATTGGCAGGTGTAATGAACAGGATTTCAGTCACTATGTTGCATTTTTCTGTCATATGAATCATTATACTTATAATCAGATTAGCACAAACCTTAGAATTATATCTTTGAACTGCAGAGCTGGAAGGGACCTTTTAGATCCCAGCCCCTATCAGGGAGTCAGCACAGTGAGGAATCGAACTCTCAACAGTGGGTTCCCCAGCCAGCTAACTAAACCATGGCACTATCCAGCAGTTCTTTAAGGCATTAGAAACCATGTTATTTACCATTAAGTCCTTTCTAAATGAATGTAGATATAATCAAGCGACATCGGCTAGAATTTAACAAGAGATAACTTTGCTCCTTTTGTTTTTTACCTGGTAGCAGTTACCATTTATATTTTGCGGAGGTCTGTCTTCCAAATGCTGCTGCCTCCCATGTTTCTGGGTTTTAAGGCGAGCACAATGGAGCTTGTGCTTGGCATGACAGGCAGCAGCCTGTAGCATTCTCATGGTTTCTTTCAGATAACGAACATTGTCTTTTACTTACTATAAGCAGAGAAGTAAATTGTTGCTACATTAAAACTTCCAATATTGGCAACTGATTGTAATTGATGATTTTTTTGAAGTCACTTGGCCCTGGAAAAGTCCATCGTTTGAGAGATGCTTTGGGAGGAAGAAAGGTCTTTACCTATTGAATTTCTGCCTTTCAAATAGCTGTGACAGGTAGATAATCAAGTCTAAGCTGTTGCAACTGCTTTAAATTATGTTTCAGGAAGACATCTACATGCTAGGAGAATTAATGCCATGAAAACTCACCTGGGTTACACATTTTGGGTTTCTAGTGTTTTGAAAGGCATTTATTTATTTAAAATACTTCAGCCCTTCCTTTTTCCTTAGGAAGGACCCAAGACAGCTTATATCTTTAAAAGAATACTAAAACCTAAAAACAGTAAATATGCAAATACTAAAAAGGATCAGATACCCCCCCAAAAAAAAACAGTAAACAAAAGCAGCACAAAAACACATTTAAAGCAGTGTAAGGTGCAAGCATCCATTTAAAAAACCACCACTTGGCAGCTGTTCACTCAGGGAAAACTTGCCTGAAGAGAAAGGATGGCCTTCTTGCAGAAGGTCAGGAAAGAGCCTGGCCTCTTATGGGAAGGAGTTCCAACATCTGGAAACAGCAACAGAGAAGGCTGTCTTCCATATCCTCACCAAATGTACCCGTGAGGGTGGTGGGACTAAGAGACAGGCCTCTCCTGGTAATCTTAACATCTGAGCAGGCTCACAAGGTAGAGGGAATGAGAGTAATTCTCCATTTCCTTTCCGGCTCTTAAACTCCCATTCTATCTTCAATAATTTTGATTGCTGCCATGTGTTAAAACTCACATAACAAAGAACTGTGCACACCAACATTAATGATCTGCTGGACCTTTTTTTAAAAAAGTTGCTTCCACTCCCCACCACTATCTATTATTTAAACAAGAAAAAAAAAAGGCAGAGATTGAAATAACAAATGAAGTATAAAACTACAGAAGAGGACCAACACAAAATACTTCAGATCACATATGGACAATTTAAAGTATTTACTTACCCACAGAGGGGTTCCTCTCACCATTCAGACACACTATCTTCTTTGTCTGGATAGGTTACGTCCTGGAGATCAGCACACTAATGGTTGGAAAATGCCTCCTGAGGCCTGTGCCTTCCCTAGGACACTCTCAGTCTCTGTCTCAGGGAAAATACACACAAGGAGGTTGTTGCTCCCAGTTGCAAACCAACCCCATCCACAAAACTTGAAGTAACCCAAAACACTTTGTGATGGTAACCCTGACTAATCTGCTTAATAACAGGGAAGCAAGGTGATTGGCTGGGTGGTGCATTTGGCCAGCCAATTCCTGGAGCCTGAAGGAGAGCTGGAAGAAAAGGCAAAAGAAAAGTGTGACAGAAGAAAGAGGGTGTATTTTTGGGTTATTGTAACTGAAGGACTGAAGCTTAGATGTGTTCCCAAGCTGAAGTCACTTTGTAATGAAGAGAATATAATTTTTCATTCTTTAACCACTGGATCTGGTGTGGCTAATTTTTTAATTATTTATTTAAGGACAGGGTAGGGTATACAAAAAGTAAGGGGGAATAGGGAAGAGGGGAAAAGGGTTAGGGGGGACAGGAGAACACAAGAGTATACAATCATCCGATCAATTCATATTACAATAACAAATCAACTTTTTGCTTTTGCACAGTTTGATTACCCTCCTGCTTTCATCTTATCATTTAATTTTAGTTTAATTCTATGTTACTCCAACACTATCTGGTAACTGCAGCCATTTCTACAATACATCCCATCGTTCAGTTTCCTTTTGCATTGAACAGTCCTTCAGCCCATCTGACAGAATATCCATTTTTTATCACTTCCCATATTTTCACAATAAGATTCTCTTGTTTCAGTATCTCTGCTTTCTTGGGATTTTTAACATAGTGCTTTTTAATTTTGGAAGCTGCATAGGTCACTGGATAACTCTCTATCCCATCTATGTTACATGGTGTCATGCCCGATAAGGACAGTTCTAAAGTTTGTACAACTTCAGTTAAGTGCTGTTTGGTATCTAATGTCACCTCTTTCATTAGATCTTCTATTTTGCTAAGACCTTCATTCACTTGCTGAAACCCTGTTATTATTGTCTTTTGCATAGTAATCTGCCATTCCTTTTCTATTTCTTGTACCACTATTCCAAAACTTTGGGACTGAACAGACCAAGTCTCCATTTGATGTCTTAAATTTTTGGAGGCCATCTCAGGCTTTCCAATGAGTGGGGTTTGTATAGATGATACTATGTCCTTAACCACAATGATCACCCCCTTAGATTCAACAGTTTCCACAATTTTATCAACAATCCAAACCCCTAATCATAAACCTCCCCTTAGATCTCCCTCCAATCTTTATCCAAATATTATAAAAATCAACTTTTAACCCAGCAAATTCAAAATCAAATAGAACCGTGGCACAATTATTTCTTCTTCTCCAGAGTTTAGCAAGCTACTATTATCAGACTCACATGCAGTCCAAAAAACCAAACAACAATCACAGAGTCTCAGACTGTCCAGTAGTTGTCCTTGAAGCCCGTCTTATGATCTTTCCATTAACCCATTGATACTCCTCAGTCCAGTCCACCACGTCAGCTCCTTCTTTCTTCTCCAGAAAACCACCAGATTCTGTTATTAAAAATTCACAGAGTCCAGGAAAGGGAAAAGAGAAATATGTCCAAGCCAAACTGCATTCACAAAACACAAGTCTCTTAAATCCTGTCCGATGGTATTACCGTCTGGGATTCTTTTCCAGAAACATAAGATTTATTTTTCCGTCTCATTCTCTTGGCTTTGAAACCAGCCTGCTGTATTAAGAGTTCACTTGGGAAGGAGAAAGCAAAGCAAAGCAAAGCGTGCTGCTTATATACCGCCCCATAGCGCTTCAAGCACTCTCTGGGTGGTTTACAATTTAATTATGCTTTTGAAGCAGACTGATAAGATAGGTTCGCCACTGCTTTTCTTCTTTCAGCCAAATATTTTCATTCTTATTTCCAGCTTAATGGGCTGTTTCATAAATCAAAGGCTTCAGCTTACTTAGTTGTTTTATATTTTAAGCTTATATTGGTTGTTCTCTTCTCCCCCGGTAAAGGGTTACTTACGGCTCAGTGCCAATACTATGGCTCCCTGTCTCCAATCCGTCCTCGGATATTTCTTCAGATGGAAGAAGTACGGGTTTGCCTCCCATTCTTCTTCTTCTGCTCACCATCTGCTTCAGAAAGAATTCTCCTAGACTCTCCTTCGATCCCCATTTCAAAAAGGGGATCCCGGACCGGACAGTTCCAGTTTTTCCCAGAGAGCTCTTCTCTGGAGCTACTGGCAGCACCGCAACAAAGCCCCGCCTCTCGTTAATGGCTAGTGTTTTAAAGGAAAGCTATATTAAAAAGTGACAAGCTTAGGTTGGGGCTGGCCACAAACTTCAAAATTTTCGAGCATCCTCAGACACTGTGTTAGCACCTTCAACCCCTTTGCAGCTGGCTCAATAAACTACAGCTTAGGTAAAATTTTATTATATTATTAAAAGGTAAGAAGTGGCTGTGACAATTGCCCCACGTCACTCCTGTCACTCATATTCAGGATCTCATTTGCATGAGTCTATGAGAGGAGTGGAGGGGCAGAGTCAGCGCAAATAAGAAGGTTTGGCAGAAGAGATGAAGGAGGGGAGATATAGAATTTGAAGAGAGACAGCGAGAGAGAGAATATTATTTATTTATTTATTGGACTTATATACCGCCCCATAGCGCTACAAGCACTCTCCGGGCGGTTTACAATTTTTAATTATACAGGCTACACATTGCAAGCTGGGTACTCATTTTACCGACCTCGGAAGGATGGAAGGCTGAGTCAACCTTGAGCCGGCTACCTGGGATTTGAACCCCAGGTCGTGAGCACAGTTTTAGCTGCAGTACAGCGTTTTAGAGCAGGTGGTGTTTGGGTATGTGGCAAGATATATGACATTTTGATGATTTGATTGTATGCATTGAATAAAGAACATCCGTGATTCTGATTAAATTTAATATACTTCAATAAATAAGTTCTGTTGGTAGTTACTAGACAAGTGTAGACTAAAGTCTTTTATATTGTGGATAAAGGAAATCCACTGGTGGCAGTGAGGAAAAGAGAAGACTGAAACCTTTGAGAGGACACAACACATAGGTGCATCAAAGGGGTGGACGTCACAATTGGTGTCAGCTGGTGGGATGACATAGCGTGAGCTCTTTGTTTGGTGAAACAAGTAGGGGCCACGTGGCAAATGTCACAAGGGCAAAGCACAGCAAAAAGTTTCAATAATTTCAGCCATGATTATAAAAACCACCAGGTAACATATGCAGAGCTTATAGAGGCATTATTTCCCACAGAAAACAATGAAATCTGTCTCTCCAAGCTATACTCACAAACATGTAGTCTTTCATAGCAGATAGCATAGTGTGAACACACTAAGTCATGATGATCAGTCCATGATGGAGGGTGATTCGCTCTAACTATCTCTTAAATTCCATCATCTCTCCGACCACAGTGCTAAGAGACCAGCAATCAGAAGGCTGCATTTAATAGGCTCTAGCTGTACCAGTTAATTAGTACTGCTCTGGGTGCAAGGACTCCTCACTCTCCTTTGCTTTCAAGGCCATCCTGACCCCACCAATACTCTTATCTGGAGATGGCGGTGCTAAGCATTACACAATTCTCAAAATATTCAGGCCTAGCAAACTCAAAGCTCAGTTTGAACATTTCACAGCTGTTCTGAGTCTTGGTGTTAACTCTCCGCTTTATAAATGTTACAGACTTGATGTTAATTCTGTAAACCATAATTCCTTCATAGGCAACTTGCAACCTTCAAGCTGCTTATGGCTGTTGGCTTTTAACAGTGCATCCAGCTACATTTTCACCAGTTGATCAGTCCTCAACAAAATGATGAAGAAAAAGCTGCTGAGTGTTTGTTGTTGTTGTTGTTTGCTGCTGTTACAGATCACCAGTATCCTTTCTGCCCTTGGCTTTAGTTTTCCCAACTCCCCATCTTGAATCAATTCAAATGCAAATGACACATTGAGCATCTTTTGTTCAAAACTATCAGAAGTCAAGAAAAAGCTATGAAGAGGTTCAAAATAGGTTTTAAGAAGACCCATCAGGAGGTAAATTCCATCTCCAAATTCAGGTATTTATTCACATAAGCTATGAGCGTCTTTTCACAACTTTGGGCTTGTTTGGAGCATGGTCAAACCGTGTGTTAAATGCATCTCATTCATGCCGTCCTGACAGTGCCTCAGTAGTACCATTTATTGCCTCCTAGATTTGTTGGGATTGGAGAATTCTTGATGTTTCTGGACCACCACAACTTGAATAGCCACATGATCTGGCAGTCTGATTGGGGCCTGAAAGTATTGTGATACAGCAGCCAAAACGTGCAGTATTGCAATTAGACTTCCAGCATGGACAGAATCAGCGATCCACTTGATGCCCCCTGGAGGAAGTTTAAGAGTTTCATTGATTTCTTTTTCTAGTACTGTCTGTAGCTTTTATTTCTGAGCAATTTCAGACTGTGCGACTTCAGCAACATTGAGCTTCTTGCGCTTAAGCTTTTCAAAGAGTGCTACAGTCTTCTCTTAGAAGTCTTCAGCCACGTCTTTTTAAAACGATTTTTTTTCTTCTATCAATACGTCATTCATCCCGTCAAGTAGCACCTTCATTCACTCTTGCAGTTTTGGATAACTTCTTGAATTAGGATCAATGATTCTTCGGACTTCATTTTCCTCTCGCGTAACAGGTCAGGAGCCCTTGGAGAAGAGCAGCCGTTGTCATGACAACAGCAGCTCCCAGCCAAGCGCTTTCCTCCTTCGCTGGGCACGGAAGCCTCCGACCAAAAGGAGATTTGAAACAGATCACGTGACGAAATTCAAACGAAAAAACCACTCAGAGAGGGATGATGTCGGGGTGACGCTGCTACAGGAAGCAAACGGAAGGCTGTCGGATTTGTATTTTACCATTAGATAATGATATAAAAAATAAAACATACAAAAAAGAAAGGGGAAAAAAACCCTCCATTTTAGTATAACTTTTATAGGGATAACTTATTAAAGCAGTCAGCAACAACGGCAAGCACGAAGTCCCACCCGGAAATAAAGTCAAACTACACTTCCCATAATTCTGGGTAACCGGAAATTGTGTTCGTTTAAACGATTATAGCGGGAGGTGGGGGGGGGAAACGAAGTGAGTTTGAGCTTTGGCCGGTTTTAGGCGTACTGGTAAGTGGACAACGGTTTTTCCTTCATCTTTAATCGGGTAATGGTACTGATAATGGGGGGGGGGGAAGGACGAATATAAAAAACTAGCCCCTCGTCTTTCCCATGAAAAGAGGCACTTCCACGTTTATTTCCCTTCTTGCATCTTTTAAATCCAAAAAAACTATCGGACTTAAAAAACGACAGCAGGTAAATAAAGGAACTAACGCCGTATTTATTTCATAGAAAAAAATGCAGATACAGTCTGTCCTGGCGTTTGTTTCTCCCTGGAATAATTGGGGATCAATTTGCTACGATTCATGGGTTGCTTGGATCTAATGCTTTCTCTCCCCCCCCTCCTTTCTTTTCACAACAACCCTGGGAGGGTTCGTTATGATGACTGGCCCAAGATTATTCAGGGGCTTCATCACCGAAGAGGTGGCTGGATACCTCAGGGGTCTCGGTATCTGGCTTCTCTTGGGAGAAAGGCCCCAGCTGTGTAAGTAGCTTTGGGGGAGCTGCACAGCCCCAGGGCGCCCCCAGAAGAAGGGAAGGGCAACCCACTTTTCAGTACTCTCTCCCTGGGAAACCATGAACAAGAGTTACTGTAAATCAGAATTCACTTGATGACACACAATTATTGTTAGCACTGAAAGGGGTTTTTAATCTAGACTTCCCAGTCCTAATGTAACATGCCAGCCCTGCCATCCTAGGCTGCCTATCTACTTTTATGGTGGTTATCTTTTGTCCACTTGATTGGAATTTGCTACATAGTAAATAGTTTTACTTTACAAACTTTCACTTGCAGAGCATATCTCTGGATACACCGGGACTGTTGCATAACCTGTTGTGTGAAAAAGTGTCATAGTGTTACAGTTGGCCCCCCCAAGGCACAATTGGGACAGTGCAGGCTTCAAAATTTCTGCTAAATGTTTCTGTGTTTAGTTAATACAAGTGCTGCATCTTTTTCTTGTCTGAATAACTCGTGCACGTCTGGGAAATACTGTTACAGATATCAGCCCGAGGAAGAATGAAAGCTGATGTACTGTAGGTAAATGTATTCTTGCATTGGTCTTTTAACTTCATAAAAAGTAAATTATGGGGTAACTTTTTGTGTATTCTTTCCTATTATTAATCAGATTATGCAGAGAAAAATTATTTTGTTTTTCAGTTGTTAAGAGACCACAAATTGAACTTGCCAGATTTGGTCTCAGTGCAGTTAAGCTGAATCTAAGTCTTTATTTGCACTTTGATTGATTGTACATTGTGGGAAACAAACCATGGATTGTTAATATGAAATGGTCTCAAATTATCTGATGCTGCTTACAAAAGGTTTTTTGTGTTTGACAAACCAAAGTCTCAGATCATATCGTTTGCAAACTTAGATTTGTAATAACACCAGACTTCACTGGGAATTGACAAGTTTTGCCTTCCTTGAAGAGGCTGTTGCATTATGGTTTGGATTGAATTTAAGAGCTTTTGAAATTGGATAGCGATAAAAGGAAAAAAATGAGAAATATATGTAATCTTAAATTATTGTCTTATTATAAGTTTTGAAGCACAAACTATGGCATACATTATAAATTTTTGTTAGCACAAACCATGGTTTCACATTACATTTGAAATGGTTCTCTGTATAATGGTTCACAGTCTATAACACTGTGGCTTTAACTTTCTGTGAAATTAGACTAATTGTGACCCATCTCAAAAGGTGGAACAAGCTAAAGACTGTGTAGTATCTTGCAAACTGAAGCAGGGTGATGCAAGTATCGATAACCATAGCGGAGTATGAAAAGAAGCAGGTGTCTGATGTTTATGATTCTTCTTTTCTGAACAGCTGACAAAACTGTCTGGAAAATGTCGCTCCAAGAAACTGGAGAGACATCCTCCCTGTTTTCTGTGAATGGAGTTAAGGGACGGATGAAAGAAAAGAAACATGGTGTTTTAAAGACATCAAAATTGAATGTTTCTCTTGCATCCAAGATCAGAGCCAAAACAATAAGTAAGTCACAGTGTTTAAAAGTAATTTTAAAAATTAAAAGACTGAGAGTAAGAGGGCTGATGAAGACCTTAGTCTGTAATTTTAGAGAACTGGTCCCTGTTATGCTGGAAAGTGCTGAGCTAAGCACATCAGTTGTGGGTACAAGATAAGGCTGTTGGATGGATTCATCTACAGTAGTACTGCTTATTTATCTGGGAACCAATGTTCATAGACTCCTCACGAGTATTATCTTGTACTGTGATTGCCATAGTGTATGTGTGACAATCTTATTAGTGGTTAAGTCACACATCTAACTTGCAACATATAGGCTGCCTTTGGCTAAGATGCTACATATTCATGTTGGAAGTGCCAACCATGTAAACACTGTTGGCAAGTTATAAACACAACATAGCCTAATAAATCAGTTATCTGAATGATTTATGCCTAATATGTGATTTCTAGCTAATTATCCATTAATTTTTTGTAAATGTGGAGTCTGGTAGTTTCCTGACAAGCACCCTGTCTGGGTCATAATTGGCAGGGAGACCATAATGCCCTACTATTCCCACAGAATGTAGCCCTGCCAAGATACTTCCTCCATCTTCATCATGTATGAGAGAAGCTATTATTTCTGAGTTGAAAGTGGTAATTACAGAAGTTGTAGTCCAAGAACATTTAAGGAACCCAAGGTTGGGAACCACTGCTGTAGAGCAGTCATATTATTGTGGAGCTGAAGGAGAAAATCTCTTGCATCCATTCTGGCAAAAAGGGGCAACCTGATTTCCATTCTTCCCGAGGAATGTTTTTGGAGCAGATGCCGATGCCTACCTTTTGAGAGGCCGGGGGTTCCTGAGCCAGAGAGCCCAGAGAAGTAGACTGCAGCTTTGAGGAGGGACAGGCGATGATTTTCACAAGTTGATTCAAATTTCCCAAAGTTTAGGATGTAAGACTCTGGTGTTATGTTCATATCCTGACAAGTTTGCAGCAAAAGTGCGTATGAAGTAAACCAAAGACAATGTACTTATTTTTTTCACCACTCTAGACAACTCCTCTATCATTAAGATCACCCTCAAGCAGAACAACAAAGCCTTGGCCCTGGCTCTCAGCGCTGCAAAGATAGCGGCTCAAAGGCTCACAGATGACAAGATGATCCTGCAGAAAGAGGTGGAGCTGTGCCACTTTGAAAATGCTTGCCTGCGTCAAAAGCTCTCCTCCGTGGTATGGTATCTGCAGCCCTGCTTTGTATCTCTGTGGTGCATTTTTTTCAGCATCATGTTTGTGGAGTACAGATTTCATTTTGTTTATTTGATGGTCAGGAAGATGTAGGCACCTAGTCTTTGATTTTATTAACTCAGGAAGGTGTAGTTTTGCGGCTTACATATATTTGAAGACTTAGCAATAGTGGTTATTATGATTTGGTCAAGGTACTATACAATAGATACTTTAAGGGATAAAGAAATAATCCAAATGCGAACATTAGATGTACAGTATATTAGAGTCATTCCTTTAAAATTTGGTAGATTTTACCAGTTGGTCTTTGATTTTCCATGCTTAATTGATATTAAAAAAAGACACTGTGAAATTCTGAGTAGTCTTTAAAAGTACTCTTTTTTTGTCTGATGCAGAACAAATGTGTAGGTGAACTGCAGCAACTTATGAACAGACATTTGCAAGCTGCTTTGAAGCTGAGCAGATTTTCTGAGGTGAGCGAGCTGGTCAGTTTCATCTGTTGAGAATGTCTGTCTCTTTTTATCAGGTTCCTGGGTAGAAGTAGAATGTTTGTCCTTCATTTGAAGGGGAGAACTCCTCATAGTCTCCCAGCCTTTCCTCTAATTCTCTTGAATTGAGTGTTGTTGTTTAAGAGGCAGATTTTACCAGTCTCTTCCATATTCCCCCTGTTATCCCAACCCTGCAGAACATGTCATCCTCTTCATTACTGAACGACGAGGAACATCACTGGACTGATAGTATTGCAGGCAACCAGGACGGTGTCAACTGCCTTTCTCAGTATGTATAGAAACACATTCTGCTAAGAACAATTAAGGAAGTTTAAATTTATGATTTTAATGAGATGTGCAAATGAGCTTAGCTTATGGCCGCATTTTTCCACCTGTTATTTAACACCATTTGGAGAACATGAATGGGGATCATTGCCTGGGCATTTCTTGTCTGCATGTAAAGATCTCTCATTTATTCCAAGTTTCTGGAGTAAACCCACATTGCAAGAGAAAAGGTTGATGTTCTACCCAAATGGATTCTGGGCTTAGCATTCTAGATGGTCGGGGTTGCAAATTTTAGAAGTACAACAGTTTTGAAATGCACTCTCTCTCTCTCACTTAACTTGAAAATGAAGAAAGTTGAGACTGGCTTCACTGCTGCCCACCAGCATGGATAAAGCAGTAAATCCTTGCCAGTAAAGAAGGATGGGCAGCTCATGGAGCGGAAAGCTGACTGGAGAGGTGTAGGGTTGTCTGTGCCTCACTGCTCAGTCCTGAAATTTTCTGAGCATGCACAAAAAAATCCTTTCCTGCTGGGTAGACATGGTCTAGAGGGGCGGGGTATAATTTAATTAATAAAATAATAAATAAATAAATAAGACCCAGAGGGCTTACAGCTTCCTATCTTCCTTGGCTCAGTTAACTGAATCAGAAGATAAGGAGACTGTATCCCCTTTGCACTCTGGGGGAAGGGTATGTTTGGTGAACAGAAGACTTCCTTCTATTTATTTTATATTTTGAACTGAAGCTCTTGAATATACTGCTGCTTTTTCTTTTTTAATCTTCCCCACTTCAGAGCTGCACCAAAATCTCTGAGAATCCCCCTCTCTCATGTGGATGACGATGACAATGAACAGGATAGAGGCTTAGGAATGGCCACAGTCCCAAGCTTGCCAATGCGCCCTTCAGGTGTGGCAGCTTTTGGTTTGGGCAAGTCTTGGGACAGTGTGCCTCCTGCTACTGCAGAAAAGCCCTTTTCTTCTTGTCACAAAGAGTCATTAGCAAGCAGTGGAAATCATGTTCAAATGTTAAGTGAAGAGGATGGCACTACCTTGGCACTTGACTTGAGCAGAGTGTTTGCAGGTATGTTACGGCTTTATCTTTGAATTCCTCTGCCTTAGGCCATAGCATGCTCTGTGTTTATTGATAGTGCATGTAACTGGGAAGCCATGTTCTGGGCATAGCACACACACATTGCTGTTTTAGGAAAAAGGCAACTCAATGAGATTTGCTCCTTTATAAACATGGATAGAATAAGACTGTATGGTTGTTTCATGGAGATAGGAAGGACTGTAGTTTTCTTTTTCTTCCAGCCACAGAGATGTTCTTGATTGCATCTGCACTATGTCTGTATTTTTCTACTTAATTTTTCAATCTCCAATCCAGAATTATGGCCAGTTATTCTTAACGTGGCCTAGCAAGGGACATAGAGAGGTGTTCTGTAATCTCCCTGTAAAATTGAATATATTTTTTTTAACCCATGAGGAAATATCTTTCGCAATACAGTACTTGGAAAACAATGAATTCTCTTACTGTCCAGTATTGGGTATTGGATATAAATGTCTGTCCTGTTTAGCTTGTTCCATTAGAATTCTGTGAATGTTCTAATATAGAAGAACTAAATTTCTTCCATTGCTCAGAATCTGTGCATTCCAAGTGACAATACTTGTGGGCTGTCTAGGGGGGCGGAATGGGAAAGCGATTCATTGAATGAGACATCATGGAAGTCTGAATGTTGCATCATAGTGTGAGGGCTGCACTAAATGTGGGTAGGGTTGCCTTCTTTCCATTTCAAACAGTACTTTTCCTAAACTATTTCACATACCCGTATCTCTGGCAGGAGCAGCTCGAAGTAGAAATAGGAAGGACAGGAAGAGAGATAGAAATGATTTTCTCCTTGAGTTGATTTGGTCTGTTTTTGCCAGTGTGGAAGGTTTCATGTATCTAAATGGGCTAATGTGCTTCCTGCAGAACTTGGAAATGGGTTTTGTTTGTTCGTTTTGGAGCTACAACTGGCTGAAGATTTCTGAAGCTGTGGTCCAAAACATATTTCTAGGCTCTGGTTTAATAGTTCTGTTTGTGCTAATCTTCTAAATGGTTTGTCACTGTAGACAATCTTCCGAGCGCACTACAAAATTCCAGAAACTGCTCACTGTCTGCCCTCAGCCAAGGTTCCCGCATGGAGCAAGACAAAGACATCGCCAGGCCATGCAGCGACAGTGTGGTGTTACCACATGAGCATGTAACACAGAGAAAGAAGCGCAGAACAGGATTATCTGATACATCTGGTGGTAGCAATTGTCAGGTGGAACCATCAGATAACGTGTTACTTGATGACCTGCAAGGGCCAACGGAAATAGAATCTACTGCTAAAAAGAAACTTGAAGTCAGTCAAGTTGGTGAGCTTCTTACCCTGAGCTCCAAAAATAAAAACTATAGAAAGATCAAAGCTAATGAAGCCAAAGCTCTAAAGAAAGTGAGTGCTGGAACAAAGGATAACCAGGAAAAAAGAAATGTTGATAGTTACAACGATGCTCTGAGACCACCCGAAACTGACAGACTGAATAACAGCAAGAAAAAAACCCCTAAGAGTGCATGGTTTGCTGAAGATTCAAGGCAAATGGATCCTCTGGAAGAAACAGTGGCACTAGATGGCTGCAGTCGGAAGGAGGAGCATAGTTCCAAACACTTTGATGGGATCACAGTTTGCAGAAGATCCTCTGTGGTGAATCCAAGCCACGTAAATGACTGCAATCCTTTGAGAACATTCTCGGAGAAAAAGAAGAATATAGAAATTCATTTCCAAAATCCAGAGACTACCACTTTATGCAATCAATTTCAACAAGATGAGATGAGCAGTGGCCACAGAGGGCAGCGTTTGTCGTGTTCTAATAAAACCAGAGGCATCAGAAGGACATACGTGATAGATCCAGGATCCCAGCAGCATAAGAATGATTGCAGCCCCTCTGCACATGAAACGAAAAGAAATAAACATTTGGAAGACTCAGAGGAGCTGAGCAGCTTGTTTCCAAATTCACGGTCAAGCTTGTTAAACAGTAAGGCACCTCTTCGTGCTTTTAGTCCACAACACTTAACTGATATCCAAAAGGAAATTCCTAACCAAGAAACAACTCTGGGGCTGAATGTGAAGCGCATCAAATCAAAGAGAAAGACTCAAGAACTTGATATGGTGCCTAAGTTTGGTGAGACAGAGGGAGAATGCTTTGATGTTAACATGCATTCCCATACTCAGCCAGAAGAAAGTAAAGTGAAGAAAGGTCCCAAAAGCAAAGCAGCAAAAACAGGAAAGGGTGACACACAGAGAGAGCATTGCAGAACCAGCGTTGAGTTATTTCAGCCGATGGAAAATGCTTCGAGAGTGAAAAAAAGGAAAACTAATTTGAGAATGAGCACAGTGTCCCTGAGTCAAACAAATGCAATCACTCTAGAAAGCATGACGCCAGCACCTCCAGTTTCCATGGATGATGATGATGATCCTTTTGATGATATAGTGAGGAATTCAACTAAGAAACCACAAAAGGTTCAGAGATCCTCAGGCCCTCAGAGCACCATTTATTTGAATCAAACAAACAGCAGCTCCTCACAAAATGTATATCTGGGTGGGAGCAGCCAGGCGAAAGATGTAAAGAAACGGGTAGACGCCAAGTCAAAGTTAAACAAGAGAACAACCTACACTATAAAAAACCTATCAGAAGTGTGTGTTGCTTCCAGTTCTTCTTTACCAAGTCCAGAGGAAGGGAAAACCAGCCAAGAGGATCAGCTAGGGTGGAATTTTCTCCGGGTTCCAGCTTCTAGGACTCAGCAAGAGGTGCTTACTGGGAATGTGATTGAGGCTCCATTCCAGTTTGTTTCCGTGGCCACAGGCCCCAGCATTCCCAGGTCTTCTGCTGTGGACTCTACTGAGACCATATTGCCAGATTCCTGTCCTTCTGGGCACTCGCCTTCTGTGCTTGGAGATGCTAAAAGCAATTCAAACCCTGGAAGAAACTCGACTTTGTCTCCAACCTCAGCAACTTTCAAGAAAAACTACACCAAGCGGGTGGTTTCTGGAAGAGGACGGAAAAAGACAGTGTTAGCAACTCCTGAAAAAGCCTTACAAGACCCAACATCCCAAGGAAATGGTGAGTGATAGAACGGGCTGATGTGAACCAGTGGTGGTTTGGGCTGGGCTGTCTAATATTCTCAGCTGTCTTTGCCTGCATCCTCTGTGCAGTGGTGGTGTCCATGGCAGAATGTGGGAAGTTACTTTTAAAAAGAATTACTAAAGCAGCATAACATGGTTTTGGGGATGGCACTGAGCAGCCCAAAGCATACGTTATTTATGACCAACATGGTATTGTATTTTTCTTCATAAAAGTAACTTCCCAAGCTGTTGGTACATGAACCTAGAATCCTGCCACTCCAGTAGGATATTCTCAATGTTGGTTAATAGATATTTTGTTGCTATGTACCTGAAATGGATGGTAGACATATGACATGTTTCTGGTAAAGGCAGGCAAGGAAAGCAGAATGGTCTCTGGTTGAACGGGTGGCTGTCCCACTCCTCCACCAAACCTTCAGTCAATTCAGAAAGTGAACAACACGATGTAATGCTTTGCTTTCTTGATGTGAACAATTTGTGGCAGGGATCTAATGAAGAAACCTCCAAATGTTTTTTGTGTTCTTATAGTCTTCTATCACCAAACTCTGAGAAGCACAGGTTTAGGATATTATGCAAACTTTTATTTCCTGCTTTTGAATCCTATGTACTGCTTCCAAGTTTGCCTTTGGCTTTTTTCAGCTTTATCAGCTTTTATTTATTTCTTTATGTGAAAAAGGTATACAGCACCCTTTTAATGCTTGTGCATCAGCTGGGATAGTTAATAACAAATCAGCCATAAATTGCAATAAAATGTCAGAAAATTGGCAATTTAATAACAAGGACAGAATAGTATTTATAATTCATGTACAGTGGTGCCTCGCATTACGACGTTAATTTGTTCCAGTGAAATCGCTGTAAAACGAAAACATCGTAATGCAATTTTAAAAAGCCCATAGAAACACATAAAAACCCGATTAATGCGTTCCTAGGGGCTTGAAACTCACCGTCCAGCGAAGATCCTCCATAGCGCGGCCATTTTCGCTGCCTGTGTAGCAAGGAATCCGTGCCAGAAAAGAGCGGGCGGCTATTTTGCTTACCCGGTGGCCATTTTGAAACCGCCGATCAGCTGGCCGAAAATCATCACTTTGCGATGATCGGTTCCCAAAGCAGGGAACTGATCGTCGCAAAGTGAAATTCCCCCATAGGGAACATCATTTTGCGATTGCAAAAACATCGGCGTCTAGCGATTTCGTCGTCAAACGGAGCGCCCGTTAAGTGAGGCACCACTGTATTGACTCAAAAGTGTGTGTGTTTACAGGGAACAGTATTAGTTATTAAGGGTATGTCCACAGAAGCTTTCTATACTGCTGTATTAGTGGTTTTGTAGGACAGAAATATGGGAAACTGTATGGATAGACACATGTAGGTGATGTAGCTGACAGACCCCATTCCTCCTCTCTCTTGTCCATGCAGAACAGATCGACGGTTCTGCCCAACATTTTCCTGTCTCCGATTTGTTAATGGCCTGGTCAGCTTAGCTGCTGTTGTTTGGAAGTGGTACCCCATGTAAGGAATGCACCACCATCCCTTTAGGAGCCGAATTACCAGGCAGGGATGCCTTGAAGACTGCTGACTTGCTTTTAGATCTCATTGGAAAATGTTGTCTCAAACATGTTTGGAAGCTAGTATTGACTAGTTTTTAATTCTCAATTTACAGCTGATGCTTTAATTAAGAGATTCAACTGGGACTTTAAGCATGGTATAACCATCACTTCATTACCTCACTTTTCCCACAGAGAACAACGTTCTGAAAGATGTGACTAATGCCAACCCACATTCCCATAGTTCCGTCTCCCCTGAAGCGTCACCAGTGCTTCCAAGCAGACGGAGAAACAAGGCAGTTTCCTATGCAGAACCCAAGCTTAACAGGTTTGTTTTGTGTTGGATATTGAGTATTGTTGTACAAGAAACAGGCAAAGCCAAGCACCCGCTTCCCTAAAGTAAGCTTCTATGGTTTGAAACATGGGAGTCCTTTCCTTGAGATGTTGATTTCTGGAACGCAAACCAGTGTTGTGGACCTAGGAAGTGACATGTTACAACTAGCCAATTGCCCTAAGTTACAACATGACGGTAAATAAATAAGTGATAACTTTACTTCCTTTGTGATGTAACTGTAGCTGTTTTAATTATTTTCATATATTTCCCCATGCATTTGGGTATGCTTTCTGCTGTAATATGTGTAGCATTTTTTAAAGTAACTAAGTTTCTCTGTTAGTGCCTTTCAAATTAAAAACTATTTTAAAATTATAACTCTAATAGTAACTAGCTATAGAGACATGTCTTGGAGCTGTAACTAATTATCTTTAAGAAGTAATTTTCCAAGCTCTCTGATATTGTGCATGTGACAATTTGTATTGCATTCTTGTTTGTTTCTCTCTTCTAGCAAGCTGAGACGTGGTGACCCATATACAGTTACAGACTTCCTTAGATCCCCTATCTACAAAACTAAGAGAAAGAAGATGTCTAAAACATCTGAGACATCCAGGAAAAGCAAGAAAATCAAACAGGAGGAAATTCAGCCCACTATAGATTTCATAGCTGCTTCTTAGTTTCCCGTATATTTTTGTTGCTTGCTGTTTAACTAGGTGTATCTGTATTTTGGGTATAATTTTTATAAAAACACTTCAAAATAAAACTTTTGGAAATATTATTCATTTATATTTCTTAATGCTCTATATTATACCCCCTTTCCGTGAAAATAAGACCTAACCTGAAAATAAGCCCTAGTATGATTTTTCAGGATGCTGGTAATATAAGCCCTACCCCAAAAATAATCAACACTTAAGTGAAACCCCGCCCTCCACCATTGTGCAGCAATGCAGAAGATGACACAGCTGTATTTGAATAAATGTAGATTGCTGTACATAAAAAAATAAAACATTCCCTGAAATTAAGCCCTAATTCTTTGTGGAGCAAAAATTAATATAAGACCCTGTCTTATTTTCAGGGAAACACGATAGTAGAATAGTGATGTACAAAAGACTTGACAGACTTAAAATATGTAAACGCGACCAGGGAGCTGTTAAAAACAAAGTCAAGACAAGAATGAAATCTAATCCTGGTTATAGCCAGATAAAGAGCCAGTTTATACACAGCTGCACGGGTGCAATTTAAAGGAGAAACAGGAACAATATCAATCTTTCATTGTATTAAGTTAATGGGGTGTTAACAAGGTCTGAGATAACATAAAAATCTTTATCTGCTGCCAAAGACAGATTGTCCCATGGTACCTGATGTAGGCACAGAGGTGGTGAATCTGCTGTGCAGTTAAGAATAAAACCGAAACCCTCAAAAATATTTAAATGTGGTATATTTCCTATAGTGTATCAGAACATAGGAAAATGCTGTACTCAGGAGAGCTGTTCTTTTTGATGCAAAATATATTTTAAGTATTTGAAATTCTGCTATGAATTTTTCAGGAGCTATGCAAGGTGATTGTCTTATGAGATATACAGAACTGCAAGACTAATAAAGGGCTGTTCTACACCAGTGTCTCTTTCTACCTAGATTTCAAAGGAGCTTACATGTGTTCTAATCCAGCAGCTGATTTACCAGTGTTATGAAGTCTTTAATCTACTAAACCTCCGTTCTTCTGCTTTGCACTCTAGATAGAACAGTAGTTTGCCAGATTCTTCAGTGAGGGTTTTGGGCAGCCCATAAAATTCTTTGCCCCTTCTAACAAACTATTAAACAAATATTTATGCTTTAGTGGGCCCACTGAAAAAATACACCCCAGTTATGCTACCTGCAATCTTAATTTGACCAGGGTACCACTGGCGCTGATGTTGGGAAAGTGTGAAGGCAGGAGGAGAAGGGGACGACAGAGGATGAGATGGTTGGACAATGTCACCAAAGCGACCAACATGAATTTGACCCAACTCCGGGAGGCAGTGGAAGACAGGAGGCGTGCTCTGGTCCATGGCGTCAGGAAGAGTTGGACACGACTTAATGACTAAACAACAAACCTCTGGGGCAGCATTCTGTTAAAAGAAAACTTCTTTCTTTTTTGAAAGAAACCACTCCATACCAGTTCCTGTTAAATAACTGGGGGCCTCATAGGGCAGTCATGGAAGGGGAGGAGTCGGGAGAGAAGAGATGGAACAGGAGAACTGACAAAAGAGGAAGTGTTCGTGTTCTTTGTGACCCTCTTCTTTCAGTGAGTTAGGAAAATGCAGTCTGTCTCCCCAACATAGTGATTTGCTGCTTGTATGGATATGGGTCTCTTGATTCTGACCTGTTACAGTGATGCCACAAGTTCACTTATTTGAGGAAGGTAGGTGAACTTTATTTAGGGTCTTTGCCTATTTACTGTTGACTTAAATAGGGCTAGGCTTTTCTGGAATGTGTTTTGTGTGTGTAGGACGCGTTTGCTACTCCTCTGTATGCTATCAGTAGTATTAACACTGGACTTTGAACCTGTTATACTGGGATGTTCAGAGGTCCAAAATTAATGCTTATGTCAACACATTTGCATTTAAAACAAGTGGTCAACTCTTCTGCACATGGGACCTGCTGCACCCTATTAAATTTGGGGTGGTGTGCCACCATGGGGGAAAAAATGAAAAACAATTTTTATTTGAAAAGAAGGAATGGCAGCATGCAGCCTATTTTAAACCAGAATCATGTTTGTGGAAGCACAATTCTGCCTTAAAATAAGATATGCAGTCTCCTCTTCTTATTTTCCAAGAAGAGTATAGGGATTTTACGCTGTGCGGTGACAAATAATTCAGGGACACATGTCTACCATTGTGATTTAAGCACTGGTGGAACAGAGATCAAAATATCAAAAATCTGGAAACTGGTGAATAAGAAGAATCCTATTATTGATCTTAGCAGTGAGTTCTGCTAAGGATCTATACTGGGCTTGGCACTTTTGAACATGTTCATGAGTTATTAGGAATATGAGGTGAGCAGAGCAGCAATGGCATCGGCAGATGTCAGAAAACCTTCCAAGGGGGCCACAAACAGATCATGAAGAACTCCAAACTTTTCTCCCCACAGTGAGTGCATGAATAATAAAAAGGCAGACCCAGCCACAGTGTAAGCATATATAAAGTTCAATGTATTCGCGAAGGCTTTCATGGCCGGGATCTAATGGTTGTTGTGGGTTTTTCGGGCTTCTTGGCCGTGTTCTGAAAGTGGTTCTTCCTAACGTTAACTGTGAAGCTCAGTTCCTCAACGCTGAACTCGACCACCTGAATTGGGCCCTACAGGCAAATGGCTACTCCAAAAATGAAATCACAAGAGCCATCAAACCAAGAAAACAACACCGAACTGAAGAAGAAAAACAGCTACCCACAAACAAAGTATTCCTGCCATACATCAAAGGGGTCACAGACCGCATGCGGAAACTTCTGGAAAAACACAACTTACAAACAGTATTCAAGCCCACCACAAAAATACAACAAATGTTACAGTCAGCAAAGGACAGAAGGGACCCCCTCACCACTGCAGGAGTATACCGGATACCTTGCAGTTGTGGCCAGGTATACATTGGAACCACAAAACGAAGCATCCACACCAGGGTCAAAGAACATGAGAGACACTGCAGACAAAAACAACCAGAAAAATCTGCAGTAGCTGAACATGCCATAAAACAAACTGGACATGAAATTCTATTTCAAAATACTGAAATACTGGACAACACCAGCAATCATTACGTCAGACTGCACAGGGAAGCCATTGAAATCCACAAGCATCAACAAAACTTCAACCGGAAGGAGGAATGTCTGAAACTCAACAAAACCTGGCTCCCAGCTCTCAAAAACACAGAGTGCAAAAGGTTAAGGAACTCCACCCAGCCACAAGGTCAAGGGATTACTGCACACAAAAAAAACAGCTAATGACACCCATCAACCACAGGGACAGATAATCTCCCCTCCTTATCAAAACAATACAGCCACAACAAAACACACTAATAAACCATCTCCTGATCAGGACAATAGCCTATCTCACAAACTAGCCTTCTCACAGCCATAAATCACCCACTCTCAAGCCTACCCAGAGCACAGTTTGCTGTCCTCTGAAGATGCCTGCCACAGAGACTGGCGAAACGTTAGGAAGAACCACTTTCAGAACACGGCCAAGAAGCCCGAAAAACCCACAACAACCACATATAAAGTTCCTTTGTAAAAGATCTGCTGCTGGGGCCTGTCCACTGTGTGCGATTTCTGCCATGAAGAAATACTATGAAGGTAGCATTTATAAAAGAGCGTTCTTTCTTGATAGTGGTGCCCTGCTCTCTGAGGGTTGGACTTTCGATTGTTATCTGCCCGGACATGTAACAGAATTTGAGTGAGCACCTTTTATTCTGTTTGTGTCATTTGCACTTTTTAAATGCTGCGTACAATCCCTGAGATTTAAGTGGGAAGGCATTTTATATAGCATAACATAATTTTATATAGATTCTATGGACTATCCACATGCTTCGGCAGTGAGGAGCAATTGGATGAATGTGATATTTTTGAGTTCTCTTTCTAGCCCATTATGTGTTTGTCCATCTACCGTTAGAGGGTAATAACCCTCTGTCAAACCCCTTTCCGTTACCTAGAAGAGGAAATAAGAGCTACCTAATTCTTTGTAGCAAGTACTCTGAATTGTTGGAATTAGAGAGATAACAACCAGTACAAGTTCAGAAGAATTACCGTATTTTTCGCTCCATAAGACGCACCTCTCCATAAGACACACCAAATTTTTAGAAGAAAACAGGAAAAAAATCTGTTTTCTTCTCCTAAAAATTGGTGAGCCTTATGGAGAGGTCTGTCTTATGGAACACAACCTAGGACCCTTTGGAGGCTCACCCAGACCCCCTGAAGGCCAGAGGGGGCAAAATCACCACCTTCTGGGGCTCTTTTGAGGTTTGGAAAGCTTCAGAAGAGCCCCAGAAGGTGGCAATTTCGCCCCCTCTAGCCTGGTGGGGGGGCAGGGTGAGCCTCCAAAGGGTCCTAGAGTGTGTTCCAGGACCCTTTAGAGACTCACCCTGCCCCCCTGAGGGTCAGAGGGGGCAAAATCGCCACCTTCTGGGCTCTTTTAAGGCTTGGGAAGCTTCAAAAGAGCCCCAGAAGGTGACGATTTTGCCCCCCCTGGACCCGTGGGAGGGTGGGGGTAGTGTGGCAAGGGTCCGAGGGGGCCTTCCAGACCCTTGCCACGCTATCCCCCCACGGGGCCAGCATGGGCGAAATAGCGACCTTCCAGGACCTTTTGAGAAGCTTTCCAGCCTCTCAAAAGGTCCTGGGAGCTGGCGATTTCGCCAGGGCTGGCCCCGTGGGGGGGGGGGTGGGGGCAGCCTGGCAAGGGTCCTGGGAGGCTCCCTTGGACCCTTGCCACGCTACCCCCACCCCCCCACGGGGCCAGGGGGGGTAAAATCGCCAGCTTCTGGGAGTGTTTGGAGGCTCCCCAAGCCTCCAAACACTCCCAGAACCTGGCGATTTCGCCAGGGCTGGCCCCGTGGGGAGGTGGGGGCAGCCTGGCAAGGGTCCTGGGAGGCTCACTTGGACCCTTGCCACGTTACCCCCACCCCCCCACGGGGCCAGGGGGGGTAAAATCGCCAGCTTCTGGGAGTGTTTGGAGGCTCCCCAAGCCTCCAAACACTCCCAGAACCTGGCGATTTCGCCAGGGCTGGCCTCGTGGAGAGGTGGGGGCAGCCTGGCAAGGGTCCTGGGAGGCTCCCTTGGACCCTTGCCACGCTACCCCCACCCCCCCACGGGGCCAGGGGGGGTAAATCGCCAGCTTCTGGGAGTGTTTGGAGGCTCCCCAAGCCTCCAAACACTCCCAAAACCTGCCGATTTCGCCAGGGCTGGCCCCGTGGGGAGGTGGGAGCAGCCTGGCAAGGGTCCTAGGAGGCTCACTTGGACCCTTGCCACGCTACCCCCACCCCCCAAGGGGCCGGGGGGGGTAAAATCGCCAGCTTCTGGGAGTGTTTTGAGGCTTGGGAAGCCTCAAAACACTCCCAGAAACTGGCGATTTTGCTGGTGGGAGGAGCGTCGCAAGGGTCTGAGTGAGCTTCCAGGACCCTTGCAACGTTCCCCCCACCAGGAAGCTGGCGATTTCGCCTGCGCTGGCCCCGTGGGGGGGTGGGGCAGCATCGCAAGGGTCCTGGAAGGCTCCCTCGGACCCTTGTGACGCTCTCCCCCACGGGGCCAGTGGGTGCGAAGTCACCACCTTCGCACCATAAGACGCACAGACTTTCTGCCCCCCTTTTGGAGGGGGAAAAAGTGCGTCTTATGGTGCAAAAAATACGGTATGCCTCTACAAAATAGCTTGACATTTAGTAATACTGCCTGACCTAGCTATGCTGATCTCTGGGTTACAGATTAGATTGCAAATTGCCCAGTGTGCTGTATATGAGTATCTCACACCCATTCAAGCGGTAGGATGATGTGAAGGTTGCACCACAGATTGCAAAATTGTCTTTCTACAGTTTGGAGAAAATAGAACATACTGCTAAGGATCTTAGTGGTTCATTTCAGAGAAGCATCCCCTATAAACAAAAGAACAAACAAAAAACAAAGATGTCATGGACGGAATAGTGTTTAATTCAAGTTATGGAATAAAAGAAAGTTCAAATGGCTGCTGAAAGATACGTTGAGGAGCTGTGCCTTTACAACATACACCTGAAATCAGGTGACAGTCATTAGTGCACTTCAGGTTGGCTACATAAAGGACAAGACTTCAATTAACAAGTAAAAACTCCCCCAGTAAGACTAAACTTGCCTATAACAGGCTAAATTCAGTTTCTAACTTAATGTATAGAGGCAGTTGGTAGAAGAATCTTCTGCACTGTTTGGTAGGAGCCTATGGTTAGCAAGAAAGGAAACCCTGATTCATAAAACAGATGTTGCAGAACTTATTCCTGCCCCCAGGAAGCGTTCAACACTTGATGGGGGAGGTCAGCTTGGACGGTAAGAACCTAACAATGCCTTTTGGAGAATCAGCCACCAAGATTGTGCTGCATGCCTGCTCCCACTCCTCTGACAATATAGGAAACCAGTTTAAAAAAACTATTGGATGTGACAGTCCAAACTTTTTTCAAATTCGGGGTTGGTTTCTTATATTCTGAAGTGCTGCTCCACACTGCAGTGCAATCTTCCAGCAGGCCAGCAGCCTCCCTTCTAGAGCAAGATTGAGGCCTGCTCTTAAAGTTTTGGCTGAGAAGAGAGCTTTGCCTTCAGGTTTTCAGCAAGTTTATCCATGAACTCAAACGTGTTCAAGTAATCGGAGCGTTTCACGCTGAAAGGAAAACAGAAAAGAAGAACAAGTGTTACAATGGTGTATGATATTAGTGGTCTTAAAGTTTAGCTAGTTTGGAGAACTCCTAAGCCATGGATTGGTATGAAACACAGTTTGGTTATTATCTACAAGATCTTTTTTCTTTGTGGGCAAAACAGAGAACACTAGATGTATGTACAGTGGTGCCTCACTTGACGATGTTAATTCGTTCCAGCGAAATCGCTGTAGAACGAAAACGTAAAGCGAAATAAAAAAAACCATTGAAATGCATTGAAAACCATTCAATGCGTTCCAATGGGCTGAAAACTCATTGTCCAGTGAAGATCCTTCATAGGGCAACTATTTTCGGTGCCTGTGCAGTGGGGAATCCATCCCTAAGCACAGCGGGGGGCATTTTGTACACCTGGCGGCCATTTTGAAACCCGACGATCAGCTGTTTTTGATCGTCATAAAGCGAAAATCGGTTCCTGAAGCAGGGACCGATCATCGCGCAGTGGAAAAAAACCCATTCAAAACATCGCTTTGCAATCGCAAAAGCGATTGCAAAAACCTCACTGTCAAGTGGATTCACCATTAAACGGGGTAATCGTAAAACGGGGCACGACTGTATTTATGTCTGTCTGTCAGAGGAAGTGGGCCTGATCCACAAAGCTGCCACAATACTTTTGTCTTGCTTTTCATTTCCATTTTTTTTCCTTCTGCATGATTTATTTGGCTAGTTTTATGAATGGCTTCTCTGTGCAGGAAAAGATTTATCATTCCTTCAGTATAGGATCAGTTTGAATTCTTTTAATTTAGCTAAAAAATAAAAGCACATAGAGTATAAATGGCTTCCAATGTATATAGAAACTAGAAAGGATTTTAATTTATCTTCATTCATATTGGCCCTGTGCAGTGACTTTAATGATTATGATATAGATGTAAATATTTCATAAGCTGCAGAGGAAGAATAACCAGGTGTGGGGCTGACAAATAATTTAAAAACATTACAATTAACTTGTATCAGCATATTGTTCTGTTTTTCGTTCCTGAAACCACTACTTCTCTGCTGTCTGCTTGTACTGCAAAGCAAACTTAGAAGAGGATCATCAGGAAAGGCAAATTTTGACTGAGGTCTAACCTGAGGTTTAAACTGAACTCATACATGTAATTTGGATTTCGTACACATATTTAATTTCTTTTAGAAACACAGATGCTCTTGGCATACTTTATATTTTCACCGAACATCATAATATTTCAAGGCTGAGTTTTTTTTTTTGTAGACCTCTAAATTTTTATACAATAGTTGATGTTTTCCTATAGCGCATAACCTTGCTTACTTACTTTGGCAGCCCTTTGATGCATGCAGACAGATCTTTCGTCATAAAGCCAGCTTCAATGGTCTCTACACAGACCTCCTCCAAGGCAGAGGCAAAATTCTTGAGCTCAGTGTTGTTATCTAACTTTGCTCTATGAGCTAGTCCTCTAGTCCATGCAAAGATGGATGCTAGAAGCAGTTGGGGCAGCGCGAGAGAGGAAGAAAGGGGAGAGATGAACCAATAAAAGCGTTAACGATGTTGCAATCACGCTTAGATGAAATACCCACATTTGTTTTCCCCCCTCTCCACTTATACACAGGAAACCCAACAATCTAATCCTTCATTTGTTCATCATACTACGTAAAGGGAATTATCTGTTTATCCTTTCTTGCATGATGTTTTGGCTCTCCACAAGCTGTAATGGAAAGCCTGCTGACACTCAGGTGTAATGTATCCATCTCAGTCTCAGCTGTGTACCCATCTCAGTCTAGCAATTTAGAAATCTATTCTTTTGAATGTTTCCCACTTTTTTTCTTTTCTAAATTGCTGGCCTCAATTTAAAATTTCACCGACTGGAAGCCTGGTGATTTTCCTGCAGTGCTTTTCTGCCCCATGAAAGAATGCCAGGTATACATTTGCTGAACAGTTTAACCCTGTGCACACATTATTGTATTTTTTTAAAGCAAGGTGTGCTGCTTATATACTGCCCCATAGTGCTTAAAGCACACTCTGGGCAGTTTACAAGTTAATTATGGAGGCTACACATTGCCCCCCCCAAGTGAGCTGGCTACTTATTTTACTGACCGTGGAAGGACAAAGCTGAGTCAAGGTTCAGCTGACTACCTGGGATTGAACCCTGGATTGTAAGCACAGTCTGGGCTGCAGTGCAGCAGCTTAACCACTGCACCACGAGGCTTCTGCATTATTAACACAGAATGGCAGATGATTTCAATCCTGGGAACAGGTTAGGTTTCAGTCTTATGTGGCCCTGTCTATTTAGGCCATAGGTTCCCAAACTTTTTTTGCCCCGTATACCACTTGCTGACTTATTTGTTTTCCGTAGACCCCCTGCCTACCTATGTGTGTGCCTGTATAGCTTAGTAATGAGAAATGACAAAATGATATCAATCCCATTTACAACACACCGACATTTACCATAAACTTTCACCAATAATTTTACAAACTTAAACAGAAATGTAGCACACCACAGATAATATATAGGACTTAATTAAATAATATTATGAAATATTATGTTCACACAATCTGTGTTTGGTGTAATTATGGATTGCCTAAATATTTATTATGATCTACCTAAAGGGATCTGCTCATGTACACCCCCACTTTCATCTCGTGCACTCCCAATTTTTTCACTCTCTGACACGGACCCCCTGCAAGTCAATATTGACCCCTGGGGTCCATATAGAGCACTTTGGGAACCTATGATTTAGGCTATGCAATGTATGCTGCAACCATGTCACAAAACTATTTTGCAGTCTCACTAGGACTCTGGAGACAAGGATTTGAATCCCCGCTTTGCCATAGAAACTGACTGAAGGTGTGTGGAACTGATAAAACCACTCCTTAAACATTTCACCTTGGAAGCCCTGTTAGGATCACTATAAATTGGTTCTAACTTGACAACACATACCGTATTTTTCTGTCTATATGACCCCCCTATGTATAAGATGGCCCCCAATTTTGACTCTTGCTGGAGGTGGAGGAGCAGTCAATGGGCAGACACGAGGATGGGCCAGCGTGACTGCATCTCCACCTCCTGCCGCCGCTTGATCACCTCCTCCAGAGTGACTTGCCGGGGCTCACCTCCAGCTCACATCGCCACCTTGTCCCCTGCCCGAAGGGAGCCCACGAGTGGCGCTGGAGGCGGCGGCGATTCTGCCGCCAGTGTTAGCAGTCTCGCAGCTGCCCATTGACTACTGCCCCCAGCGGCAGAATCGCCTCCTCCTCCAGCGCCACTCCTAGGCTCCCTTCAGGCAGGGGACAAGGCGGCGCCGTGAGCGGGAGGTGAGCCCCAGCACTGGCTCTTTCATCTCCGCCTCCTTCCGTGTAGAAAAATGTCCCTCAATTTTTCCTCTAATGTTTTCAGGAAAAAGTGTCGTTTTATACACGGAAAAGTACGGTAACTAATCAACTAATTCACGTGTTCAAGAAAGCCGACTCATGCTTACCCAGGGCCTACTGGTAAACAGAGTACACGGTCTCATACTAATAAATACGGCCCAATGGATTTCTGACCAAACCTAAACAAACAGGACAATGACTCCCAGGTTGCCTTGGGATTATGGCTCAACATTTAGCCCCTGCTTAATGTGGTCTCTGTGTAGGACTGAGAAAATCAGGAGCAGCTTACCAATGGGGTTGGTGGAGGTTTCTTGACCTTTCTGGTGCATACGATAATGGCGAGTCACAGTGCCATGAGCAGCTTCAGCTTCTACTGTTTTTCCATCTGGGCATATCAGGACACTAGTCATCATTCCCAAAGAGCCATAACCTGGGAATGAGAATAAATTTATCAACACCTGCCTCTGACAGCCTTAATAATTTGCATAGTCATATGTGAATATTCATGTATGTCTTGATAATCATTTTTCCAGCTTGATTTTCCCCCAGGAGTTTCTATATGTGTGAGATAAGAGAGGAAAGTAGCTTCATCATGTTTGCCTCCTGAGATAGTTCTGGGTTGATTTGATCTAGGGCCCACTTATTTGTCTATCTGGCAGTCTAGAGTATCCACAAAGTTCTCCTCTAGCACCATATGTCAAATTAAATTTTTCCCCTGTCAGCTTTTTTTAGTGTCCAGTTTTCACACTGATTTGTGGTGATCAGGAATACAAGAGTGTGGATGATTCTGGTCTTGGTCTCCAGTGACACATCCTTACACTTGATATTTTCAGTTCCTTTGTTGCTGCCCTTCCTAGTCTCAGTCTTCTGATTTCTTGGCTGCAGTGTCAATTTGGATTGAGGATTGAACCAAGGTATACAAATTTTTTCACTATTTCAAGTTCTTCATTGTCAATGCTTGTGAGGCTGAGACAATAGACCATGTACAGACCATCCTGGGAAACCCCATGGAGCGAATCTATTCCAATCGAGGTTGAGGTAGAACCCAGGCAAGAAAGTGTGGGAACTACAGGTGGCCTGGGTTTTCTACCCTTCCCAATAACGTTAATGGCAGGTGTACCCAATGAATTGGGTGTTCGACAGAAGTGGTGGACTTATTATGGTTTGATGAGAAAGGAGATAATGGCATGTCCCCGAAGCAAGAGATGGAATAATTTCAATGTTATTACTGTTGAAATTGACAAGTTGTTAACGAACAAAGATGTTTTGTTAGAAACTCATGCACGCATGTTCCTTCAGCCCTCAAAATTGTTGAAAATATACAATGTGGCCCTCGTGCTCAAATGTTTGAAGACCCATGCTGTAGTCTATAGAGCATAGACTGATCTTCTGTAATTCTTTGGTGTGCTCAAATAGCTAGAGCAATGGTCCTATAGATACTGTACTCATTGGCATCTCCTTTCTTGGGGGCACGAATATATATTGAATGTTTTCAGTCTGTGTTTTGTTTTCCATATTTGTTGGCATGTTCTTATTAGGATTTTGATAGTCTGTAGCTTGAAATAATTCTACGAGTATTCCATCTTCCCCAATGATTGATTTCTTCCTAGTGTTTTCAGAGTAGCTTTCATGTCACTTTCTAGAACTGCAGGTTCTTCATCATAAAGTTCCACTTCAAAGGAGTCCGTCGCCCTTTTATCTCTTCTGTATGGGTCTTCAGTATACTATTTCCACCTTCTCTTTATTTTATCCTGATCAGATAATGTACTTCCCTTTTGGTCTTTCAGCATGTATTACCCTGCCTTTCTCCTTAAAAAATGACCTAAGGTGGCTTACATAATTAAGAGACAGCATTTAAAAGCTAAAAAAGTATATAAATATTTTAAAACAACTAAACCAATATTATATTAAAAACGGTATCATAATAGTTGTCTCCATGTAACATTTGCTAAAAAGCTGCATTCAGAGTTCTGAGTTTACATCTGCCACCTTTTACTTGTCTGTCATTTACAATTTTAAGTGTTCTGTCATCCATCTTCATTTTTCTTTCTTTTTTACTACAGGAATTGTCTTTTTGCATTATTCCTTAATAATATCTCTGGTTTCAATCCACAGTGCCTCTGGCTCACTGTTTCTTATGTGGAGTTCAAATTAATCAGGAATGCTATTTAAATTGTATTTTGGCACCATAATTCTTTCAGTGTTATTTTCAGCTTTACTCTAATGTTGGATGATGTTCAGTACCACAGCCATTCCTGGTCTTGTTTTGCAAGACAGAATACAGCTTCTCCATCTCTTGCTTCCAGTGACATAGTCTATTTGATTTCTATATTGACCATAAGCTGCTTGAAGCTTGTGTTTGCAATAAACAGATAATTGGCTTCAAAGAACTCTATGAATTGGTTTCACAGAACTCCTTCATTTCTTTTATTTTTATTTATTTATTTATTTATTGCATTTATATGCCGCCCATCTAGACATAGTCCACTCTTTCTGTCTCTTAGGCCAGTGGTTCCCAACTTCAGGTAACTCAGATGTTCGTGGACTGCAACTAGCAGAAGCCTTCACCATTAGTTGTGTCAGCCAGGGTTTCTGGGAGTTGCAGTCCAAGAACCTCTGGGTTACCCAAGGTTGGGAACCACAGGTCAAATTTTCCAACATTTGGTTCTGCTTTGTTCCCTACTTTTGCACTGTTTTGAATATTATAGGCATGTCCTGTTTATGTGTGTGATCAATTTCCTCTTGAAAGCGAGCATAACTGCTTTCAATTTCATCTTCAGTATTTGCAGCTGGAGCAAAGATTTGAATGATGGTTATGTTGCAAGGTGTTCCCAGAGGGCTTGCTTGATATTATTTGGTCAAACCTTGCCTTATAGTCCCTAACTACCCGAAATACCTTGACTCAGCGTTAGAGCCACCCCATTTTTTCCAATTTTGTAATTTTCAGAGTAGAATACTTTGTAATTGACTAAAAATATCTTAAACCAGTCCACCTTAGTTAATTCACATCAAACACTACAATTTTTATACATTCCATTTCTTGCTATAGTTTCCAGTTTACCTTGATTCTCAAGTTTCAGCTGTATGTGTTGTGCAGCATCAGATTTTCTGTCTACTTCTGTGCATGTCAGCCATTAGACATATCTCATGTCATTAGCAACAGTGCTATTCATACATGTCCTTACTCTTCCCCAGTACCTGATTGAATGCTTTCCAATTTGAGTGTCTCATCTTCCGCCGCTATCCCTTGTTTCATTTTAGACCATCTTATCATAGGGTTTTCATGGTAAGAAAAGCTTAGCAACGGGTTGCCATTGCTACCTTCTGAACAGTACTAACAAAAGTTAAATTGTTTGTCACCACTGTTGGCTCCTCCACCAGTATCACCTTTAGCTACCACTGCTGCCTGGTACCTGCTGTAAAGGAAATCAAAGGCTTGGTTGGGGCCACAAATCTGTGGTACTGGGCCTTGGAATGGGCCACGGGCCATGCCACAGCCATCGAACAGCTCATGCTGGCACTGCCATGACCACTTACCTCTGATGGCTTGTATCAAATTATCAGATGTTTGAAAAGCATTCCAGATTTCAAAATACTGTAAGTGGTTATATCTAAGGGTAGTTAGTGCTCCCCTTATGTAGTGAATTGATCAAAAACTGCATGCAAACTAAAGGTAGGTCTAACTTTAAAGGATGACACCCCATCATCTATTATCCTCCACTTTTGCAACAGTTTGGTGTTTAACTGGCATGATTTGTGCATCTTGTGGATCATGTCAATGGTTCTTCCCTATGCTGAATAAATGATTACTGACCACTCCTACTCACTGGTTCTTCTCTCAGGTAATAAAAGTGAAGCCAATTTATGAGACCTCAGCCCTTCATGTAAAGTCACACATAGCTTTTGTTCTCCTTTAACTTTTAAATAGATCACATCAAGGTTGCATCACAGATTACTTTTTTCAACACGGGGTGGGGGAAGCATTCATTATGATCTCCAAGTTCTGTTTTGGTCCAAATACAAACTTGGCCATTCAGTATGTAGGTGTAGTGTGCGTGTAATGTTAACTACACGAAGCAGTCCCTTCTTCCCCCCAGGCGAGGCTAGTTTCTTAACACAAATTTGAAGCCACTTGCAGCAAAGGCAGTTGGTGTGTTACTACAAGCGTGCAGCTGGCTAATTTCCAGCATACTGTAATGCACCTGCAAAGGGACACAACACAGGGGTGGATCATACCTTGCGCGACTGAGTCAGATTGCACATCGCCATCATAGTTCTTACATGCCCAGATAAACCCTCCCTCAGATTTTAGGGCTTGGGCCACCATGTCATCAATCAGCCGATGCTCGTACCAGATATTTTTGGCTTCAAACTTTGACCTGTACTCCCTGGAGGGCAAAGGAAATTAATGTTACAGGTGGTAATTAGAGATCTAGAGTATGCAACCTTTTATAACAAAAGAGAAAGACTTACACCTTGTGTAAAGAGTAAGTATTGTAGGTGTATGAGTTACCACAAATAAAGTATTTTAAATACATTGCATGAATATGCTGTAGCTTTAATGCAATTTTTTTGTTTACATTTAAAGTCCAATAAAGTAAACATTAAGGCAGAGCCATGTTTTTTACCACTGGGTAAAAAACATGGCTCCCCGCTCTTTTCTGGGACGGATTCCTCCCTACACGGGTAGCAAAAATGGCCACGCTCCTGTCCAGCCCACTGACAGTTTTGAACATCAAAACCATTTATAACTTTTTGTCTAAAGTTGATCAGTTGCTTATCTTTAACATACCACAAAAAACCTCTTTAATATTTGTGAAGATTAACAAATTTAAAATAAAAACAATCATAACATCACTGTTTCATTTCCTTTTAAAGAAAGGTGGTTCAGCCCCCAAACACAGTTCAGATTTTTCATGTGGCTCCCCTATAGAAATTAATTACCCACCCCTGCATTAAGGGGTGTTCTTGTTACCATGTTTCCCTGAAAATAAGACAGGGTTTTATATTAATTTTTGTTCCAAAAATGCATGAGGGCTTATTTTCAGGGAATTTTTTTTTCATGTACAACAATCTACGCTTATTCAAATACAGTCATGTCATCTTCTTCTGGCTGCTGCACAATGGCAGAGGACGGGGTTTCACTTAACTGAGGCTTATTGTGGTGGTAGGGTTTATATTACGAGCATCCTAAAAAATCATATTAGGGCTTATTTTCAGGTTAGGTCTTATTTTTGGGGAAACAGGGTATTACACAAGCTGCCTGGCTATCAGAATGCCAGGGTACCTGGACTTGGGCACACTGCTTATGTATATTCCAGCCATATTCAGGTCTTTTCAAGGGAGAAAGGGCTGCAGACCCCACAATGTCTCTGCCCACCAGTCCAGTCTTCCATGAGCGAGATGGGCAACCAACTGAATGATTGCCTGTGCTCTTGGTCTCGCCTGTCCTCCCCATGGTTGAGACAGACAGCTTGCTTTTTTATTTTTATTTTCGAAAGCATTCTATGAGTTCATAGAGTCAGTGAGAAATCATGTTTTTATTTTTCAAAGGGAAAACAGCTTTTCCACCCCACACCCTGAATACTGTTATGGGGAGCTGTGGGTGGGAGCAGCCGGCTTCTGCTTCATAATTTGTACAAAGGCTTTTTCTCTTAAAGATTTGCCCCTGGATTGCAAAGGACGATTTGGACAGAGTGACATGGGGGCAATTCCACTACTTAAAAAAAGAAGGAAAGCCAAAGAACAAAGGGCTCTTCCACACTCCTCTTTCGCAGTTTCATGGGCAGCAGAGACATTAGTCAATCTTTTTTCACTCGTAATACCCCTTAACTGCTCACCTCCATTTCACTCCACTTGGAGTGAGGCTGGGCCTTGGAAGTATCTAGTTGCAAATAACACATTACTTCTAATGAGATCCTTTTTCCTATTTAAAATGTTGGTAAATATACTACATTATAACTACTATTTACAATTTTCCTGTGCTACTCATGAAGTGGTGGTGCTTAGCCTGGTGAAGAAGCATCTTCTCCATGAAAGCTTGCAATTTGTTTGATTTTTTTAGTGGCTCAATAAAACGTATCACCCACTCTTACATTTGTGTAATCTTAAGGACCTCACAACATTCCCTTCATTCTTACATTACAACTGTATCCTAATGAAGGACACATTCACCTCTTTTGTTATATGCGTAACAAAAGTAAAATAGATGTACAGTGGTGCCTCACAAGACGAGCGGTCCGTTTAATGATGAAATCACATTACGATGAACTTTTTGCGATCACAAAAGCGATTGCAAAACGATGTATCATATGGGGGAATTTCACTTTGCGATAATCGGTTCCCTGCTTCTGGAACTGATTCTCGCAAAACGACGATTTTCGGCCAGCTGATCGGCGGTTTCAAAATGGCCGCCGGGTAAAAAACATGGTTCCCCGCTCTTTTCTGGGACGGATTCCTTGCTACACGGGCAGCAAAAATGGCCGCGCTATGGAGGATCTTCGCTGGACGGTGAGTTTCAAGCCCATAGGAATGCATTAATCGGGTTTTAATGCGTTTCTATGGGCTTTTTTATTTTGCATTACGATGTTTTCGTTCTACAGCGATTTCACTGGAACGAATTAACATCGTAATGCGAGGCACCACTGTATTCTTTGCCACCTTTAAAACTAGCTCCTATTGACAATGCAGCAGTGAATGGCAGCCTGTGAAGAAGAAAAAGGAACCAGGCAAAGAGGATTTCCAGTCAGGGGGCAACACCTCGATCTCCCAATTGTCTACCTGATTTTTCATTTGGGTGTAGTTTTTGCAAAGTCCCGATTTTAAATCCAAAAAAGTAGTTTTGCCAACAACCACTGAATCATAACTCTCCCAGCATTGCCACTTACAGCTTTTAATCACAAGAAATTCAACTTCTAGTTTGTTTTGTTTTTTAAAAAAAGACTTCTGAGGAAGACCCTTTAGAACCAAGTCTTAAAAAGCAGCTATTGTGGCTTGTAAAAAATGATACAGTGGTGCCTTGCAAGACGAATGCCTTGCCGGACGAAAAACTAGCAAGATGAAAACTTTTTGCGATTGTTGTGGTGACTCATAAGATGGCTTTTTCTATGGCCGTGCTTCGCAAGAGGATATTCCCCCCGTAAGAGCGATGCCTCGCAAGACGAAAATAATTTGTTTGTCTTGCGAGGTTTCCCATAGGAATGCATTGTAATGCATTCCTATGGGAAACCGGGCTTTCGCAAGACTAAAATTTTGCAATATGATGCTACTTGCGGAATGAATTACTTTTGTGTCGCGAGGCACCACTGTACAGTTCTTTGATCCAGAGATATAATTGCAAGATGAAAATATATCATGTAACAAAATGTTATTACTTCTCATAGATCTCCTGAAAGATGTCCTTAAAGCGTCCATCGTATCGCTTCAAAATGGTGTTCTTGGTGCTCATGTAAAGGGGCCAGGCTTTAGACAAGGCCATCTGGAAAGAACTGTGTGCAAAATCCCTGATGGACTGGTCCAGGTTGTACATTCCTAGAGCCACACCACCGCAGTCTGTAGCACAGAAAGAAAGGCAGAGCAAAGCACACAGGATTTAGGGTAATAACACCATGGGCTTTTGAACAGCATGATGTTTCACAAAACCTCCTCACCTGCCCCAAGTCTTTCCAAGCATTGAAAATTCAGCACAACCAGCCCACTGTACCTCACCAGTCACTGACAATGTCCTCCTCATCATGGGAAGATAGTACTATTGTCCCCTTGGCCACCTGGGGTCCTAATTACATATATAGAAGGTCAGTTACATCATGACCCTTTTATCATGCGTAAATGTCCACAGAACTAGTGTAGTATAGAGTGCCTGAGTAGAGGTCAGAAAGCCTGGGTTTGAATTCCTCAATTGTTGATGGAAACACACCGTGAGGTGGTAACAGCAAACCGCTTCTTCCACATCTAACATACTTTGAATACCTTATTCAGGTTACCATTCAGTTGGTAGTGACGTTACAGTGCATAACACACATACAAACTCCACAGGATTTGGTTGAGTATAAAAACCATCCATCATTATAAACAGGTCAAAAAGAATCAAATAACCACAGAATCTTTTCATATAGTGTTATAAAGGGAAAAATGTTATACATTTTGACCTTGATTAATTCTTCCTGTGGTTCCCAAATCTCAGTCTCCAGATGTCCCTGGATTGCAACTCCCAGAAGCCCTAGCAAGTGCAGCCAATAGCTAGGGCTTCTGGGAGTTTAGTCCAAGTATATTTGGGTCCCAAGTTTGGGAACCTCAAGTGTAACTACTGGAATCTTGTTGCAGATTTATGCATGCATAAATTAAACTGCATAACTCACTGCGGTGAACTGCCATTAACTATTAGTGTGCTGGCTGCGTAACTATTGTGCACTCAGTAATGCAACTAGCTGCATTACTACTGTGTGCCCAGTTAGCCATTCACCATGGTAATTTATACAATTTAACCTATGGACACGTAAATTGCTAACAGGTTTCTGGCCATGTGTTTTATCTGTACTTTTTCTTATTAAGATTATTTTTAAATGCAGATTAGAGAAGGATCTTAAACAACATTTTCAAGAATAGGGCGGTGTTGTGCAATCATACTATCAATCTCTAAATATTCAGATATAAGGAAACTATCAGCCTATGGTTAGGAAGGAACCCGGCCATTGTTCTCCAAGTTCATTTTCCAATTCAGCCACCAGACTTTCTGAATAGTCTGAGGCAAGCCACTCTCTGATATACTAGAATAAGACTAGTGTATTTTATGGGTTTACTGTATAGATTAGTTAAGATTTTCTAGGTTTAAAAAAAGAGAAAAGCAATTGGAATATGCCTGATGATTTGCAGATTACATTACATGGGCTAGGAATTCAACAAAAACTCTTAGTATGCTAGAAAAGATTCCATGTGGGCACCAGCCTCAACCTGTCACAGACTGCAAGCTGGCAGACAGCCTACAACTGTTCATTCATGCCTGTAGCACCACGGAGAGCGAATACATTATTAGGCCCCAGAGCACATTGAGAGATATATTACAGTCACCAGCTGTGGTATGGATTTTTGTTTGTTTGTATTTCCCAAGGCAATGCATCTCTACAATTTAATACAGCATTCATTACAAGACCACATGAAATTAATACAGTCATACACTTCAGAGTGAGGGGAGAAACCACAGCAAGCACACAGATGCAGATGTTACATTCACAGGTTAAATGAATGAATCTTCTTGTGTGTGCAGAGGGGCACAACAAAATTTATTCTTGTTACTCCAGACACAGACGTGGTTTCCTAGCAACTCTCTTCCACAGCTTTGGCCTTGATTCAAGATGTGGGGTGAGGTTCTCGGCCCTCATTCAGAATACTAAGATACCTAATAATTTTATGGAATATGGAGGTTGTATGTCTCAGCTATCTTCAAACAGAAATCATCAAATATCTATTGCAGAATTGTATGTTTTATGTATTCTCGAATGCTTTCACGGCCGGGATCTGATGGTTGTTGTGGGTTTTTTGGGCTCTTTGGCTGTGTTCTGAAGGTTATTCTTCCTAAAGTTTTGCTGGTCTCTGTGGCCGGCATCTTCAGAGGACAGGAGTCTACTATCAATTAGAATACAGTCAAAGGATTCAAACTGTTGTACTTCTCTAAAGAATCCTCAAAATCACCATACAGAGGAGGTCAGTGAGAGAGACTGAGAGGCTGTAGGTCAGAATGAGCTCAAATGTTTTTGCTATCCCTCTTTCCCTCACAAATCTTGAGAGAAACATGTCACAACTAATGTCACATACTTTTGTTACTCTTCGGGTAACAAAGACATAATGACAGTACTTTTGGGCTATAACATGAGAACTGGTAACATCACTCCCTTTTATGTACCAGAAGTCCCATCTATGCTTTCCTTTTCCTTGTTTATTTATTTTATCTATTTAAAATATTTTTACCCTGCCTTTCTCCTTGAAAAGGACCCAAGGTGGCTGGGGGGAACATTCTGAAGGGATGTTTTTTTTTAAAATTTTAGGCCTTTTAATGCATTTTATATCTAGATGTACAGTATATGGAAATAAAAAGAGACACTGTGCGACGAGGAAGGGTAATGCTTCCTTTGATATTCCTCCTCCATCTCAAGTGTCCTGTGCCGCTAGCAAGCTGCTACTCACTGTAGGTGCTTTGGCACTACAGAGAAAATAGTCCAACAGTCATGAGGCTATTCCAAAGTAAAAGTCTTCCTTCAACCACCCTGAACATAGATCTCAATAGATTTCAGAAGCTAAGCAGGGTCAGCTAGGTTAGGACTTGGTAGAACAACCACCAGAGATCTCCACGTAGGGCTAAGGGAGAATCCTGCTGGAAACCCTGGAGAGCCACAGCTGTCAGTTAAGAGTTGACAATATTAGACTAATTGGGCCAATGGCCCGAACAAGGCAGCTTTCTATGCTCAAAGTTCCTCTAGAGACTTAGTTAAAGACTCTTTAACTCTGTAACGAAGTTAAAGACTCTTTAACTAAGTCTCTACGATGACTCTATGAGTCATCGTAGCGTCTTAGTTAAAGACTTAGTTAAAGAATCTATAATAACTCAGAGAAACATGGTCAAGCGAGACTCAGGGGAGGTCGCTTCTATATGGTTTGGGCAGAAATACAGGGGCTTTTTTTAAACTGCAGGTTATCTGAAAATAGGTGTGAAACTGGCTGAAAACAAGTCCCGCTTTAATCCAAATCCTTACAGCTAACACAAGGAGGCTTTCCGCCACTGCTGACAGTGCTGGGGTCAGAGCAACCTCGTCCACTTGGGGAAGAAGAAACCACTGGAGTTGCCTTCCTTGACAGCACAAACAAATGTCACCAGCTGGCTAGTGCTGAGGTGGCTGGGAAACCTCCCCAGCGCTGGCTAGGCAGAAGCACTGGTCTGTGTCTGAGGGGGCAGCTCCAGTGGTTCCGGCTTTGCCACATGCTGAGCCTTGACCTGACACTATTGGTAGCTGGGAAGCTTCCCAGCATTGGCCAGTCAGCTGGAAGCCCCAGTGTGGCTTACTTTTAAAGACTGTACCAGGGCTTGTCTCTTCTGAAATGACCAAAGTTGCTGCAAAGTGACTTTGGTCTTTCCTGAAAGTGCAGTTGTGACCTCCATCTCTGTGTGTGAGCAACTGCTGCTACCTGGCCTGGTGCTCTAGATGTTGACCAGCCTAGACTAGACTAGCTGATGCCAACAATCACAGAGTCAATGACTGAGCAGTTGATGTTACTCAAGTTCCCTTCCATCTGAAGTGTGGAGGCTGCACTTTGTAATGAAAGAGGAAATCACAGAGTAGGGTGCCAGTCTAGGCACAAAATGCCTACCCAAGTACAGCAATGGCTGGACAGGAGAGTGTGTGTTTTTCAGGATTTCTGCAGCCCGTTCCTCAGAGTTATATCCACTTTTCCTCTTGAGAATTTCTTGATTCCAGCTGGTAAAGGGGACCAAGACTCAAGGTCTATAAGATTCCTTAAATCTTTCAACAGATAGCTCAGTGGTTTAGGTCTCTGGTTGTGAAACCAGAGGTTGGGACTTCAATTCTCCACTTTGCCTCCTTCACAGAAACTGGATTTGATGATCCATAGGGTCCCTTCCAGCTCTGCAGTTCTAAGATGATGATTATGATAACCTTACCACAAACCATACTGTTTTGCTGGCTATACTGAAGCACTTGTAATTCCAACCAGATTTCATAATTGCCCTAGTCAATTTCACAATCACTGAAAGTTTTGCAAGTACCTGTGGAACAATGAAGCAATCTTAGATCATCAGAATTCCCACTGACAAAAAAGAGGACAGTGGGAACAATGCTAACAGTTGGCAGAACAAAACACACAGAACAGGAACACTACTTTGCCCCTCCCCCACACTTTGTGGGCTGTTGGTCCATCACAAGTTCAGTGTTTCTTAACCTGGGGGTCGTGATCCCCAAGGGAGTCACAAAATGTTCTCTTGAGGGGGGTCACAGGTTGCCTTATATGTGTTGCAGCTTCTGTTAAATAATTTCTTCCTTGACCTTTCAGAGTCGGGTATTAAAGCTAGTGTGTTTGGGTATGTGTGAAGCAGGCCCTTTAGAAAGAAAGAAGTCTCTACTTTCTGAAAAGGGATGACTTTACCCTATTAAAAATGGCTTTTTATGCAAATATGGTGGGGAGGTTGCTGGTTACTTGGCTATTACAAAGTGGGGGTTGAGTCTTGAAAAAAGTTGGGAACCACTGCCCTAGTTTGACTTGAGGGCCACAGTGAGCAAGAAACAGTGGCAGACCAGGGTCTTCTAGCCAACACCCTGGACTGCCAGCAATTCCTTTTCTCTGCTGTCAGCAGAACTTGTCCATTCTCTTCTCTAGTTTCACTACTTTAGGAGAGAGAGAGTGTCATGGATATGCCAACGGGGGAGGAGCAGATTAGACCTATTGTTCTCTAGCTTCCAATTCCTTGTTTGAGTTGCGAGGGCCATTACTTATCTAATTATTAGGTACTCACATTCCAACTGTTTTATCTGTACAAGAGATAATACTAAGATGTCTTGGCCAAAATCCTGCTGCACGCACTGCAAGTTACAAAGTCAACAGAGATGCTCTCTGTTGTCTATCGGTCACATAATTTGGTGTGCTACAAAGAACACCCTCAACCAACTTCATCAGTTGCATCAATTCACCATCAAAAGTTAAGCCATTTGAGTTATGCCAGCAAAAGGATTTTGCTTTTATTTCTTCACAGCTCTTTCTTAGATGCGTCTTTGTGAACTAGCATGCTCAAAATACCTTTAAAATCAATATTTCTTTTACCACAGAACACCTACTTTCAAAATTGTGAACCAAATAAGTGACCGGTTTGCCTCCATTTTTGGGTGTATACGTCATCTCTACTTTTCCAGGGCCAGGAACAACAAAGTCTGTGGCTCTGTACTGCAAAGGAAGAACAGCAAATGAAATGGCAGCATTGGCTGGGATTAAGACCTGCAACCTGCACATATCACTCTATCGGAATTCTGCAAACTATATGTTTTTTTCATCCTCCTTTTACCAGTTTACTTTCATTCTGCCTTTACCAGACGTGAGGAGGGTGGATAGGAAAATTAGCACCTCTTTGAAATGCTTTCTGTATTAAGGCCAGCCACCTTAGTTGCAGCTGGCACAAATTCTGACATGGCCCGGTCGACTATAATCATTAACAGGAACTATAGCTCAGTCTATTTGACCAAATCTACTGTATCTTTAAATATGGAACTGCCACATGTTTGGACAATCAGTCATAAACTGTAGTGTCTCCTGTTCTCTCTTTAATTTCATATTGCCTCTTGCATTCTTACCCAGTTAAAGTTTCCCTTGCCTGACACAACAGGCAACAACACAAAACTGCCTGAGATACTTACTTGGTCTCCATAAGCATGACGGCCAATGATGATGGGCTTTACCCACCCAGATACCAGACGGGGGATGTTTTTGCAGATAATGGCTTCCCTGAAGACAGTGCCACCCAGAATGTTCCTTATTGTTCCATTTGGAGATTTCCACATCTGCTTCAGCTTGAATTCTTCCACCCTCTTCTCATCAGGGGTAATTGTGGCACATTTGATTCCTACGTTATATCTCTTTATCGCTTCAGCAGCCTCCACAGTGACTTTGTCATCTGTTGCATCACGATTTTCTATGCCCAAATCATAGCTGCAGACAAGTCCCCAAAACATGATCATTAGTCAAATATTTTACCAGCCTATCTATGGTATTATTTTAAAAAGTCTACTGTGTACTAATTGTTTAAAATTAGTGACAAAAAAGAATGGAAGATGGCATGGGCAATTAAGTAATGGCTTAATTATGAGATATCAAAAAATCAGCAGAAAAATCTGTTATTTCCTACAGACAGTGAAAGATTAATCAGACACAAACACTCCGGTAATAAAATGATATTTTGCATATAGAAAATCCCAAAGGTTGGCATAATGATTCAGAGACTGAACTGTAAGTTTACTATATATCCTTGTTTTTAACAAGGAACATTCCCATCAACAATTCGATATGTGGTGCTGAACATATTATGTGGTTCAGTGTACAGGGTGCTAAATACAATTTCCAGTTTCACCTAGATAGGACCACTGAATCAGCTGCTGGCTGGTGAATCAACATTTATGTTCATCCCATTGATTCAGTGGCTGAAATCCTGTTACGCAAACAGCCTAACTTTTGGAATCAAATTACTGTTAAGAAATCTTTGTAGACCTTACTTGTTGCACGCTGTATTGGAACAGATAAGGTTTATGGATATTTCTTGACTTATGGCAAATTGTTGCTAAAAATTACCCCTTACGTAACTGCACAACAGAAACTTCAGCCAACTCTAGCTGGGGCTACCAAATGGATTCAGAATTGCGGTTTTATGATACAAGCAAAACTATGAATTCTATCAGAACCAGTGTGGCATATTGGATAGAATGACAGATTCAAATCTCAGGGTTCAAATCTCTGCTCAGCTACGAAAACTCAGTGAGGTGGCAATGATAAAACCATTCCTTAAATATCTCACACACCTGGCAAACTCTATTAAAGTCACTATAATTTGGATTCAACTTGATGGTACCTAACACACAAACCAATCTTATTAATACCTTTCTTGAGACTGGACTTTGAAATATATATTCCACTCCATGGTATTTATTACATAGTATTTGTTAGTGAACCAGTAGCAAATTGAGAGATAGCCAACCCAAGCTGCTTGATATTTCTTGAGATGGGACCGGACTATTATAAATAAACTAATAGATTGAATCTCCCCGGTAAAGCCTAGCACTCAACTGTGTGCAGATAGCCCATACTGCTTTTAGATACATATTGATAATATGTCTACATTTTCAGAATCTTTTCTCTTTTTTAATGTGCATGAATACAGACCAAAGTTAAAGCGAGGATATAAGTCCCTGATGCTACCTTTTGTTTCTCCAGCCCACTTAGCTAGCCACAGGTTCATATAAGACATGCCTATCAAACATACACCTTCAACATTGGCTGCAATCCTGCTATGCAATTCTGCCATGCGTAAATAGCGAGCTTAGGGACAGGGGTGAGTGGAGAGCCTTTGCTTTCAGAACTTGCTGTCAGAGATCTTGATCTGGCAGTGGGAGCATTTCTTGCAATCTTCCAATAGGAATGGATCTGCCTCCACCCTGTCCTAAGTCTCCTCTTGGAACCTGATAAAGGGGGGGGCATAGGAACTTTTAAAATTAAAATGGAGATTAACATCACTGGTTTATGACATCACCACGGATTATGCAGTGAAAATTGCATAATAGTATTTAGCAATTTTGTTACACAATCCCACTTGTGTTAAATAAACAGTAAAAAGTAAAACACCAAATTAAAAGAAAAAGACACTTCATATACAAATGCATAACTTCATGGTCTGTTGGAATCCCAGTGTACTAAGTCATCAAATTGTATATTGTACAGTGTTCAATTCTAAGTTGACTCTAGGAGATACTCCTTCTTGTTCAAGTAAAAAGTAAGAAAAAACGTCCAGGCTCACGTGTTTAGGATTGCCTAGCTATGTTATCAGCTACAGGTTATGTTCTGACAGTGTCAGCAGAAGCAAAGTAGTACATCTTGTTAGGCAAGTCACTGAGTATTCAGAACAAAAAAGCAAAGTGCAAGAGAACTAGGGGAAAGGTCAAGGACTCCTGGGTTTAATTTACAACTGACGCACTTAAACTATCTTTCTGCAGTCTTTTCACTGGTATTCTATCTACAACCTTGGAGCAGCAAATGACCTGGCATTATTTCCACCACTGTGGTTGCCTGTTGTGCAATGGACATGGGCTTTAGGAATTGGGACGTAGTCTGGCAGAGTGAAGCTTTACAGTTAGAAGTCCATGCCAAAGATGAGATAGAAGCAAAAGTGGATTCTGGGTAGCCAGAACATGCACATCTACAGTAATGCTACTCAGGACCAAGCCAATGGTCATAGGGCCCAGAGAGGGATACTAGAGTCAGGGCTGTTTAGCTCATAGGGAAAAGTCAACTATCCATACAATTACTAATATTTTTTTCTTGCAGAATTCCCATGCTGGTTAAAAAAAACAACCAATATGAATATGAGAGCTTCCCCCACCAGTGAGATGGAATTATAGGAAGGACTAGACTGTTAGATTTCTGCCCATGATGGAGTTTTAAAAGACAGAGAGAACACATAAGGAAAAAAATGGTGGCAACTCATTTTTCCTAGTCAACTCACAGAAACATAAACCACCCTAAAATACATGAACATGGCAGGATGCAATAAGGATCCTGGTTGCTGGTACAAGGAACCATGAAGAAGAGTTGCCCGGTGCTTACCTTCTGGTCTACTTTCTGCTCAAACCTATCTGAACCTTCCGTTTTAAAGGAAACGGCACTGGCCACTTCAGCTTTGAGAAACTAAGAAATTTACTGTTTAAAATTTTTGACAAGTTCCCTCCCAGTTCAGTGCCCTTATGATGTACTGGACTATACCTTTCACCATCCCCAGATATCAGAACCAACAGCTCTGTTTTCTGGAGATGACAGAAATTATAGTTTAACACATCTGGAGGACAACAGATGGGGAAGGTTTACTATTTACTGAACAATCTCTGTGTTATAATGTGGCACACACATTTTTCCTTGATATGGAGCCATGTCTTTTCTGATGTTTTTGTCAGAAAAGGTGACAGCCATGTGAGGACTGTCCCCAAGAATGAAAAAATATCATGTGAGATCCTCACTCAGACATAAGAACTAATTTTTGACAAACACAATGAAATAAACTAGCTAGTTTTTGACAATGAAGAACATTTTCTAATTCCCACGTATAGGTCTGTATTTACCTGTGGAGATCCAGAGCCACATATGGAAAGATCAGCTTTTCTTTAATCAGGTCCCATATCACACGAGTCATCTCATCTCCTTGCATCTCAACAACAGATCCTCCTTGAATTTTTTTACTCATTTTGTCCTGACAGGAAACAAAAGCACAAACATAATAATCAATACATATTAAGGTAAATGTCAACAAGTAAAAACAGGATTTCCAGCTAGTAACATTTAATAGAAGAAATGACTTTCATATCTCTTCTCCTACACTACAAAATTTCTAAAAATCATAACATCTGTCCTTGAAGTCAGGTAAATAATGATTTGCATGTTTTCCTTACATTTTGCTAATTTGTTTATTTATTTATTTATTTTTATTTAATATCTCTGGCTGCATTGTGTTAGACTGTCATGTTTATGTGGTTATTACTTATGTGATCCTGCCAATTGCATGGTGCTGTTCTTCAAATGCTAACATGCGCTGGATTATAGAGAAAGCCAGAGAGTTCCAGAAAAACATCTACTTCTGCTTCATTGACTATGCAAAAGCCTTTGACTATGTGGACCACAGCAAACTATGGCAAGTCCTTAAAGAAATGGGAGTGCCTGACCATCTTGTCTATCTACTGAAAAACCTATATGTGGGACAGGAAGCAACAGTTAGAAGTGGATATGGAACAACTGATTGGTTCAAAATTGGGAAAGGAATACGACAAGGCTGTATATTGTCCCCCTGCTTATTTAACTTATATGCAGGATACATCATGCGAAAGGCTAGACTGGAGGAATCCCAAGCCAGAATTAAGATTGCCAAAAGAAATATTAACAACCTCCGATATGCAGATGATGCCACTCTGATGGCAGAAAATGAGGAGGAATTAAAGAACCTTTTAATGAGGGCGAAAGAACGCAAAAATGGTCTGAAGCTCAACATAAAAAACCAAACAAACTAAGATCATGGCCACTGGTCCCATTCCCCCCCCCCCGGCAAATAGAAGGGGAAAATATGGAGGCAGTGACAGATTTTACCTTCTTGGGCTCCAGGAACACTGCAGATGGTGACAGCAACCTCGAAATTAAAAGGAACCTGCTTCTTGGGAGAAAAGCAATGACAAACCTAGACAGCATCTTAAAAAGCAGAGGCATCACCTTGCCGACAAAGGTCCACATAGTCAAAGCTATGGTTTTTCCAGTAGCGATGTACGGAAGTGAGAGCTGGACCATAAAGAAGGCTGACCGCCAAAGAACTGATGCTTTTGAATTGTGGTGCTGAAGGAGAGTCCCCTGGACTGCAAGGAGAACAAACCTATCCATTCTGAAGGAAATCAAGCCTGAATGCTCACTGGAAGGATTTACAGATCCTGAAGCTGAGGATGCAATACTTTGGCCATCTCATGTGAAGAGAAGACTCCCTGGAAAAGCCCCAGATGTTGGGAAAGAGTAAAGGCATGGGGAGATGGAGACGATAGAGGATGAGATGGCTGGACAGTGTCTGCGAAGCTACCAACATGAATCTGACCCAACTCCAGGAGGCAGTGGAAGACAGGAGGGCCTGGCGTGCTCTGGTCCATGGGGTCACAAAGAGTCGGACACGGCTTAACGACTAAACAACAAAATCTTCAAATATTGGGGTGATACAGAGTCCAGCCACATGGAAACAAGTCCAGTAAAGTATGTTAGGCTAAAGCCTGCTATTTCTATGAGCTTTCACCCTCAAATACTATTCCACTGAGCAAGCATGTCCAGTGATTTTATCTAGCTTGTGGAAGACCAGAATTTGGCCTAGAAAGGACTCAGTGCCCCACTCTCCTGAACACCCTCCCCTCTTTGAGGCTTCTTGCCTCCCATCTCCTGCCAAGAAGGAAAGTGAATTACCACTATCTCTGAACAGAGGTGAAAGATAACACAAATTCTACTGCTCTTTGATTAAGCTTCCAGGAGTCAGTTGAGAGTGCTTTGTTCCTACTCACACAGGTTCTAATAAATTTTGTTATCTTCAAAGCAGGTGCATTAAACTTTTTTTCACATTATTTATACAGGATCCAGCTTTTTGTCTGTTGCTGGGGTATTTCCTTAGAGTTCTGCTCAAAAAACTGCCATTGATGAAAAAAAGGGAGGTGGCAGTCTTTACTAGTTTTTCCCACCTTTTGTGGTCTCCAGTGCTACTTGCTCTGTTGTTCTGGAAGATCTATTAATGGTTCATAAGAGATGGAGAGGGCAATGGAGAATTATAAGATAAGGGAAACAAATATGTCTCCCTCCACTGTGCCAGCTGATTCCTCTGCTGGAAAAGAAACTTGTCATTGAGAAAAGGATGTCGATTCTGGATCCAACTCATAGGCCCTGATCTGATTGTCAATCCTCATTAGGATACATGCACCAATTGAATCAATGGACTTTGTTCAGTCAAAGTGGCATGGATGTTCCATTGATTCAATGGTTCTACTCTGTGTGGGATAAGCCCTTGCCAAGATTTCTTGGATGCTTATCTGCAAGCTAGTAGATCAAATCCACCAAAATACCTGCTTACATTATCCAGAGCTCTAAGACAGCCTTTTAGATGGTTCAAGTTGTCATGTCTGACATGGGAACTGAGATGTTACCCATTCCTATGAGATAAGAAGGCTGCAGAAAGTAACCAACCCATGAGGAACCTGAGTACTATTATAGCAAGTGTACAGCCAGAACAGAGTTTTCCCACACCTTTCTTTCATTTGGGTGCAAAAAGGGACCCTGCCATATATTAGCTTTCTGGACGTGAGCCTTTTCACTTAGAAACTCGATCCAGCAGGGAGCAGCAAGAAGGGAGGTAGTTATGACTCTTACTTGCACCTTGATCCCTATCAATAAAAACATTGTTCTAAAACATTCCTTGGTTTACTTATAATCCCTGCATGTATTTGCTTGCTGCTGATGGTTTACACACAGCAATGACTCGGCAATTTTTTGTTATTCAGAAATCTTGTTTTTCATATCCAACTGGAAATATTATTTTGAAAAATAAAATTAACTGACAATTTAGGCCTATTTATCAGAATCTAATAAATGTTTATTTGTTTATTTCCCGGCGCAGGGTCCATCCCCACTGCTTGCTTCCCAGCCAGGCTCTGCCTCCTGGAGTGAGCTAGCCCACGTGGGGCGCCCCGCCATCGTCTCACTGAGGGCAGGAGAGGGGGAAATGGGACAGTGCCTTCACTGCGGGAGCCCGCTGGGGCTTGCAGCGCTGGCCGTGAGAAATGGAACACACACACCCCAGGCGCAATGAGTGCAGCCTCTCCCTGGTGGCTTGCCACCGAGCAGGGGAGGGGGGTGGCAGTGGCGAGGCCAGCCACATGCGGCTGCTGGGCTCGGTTCAGCCCCTTTTCATTCTTTGCTATTGTGGCGGCGGCGGGCGCTAGTTCTAGCAAAAGCTCCAGGCTGCTGGATGAGCGGGCAGGCTTGCCGGCTGGCTTCCCCACATGAGAGTGGGCAGGCTGTGCGGCAATGGCTTGGTAGTAAGTAAGCGAGCCTCCGGGTGGGTCTGGCCTCTTCTTGCATCTCTTTGGGGGAGGTTTAGACGTGAACTTGGAGGAAAACAGTCCAAATGAGAAGCCTGCCTTGGTTGCATTCTCGCAAGCCTCCCGGGGACGTCGCTGGCCTCAGCTGGAGGCAAGGCGCCCAGCGGGAAGGACTCCCGGGCTTCACCCACCAGCAAAGACTGGCCGGCCCTTGCGATCTCAAGCAGGCTAAATGCCAGGGCACAGCATTGTTGATGGGATGGGACAGCAAAGGGAATGCAGCCACCAGAAACCTCCTTTGCCTCCTAATTTGGGAAACTGGTGCAGCTGTATGCGGCAAATGGCCAGAAAGCCGGAGCCCGGCCAGGAAGCAAGCAGCAGGGACGGACCCTGCGCCAGGAGCTAGAGCCCGGTCGGGAGACCATTTGAATTTCCCAGGTTCCTGCCTCCCGGCGTGGGGTCCACACCCGCTGCTTGCTTCCCAGCCCGGCTCTGCCTCCCAGATTTTTGAAATGCTGGAATGGATTAATCCCGTTCCCATGCATTTCAATGGGAAATGCTGATTTGACTTATGAACACCATTTCAGAACAGATTAAGGTCGTTAAGTCAAGGCATCACTGTACTTATTTGCAGCAGTAATTCCTCTACTGAATCAGAAACGTCATGGTGACCCTGTTTGTGAAGCAAATTAATCAAGTCTTTTTTATGTTGTTTTTGAAGTGATGTAAGGGAGTTTTCCATTGTTTCTTTTTTAACTACTCACTAGGATCCTAAAATAGGGACGTGGTGGCGCTGCGGGCTAAACCGCAGAAGCCTGTGCTGCAGGGTCAGAAGACCAAGCAGTCGTAAGACCGAATCCACATGACGGAGTGAGCACCCGTCGCTTGTCCCAGCTCCCGCCAACCTAGCGGTTCGAAAGCGTGCAAATGCAAGTAGATAAATAGGGACCACCTCGGTGGGAAGGTAAACAGCGTTCCGTGTCTAAGTCGCACTGGCCATGTGACCACGGAAGATTGTCTTTGGACAAAACGCTGGTTCTATGGCTTGGAAACGGGGATGAGCACCGCCCCCTAGAGTCGTACACGACTGGACAAAAATTGTCAAGGGGAACCTTTACCTAGGATCCTAAAAAGGGTGTAAAGATGTGTCTGTAACCTGTGCTGGGCAAGGTGAGCTATGTTGATTGCCTCAGGTGATGTTGAATTCCCTTTCAAAAGTTTGTTTGAAGCTTCTGTTGGATGGCTTTATTTGATGGTCCCTGTTCGGGTGCCAGGTGTGGGTGATCACGGAACAAAAGGAAGGCAATTAGCCTTAGAGAAAGTACAAAAGAGAGTCAACCACAGATGTCCGAGCCAGCGGAGCCTCAAGGCAATGCCCTGAGAACTCTTTTTATTGACTTAGTAAGAGTTACATCGTATGTTGTGAGACTTCAGATTGGATACTAGTTATCTAATCGTAACCTGGATTGGCTGAAGAAACTCTTTGATCTTATGCTCTAGCTCTAAACGAAAGGGCAGAATGAGGGGTTACTCTGCCCATTGGCAACGCTGCTTCTGCCAGGAGTGTGTGCACGTCACTGAAATGGAATGCAGCTACAACCTTAAGCAGAGGTTTCCCACATTTAATCACTAAATACATGGTTGCATTCACTGATTCAGTTTAGTCTTTGTGACCAGGCCCAGTTTGTGAGTGTGCATGTACTCACATGGAGAAACAGAAGCCTAACTAGACAGAACATGGTTACAGTCGGAACAAAACCATTCAAAGTAATTGAGCATTGGAAGTGACATGCAGCTGTGACTGCAGAACTTGAACTATTCACTACATCTTTGTATACAACAATTCACGTTTTCACCTCCCCATGACTGCAGCCCGAGAAACATAAAAGTTTGTATAAATTGATAAATTTAAAAAAATTCAGACTCTAATATAACCAAGATGCTTACATTCTCAGTTGAATAATTAAAAAAAATCCTTTATCATACTACTGAGAAAATACCAAAATTGTACCAGGGCAGAACATTAAACATGTGGGGCAGCACTGACTACTTCCCGCACCTCAAGTCCATCTCTCATTAAAACATACCTCACCTCCAACAAAGGTACTAGTTGTAACAGGGTTATTGATTTTAATGGGTAGGCAGGTTGGTATGGGAAGACATATTTCCCCGGCCATGTCCTGGGCAATAGTACTCAAGAATGTACTATTATCACAATAATTTTTCCAGAGTTTCTGGTAATATATTGGCCATTTACTTGCACACAAATTGTAACAATGGGCATGTCATTAGTTCAGGAATGGGTATTTCTTAATTCACATATATTAGAATACAGTGGTGCCTCGCTTAACAAGCGCACCGTTTAACGACGAATACGCATAGTGATCTAATTTTTTAGATCGCTAATGCGATCGCATTGCAATGTTTTAATGGGTAAAACATCGCATTGCGATGATCGGTAAGTGTTTCGCTTACCGACCTTGCATTGCGATGTTTTTTAAAACAGCTGGTCGGCGGTTCCAAAATGGCTGCTGGGTGCCCAAAATGGCTGCTGCAAGTGTTTTCGCGCCCTGCCCTCGCTTACCGAGGATGCGAAAATGGCGGCGCTATGGAGGAACTTCGCTGAACGGAGTTTGGGCTCCATAGGAACACATTAAACAAAGTTTTTTCGATCCGTTTAGCAATGTTTTTGCATAGCGACAATTAATCCGTAACGGATTAACGTTGCTATGCGGGGCACCACTGTACATGCAAACAACAATAGCTGAAGAAGAGTATTTACTCCAATACAGTGGTGCCTTGCGAGACAAAAATAATTCGTTCTACGAGTCCTGTCGGCTTGTGAAATTTTTGTCTTGCGAGGCGAGTTTTCCCATACGAATGCATTGAAATTTATTTAATACATTCCTATGGGCCAAAAAACTCTGAAAAAGTAGGGAGTTGGGGAAGCACCATCGGACTGGCGGGGGTCCCCCGCAACCGTGATTGCCGCTTTCAGAGGTCCCCCAGCAGTCCTCTGATGGTGCTGGGGAAGTCTTCAGAAGCTTCTGAAGCCGGCAATCGCAGTTGCGGGGGACCACCGCCAGTCCTCCAATGGTGCAGGGGAAGCCTTCGGAGGCTTGCCCAGCACCATCGGAGGACTGGTCCCCCGCAACTGCGATCGCCAGCTTCAGAAGCCTCTGAAGACTTCCCCACCACCATTTTTTAATTTCCCGTCCTTTTCCTCTGCCTTTTTCCGTTTGGAGGCTTGCCTCCGATGGTGCTTGGCAAGCCTCCAAACGGAAAAAGGCAGGGGAAAAGGGCGGGAAATTCAAAAATTGTGCTGGGGAAGTCTTCAGAGGCTTGCCCAGCACCATCGGATGACTGCCAGGGGACATCTGAAAGTGGTGATTGTGGTTGCGGGGGACCCCCGCCAGTCCTCCGATCGTGCTCCCTACCTGGTAAGTGACTTTTTCAGAGTTTTTTGGCCCATAGGAACACATTAAATTTCAATGCATTCCTATGGGAAAACGTACCTCGCAAGATGAAAATATCTTCATCTTGCAGGGCACCTAAAAACTCGCAAGACGCTTTCATCTTGTGAGTTTTCCGTTGCCCGAGGCATTTGGCTTGCGAGGTACCACTGTACTGATGGAGTCTAGTGAGCAGATCAAGAACTGTGGTTTGATATGCAGTGCCGTGGTTGCTGCAATAGCTGGGAAGCATAACACTTGATGAATGACCCAAGACAACATGCTTCTCCTTTGCATGAAGGAGAGTGTATGCTATTGCCAGAACCAGACAGTGTGATCCAGAGTAGCTGAATGATTGGTGGGGGGGGGGAGAATACCCATCCAGTTCTGTTTCTATTTTATGGTCCTTATTATATATGAAGCCCAATGAACTTGACTGGTTTAGTGGGAAGACACTGATATCAAGCAGAGATTTTGAGTTCTTATGTCTAAAATGAGAAGCCTTAAAGCACATAGAGTATGTCTCAAACTTTAAACAGAGACGTTGTTAACTCACGCTTTTCTGGACACAAGGCCCCTTCTGTGAAATGATCCCCCAGCTTTCAAGAACTTGTATCTTGGCAAAACAGCAAAACAATATATGCCATAGGACTCCTTTGTGGCACATGCAAGATAGACCACTGCAAATATCAAGGACTGTGAAATTCACCCCATGTTTGATGGGGAGACTATTAAGAAAAAAGGTACTGTATTACTGGCGAAAAGATTCTAGATTGCCACAGATAAACCAGAATTTTGCCCCTTTATGTGAGTTTTAAAAAGAAAGATTGACCTACTGCCAAAACTTGTTTTACCTCACAGGAATATTATGCCCAGAGCAACAGGATAATTTTGAAAATAGGGCAGCCAACTTTTCCTCAGCTGAGGAAAAATATCCTCTCTATGCCATCCAGTTAGATCAATTTGCAATACAACAAATAGGTAACAGCTTTAGAACATCTCCTAACTGGCTGGTTTTCTTCACTAATGTTTTGGTTTTCTCAGTTTTCTCTCACTCCTTCTAAGAGTACAGTTTTCTTTACAAGTGGCCTTTTCTCTGCTGGTTATTTTTCAATCAATTGATGTTCCTTCACTTTATCCTACTTTGTACAGTATTCTCAATCCCTTCTTTCAGCCCTGAGAAAATGGAATAGAATTCACCCTTTCACCTTGATTCTCAAAGACAAGTACGTATATGGACAGTAAGAACAAACAAATAGTTTGATTCAATATAACAATAAAAAAAATTCTCAGCAGCTATGGGAATTTAGAGCTAAAAACAGAGAAAATAGTCTTAGACTGAAACATTATTCCGCCCTCACTTACAGTCTTGAAGTTTGTCATGTGGATGCTTTAATTTAATTTCCCTTCAGAATCTCATTTTGATATCCATTTAGTCTTATTTGTTTAATCGCTACAAACACAGATAAAATTCATACAACTGTGAAAATCTTGTTCTATAGAATGTAGGCTGGATTTGTCTGTAATATTCACAATTCACTCAATCATACAAAAAATGAAATATTGTACCATATATGCCAAATTATTATTTCAAATAAAATCTTGGATACACTGGACAGCTAACAAGACACTATTTCTCTAGCAGAACAAGCTGAAAACTGGACAAAAAAGAAAAGGAACAAGCTAATGTAATCCCTTTCTTAACAAAGCACAGTGATTTTACTTCCTGTGCTACTCAATTTACCTTTTGTCTAGCAACTGCTCAGAAACAAATTCTGCAAAACTTCTCATAAAGCATACAGGTAGGAGATCACAGATTACATGCTGTTAATAGTACAAATGTATATTGCACCAACTCCAACCCAACTGAAGAGGTATCTGTAATAGCTATCCAAATGTATTATTATTTCACTGCCATTTTGATTTCTGCAATTTGGAGGGTATGCTGTGTAGACAATGAAATACAGTAATGAAAATCAAACCCCTTTGTTAAAATTGTAACAGAAACGAAAAAAGATCTAGCAGCAAAGTGAAAGTGATCTTTGCCCCCAGCAATCAGTGATTTCTAGAATCATGCTGCTTTGTTGTAAGAACAGCTGAGAAGAGTCTGGTGGCAGTTTAGCCTTGACATTTCACTGTACGTACCATGGAACGAAAGGAAGAAAAAGACCCTTAAACTGACAGGAAGGTCTTTGCTTTCTGGGACCAAGGATTCAGTCTTAATTCGAAGAAGAATAAAGTTTGCTAACCTTTCAACTAGAAGGCTCTTCCCTATTTACGATCTTTTGGCAAAGGACACGACGAAGCAAAGGAGGAACCCACCCTGGACCGAAAAGGCAAGGAAAAGGATATTGAAGAAAGGGAAGAGGCAAAAGCGGGTGGGATCCAGTCGGCTCACCTCTCTTGCCCGGGCACAAAATCAATGGACGGCTTGGGTGGCTTCTCTCCAACTGACAGACGAGGTAGATCTCGACGATCGCCCTGCAGGTTGCACGGCTGGCTCCTTGGCGACAACGGCCGCTCCGGCTCCTGTCACTCCCAGTTACGTTGCGAACTGGGGGAGAGGGGCTGGCTTAAAGGGCGCCCGCTGGGGCTACGCCTCCTCCCGCCCTCGATCCCCCCTCCTTCTCGGGGCCCCAGCAAGGCCTGAAAGCCTCGGCCCCGCCTTGCCTCTCCCGGAGCCCAATGCAGACGAGCAGGCAGGAAAGCGCCTCGCCAATGCGCGCTTCCCACGACGTTAGGGGAGGAAGAGGGAGGCGAGGAGGAGGTGGCGGCGGCGGCAGGAGGAGAGGAAGCCGGGCTGCCCATTGAGGACAAAGAAGGAGGAGGGGAGGGACGCCAACGCCCCGAACAGGGAGGAGAAAAAGAGGGGAAAGTGTGTGCCTTTTTCATGACGGGTGGGTGGGTGAGAATGAATGAATGGGTCAATCGGGGTTGCTGGCCCCGCGGTCACGGGAGGGCGACGTTTTTCGCCCTCAGTGCAGTGGGGAGGCGGACGTGTGGGGCAGGCAGACCTCCGCGTGGTCGAGTTTGCGGAGCTAAGGCGGGGCTCCTGAGGGAGGGTCGCCTGGCCGAGCGAGGTGGGGGCCCTGCTTGCTCTGAACAAGGCAGCCGGCTTGCCGCTCGGTTCCCTCATGAGGCACAGTCGGCGAAAGCTTTCGGGACAGGGGGCAAGCGGAGAGCCCTCTGGCCCTTGCGACGCTGTCGGTGGACCTCTTCTGCAGACTCCGAGGCATGCAGGGGGGAGGTCAGCCCCCGAGATTCGGCAGCCCCCCTTCCTCAGGTGGTCTCCAGCTGCAGCGCTTTTCCTCCCCACCCCGGAGAGAAAGGAAAAGGGTTCACGAAGAACACCCCCCCCCCCCCACACACACACACACACACACATTCTCCATGTGGTGGGAGCGAAAGGCGTCTGTATTCCAGAGTTAGGTAGGCAAGCGGCGCATTCCTGGGTTTGGTCACACTCCAAGCAGTGGAGAGCGCTGGCTTCTTGTCCCAGTAAAAATATAGAATCATTGAATCGTGGTAGGGTTGGAAGGGACCTTGGAGGTCTTCTAGTCCGACCCCCTGCCCAAGGCAGGAGACCTCATACCATCCCGGACAGATGGCTGTCCAATCTTTTCTTGAAAACCTCCAGTGTTGGGGCACCCACAACATCTGGAGGCAATCTGTTATACTGCTTAATGGTTCCTACTGTCAGGAAATTCCTTCTTATTTTCAGGCTGGATCTCCCTCTGATGAGTTTCCACCCATTGGTTTTTGTCCTACCCTCAAGCGCAATGGAAAATAAATGGATGCCCTCTTCCCTGTGGCAACCCTTGAGCTATTGGAAGACTGCTATCATGTCTCCCCTCAGTCTTCTCTTCCTTAAGCTAAACATACCTAGTTCTTTCAGACATTCTTCATAGAATTTAGCCTTCAGTCCCCTTATCATCTTTGTTGCTCTTCTCTGCACTCCTTCCAAGGCCTGTTTTTTTATATTGTGGTAACCAGAACTGGACACAGCATTCCAAGTGTGGCCTCACCAGTGTGGTATAAAATGGTACTATCACTACCCGTGATCTTGATGCTATTCCCCTGTTGTTGATGCAGCCGAGGACTCTGTTGGCTTTCTTGGCAGCTGCAGCAGACTGCTGACTCATCCTTAGGTGGTGGTCCACCAGGACACCTAAATCCCTCTCACAGGTACTAGTGTCAAGCCAGGTACCACCTATCCTGTACCTGTGCATCTGGTTTCTCCTGTCTAAGTGCAAGACCTTCCTTTTCCTGCCACTGAACTGCATCTTATTGGATAGGGCCCAATGTTCAAGTCTATCTAGACTCTAGATCCTTCTGAATGTTGAGTCTATCTTCAAAAGTATTAGCAAATCATTCCAGCTTTGTGTCATCAGCAAATTTGATGAGTGCTCCTTCAATCCCCTCATCCAGATCATTTATGAAGATGTTGAAGAGCATTGGGCCCAAGACAGAACCTTAAGGGACCCCACTGCACACTTTCCTCCATGTAGATGTGGTTCCATTGAGGATCACACGTTGAGTGCGGTTGGTCAGCCAGCTGCAAATCCATCTGGTAGTTGTGCTGTCTATCCCACTTTGTTCTGTCTTACACAGAAGTAGGTTGTGGTCTACCTTATCAAATGCCTTACTGAAGTCTAAGTATACTATATCCTCTGCGTACACTTTTTTCCTTGGTCCACTAATTTAGTCACTTTATCAAAGAAGGCAATAAGATTTGTTTGGCATGACTTGTTCTTAACAAACCCATGCTGGCTTCTAGTAATCACCTTGTTATTTTCTAGGTGCAGTGGTGCCCCACATAACGAGCAATTCATTTAACGATGAATCTGCATAGCGATTGAGTTTTTGCGATCACAAAAGCGATCGCATAACAATGTTTTTAATGGCAAAACATCACTTTGTGATGATCGGTAAGCGTTTCACTTACTGATTTTCGCATTGCGATGTTTTAAAAACAGCTGATCGGCGGTTCCAAAATGGCCACCGGGTAAAAAAAATGGCCACCCGCAGTGTTTTCATGGCCTTTCCTCGCTTACCGGGCAGCAAAAATGGCAGCCGCATGGAGGATTTTCGCTTAATGGTTTTTTCCCCATAGGAACACATTAAACGTGTTTTAATTTTATTTATTTATTTATTGAACTTATTTAATGCGTTCCTATGGGCTTTTTTGCCCCGCATAGCAACGAACCTGTATAGCGACTATTTTTTTCGGAGTGGATTATCGCTATGCGGGGCACCACGGTACTCACAAATCTGCTGCTTGATTATTTTTTTCCCGGATTTTCCCAGGTATTGACGTCAAGCTGATTGGTCTGTAGTTTCCAGGATCCACTCCCCCTCCTTTTTTTTTGAAGATTGGAACCACATCAGGTCTTTTCTAGTCCTCTGGCAGCTTGCCCATGCTCCAGGACCTCTTAGAGATTTCTTTTAGTGGTTCTGTGATCACATCTGCCAGTTATTTTACTATCCTGGGATGTAAACCATCCAGTCCAGAAGACATGAACTCATTCAAAGCAGCTAGGTGTTCTTTTACCACTTCCTTACCTAGATATGATGATATACCACCACTTTAATGGTGGAAATGTGAAGGAAAGACATATTTCCTCAACCTTTAAGCTTGGCTACTGTCTTATGGCTTAGAGAATGGAAGGTGAGTGCCTTGCCCAAGGCCACCCACCAAGAGTACTATTGGACGTCTAGTATGTTGGCTGCATATCCTATGCTATTGTGCAAACAGTTTGACGTCTGCTCTAGGGAGCTGCCCCAGAAAAATTTCACAACTGATCTGAACTTTTGGCATTTGAAAATTAAACCAAACTGCCATATTCTTCAATAGAGAAATGTCTATACTACATATCTCTCCCACTTTCCAGCTTTCATGAACCTAGAACTGTTTGAAATTTATCTGCTGAGAATTAAAGTTTAAAATCTTTGTACCATTTGAGAAAATGCCTTTTATTTTATTTTTCATACTCAACAGATGAATATGAAAATAAAAACTACAGCTGTGTCATGAATGAATCAGACAAACATAATTACAAACAAGAAATGCACACTGAAGTTACCTGACTCACCTGTGATTCATCTTTGTGTAGTAACTGGAATCAACCTAATTTTGCAGCTTATTGCAGGAGCCAGTTGTGAGGGTTCACTAGTCTTCGCCTCCCCCATTTGAAATAAATCATGAGACGTTTTTAAACCAACAAACTCGGCTTCATTTATTAACAGAGGTATGGGTACAGAAATGTCCAATAAACTGGGAACAAACTTCTCCTGAGGGAGTAACATCTCCGACAGGGGCAACCAATCTTCTTTTCCAAAAGGGTTAGATGACTTTGGGGCCCATGGACCAGCCTGAACCCTTTCGGGATCTTGGGGTACCCCGTCTTCTGGATCTGGGATCAATAGAGGGGTGATCTCCTCATCCCCACTCCATCCCCAGAACGGGGATCCTTCACCAAGTTGGGTGTCCCAGGGCCCAGGAAGCACCCCATCTTTCTCATATGCCATGCCCTTTTTGCCTCATGTTCCCTCTCCACAGCTTCCTTCTCTTCCCTCAGCTTACGCCGCCACTCGCGGGTCTCCGTCTCTCCCCAGTACGATGGGCGCTGAGGCAGTCCCCTCTTCCTTCAGCTTTCTGCCTCTTGCTTAGGCACTCTGACCTGTTCCCACTTCCCAGTCCCATGGGTCCTGCATCCATACTAACTCCCATCCACCTGGGATGACGTCCCGAGTACCAACTCCCTCCCCTGCTTCCGCCTCCGCTACTGCCCTTCCCCCTTCCTCCTTTCCTGCCAAAACCCTTTCAGTCTCTTTTCCAAGTCGGTGGTGTCTACAGCTTGATGTATCAGCTTGGGAGGGAAGGGACGAGGAGCTGTCTGAGTGCCTACAGTCGCCTTGGGGCAGGACGGCCCTCCTATCAGCACTTCTTGACCTGGGGTTCGGGTCCCACAGCAGTATTTTACAGTAAAAGCTAGAATAGTGTGCTTTGTTTATATTTTACTTCAGCTATATTCTCCCATGCCTTAACCTGGCCACCATTTGCTTAGATCTATCTGTAATGTAGAATTAATTATGATAATCCACTTGGGTGCCCTGTTCAGAGTTAGGAAGGACATTCCCAGGGTAGTGGCCATTTTGGGTCCCTGGCAAATATCTAGTGTTGAAAACACCAGCAGACAGCCTTCTTATTCCTTGTGGAGGGAAATTGTGAAAGACTGGCCTGTATGCTGCTTGTGGCAATGTAGAAATCTATTCAGAGTATACTCCTATGAAGTTTTCATGGACTATTGAATTAAAGGGATGATATTTCTTGTAAGGGAAGCAAGCTTTTCTAAATGGGACTCCTTTTAAATGATTAAAAAATTAGGTAAAAGTTTGAGTGTCACAATCATTCCCAGCTGGGTATCATCTCCTCTTAGACCTCTTTTTTTCTATAATGCCTCCGAGATTCCTGTTATCTTAGGCACCAGTTTCCATAAACACATTCAGTTTCCTTTACCACTGAGGAAGTGTTACATCCATTGAGAAAATTAACCCTGCGGATGTTTAGAAACATACACTTCGTTGTCAGAAAACATGTGAACATAAGGTGATAAATTAAATGGTTTAGGACTTTTATACTTGTTGGAATGTATCTCTTATAGAACAACTGCCCGTTCCACCTGCTCATTACAGTCCAGGATGTTAAAAACAATCAAGGGAGGTGGAAAGAGCAGGCACCAGAAACCAGGCTTTCTTGGTTGTGGCCCCACACCTCTGAAAACCTGTTACAGTATTAGTTTTATACTTGGCTGGATAGCTCAGTGGATTGGCTGGGAGTTGAATTCCCCAGCCAGCCTGTGTTCTCTAGGTCAAATTGTATAGTCCCAGAGCATCCCCAGAAGAGGGGAATGGTAAACCACTTCTGAGCACTCTACCTAGAAAACCCTTGCAAATGGTCACCAATGGTCAAGATTTGACTTGATGGCACATTTTATTTATTAGTTATTGTACATGTAGTGTACAATGTCATCTTGCTTATTTACAGGGCAGGTTAGCTAGTTTGGTTTTATCATCAAGTTCAGCACTAGTTTTCATGAAAAACAATTTATTTTTGTGCTAGAGCTTGCAAAAATATTCTTTTGAAAACTAGAACTCAGCAGTGGCAGGGGATTCCTGCGAGGTCGTTTAAAGTAACTTTTCCCAGTTCTGTAGTGGATAGGGTGACGGACTAGGACTCTGGTCAGGGGGGGTTCGAATCCCTGCTCGGCCATGGAAACTCACTGGGAGAGTAGGACTGGTAAGACCACTCCTTAAATATCCCACTTACCTTGAAAGCCGTATTAGGGTGGCTATAATTCGGCTTTGACTTGACGGCTGTACTATTTCAGAACTGAGACGGAAGTCACATCCAAGCATGTTTCTCCATGCCATGAAATAAAACTTTCCAAATACATGGGTACGTAATTGAACGCAACGAGCCTGAACTTTACAGTGGCACGCTGTTTTTTCCTTGTTTTGGAACATTTTTGTATTTAGCCGTCTGAAATTACAAACCTGACGTAGAGGTTTACCAGCTCACTTAAGGTCTGGGCTGTGGCCTTGCCCCATACATCTTAAGCTACTCGCTCACTTCGCGTGACTCTCTGGCTGCTGATCTTGAAGACAGCCTTTCGAAACGGATTGGGAGACCTGGTTGAACGATGGCATTAGAGCTCGATCGTTGAGGCCTGCGGTGTGCGCGTAAGTAGCCTTTGGTGCCCCTTGCCTCTCTGGAATCCTTGCTCCGTCTCTCTGGCATCGATTGTTTTGCCTCTGGAGGACCAGAGGCGGCGTCTTTGCCTCTCCAGTTGCTCGCCCGGGAGTGGAGACAGGAAGTAGAGGAAGAGAAGGAAGCGCATCCAAGCCGTGTCAGGTGCTCCTTCTGGCCGGGCGTGTTTTCAGCCTCTTTCTCCCCCCGCCGCCTCACCCGGCCACCGGGTCGTGCTGCCTCCTGGAAGAGGGGGGAGCAAATGCCGCCCGTCAGGAAGCAGGTAGAGGGAAGCCGGGGGAGGTCAGGGAAGGTGGGGACCCTTTGTATTTAGGACAAGGGCTTCAGGGGCAGGACGAAGCCGGGAGGCAGGGGAGGTGCCGGTTAATAATAACAACATTATTTCCCTTCTCCGCAACTGCTTCTTGAGTTTTCTGGTGCGCGGTTGAGAAGCAGGCCGGATTTTAACTAATCCTCACGGCTCGCTCCTATTCTGTTACACAAGGCTGCAAGCTGGTGTGCCTTTCGCTTGTGGGTTTGCTGCTTCCGACGCGGTGTAACTTCTGAGCACCGGCGGTAGATTCACCCAGTTTGCTGTAATTTTTTTTAAAAAAATCTGTAAAAAGGAGTTGGAAGGATTTGAATGTCACTTCTTTTATTTACCTTGTCAAAGCTGTATGTCTAGGACGTGATCTGGTAGATGGGACCTGGAATTGGGGCTTGTGGACCGGCATGCCAGCCCTGTCGTTTCTGTGCTGCCTTTAGACACGATGAAGCCTTTCTATGAGAAAGATGTTCCAGTCTGTAAAACGGAAACAACTGTGATGGCTCCTTATCTTTTTTTTTTTTTTTAAGTGGCAATTGCAAAACAGGCTTGCTTCAGCTTGGTGGACTATGTGCACTGGAAGGAATTACAGTATCTTTAAAAGTGGCCTAGCAGAGGGAACCTCCACATCACTGCCAAAACTCTTCTCTTTTGTATCCCGTCATTCATCTGTTAGCTTGGGAGCAATGCATACATGGTTGTCTTCTGCTTCTAGAAATAGGTTACTTGTACATGAGGAACTGATGCTGAGAGACAGCCAAGAGTCACCTATAACTTTCAGGGTGGATGAGGACACTCACTTTGTCTGAGACCACATTGCTTCCACAAGATGTTATTGTGTAGTTTTCTATGGTGGGGTTAGCTCTGGGAGAACACTCTTGTTTTAAATAATTAAATAAGTAACATAAGACTTCACTGTTAAGGCAGAACTACTCAACCAGTTTCAGATCACTTAACTGATTGGACCCAAAAGAGTAATTCATTTTAAGATAAAATATTGCGGTGTGGTCTTACATAGAATATAAACAAGCATTTCCCCTTTGGACAGTTAGTTTAATGTAGTATATCAAAGTATTTAGGACACTGCAGGAAAAAAAGGTGAGATTTCTACATGGAACAAAATGTGCTGTAATCTTTTGCTTTAAAAGAAACCTAAATTATCCTGACAGTATCAGTTCATTTATATTGGGCCAATGTTGGACAGTGCTGTTAAAATTCAAGGTTGTTCCCCTCTCACTCATTTGAATCTAGGCAATATTCTGAAAAGAGCTGGGAGGAGAAAGAGTGCTTGATGCCATAGGCCGCACTGGTTGTTAACTTTTGTTATTCAGATGTTTTTGGACTGCAACTCCCAGAAGCCTTCACCATCAGCTCTGCTGGCTGGGGTTTCTGGGAGTTGCAGTTCAAAAACACCTGAGTAACAAAGGTTAAGAACCACTGCTCAGTTTGCCTTATATGTGTTGTAGCCCTTATTAAATAATTTCTTTCTTAACCTTTTGGAGCTGAATATTAAAGTTAGTGCATATTAACATTAGTGCTATGTGTATGCATGAGAAACAGACACTTTAAGGAGAAGGAAGCCTCTGCTTTCTGAGAAGGGATGACTTTATCCCATTAAAATGCCTTTTTATGCAAATATGGAGGAGGTGTGTGTCACAGGTTACTTAGTTATTATAAAACAGGGTTGCGACTAAAAAAAGATTGCGAACCACTGATTTATACTAACTCTATGGTTACTGTACACATATCAGGTGATTTAAGGCAACATTTTTGTATAATTCCAGGGAGAAAAAAAGTCTCTAAAGTGAAATTCTTTGTTCCAAGCTGCTTAGAACATGTCTTACTTCTCTTAATATAGAGAAACTAGTTCGTGCCTGATGCCCCTTGCTAATAATTTTTTCAAATAATGAAATAACAATATTCAGTAGTCCTCTTTCCTGTTGATTGTTTTCTTCTTTTGCTGTGGCATAAGGCCATTATGTATATAGGAACAAAGTTGGATTTGACGGTAATAAGACACTTAGTGAAGCACTGCAACTTGATGAGAAAGAAATTAAAGAAAAATATTTAAGCTCCCTACATGTTTCTATGCACTGTTTGGATCAAAAATATTGGCATTGTACGCATTATGTATGCTCCTAATGCCCTTGAGTCATGCAGTGGCATTGGAGAAGAGCAGATAATGCTGTTGAAGACTGCATGAAGTGTCCAGTGAAACAGCTGGTTTCGTGCTGTGTCTCTGAAACTAGCTGGTTAGATGCCCTAGGAAACCCCCAAGCAGATTTGGAGAGTGGTAGCTATCCCTGTTTATCCTGCAGTTATCTGGTAGACAGAACTGAATGGCTCTTGAGTATGATGAATGCATGCCTGTTCCTATGGCTAACAGGGACTGATGTACCTGTGGAAGATGAGCCTATTTAAAAACCCCTTCTTTGCCTTAAAAATTCATTATGTTAGCCATCACAGCATATGACAATTCTTTGAACAAAAGATGGAATTCTTTTGTTCATCTTGATGCTGTTTGCACAAATCCAGGAAGAGGTGAGAGGCATGCCTCTTGCTGTTGAAGGGAAGATGTTGGGGTACAGTGGTACAGACTGTTCTGTGGTTATAAACTTCTGGTGCAGAGTGACTGAACCTGTGCTTAATGTCATTACTGAAGGGTGGGATGTCTGCCTCTTGAAGTAGCCAAGGTTGTCTTTTCATTTATAAAGTACAGGAACCAAGGGCTTGGAACAATCACATTCTGGTGTATATGGTGTTTGCAGAATTGCATGTAATGATTTCAGAATGGAATGAACTTTAATTACTCTTATTCATTTGGTGGATTAGTGAGTTGGTTGCACAACTTCATCTTAGTTACTGGGAGAACTTTGTTAACAGATTATCTAATTCAAAGTGGGACAAGAGGTTGGAAATCTGTAACAATAAAAAAACTACTTTAGCCTTCTTTTGACCAGGATCTAGGCTGTGTGCAAAGCAGAGGCTTTTCTTTCACGTGCAGCCCTGATTGCCTTGCCAGTAATGAAGGCGTGGAGCTGGCTCAGTTTTGTGCTCCATGGAGACTGAAGGAGAGGAATGTTTGCTGTTTTTGAGTTGAATTTACTGTGGTGACATGATTGGCAGCAGAACCACTAAAACTGCCTCATTCACGAGACACTTCCTTCTATGCTAGTTTCCAAACTAGTCATCATTTGTTTTTCCTTAGTTAAATGTCCTCCTTTTCCTTGTTACTCTAAGTTCCTGAATAAGCCATTAGTTTTCTCACCCATGGTGTGTGAGAATTGCTTCCAGGAAGCACGGTGGGTTGCATGCCTGGAAGAGTTTATTCTCCTTTCAAGGTGTTGATAGGCTACGGATGATCTAGAGTTATATGATATATAAAACAGTGGGCTTGTGTTGTATCCTGTTAACTTAGCGAATTTGCCTGCATGGTTTTGTTGATTTGAGTTCAGAAAGTGCTGATCAGTCCTGTGAATTTAAGTTGGATGATATTTTACAGTGCATAGCTATACTGTTAATAATGTGGAAAGGTGGCTCCTGCCAAAGACAGCAGTCCTAAATTGAGTGTGACCCCCGTACACATTGTTCATAGTATGGTTTATTACACATCCTGAAATCGTATGCAAATATGTGCTTGAAGTGCCCACAGTTTCACTATGAAAACTTTATTGGCTTTATTTGCCAGAGTTGAGGATGGAGTATTCTATATGTACAAATAAAATATATATTTTAAAAAAACTTCGTAGCAGCAGGCCTGTGCCTATGTGTCTAAATATTTTGAGTTGCGTTTCATGGGCTGTGTCTACTACAGAAATCATTATTAAACAAAATCTTAGCTGGCTTTTGGAAGGACTTGGTCAAGCATACCTCAGTTCTTGGGTATACTTAGTTCTTAACAGCAGTTCTGTTAAAGTTTGAGAGACATTTGGTTCATCAGGGGTTAAGTAGAGCTTGCTAATGCAGATTCGTTGCTGACTTATGATCTAGTCATGCTCTCTTGTCATGTTTTTCTTTGGAGGTGGTGGTAATGGGGAAACAACTGACCAGGCACTTATTAAAGCACTGTCTCCAAGCACATTTCATAGGAATTCTGAAACAAAACATAGTGGTCTAGAGACTTATTACTTATTTCTACTGGAGATGGCTCTAGTAGTCCTGCTAGTTCTTCAACCTGTAGTTGTTCACATGTTGTTCTGCTTGTGTGAGTATGCAACCTGAGATGGTTAGTATGACACAGAAGAAGATCATTGCAAGAGGTGACAGATTTTTGTTGGGGCTTTGGAAGAGTTATGTCCTTGTGCATGCATGAGTGTGTGTTGTGGTGCATTCATATATGCAACATTATCTATTATCATCTCTTTTCCTTCATGCTCCTCCAACTTCTCTCTTCTTCCTCTGCCCCTGTATAGTAGGTAGTGTCATATGAGAGAATTCGGGGGTGACTGTTGTCCTGAGCACTCCCAGAATGCAATGCAGCAGAGGCCTTGTCTCAAGTAGTCGGGGAGGAGGAGTCTGTGACAAATGAAGTAAGGAGCAGCTGAGCTTTTTTAGCTTTTCTGATGCCTGAAGTGACACCAGGGTGAAAGAAATAGGGGCCAAAATGTGTACATTTTGGGTGTGCACAGGAATGAGGCAAGTGAAGATTTATAGCCCTGGCTACTGACCCTTTTATTATCATTACAAGCTGGGTTCCATGTGAAAGTTGCTTATTTTGTTCCGAAATGATCATTGACTGCCAGACCTCATTCTCTTATTGCTTTGATGAAGACTTATTTTTGTGGGTCAGCCTATTGTTATATACTTTTTCTTTGCTTCAAGATCACAAAGTTCCTTTTTGCAAAGCAAACAACTGTCTATTGGTCTCTAGCTGTACAGTTCCATTTTGGGCTTCGTTTCTGACTGGTATATTGTCAATTTGCATTGTATTCTGTGGAGCACAGGTGCTTTTGGTCTTCCAGGTATTTTGGACTATTTTGGACAAAGTCCATGTGGCTATACCAGATCCAGCTAATGGTAGTAAGTTGAGAGACCATGAGCCTTTTAAAAATGTAACAACCCTGGCTTGCCATGTCATGGCATATTGGAGTCTACGAATATGCAACAGATTCACAGGCTTGCCGTTCGTTCATGTTCCTGGTCTTTATGCACTGGCTTTATATACATCATAAGGAACTAAAATCCAAGCTAAATGATAATTGGTGTACCAAAGCCAGGAGAGACAAAGACACTTCTCTCCCATACCCCCCCCCCCAGATGATGCTCAAGTTAACTGTTGTTATACTGTGCAGAAGGTGACAATGATGAAACTCTACTGAATTTACTTACAACGCAATCCCCTGATGGGAGAGTCGAATGTAATGTGGGCAGCAGTGGTAGCTAAAGGTGACACTTAAGCAAACTTTTGTTAGTACTGTGCAGAAGGTGGCAGTGGTAAACCACTATTGAACTTTCATTACAAAAACAACAACGCTGTGGTGAGACAGTCCAAAATGAAACGAGAGTGCTTAAAGAGGGAACTCCCAGGTCAGAAAGCACTCAGTCAGCTACAGGTGAAAAGCAAAGGAAAAGTGCAAATAGCACTGTTGCTAATGATGCACATAGATTAAAGCCAAAGGTGTGTCTAGTGGCTTATGTGCACAGAAGCGAAAAAGTCTGATGCTGAACAACACATACAATTGGAATATGGAATGTGAGCAGCATGAATCAAGGTCAACTGAAAACTATAAAGGAAAAAAATGGAATGTGTAACATTGTAGTGCTTGATGTCATTGAACTAAAGTGGAATGGACTGGGATATTTTAAAGTCAGACAACTGCAAGATGTTTTACTCCGAGAATGACAAACTTAGAAGAAATGAAGTGCCTCTAATACAGATGCAAGTTGGAGCACACACAGTTGGGGTTATAATGCAAGACCTGACTAAGTAATATTCCTTAGACTTCATGGAAAATAGATCAACATTACCATAATTCAAGTTTATGTTTCAACTATCGCTGTTGGAGAAGGAGAATATTAAAGCTTTTATGCAAGTGTCCACGAGAAAGTTGATCACATGTTAAAGCAGGATATAGTTGTAATATTGGTACTAGAAATTTTTATTTATTTATTTATTTATTTATTGTATTTATACCCCGCCTCTCTAGTCATTTCGACCACTCTAGGCAAAAGCAAAAGTAGGGAACAAAGCAGAACCAAGTGCTGTTGGAAAATTTCTTCTAGGTGACAGAAGCAAAGCAGGAGAATGATAGGATTATGCAAATCCAGCAATCTGTTTATTGCAGCTGTATGCTTCATGTAACTGAACAGACAACTACACATGCAATGTATTTGTGAAGGCTTTCACGGCCGGGATCTAATGGTTGTTGTGGGTTTTTCGGGCTCTTTGGCCGTGTTCTGAAGGTTGTTCTTCAGAGGATGCCGGCCACAGAGTGCTGTTCTCTGAAGATGCCGGGCACAGAGACTGGCAAAACGTTAGGAAGAACAACCTTCAGAACACGGCCAAAGAGACCGAAAAACCCACAACAACCAACTAGACATGCACATCATCAGATGGACAAAATAGAAAACCTATGTAATTGGAAGCAGGAAATGGATTGGCTGTATCCTCTCTGCCGAAACAAGACTCAGAGTTGGCTGTGGTACTGAGCATGAGCTTTTATTTATTTATATACAGTATTTATTAATTTTTTACCACACACCCCCTAGACAGCGTCTACTCGGGGCCGCTTACAAATGTCATAAAATATTATAAAATACAATAAAACAACATAATGATTAAACAATTAAATCAGTAATATGGTGTGTTCAAGATGGGGAATGATAGAACAAAAAGATAGAATTCATGTTACTATCTAACATTAGAGTTGAAAAAGAACACCCAAAGAATTGTGGTGCTAAAGTTTAATTTAAACTACATTCCTGATGAATTAAAAGTCCAAATAAAGAACAGATTTGCATTATTAAACTCAGTGAACCATGCACGAGAAGAACTGTAGATTGAAACCAAATATGTTATTAAGGAAAAATGCAAAAAGAGAGTTTCTGTAGTAAAAAGGAAAGAAAAACCTAGGTGGATGACAGAAAAAGCCCTTAAAATTGTAAAGGACAGGCAAGAAGCAAAAATCAAAGGTGACAGAAATAATGTCAGAACCCTAAATGCAGTTTTTCAGCAATTGTCAAAGGTAACTATTGCAGTAAACAGTGTACAAGAATAGAGGAGAACAGCAAAATGGGAAAAAAAGTCATCTCTTCCAGAAGGTCCAAGAAATCAAAGCGAAATTTAAACCTAGATTAGTAATGCTGATGACCAACTGTGAACCACACTCTCTGACCAGGAGAAAATAAAAAGAAGATGGAAACAGTAGAGACCTGCACAGAAGAGATAGAAGGTAAACGCTTCCTTTGAAGAGGAATCCAATGATGAAAAACCTGCAGTTCTAGAAAGTGAAGTGAAAGATGCTCTGAAAGCATTAGGGTTTAATAAATGACCAGAGGTAATTGGGGTACCAATAAAACTATCTCAAGTCACAGAGATGAATCTGTCCAAATCTGAACAAGAATGGGCCAAGAAATATGGAAAACAAAACAGTGATCCACAGATTGGAAGTGTTCAATATACATTCCAGTCCCCAAGAAAGAGGATGCCTGGGGGCTTCAATAACTATAGGACCATTGCTTTAATTTCCCATGCAAGCAAAGTGATGTTCAAAGTGTTGCAACAAAGATTTTTACCTTATAGGAAGCAAGAAATGCCTGATATTGAAGCTGGATTCTGAAAAGGTAGAGGTCCTCAAGATCATATTGCAAGTATCCACTGGCTACTAGCGCACGCCAAAGGATTTCAGAAGATCAGTTTTGCTTTATAGACTACAGCAAAATCTTGTATTGTGTAGATCAATGGTTCTTAACGTGGGCAATAATGCCCCCCAGGGGGCGATTTCATTTTTCAGGGGGGCGGTAGAACGAAAAGGGGCAGTGTGGGAGCGAAAGAACAGAAGGGGGGCGGTAGGGGGGCGCTGGAGTGAGCCAAACCTGTGAAGGCGACTGCAGCCGCAGTGCTGGCAGTAGATCCGGTGCTGCTGCTGCTGCCAGATGATCCAGCTCTTTCTACCTGCCACGTCTCGCCTTTCTCCTTTAGGGGAGCACTGAGTGTGGATCGGGTGGAAGGAAAGGGTCTCTTGGGTCCTCATCCTTGCCCCGTGAAGTGCTGCCTCGCACCCGGGTGGGGAGGGAGACTGGGTAGGTAGGTAGGTAGGTAGGTAGGTAGGTAGGTAGGTAGGTAGGTAGGTAAGATATCACCTCAGGGAGGGGGGCGATGATAACTTCCTCAATGGCTCAAGGGGGCGTTTCTTTCAAAAAGGTTAAGAACCACTGGTGTAAATCGTGAAAACCTATGGGTTGTTCTGAAATAAATGGTTATGCCTCAAAACTTGATTGTCCTGGTGCATAACATGTATTGTGGACAAGAAGCTACTGTTAGGACAGCTTGTGCCTGTCTAGCTTGTGGTACTTTTTACCAAGAAAAAGCCAAGATATTTGCTGGCCTGAGGGGAAGCAGCAGTTAGTGTCCCTGCCCCCTTTTGTATCAAGGTATGGAGTCACTAAAGCCAGCTCATATTTTGGTAAGTGAAACAAAAAGGGGAAAAATCCGATAGGCACCCGCTGGGGAAGAATCTTGGTGGTGGCTTGCATTTCACTGAGGGTACGTCAGAAAAGTAATGAGCGTTGTTCAATCTTCCTTAGGATCCATGAGATGGCCACAGATGACAAGCCATCTCCAACACTGGACTCTATGAGCGATCTGCCTTACTCTGCCGGCAGTCCCTCTCATCTTACACACTTCAAACCTTTGACTCCTGACCAGGATGAACCTCCATTTAAATCTGCCTACAGCTCTTTTGTAAATCTCTTTCGTTTCAGTAAAGGTAAGAGTTTATTGTCTTTCAAGTTGCAATCATATATAGAATGATATGTTATGGAGCAGTGTTGCGTTAAAGCATGGCCGTTGTTGCACCTACCCAAAGTTTTTATACAAATGCCAATACCAGACAAAGGGAAAATACGGTAGCTGGCCTCCCTGGATTTATAGGGTGTTTTAAAATCCATTGCTGTGGGACTTTGGGAAACCAGAATATAGCCCTGAGACTGACATCCTCTAGAAGGGACAGCCAGCATGAGGTAGGAGGATACTTGGCTGGTGTTGTTCTCATGGGTGGGGACGAACATTTTTAGACTGGGCAGTGGAATTCCAGGTGTCATAAAATACATAAATTGCAGAAACTTAGAATATTTTGTTTAATGAGGAGCAAAAAAAGGTACAAATTGTTATAGATGATTATTCAAATAAAAATAAGTGAAGGAAGGCATGAAGAGAAGAGAATCATTTTTTGGTCTGAAAGACCTTGTAGGCTGGTTTGGCTGTAACACAGTTCAGAGATGCCACATCCAGGTCAGAGTAGTCATTATGATATCCAGCTCTAATAGGAGAGGAAAAAGAGAAAGTATGGAATGACAGTAGGAGTAAGATACTGGGTCAAGGGAAACCATAGAAATGGTTCCATGGATTTCACATATCCCAACCCTAGCAACTGACATCACATGGTTTTCTATTTGAAAATAGAAATGATACGTTTTGGGGGTGGAGCAGATGAGTTAGGACTGGCAGATGCTAAAACAAAACATTTCTTCCCCAGTCTGTAAGGTCCAGTGCCATGGACATCTGTATGCATAGATACAGGCTAGGTAGAATAGTACTGGCATGTTAGCAGACTACAAGCAGGCTGCATGTTAGATGTGGTCACAATCTGGTGTGCGAATGATTTTTTGTTATTTCTGTGGTGTGTCAATGCAAGATCCCTAAAAAAGGACAGTACTGATCTCATCCCCTTCTTGGATATCTTTTTCTGAAATTCAGACTTAAAAAAAAAGCAAAGTGTGCTGCTTATATACCACCCCGTAGTGCTTAAAGCACTCTCTAGGCAATTTACAAGTTAATTGAAGGCTACACATTGCACTTGACCCTGCAAGCTGGGTACTCATTTCATGGACCTCAGAAGGATGGAAGGCTGAGTGAACCTTGAACCGAGTACCTGGGATTGGACCCTGGGTCGTGAATACAGTTTGGCTGCATTACAGCAGTTTAACTACTGCACCACAAGCCTCCTCATGTAGATGTGCAGTATAAATTATGCTGTTTGTGAGTCAGAACAAGATACATTAACCTAAGAGTTTTATTAACTTACCTTGAGTTAGGATAATTTAATTCACTGGTTCTTAACGTTTGTTACTCAGATGTTTTTTAGACTGCAACTCCCAGAAGCCTTCACCATCAGCTCTGCTGGCTGAGGTTTCTGGGAGTTGCAGTTCAAAAACACCTGAGTAACAAAGGTTAAGAACCACTGATTTAATTTACCTGTTAAATTCAAAGGGACTTATTTCTAAGTTAATATGCAAAGGATTGAGCTGACACTTTTTTCTTCTTGGATCTAAGTTGGTTTTTTTTTTGCTGTGATGCAGTGAGGCAACTCTTTTGCTTATAGAGAATAGAGAAAAGGTAGACTAATTTTTTTTAGGTAGTGACATGGTCTATTGCATTTTCTGTATTGCATGGTGTTTTCATCGTAAAATTTCTTTCTCCCAGAGAGTGATAACAGTAATGGGACAGTATAGAAATTGGATTAGATAAAAAAATACAGTGGTGCCTCGCTTAGCGATTGCCTCATTTAAAGATGTATTCGCTTAGTGATGAGGTTTTAGGAGCGATTTTGTGCTCCATTTAGCGATGTTTCCAATGGGGAAATTTCGCATAGCGATGTTCGGGACCATGCCTCGCATAGCGATGACAGTTTGGGCCCCCCTGTTTCGCTTAGCGATGTTCGTTTTCGCTATTTTTAAAGTGTCTTAAAATGTTCAAAAACTGTTTAAAATGCTTGGAATCGTTAGTGCACCTTGTAAAACCTTTGCAAACTTAATTTGGCTTTGTTCTGAGTCTTCGTTAATTTTTGGTGAATTTTTTCTCCCCCCATTGAAATGCATTGAACTGTAGGTTTGACAGCTGTTAATGCATTCCAGTGGGGGGAAAATTCACCAAAAATTAACGAAGACAGAACAAAGCCGAATTAAGTTTGCAAAGGTTTTACAAGGTGCACTAATGATTCCAAGCATTTAAACAGTTTTTGAACATTTTAAGACACTTTAAAAATAGCGAAAACGGACATCGCTAACCATTGAAATGCATTGAAACCTATTCAATGCATTCCAATGGGGGAACCGCGTTTCACTTAGCAATGTTTCCAACATCACTAAGTGAGGCACCACTGTACTTAACATTAGAGAGAGATTAGATGTCTGTTGCTGCAGCAATACATTAGTGCAGTGCTAGGAAAGTGGCCTTTAAAAAAAGAAACCACCTTTTATTGGGTGTATAAATGCTTATGTGGAAGTAAGTCCCAATGAGCAGAGTGTGGACTGGACTTCTGACTTGAGATGAACAGGGCTGCATTGTAAGCTAGGCAGATAAGTTGGCGTGACATTGCTGAGGGTACAGTGGGTCATGTTATAAGACTCAGCTGCCAATAGATTACGAATTAATTGCTGACATTTTATTACTAACCGTAATGTTCACATATCCGGTCGAAAGCAAATTGTGCAAAGCAAATTTGTATTGCCAGTAGATGGTTATGATATTACTGTACAGGAGTTGTTATTTCATCATTTGAAACAGTGCACTTATAGTGTGATCTTTAAGATTTTGTTTGTGGCGATGGCGCAGGTGTGAAAGGAGCTTATTGTATTCCAGAGATTTGATCTCCCCTAAAAAACCTTTGATGGTTCATGAAAGATTTTGAGAGTTTTGTGACATCAATAACAATGAAATTTATTGTAGTGCCTTGAAGGTTTTGGCATCAAGTTTTCTGAAGTCCACTTGCTTTTTGTCTGTCCATTGAAGCACTCTTCTCTGCTCCTGTAGAAATGGGCTTGTGGCTGGAATCCTGTTGGTGTTCATGTAAGATCTGGGTGGCTTACAGTGTTGGGGTGCATCTTAGTTGCATAGTTGAGTACATGGCCCAGCAGGCAAACAAGTGAGCCACCTCAGTAATTAACTACAGTAAATTACCCAAACCTTAAATGAACGCCAGTGGAATTCCTTCATATGTAAAATAAAACTGATTGAGCTTTAAGGTGCCACAAGTTTTTCATTGTCTTTGCTACAAGGAACTAACATGATGACCTCATTGGCAGCTTCTGAGCCATCAGAGTGGTCTTATTTTCTAACACAGTTGGGATATCTTTGCGGAGCTTGAGGGAGAACACCAGCACCTGCTAAAACGTCCCCTATGTCTTTGCCTTGTCTACTTGCTTTGTTACTGTTTATGCGTCCTTATTCCAAGCTGGTACATAGAGGCTGCGGAAGAGGATTGGGCTGAACATGCAATTTCAATACTCAGTGATACTAATTTTTTTTAAAAAAGTCAATAGAAAGATGTACTTCATTTCCACTTCTCATTACTGAACCTTGATCAGACTCACATTTACCTTTTTTAGATGATGGCCGACTTGCATCGTCTATGGAGAGGGCAGAAACTGGTCAGGGTGACCAGCAGGCACTGAATACCAATTGGTCAAGTCCGCAGCATAATCTGAGGTCACAGTCATTAAGGTCATCGCCTGTAGCTTACAAAAAATCACAGCCTTCTGGGGAACTGCAGAGAAGATCTTCCACATCATTGGGTAAGAGAGCTGAATTTGAAATAGGCAGTTTCTGTATTCTGTCTGTCTTGTGTGGTTTTCACTACAAACAGTGCTTTGTCGGTAAAATTGCCATCCTATTTCACACTGTGAAAACTTGTTTAATTTAGAATGTAGCTGGTGTAAGTTTTCTCCTGTGTTACTGCACTCTCTTACATGGATTTTCTTATAATGTGTAAAACTAATGTCCTTGCATTCACATTTTTCCATCCTTGTTACACTGATGGAAAAATACAAGGAAAGTGTGTTTATGGGGCAGATGGTGATCCATATAAAGCATTAAAAGCTGTAAAAGGGTTATTGTTTTCTTAGCATAGAGCCGATGTGGTCACATAGATGTGAGCTTTTTCATCAGATATTCCTATAGAAAGCTGGGGGGGGGGGGACAGTTGTTGATTTGAAATAATCCACAAATGATATTTCTGATAATCTGTGGAGAGATTCTGATTCGGTTCTTTGAACTGAATATTTACAGAATGTCAGAAAATGCTGCAGAAATGATTTGTCCTACATGTAGTGTTTGTGAAGTCCTCATGTGGGCTTTATCCCTGATGCCCCTTCCATTTTAAGTGCACACAACTTGGAGTGCCCAGTCTAGCTAATAATCTAATGTCTCGTCACAGTGCAGTGGCCTATCTAAATTGGATGCAGCAGTTTCTGAGTTTGAAGTCCAAACAGGCCTTTGGAATTAAGTGCTTTCTCTTCTGCCAGAAGTCTTAAGGCTGTCTTCACTGCAAGGCAGGCAATTTTCAGTCAGACCCTACACCAGTGCTGGGCCAAATGACATGTTTTGCCTGGGTGTGGGGTTTGTGACTGATTGCTTTTGATGAAAAATAGTCAAAGTAGTGGGGAGGTGGAGCTGCTAACCTGATTGGAGCAATACCGTGAAGGATGAGTGAGGCATTTCCTCCTTACACTGTGCTATTTTACAAATATAGATTGTCCCCATGGTGCTGCTTTTTACTTTAGGGAAACAGAGGCTACAAGCACCCGCAAGGCACATTTAGTTTCTCCTCAGAGTATTCTCCTCCCCTGAACTTCAGAAACATTTAGAACAGAGGAAAGGGAAAGCTGAGGTTGGAGTTGAATGTCCCTGTGCAGCTTTCTGTATTAACGTAAACATGAAGAGTGTCCTAAGTGAATACAAGTTACATCATAATTTTTTTCTGGGAAGCCACACACATCACACAACAATTTATTAATTAAAAAAAAACCACTTGTGAGTAGAAGAAAGGATTATGGTAAACAGCTAGTTTTTCCAGCATTTGAGCCGTTCAGTCCCAAATACACAATGAACTGATGAACTATTTGACCAAAAGAAGTCATATTCCATTGCTTCTTCAGTGAAAAAAGAGTCACCGCCAGGGGGCACGTGTGTCACTTTGAGCACTGGTTTCCTTTGCCTGTGTAGTATAGCTAAATGGACAGTACAGATAAAAGCATGGAAGAGGTCATTCCATCATATCATCTAGGACAGATTTTTCAGAATAGAAAAAGTGATGGATTCTTAAGGGGGAAGTTACTTGGAATCTGACTAGCACTATTGAGATTTTGGTCAGAAGTCCGTGTAGATTTGTGTCAGCATGAGTTGCTGCTCATAGTTGTGCTCTCGTTCAGTGACTTTGTGTGCAACTAGAAATGTAAACCACAAATAATTAATTAGTGGCAATTGTCACTATAGTTTAGCTCATTGATGGATAGCAGTTTCTGGTTTTGGAGCCAGAAGTTGGGATTTCCTACTATGCCTGCATGTCAGGGGCTGGACTGAATCATCCATAGGATCCCTTCCAGCTCTGCTGTTCTAATATGATGACAATGATGATTACATTTATGCTTATGCTGGCCTAAACCTACAATATGACTCAGCCCTGCATGCACTTTTATAGATTACAACCTACTGTTTTGGAAATCAGAAGTGTAAATGGTGGAGACAGGCTGTACTAAGAAATAAAATATGATCAAGCCCAGTCCTTATGTTGAGGGATTGCAGGGGTGCAATCAATGCTAGAAAGTGTCACTAAATTTCTGTAGTAAGGTAAGAACACCCAGTCTTGGTTTAAGTTTGATTTACATGCTCTGATTTATGTATCATATCCTGCTTTAACTACCTCACACTTAGTAGATATGGATATGACTCTGCTTGACAATGACTACTTCTTAATGGAAGGTATTGATGAACAAATCTTTTACTTACGGGACATATTTTCTTTATTTGATGTTTGAAAATGCTAATGACACCAAAAGAGGAAACTGCAAGGTAAGAGGGGATCTAAATTGTCTTTCTCTGCTCTCCAGTTGCAGCTTAGTCCTGTTTTGGTAGTAAATGAGCCTTTCGTCTCTGGCCACTTCTTCTATAGATAAGCAAATATGAGTTTGTAAATGTGTAGAACAAGCCTTTGGTGGTAGTCTCTCAAAAAGCTGATTGTGGCTTTAAAACTAACTAGTAACTTTAACTTTAAAACTTACTTTTTATTTTTACAGAAGTGTGGAATGAGGAAAAACATTTACAATTTCCCAAAATTCAGTATCATGCACTTGCTGCTAATGACTACGTATGTTCCTGGAGTCTTTCAAGAAAGAATGTCAGAGCGTATCTTGTTTAGTTCCTGGTTGGGGCTGAGGAGCATTGTAGAACAGACTCCCTCATGCATATCTTGATTTTAGCAGATTGGTAGGAGATTATAAAAGACAGTGGGAGCGCACTGTTGATTTTAGACCCAATATGCATACTTTCATGCTCTGTGAGTTCATAATGAAAATTTCTTGTATTTGTACAATGTGATGAGCTATTCTTTTTGCTGCACAGCTTCTCTATACTGGAAATCTGGACATAAAAACAGCTGCAGGTGTGGTATTAACAGAATGACATGAATATTGAATTGCTGGCCCTTAACATGTAATGTCAAAAAGAGGTCATCAGGGGAAATAAATGACAGTCTCCTATGGGAGACTGTTTGTTATATCATGAATTGAACACACTGGAAATAAATTTTTGCCATTTCTTAACCTACCTTTCATTTTCCCATTCTGTTATCTGAAAAGGTGTTTTAGGATTTTTACTTAAAATTTTTATCCTGGCTTTTTCATGCAGCCCTGTAGTTTGTAACCATGATCATCATCATGGAACTCAGAGCTGGAAGGGGCTCTATGGATTATTAAGTCCAGTCCCCCATAGTGGGGAATTGAACTCAACCTCTGGCTCTACATTATATTTGTTTTTATTATTCAATTGCCCTTTGGCTGTTTTGTTCTTATAAATCATACTTCACCCTGGGAGTATGATTGAAAAATACTGTCAAAATACCATTAATAAAATAAGTGTGAGTGGGTACTAGTAGAAAATAATCACATGATGCAGTGCACTGTTACTTGAGGTCTGGTGTAAATGTTTGTTCTTTCATAAAGGGCCGTTCAGCAATGAAGACCATTCAGAGTAGCCACCCCTATCCCCACTGGTGAAGAATGGTGTAGCAAAGTTGCATAGTACCTGATGCCAATATTTCATTTCAATTATGGCTCTATTTGTGCTCGGGGAAATGAATTGTCCTTGCTGGAGACAAGAGTTAGTGACAGAGGGTGGCCGAAAGGTCCTTGTGCGCTGACAGAGTCAAAGCCTGCTGCTGCTGCTGCTGCTGCTCCTCCCTCGAAAGCTGCCAGGCTGGCTTTTGCACAGCAACAGTTAATTTGCCCGCTTCTCCCTTGGGCTGCCAGCATTCCTGCTGACATCAGTGATATATAAAGCAGTAAATACAAAGGAGCCATGTTTGTTTCACTTACACAAGAGGGAGCAAAATAAAATGTGTGCCCAATGGAGAACGACGCAGTTGGTAAGGAACTTGATGGCTCTATTTAACAAATATGTAGAAAAGCACCTGCTTGGAAAGAGGAGTCACAGCGAGAGGGAGTTTGGCAAACTTTGGGGCATCTCTATCCGCAGTGTTACAATGGGAAGCTCAGGCTGGTAATTTTAGGGAAAGTTTGATAAAAACATGCAGATGCTATTTTTCAGTGCTTAGGAAATGTTGTGTACTCCTAATAATTTGGCAAGATGTTTAGTGATTTTATTTCATTATGAATTGATGGTGAATCGTTACAGAACGGTAACACATTGGCTCATGTAAATTCATGATTATGTATTCCTACTTGTATGTGAAACTGCTGTTTGTTAGTAGCAGAAATAGAGTGTGTATATACCATGTTTCCCAGAAAATAAGACAGGGTCTTATATTATTTTTTGCTCCAAAAATGCAGTAGGGCTTATTTTCAGGGGATGTTTTATTTTTTTCATGTACAACAATCTGCATTTATTCAAATACAGTCATGTCATCTTTTTCTGGTTGCTGCACAGTGGTGAAGGGCGGGGTTTACTTAACTAGGGCTTATTTTTGAGGTAGGGCTTATTTTAGGGGAAACAGGGTATATACGTATGAGGGTTGGAAATTGACTTAATTGATTTAAATCAAGTTAAATCCTGTAGCTGCTTCTCTGTAGGGAAATCTTATAACTTCGATAACCATCTGCTGAGATCCAGCTTTGTTGTGAGTAATAGTGATTTTGTTCAGAAGTTTATCATTACGTTTATAGTTCAGGAGAAATTTCCAAATAGCTGGATCTTTATCATTTGGTCTCTCCTCACTTATGTTTTTTTGAAAAGTGGCTATGGCACAATGATTTATTTCCCCATATCACTCTTTCCTTATAGTCTGTATTGTTTGAATTATCTTCAACATATTTCTTAGCTAATTTTACAGTTGCTATTCCAGCTGATATTTTCTCTAATCTGTAACCCTTCTCTGAACCTTTTGCCTGCAGGCTTGTTATCTGTTTATAACAAGCTTCGCCTCCAGAAGCCCACAGATAGCTTCCTAGTTTACCTCCTTTCTCTCCAGTTTTAGAACAAGGAGCCTTATGAGTCCATTCCACCCCCACAAAAAAGCAACTTTTTGCAGGCTTTTAATCAGGCAAACGTGGGCTGTGCCATATTTTGCTGACTCCTGTTTCTTGCCTAATGATTTTGTCCCATTTCTCCTTATTAGACATGTTTGGACCAGTGCTAGGAGCTGACATCAGTTGAGCTCTTGAATGTTGGTAAAACAATGGAATGTTGTCAAGCGCCATTAATTGCGTAATGCTTGTGACCATTTTTGTGATCTGGACTGTATGCTTAGCAGGAGTTCTGCTTTCATGTAACACAGATATCTGAATTTTTTTCTTCATAGCTCTGAATGCTTTAAAGTGTGAGCAATATGTGTTCTCAAGTTGTGTCTGACTTAACAACAATCCTAATAGGGTTTTCAAGGTATGTGAGATATTCAAGGAGTGATTTTTACCAGCAGAACCCCACATCACTGATTTTCCATAGCCAAAGAAGGATTCAGACTCAGGATTGCTGAGTCCTAGTCCATCATTACATCACATTGGGTACACAGTGGTGTAATACCTTAGTTCTAATAAACAAGGTAGAAGTATTTTTATCAGGATGCCTGGTTTTCAATAGCTTTTCCTTTCTGTACATTCTGGAAAAAGTAATGGGAGCAGAATATGGTGCAGACATCTTTCAAAGTCCTGATTCCAGTTCTCAGAATAAATTGAAAAGTCCTATGTTAGAATGCCTTAATACAACCACAGCTGAACCAACTTTTCTTTTCTTTTTACTTATTGCACTGAAGTTAGTCCAGCATTGCAGAGAAAAGTAGATTATGGCTGAACTGAAAGGCTCCATTGTGCTTCCTGGAAGCACGTTCTGTTGAAACCAGTCCAAATTTCTTCCAAGTGAATGGGTTCACAAACATGCCATCAAATCTTCCTTGTCCTGGGAGATCCTTTTTATTTATCTTGGTTGTTTAAGGATGATTGGAGAGTGTCCCTTCTCGTACAAGGAGGGCATTGCAAAAGGTCCTCTGGCTTGTTTATCTCAGAGGTTGTAGCCTTCACTCTGAAAGTGGTAAACACATACTTTGCCATACTTTTAAAACAACAGCAGCGCTGAAGCGGCTCATTCTGCTTTCTGAAACATTTCCACCAATAGCACAGAGAGAACATGCGAACACATGCTGTCTGTCTCCCCTCTAAAAGCTAACATCTTTTCATTTCAGAAAATCGAAGAAAAGAACCTCCTCTTGGTGGGCATGATCCTCGGACAGCTGTTCAGCTGAGGAGCCTCAGTACAGTCTTAAAACGCCTCAAAGAAATCATGGAAGGAAAAAGCCAGGTATTGCCTTTCCTGTGCAGTTTAAAACAATAGAGCTGTCCTGAATTTTATGAATGGCTGCTATTCTCTCCCCCCCCCCCCCCACTGCTGAGAAGACTTAACAAGCACTATTTATAATGGGGGTGGGGGTGGAGGTACCTTTCATCCTGCTGAGGTTGTAGAACTGCTACTTCTGCCAGGCCCCATCCTTGGCCAGGCGAAAGAGATTTGGGAGCTTAACAGCAGTTGGAGGGCCAAGGGTTTCTCCAGCTGTTTGTCTAGAATCTTTTGAAAATACAGAAATCAAGAATAATTTCCATTAATTTCAACTATTGACCTGTCATTGTAATTAGTCATTGAGGAAATAACAGGTAATGGCAGAAGACTTTTCAAGTTTTTCCAACTAAGCTTCTTTCTTTAACAACTGAGATTGGGTATAAAATTGATCTTTTGCGATGGAAGGGCAGAAACTTCAGCTGCCCCCCCTTATTACCTTTTATTGGATCAACACATATAACTGAATTATAATGTCTGGGAGAACTTGGAAGTTACTAATTATAAATTGCATGTTACTTGTAATTAACTCATTTTTCCAGTGAATATGGTAAACTAGAGAAGGCTGTGGCTGTTACTTAAAAAAAAACTTATTCTTTTAATTATGTAATTAAACTGCATCTATTGAGGTCTGACCTCATGAAATGATAGAGAAGCATCACATAGTTAAAGTCTTGACTTGTGCTTTGCCGTATACTGTGTTGTGGATGCTAAGAGGAAAGGAGAGAGTATTTTGTGTGACAGGCCAGTGGATTGTAGTATTCACATTTAAAAAAAAAAAGTAGTTCAAAGTAACTTTTACTTACTGTGAGAATCTTTAACATAGCTCTTTAGTTTCCTGTTTCTCAAAAGTCAGTGGCTGTTACTCAAATGGTTTTTTCCCCTGCACTTTTCAAAATTGCAGCTCTAATTGGGGACCTTGTAACCATAGCTGAAACTAATTGCTTTTTAAAAATGACTTTATAGCCTCTGTCCCAGAATTGTTTAATCTGGGAAATCCTTTTATCTAGAGTAAGTCATGGTTCTATAAAACAGAAGAGACTTTTTGGAGGAGGATGGGGGTCAGCTGAATCGAGAACAGAACCCTTGTTTATGCAATTGGTTCAAAAGGTCGGTGTCTCTTTTTGTGGGGCGTGAACTGCCATCAAAACCTGTTGAATAAGTAGGTGGATGCCTTCTAGATGAACCTTTTAATTAGTAATCTAAGAATATTCCACAGGGCAATTAGTCTGAGAAGGACTTGCTGTGGGAAATCCAATTGAGCCTGCAACTGAGCAAATGTAGTCTAATTACGGCTTTGTTACACCTCATGGTATTGTTTAGCTTCTGAGATAGAAATACCCTGTGCAAATCTGATTTGTGTTGGGGCTTGACTGAATATTTACCTATGCGTTTTAGGACAGTGACCTGAAGCAGTACTGGATGCCAGACAGCCAATGCAAGGAATGCTATGACTGTAATGAGAAATTCACCACCTTTCGGCGCAGACACCACTGTCGGTTGTGCGGGCAGATTTTCTGCAGCCGATGCTGCAACCAGGAAATCCCTGGAAAATTCATGGGTTACACAGGTGAGGCAATAATGCGTTTAAACATTAAGTCTTTTGAGGAAGGTAAGGGCATTTCCTTGAAGCACGTTATGGGGGACTCTAGAATGGAACTTTTCCATTGAGCCTTCTGGTTTTGGAAGTGAGCAATATATGGCTCCTTCATCCTCTTCATTCATAGTTCCATGAAAAGGGGGCAGAGCCTTCTTAGCTGTGCTTAACTAAATCACACATTCCCATTCTTTTTTCTCCTTTCAAGCTTTTTTTTTTTACTCTCTTTAGGGAAAAAACTTGTTTTGGCCTTTCCCCCTGTATCTCTTCCTTAATGCACCATGCCATTGTTTTAGTGAGACTATTCTAGATCAGAGGGTAAAGGAACCAGAAGGATGGCCATGAATTCTGTCTGGTGTACCTGACTCTCTTTCTCCCTGCTTTATCCCCAGAAGAGCTCAGTAAAAGAGAGAGTAATTGGTCCATGTTTGATTCACCCGGTGAATTTTATTGTTCCATTTATGTTTATAAGGAATTTCAGAAGGAGGATTCGTTTCCTGATGTTTGAACTTCTGTTCTGCTCCAGGGAGGGTGTGAGGCCATTCCATGTTATTTTGTTCTTTCAGGTGACCTCAGAGCTTGTACATACTGTCGTAAAATAGCCTTAAGCTATGCACACTCCACAGACAGCAACTCTATTGGGGAAGACTTGAGTGTTCTCTCTGACTCCACTACCTCTGTGTCAGCACTGGATCCTGGGGAACCACGGACTCCCGTTGGCAGCAGGAAAGCTAGCCGCAACATCTTCCTGGAAGAAGACCTTGCCTGGCAAAGGTATCAGCTGGCTTTGCATTTTATCTTTCAGCGTAGTTTTGAGTGTTTGCCAAATCTGTTCTCCATCTAGCCTCAGCAGTTGTTTTCCAGTGTCCTGTTCAGAAATTTGTCAGCTTCTGCTAGCTGACGTTCAAATTTGACAAATTTGTCACATTCTGCTTTTTGTGACTTGTGTCAGTAGAGCAGGGAGAGAGAACTTTAGGTTTGCTGGCCCCATCTGATGGGGTTCAGCCTCCGCACGACTGGGCTCTTTTGGCTCTTTCTTTCTCTTTGCAGTGCTTCTTGGACTTCCACCGCTCTCGTCATGGTTAACTAGACAAAGAGAGGAGGGAGCCGAGAGGCTGAATTGTCCTCCCGCCACCCCACTGTCTTGATGTTAGGATGTGTCCCTAGGGACTGTAAAATTTGCCAAGTGCCTGGCCTAGGGGCATGTACTGCGACTGCATTCTTTTTTGGCACCAAAAATGGGTGCTGGGGGAGGATAAGCATGAGGGCATTGTTTTCTCTTGGCCGCCGTTTGTGTAACAGGGCTAGTTCCTTGTTTTTTTTGCTTCTCTTAGTTTTTCTCAGCCAGTTTGAGCAGGGAATTGCACCTGTTGTTCCACCAATACCTCCTGAAGCCCTCTAAGGAGATGTTCTTCCTACCTTTTCTCCAAAGGTCTGAATATGTTGCTGTTGGAAACTTTTGTAAAGAGATCTAGTTCTGTAGTGATTTTTATTGAAAGTAAAACCTTCATAGTTCTATGGAAAGATTTCTCGCTTTTATTGCCTGAAAATGGGGCAGGCATTGAGCTCTCTGAATTTTCCAGTTTGAATCCACTAAATGGAATGACTCATATTGGGTAAGCCTCGTAATGTATTGAAACTGCTTTTCTTTTGGCCACGCTAGATGGGGTATTCTGGGAGTCATAGTGCAAGAAAGTAGCTTTTCAAAACTTTGCTTTTAGTTGAAGTGTTAAGCACCATTCATCAAATCTTTGGATTTGATGAATGGCATTAATGAAGGATTCAGTGAAACGGAGATGTGCGGCACCTTGGAGACTGAGCAAACACATTGTATGTTGTGAGTCAGGTGGCAGCTACAGTTGAAAACACCCGCAATAATCTCTCCCAGAGCAAACATTGAAGTTTAATGATGAGAGATAGGCTAAAAATCTGACTTGTCTTGGGAGATGAATTCTGTCACATTTCCTGATGAACGCAGCTCCCTCTGCTGGCACTGGGCTGAAAATCAAATGTTTCACGGAGCCATTCGCAACCTTTATTTTGGCCATGTCCCTGAACACAATATGAAAGAAATATAGGCTGAATTAGGATTGTATAAATTACAAAACAAACCTTATAAGGTGATGTGTGAAGAATTGTTTCCACTCTGGCCCTCTTCAAATGTGCCCCCCCCCGAAGGCCATGTGGCCTGTGTTGAGAATGGCTGTAGTAGTTCCCCATCCAGCATGCACTTGAGGCTGGATTTCATGAAGGGCGTATCTCTGAGCTTCCATATACAGTTGTGCCTCGCTTTACGATTACCTGTTTAACGATGAATCCGCTTGACGGTGAGGTTTTTGCGATCGCAAAACGATGGTTTGAATGGGTTTTTTCCGCTTTGTGATGATCGGTTCCCTGCTTTGGGAACCGATTTTCGCTTTATGACGATCAAAAACAGCTCATTGTCAGGTTTCAAAATAGCTGCCGGCTGAAGAAAATGGCCCCCCGCTGTGCTTAGGGACGGAATCCTTGCTGCACAGGCATGGAAAATGGCCGCCCCTATGGAGGATCTTCACTGGACGGTGAGTTTTCAGCCCATTGGAATGCATTGAACGGTTTTCAATGCATTTCAATGGCCATTTTTTTCGTTTTACGACGTTTTCGCTCTACAGCAATTTTGCTGGAACGAATTAACGTAGTTAAGCGAGGCACTACTGTACTTCTTTCACTCATCATCGGAGTGTGTTAAAGACTGTTTTCAGATGTAACAGTTCATCAGTTAACTGTAACTGTTAGGAGTAACTTAAAAACATTTCTCTCTTTGAAGATGAAAAGCAAAATCATTTCCAGAAGATAACACCGAGTTCTGTTAAATGCTTCAGTTTAGAGGTAATAGCTGTTTAACCCTTGTGGCATTTACCTGCAGCTTGATTCACCCGGACTCTTCATCTTCCACATTGTCAACCCGTCTTGGATCAGTTCAGGAAGAAGCAGGAAAGTCCCCTGCTCGGAACAGGTGAGCAGCTCCAGTGCAGGGTCATCTTTGTATGAAACTCTGTAGCAACAGTCGCCTTGCTGAGGTTCTCTGCTTCCATAAAGTAAAGCTGGCTTCTGTTGACCAGGTCTTATAAATGGGCATTGACATTTTGTGGAATGGTAATGGCTTTCCTTATGTCAAGGTGGTGTTTGCTTGACATCACAGAAGAGACTGCAGATCTCTTGCTGTCTGTTGACTACACTGCAAACACAATCTAGAGGTCAGGTTCAGTGCTGAGTGAAGTGATGTCAAATACTGGGTGTGTGAAATTACGGATTCCTCTGGGGCTTTTGGCACTCCCTAAAAGGTTGGTACTGATATCTTATGTAGAGCTGTGGAATCTTCCTCTTTGTCCGAGTTAAGAGCTGCCGTTGAACAACTGGGCCTTTTCAGTGATTTCCCCCCCCCCCCTTTTTCTTGTTGGCCTTGATCTACCTAACAAATATTGATATTGGGGCATATACATATATCAGGGACTATTATACATATAGGTTAGGTAGCTGTGTGAGATGGGGTGCTTGACAGTGGAGCCAGGGATGGGAAGTGCCATCCCCTATTGTGCCTTCTGGGAGAACAGCCAACCTGCATAGCCTTGGGCAAGCTAAGATGCCTAGGGGAACAGCGGAGGACTGCTTGCTGCTTTCACATCCAGCTTGCCAATATCCCAGAAGCATCTCAGTGATCATGACAGAGAAGCTGTTTGCTGGATTAGGCCATGTTTTACCATGTTTCCCCCCCCAAAAGACAGGGTCTTATATTAATTTTTGCTCCAAAAATGCATTACGGCTTATTTTCAGCGGATGTTGTGCTTTTTTTTTCAATGTACAGCAATCTACATTTATTCAAATACATTCATGTCATCTTCTGGTTGCTGCACAATGGTGGAAGGCTGGGTTTCACTTAAGTGGGGCCTATTTTTGGAGTAGGGTCTATATTACGAGCATCCTGAAAAATCATACTAGGGCTTATTTTCAGGTTAAGTCTTATTTTCGGGGAAACAGGGTAGAAAGGAAAGATTCCATTCTGGGAAAAACTCACAGGAACCTCTAGACAGCAGACCTGGGTTGATTGGAGAATTCTGGGAATTGCAGTTTGAAAAAGGAACTATTCCAAACTCTGGTCCAGTTAGATTTATATTCAATGAAATAAAGGTACACACTAAAAGAAAGAATGAAAAAAAATTCAACTTAGTATTTGTTGTTCATTTTCCGTTCCCTCCCCTTTGATGAGTCCCAGTTATGACTTTATCTTCCTCATCTTTTTTTTTTTAAATATTGCATGTTCTGCTGTTCTTTGAGGCTTAAATCATCTCTTTAGAAAAACAGGATTTCTGTCAAGTTAGTAATAATCAATGCTACAATCTGGCCATAATTATAATTAAAAGAGCCTCGTGGCGCAGTGGTTAAAACGCTGTACTGCAGCTAAAACTGTGCTCACGACCTGGGGTTCAAATCCCAGGTAGCCGGCTCAAGGTTGACTCAGCCTTCCATCCTTCCGAGGTCGGTAAAATGAGTACCCAGCTTGCTGGGGGGGCAATGTGTAGCCTGTATAATTAAAAATTGTAAACTGCCCGGAGAGTGCTTGTAGCGCTATGGGGCGGTATATAAGTCCAATAAATAAATAAATGAATAAAATAAATAAAAACATGTATTTAGTATGATCATGAGGACGTGGTGGCACTGTGGGTTAAATCACAAAGCCTCTGAGTTGCAAGGTCAAAAGATCAGCAGTTCATATACACGTGAGGGAGTGAGCTCCCGTCGCTTGCCACAGCTCCTGCCAACCAAGCAGTTCAAAAGGATGAAAAAAATGCGAGTAGATAAATAGGTACCACCACGGTGGGAAGGTAACAGCGTTCCGTGTCAAGTCGCGCTGGCCACGTGACCATGGAAACTGTCTATGGACAAAACGCTGGCTCTATGGCTTGGAAACAGGAATGAGCACCGCCCCCTAGAGTTGGACACGACTGGACTAAATGTCAAGGGGAACCTTCACATTTACCTTTTTTATAGAATGATCAGAAATTGAATGAGCTCTAGAATATTTATTAAATGGAAGTTGTGCTGTAAGTGAAGTTATGTGGCCTTAGATTTTGGATAATGGATAAATTGAGTTACAGCAATACCAATCTTCTTTCTGGGTTTTGTTGTTGTTGTTTTTGTTTTTTGCTCACTCTGATTAAATAGACTTTTTAAATCCTGACTCCAGTCATACTCCTTGATTATGGTACTATGATTTCTATCAGAATATTGAAATAACGAGTCACAAGAAACACAGTCCCATGTGACTTACTACTTTTCTTTCATTTCAGCAGTAATGCACTGAGTGGGAACTGTAATGATTTAGGTGTTTTCTGTAGAGAAGATGTTTTCAACCTATGACATTTTCTACTCATTTTATAAATTTAGTTTTTACTTTTAGTTTTAACTTTCAAATTTTAGTTGTAACTGTAAAATTTTTAATTCCCTCCCCTTGAAAGGGCACGCTTAGTAGCATTTGTGTTAGTTCTTTCCCCAGATTTATGCTGTTCAAAGGGACATTGCAGTTTTTAAAAAAATCATCAATTAAACAAAACAGACAAAACCCGCACAAATTGCTCATTTAATAGTAAGAGACTGCCCGTTTTCCCACTTTGAACTAAGTGACATAAATTGTAAAACGTAGCCTTCCAAGATGTGATCTGTATTAAGAACATATAGTAATGGGTCATCTTCCACATCTCCTCAAGAGGGAATGGAAATTGGAAAGATTTTTTTCAGTTAACTTTCAATTGATGGCTCCTTGCCAATGAACCCTGCTTTGCTCACTTGATTTTTTTAAAAAAATATTTTGACCCTTTAAGGTTTGTTTTCCAATAGTGTAAATTATTTCTAAAAATATGTTGTTCCTATATTGGTACTTCGCATTCGAAAAGTGGGGTGGGGGGAGGGAGAGCATTTCTTGGATTTTTTTTAAAAAAAGCTTTGGCTTTCCAGTTGCTGATATTCAAAACTGGTTCTGCTGGCTGGCTAAGAAAGAGGTTACCTGAGAGATCCCTCGGAGTTGTAAAGGCTGACGAGCGCAGTTAAACTTTAATTTTAAGGAGATGGGAGTAGCTTAAAGTGATCAGTTCTATTCTCTTTCTTCCCCCAGGTCAGCCAGCATTACTAACCTTTCTCTGGATCGGTCGGGGTCTCCTATGGTGCCATCCTATGAGACATCTGTCAGCCCACAGGCTAATCGCACCTACGTGAAGGAGGCCAACGAGGATGAGCGCAAAATTCTTCTGGTACAAGCCAAGCTTTCATTGTTATCTTGCATCTTTCTGAGAGAAATGAGTAATGTCCTGTATTTTTTCCGGAACCCTTTTTCTTAATGATAGATGTCTTGCACTGTTCTTTGACCTTTTTGTTGTTGTTCCCTATCATCTTGTGTCTGGCATTTTTTGTGTTATTTGTAACCCAGTCTTTTCTCCAAAGACATCAGGGCAGTGTATGCCCTGCTGTTTTGTCTCCATTGCCGTTCTGTGGGAACATTTGTAAGGTTATTTCCAGATATGTGCCTCTCATCTGAAAAGACGTTCAGCTTGACTATAGAATATTTTTTTTCTCTTTTCTTTCCTACCAGAGGTGGGGGGTTATCAAGGCTGTTCTGGCTTTGAATGCAAAAGTTCTAAGCAACTGTGCTGCATTAGATACTCCCTTTCCCATTTATCTTGCCATGAATGATCAGCTGTAATGATCTGTAATTTTTGTTTCTTTTTACATGGCCAAAATATTGTAGCTGTCTTCATGTGTTGTGTGATTTTGTGGTCTTTATCCATTTGCCTTAGTACTTTGTTCATGGATTGGTTGTTGTCTGAATAAAAAAAATCTTAACTTTCTCCAGTAATATCTAAAATCCTTTTAAAAATAACATAAAATGATGGCTTATGTTAGAGTCCATGATCCCATAACAAACAACAGAGCTGGAAATGCATAGCTCTGTATAATATGTTCTCTAATATCCTTTAATATTTTTACTGTATATTACTTTCTGTTTCTTAAGGAAACTGCTCTGGGCCATCTCTGTTCTGACTTAGTGAACGGGTATGATCCTACTGTTCATTCAGTCAAGTTTAGGGAACTCACTTTTGTCCAGAGGCTTCACAATTCCAGTTGGGTTCTTTAACATTTCTTGAACTGCTTGCTTTGGATTAAAATTTCCTTCAAGTTCTCCCCACTGCACTCCTCCTTCATTTTCTTTCTTTTTTCTTTTCTGCTTTTCAGTGGCTACATAAACAGAACATAAAGGACTCTAAGAAAATCTAAATAAGCTTTTTCAAGAATTGCTGAATGTGTGGGCAGTGCAAAATTATAATCATAGTTACTGTTTTGGATCAGTTCTACAAAATATGTTGGCACTGTGTTGCTTGTGCACAAGGGTGTACATTTGTTACATCTTTTTCTGTGGCACAAAAACGCTTCATGTAAAAGCTCTTGGAGTAAGGAACCTGTTTCTTCTGTATACACCTTGATGCAAGTAACTGGAAATGCTTTTCCTCAATGCATCTTAAGTCTGAATTGCCTCCGTTGAAAAGTAATGTCTTTTCAGGTGATGCCTGCTGAGTGTCCATCCCAGACATGCCTGTGTTTGATGTATATGCATGAGTGAAGCGTCTTAAATATGTCACTATTAAAGAGATAATTACTATAATTGCAATAATGGTGGTATTTCCCATGTGGTCTGTTTGTAACAATGGTTTCAAAGGCTTGCTTTTTAGGGTGGGTGGGTGGGAACCAAAACTTTATTTTTTCTTCCCTTGTTCACTTTCTGCTCTTTTGAAGTTCTTTTTCTTGGAACGCAGACAGTGCCAGCAAAGAGTTGTTAGTGCATACCTCTGCTTTGTCTCATAGACAAGGAGGAGTGCAAACTACTGAGAGGGTGGGAAGGGTGCCAAAGCAAGGATAGTTCTGAGAATTACACTAACATTTCAAGAAGTGTAAAACTTAAGGGCCAAAGTCCAATATGGTGCTGATGGTACAACACCAACAGAGTGGAACTTCCCTTCCTTTCCTTCCCCTCTCTACTTCGGTTTCAAGCTGCTCAGAAACTATTTCTGGGGTTTTTTGAGGTACACAGAGGAGATTGTTTCATTCCTGCCTCTGCTGTGAAAGTCCAACATTGTGTAAGTCTTATAGTGCAGGGGTCCCCAACCCCCCGGCCTGTGGACCGATGCCGGTCCGTGGCCTTGGCTGGACTGGACTGTGGGCACAGTTCTTCAAACCCCCCCGCATGCCCACCCATGCATGTGCACCCAGCGAGCACGTCCTGCCCCTTTGTGCATGCACACAAGTGTGTGTGCGTGCTCGCCCCTTTGCACATGCGTGCAACTGCCCACACGCCAGTGCGAGCGCCACCCCTTCGTGCATGTGTCAGAGTGCGGGGGTGACCTGCCCCCCTGTGCACGGAACTCGTCCCCCCAACCGGTCCACGGTGTAAAAAAGGTTGGGGACCACTGTTATAGTAGACAGGTGAGGCTTCTTTACCATTAAAAAAACAAAACATAATTCGACACTTTTCTAAATATTTAGCATTTGGCCTGTTCAAATTAGAGCTGATAGAATTCCCTAATTTTCTGATGTGTCCAGAGCTCCTGAAACCTAAGATAGGCATGCTCACAAAATTGATGGGGAGTCTGCTTATCATAAAGAGCTAAATTATATTCCCATTCAGTTCCTAAATCCAGAGCTGCTCCTCTCTCTTCATTAAAAAAAAAGCTTTGGTTCCAGGGACCTATAAGGTAAAGGTATAGTGACTATAGAGCAGAGACCAATGGTTTTGCTTTTAATGCACCTAAGGTAGGAGAATTCTTAACTTAAAAACAACAACAAAAGGGAGGCTTAAAATAGGAAGGGAAGGAGTTTCCACAGGCACCCTGAGTGGTGTATGAGTGCATGGGTGCTACACGTAGGCACCACGTTGCTTTCTCCAGTGCTAAATGTAAAGAGCACAAATTGTTGAAGAGATCTCCCTTCATTGCTTTTTGAAGGAGAGAGAGAAAAAAATCAACAGGCACCATTACACAAACGGTCTGGTGGTGAAAGGAAAATTGGCTTTTGGCTCTTTTTGTCTTCTGTAGTAACTCATGACTAGACTGAAAAAGAGTGTCATACGATCTATGATTGGAAATGAACTATGTATCTTATCTGTTCTTTTATAAAATACCCATTGATTGTGGTACAGGCAAGGATGGGGTGGGGACGTTGTAGATCACTTTGCAACAGATGCAATCAGCCCTTGTCAGGATGAAGAGAGAACACTTAAGCTCGCTAAGCCTGCATTATCTCAGAAATGTCATCACTTTGCCTTCTAGGACTCAGTCCAGTTGAAAGACCTCTGGAAGAAAATATGCCATCACAACAGTGGGATGGAGTTCCAGGATCATCGTTATTGGCTGCGCACACATCCCAACTGCATTGTTGGGAAGGAACTGGTCAACTGGCTCATGAGGAATGGCCATATCACTACCAGGTAATGATTTACTTGAATCAGATAGAGTAAAGGAAAGAGAACTAACTTCTGTTAAAAGCCTGTCCTTTTTAGAAACAGACTGTAGCAGTATACTACGAACATAAAGTCCATTTCTGATTCTGAATCTCAGTTCATTTTTCATCCAGAATAAAAGAGAATGCACAGCTTAGAAAAAATTAATATAGTAAAGGAGGTATAGCTGGACTGTTTCCATTTCAGTGATTCTCCTGCCATGAGACTAGCATTCCCCAATACATTTTTTTATCTTCTTTGTTAGGTTCTAACTTCTAGTGGTATATTTGTAACTATTATAACATGGATATTTTTGTCCAGTTAACCTGAGTGGATTCTCTATTTTTTAATGAGAAAATGTTCTTTTCCCCCCCAACATTAGTGAAGATCAAACATTGTTAACAGGGTCAAATATTTTGTTTATCGCCTGTTAAGGTCCCAATGACATTTCCAAAAAGCTGGACGCAAGGTGTTCTAAAGATGGAAATCTATGTTGTTTTCCTATACTTCCACTTGCTTCCATCTTACAATGACACTATGAATTAATCAGCTCAGTGGTTTGGATATCTGGCTGCGGAGCCAGACATTGGGAGTTCCATTCCTCAACTGTGCCTCGTGCAAGTAGAGCCAGCCTGTGTAGCCTTGGGCAATTTGCACAGTCTCAAGAGTTCCCCCAGAAGAAGGGAATTCTGGTAAATCACTTCTCAGTATTCTCTACCTGGAAAACCCTAAAAAGGGCCGCCATACGTCGAAATTGACTTTATGATGCATTGTTATTACAGTATTCAAAAATACAAAACAGTCAATCAAAATTATGTCAATATTGATTGGCATTATATAACAAATACAAACAGAGTATCTGTTAAATATCAGTGCAGTGTTACGCTGTTCCCAATATTGTCATGTTTGTATAATAATAATAATAATAATAATAATAATAATAATAATAATAATAATAATTATTATTATTATTATTATTATTATTATTATTATTATTATTATTATTATTATTATTATTATTATTATTATTATTATTATTAAACGTTCTATCATTAGCAGTCCTATTCATGTCTCGCAAATGAAATACCATGGCTTCCTTTATTTAATATTATTCCACATTTCCTAGCATTATTGCCTTTTCTGGTGAATCTTGTTTTCGCATAGTATTCCAAAGTACAGTAGCCTCATTTTAGTCATTTTAGCTGCTATTTATTTATTTATTATTTTTTTATTTATTTAGCTAGCTAGGTGAATCTACTGTGGGCGACTTACAGTCTGAGCAATCTAAAACCAAGAATTAAAACAGACAATATCAGAACAAAAGAGAGATGAGCAGAGTCTAGGATGGGAAAACACAGAGAGCTAAGTGATGGAAGGAGGGAAGTGAAATTTCTGCTAGTGAGATTTCTGCCATGATAGGATTTGAAACTTGCTAAAGTGTCCTTCTGGTGGTCAATGATATCTAAATCTTGACTCTTCACACCAATTTATGAGTGAATCAGTTTTCCTTCTGTCAGCTTGCTTTGTTGTCCAGCTTTCACTTCTGTACTTTGTACTTGGGAATACGGTAATATGGATTGTCTGGGCTTTGATTTCAACAACACATCTTTACTTCCAATGATTGTTTCCAGCTACCCTTTCAAGACTTTGCCTTCTGGTGTCTTGGCTGCAGTCCTCATTTTGATTTATGATTGCCGTCAGGTATAAAAAGTTTTCCCCAGATTGATTTCATCATTATTACAATTAAAGCTATGTAATTCTTCCATAATGATTGGTTTTTGTCAGGTTAGTGTTCTGATGTATTCCTGCTTTTACACTTTCTTCTCTAAACTTCCTTAATAGCTATTTCAAGTTGTTACTGCTTTCTGCCAATAATATATCATCTGCTTATCTAAAGTTACTGATGTTTTTTTCTGAGAGTTTTTACTTCTTCATCTGAATCCAATCAAGCTTTTCATATGTTCTGCATATTTCAGCTGAGCAGATAGGAATATAAAATACACCATTTGCCAACTGGAAACTGTTATGTTTCTCATTGTTTTAGAAAAATCCATAGCTTTTCTTGATCCACACAGTTAATACATAAAGTGCAACATCATTTTATTCTGAAATTTGTCGGTATGTCCTAGTAACTAATTTATAGTTGCAATGTGATCTCTAGTGACTCTTCCTTCTCTAAATCCAGCTTGAACATTAAGCATTTATTTCGCCATATATGTTAAAAATCTTTGTTTCAGTACTTTGAGCATCACTTAGTTTTCAAAGAAAATTAATGTAATAGACCTGTATTTACTGTATTTTTCAGTATCTCCTTTCTTTGTGATTGGAATGTTTATTAAATACTTCTAATCTGTGGACCATTGTTTTGTTTTCCACATTTTTTGGCTTATTCTCATTAGGCTTTTGCTAGATCTGGTCTCTGTAGCTCTACTAGCATTCTGTCTACTGGTAAATTTGTTTCTTTTCATTGTTTTGAAAGCAGAATTTGCTTCATTTTCTAAAATGTTTGGTTCTTCACTGTAGAATTCTTTAAAGGAATTTGTCATCCTTGCTTGCCTCTTCTCTAAGTAGTTCCTCTGTATGTTGTTTCCATTTTGTCTTTATTTTATCCTTGATAAGTGTCACTAAGTCATGTCCAATATATAATGACCCTAATAGAGGAGTGGCTTTAATCTCTCCCCCAGTAAGTTTCCATGGCCAAATGTGGATTTGAACCCAGATCTCCTGAGTCTGAGTATGCCACTTTTATTCCCTCTACCACACGGGGATCCATTAAAATGTGGATATTTTAAAAATACTCAGAAGTGTGGCTCATCTGAAATTTGAACCTGACACCTAAGTGCAAATCATCCTTAGACCAACAAGCCAATATCTTATCCTTGTCAGGTTTTTCAGCATTCCTAATCTTGATCTAAATTTTTTGTATTTCTTGGATCTCATGAAAGAGATCTTTTGTTGTTATTTTTTATTTCTTAACAGTGTTTATTATATCTTTTTGTTCCTACATGCAGGATATTGAAACGTTATATTTAGGATTCTGACCTGGTTTCCATCTATTACTTTTTCATCTCCTCTGTCACTAACAACTTTAAGAGTTTCATCAGTCACCTATTGAGGCTTTCTCTTCTTTTGATCACAAAGCTCATTTTATCACTGTTCCATAATGATAGCTTTTACATTCCCGTCAGCTTCGGTTATCAGAACATCCTGTTATGGGATGTGATCGGTGTCTTCCTGGACACTTGCATAAAAGCTTTTGATTTCTTCTTCTTTAATATATCTAGTGAAGGTTTAAATGATAGTTGTGTTTTTAGATTTCTAAGAAGTCTGATTGACATTAATCAGCCAGACTTTACTTTATACAGTGGTGGCCCGCTTGACGACAATAATGTGTTCCAGCAGAATCGCTGTTAAGCGAAATCGTCGTCAAGCAAAAAAAATCCCCATTGGAATGCGTTGAAAACCGGTCAATGCCTCAGCGTCCAGTGAACATTGCCCATAGAGAACTGCCGATCAGCTGTTTAAAAATGCTGTAATGCAAAGCTTCCGTCCGGAAAGCAGCCATTTTGAGAAGGAAGGGAAGCTATTTTGCAGAGCTGGAAAAAACATCTTTTTGCAAACAAACAGTTCATGAAGCAGGCTCCTAATCAACGTAAAGCGGATTTTCCCCATTGGAACCATTGTTTTGCGATCGCAATAGTGATCGCAAAAAATGTCATCCTCAAGCGATTTCGACGTCATGCGGGGTAGGCATCTAGCGGGGCACCACTGTAATCCATAACTGCTCGTGCTATGTCTTGCTTTACTACTGGAGCCACCTTTTTCCTTCTGCATTTGTGGTGTTCAGAGTTAGACACTTGGGAATTACCTGAAAGTGGCCTGTTTCAGTCCACGTTTAGTCACAATAAGTAATATGGGCTAAAATCCAATTCTTTATTGCAGTAACTTACACTAAAGTAGGCTCAATGGGAATTTGGTGAGTCGCTTCCCCATAAGTTCCATTGATTTAAATAGGCCTACTCGAGCAGCAACTTACTTTAGCCTACTGTAGTTGCAGTTAGAATTTGAATCAATGGAACATTTGGGGAAGGTGGCTCAGCAAATCCCCATTACTTCAATGGGCCTACTCTAGTGTGATTTACTATACTAAGCAACAGGATTTTGCCCACCATGTTTTAAACACACTGTTTCTCATTTTACAGTTTCAGCATTGCCTCAGTCTCTCTTTTTTCACATTCCGTGTTCCAGTCGCTTGCCCAGTACAGCACTAATTATGCTTTTGGTGCCATTGACTTTGAAAAGTGGTCCTCCTTTTAGTATGTAATAATATACAAATAGCTGAAGATCTGTCACTGTGGTTGCAGTGTGAGGTGGAGGCTGACTTGGTTTTGTAACACAGAGTTTCTGGTTAATCTATAAGCAGCTATTTGAATGGATAATAGTTAATTGCAGTGGAGAGTTGGATTAGATGCCATCTGGATTCTTGTAGATTCTTCGCTGTATGGAATAAATGGTTCTTTTAATATTTATTTTCTGTGTTCTAAATGTCCTTGGCTCTATTGGTAGCTGGCTATAGTAATCCGTGACATAGACATGGCATTGGAAGAAGAGCTAACAGCATGGCACAGTGACTGTTATAGTTCTAGACACACAACATCACAAGTTGATGATAATTTAAGGTGGGATGAATGCAATCGATAATTGAAATCTTGCTAGCCCTGTTCTCCGTTGCCACAAGACAGCAATGATTTGTAATGGAACTAGGACTTAAATGTGTGCTTTCTTGAGACTGTTGTTCACTTTGCTGAATAAGGACCACTTACTGTTTGTGAATAAAACTCACTTCCTCCCCATCAGTTGGTTGGATGGTTTGGATGTATCCATCAAGGGATATTTCTGTGTCTTCTGTCTTGTTTTCTGTCGCTATCCCTACCTGCTATCCCTGCCCTGCCTTTATTACCAGTAGTCTCTCAAAGTATTGCTTCCCTTACTTATAATGCAAATGGCTGCATCTCTTTGGAAAGATATGGCAAGTAATTGGTGCCTGTGAGGCTCTTGGTATACAGTGGTGCCCTGCTTGATGACGATAATCCGTTCCAGCAAAATCGCTGTAGAACGAAATTGTCGTCAAGCAGGGGGAAAAAACCCATTGAAATGCATTAAAAACCAGTTAATGTGTTCCAATGGGCGAAATACCTCATCGTCCAGTGAAAATCCTCCATAGGGCAGCCATTTACCGGCGCCTGTACAGCGAAAAATTAGTCTTGAAAACAGCGCGGAGCCATTTTGCACAGTGGTTGGCCATTTTGAAACCCAACGATCAGCTGTTTTTAGATAGTCGTAAAGCGAAAAATCGGTTCCCGAAGCAGGGAACCAATCATCGTCAAGCGGTTTTTTCCTATTTAAACATCATTTTGCGATCGCAAAAACAATCACAAAAACATTGTCATGAAGCGGATTTGTCATGGAGCAGGGTAATCGTTACCCGGGGCACCACTGTATTTGCCTTATGAGTAAGCAGAGTCTTTCATTGGATGTGGAAGGAGGTATGGGGAGGCTAGTAGAGCTTTTTCTGGTGTAGCTGGCATTTCACACTCACTGAGACTGTAGCATTCTGGGTCACAGTAATTTGAATTTTATATATTTGAATAATAAATAATTCGAGTCACTAACTTGGGGTTCAACATTGTCTTATTTCCAGAGCTCAGGCAATTGCCATTGGACAGGCATTGGTAGATGGCCGCTGGCTGGACTGTGTCAGTCACCATGATCAGATCTTTAGAGATGAATATGCCCTCTACAGACCTTTACAGGTATGGACTTCTTATTGTGGTGATGTGAGGTATGAGTTTTGCTGATTCTAACACTGCTTTTTGTTGTTCAGTGGCTTTGGATTCTTTTTAGCTAGATAACTAAAAACTGAGTGGCCTTCATAGTTTCTGCCAAGATCATATTTCCTAGATGTGTGCTTGCTTGTTTGAAAAGGTGTGAAGAGCAGATCTCATTTCTGATAAACTCATTAATGTCAACTAATTTACTTAAGGTCAAGAAAGGTAGCGAGAAACCTGTGAAACCTTCGGTGGAGAGAAAGGTAGGCATATCCCAGGTAACTTGAGCAGAACCGTTGGCTGGGAGAAGGAGGGGGAGACTCAAGAGGAAGTTTTAAGCCAAGAAAATGATCTTCAAAAATAAGACTTCAAGTTACAAAGCATCAAGTAGGGGGTTCTTCTCAAATATACAGTGATGTAAAAAAAAGTGCACACTCTTCGAATTCCATGGTTTTACATATGAGGACATAATAAAAATCAGTGAGAGACTGATAAAGTCAAACAGAAAATGATTACTTCAAGTTACTGCTCCTGCAGGCTATTGAATCATAAGAGGTACTTAGTTTCCACACATGGCTTCTCTGTTTTGGCTTCTTTGTTTTTGAATAAATCATGTCATGGTGTAATATGTATGTCATGTGTTGTTCATCTGAGGCTGTATTTACCTAATTTTCGGACCTGCTAAGGACCAGATAGTTTTCATCTGTCCTGATATGAAAAAAAAAACACATAGAATTCAAAGAGGGTGTACTTCCTTTTTCAAATGACTGTAGAAAACAGGAGGTCTGAATAAGTCTATAAGGCTATCTACAAAATGTTTCTTGCTAGACCGTGTTAGGGACTTCGCGGCATTTGTAAAGAAATCACATGTCACTGAAAATATTATTACCTGGCTTGGTCAAATTCAAACAAACAAAAAAGGCCAGGCAATTGAGTTATTCCCTAATGTCTTCAGTCTTTAGACAGTAATGACCTCTTCACTGTGAAGATGAATTAGGAAAGCAAATGCACAGACAAGTAGCTTTCTGGATAAGCAGGAAAGACTCATCAGGAAGCATCATTTTGAGTGTAGGAAAGATAAAACATGACACCCATTAGGTTTTGTTCTATTCGAGTTTGCTCATGTGAGGCTGTATTTAAATATGCTGCTGTAGAAACTGGAGCTGATCTGGCTCTTTATGTTAGGACTTGAAGCTGTTGAGATAGTAAAATAAGAAGCATGAAACAAAGTGCACCACTGCCTTGTTAGTGCTCTCTCTGCATACCCCAGAGTAGGTGGCAGAGACTAATTGCTTTGGGAAAAAAATATATATTAACCCATAACAAGTCTCCTGAAGGATGTTTTTTAAAACATGAAATGTCAATTTGGAACGATCATTTATTTACAGCACTCTCAATTTGCACAAAAGATTTTGACTACCTAGAGTAGCCAGAATCATGGTTTAAAGGCTGTGTTTCCTGCATAAAATGCCAGCTACTCTGCAGCTCAGGATGCATGTGTTATTCTTGCATATGGGCTACAGTACCTAGCCAGGAGGAATGGTGGAAGATGCTGCCTTCACTGACCCAGCCAGCCAGGCTCCTTTACTTTGGATTTTCTTAAGAGGACTTTGGTGGAGAACTGAACTCTTTTCCTCCTTGATATATTTGTAGAGGCCTAAAACATTTTGGTGGCGCTGCGGGCTAAACCGCAGAAGCCTGTGCTGCAGGGTCAGAAGACCAAGCAGTCGTAAGATCGAATCCACGCGACAGAGTGAGCTCCCGTCACTTGTCCCAGCTCCTGCCAACCTAGTGCTTCGAAAGCATGCAAATGCAAGTAGATAAATAGGGACTACCTTGGTGGGAAGGTAACAGCGTTCCATGTCTAAGTCGCACTGGCCATGTGACCACGGAAGATTGTCTTCGGACAAACGCTGGCTCTATGGCTTGGAAACGGGGATGAGCACCGCCCCCTAGAGTCGAACGCGACTGGACAAAAATTGTCAAGGGGAACCTTTACCTTTACTAAAACATTTTGAGCTAAAGAATATCTTATGGCCAGTCATGATGTAATTGCATAAGGAGGACAATGGCTTTAATTTTCATTATGGACAAACAGTCCACAGCCCCTTTTAAAAGTGGTTCCCAAGGTTTCTTCCTAACTCAGTTTTTCCTTTTCTATCTGGCCTTTCAGTTTGTAAGCCTGTGGGCAGGGATTGTGATGCAAATTATGCTTAATTGGTGCAATAAATAAGGTGTCAGAAAGCTGGCTTTGTTGGCTGTATAATTTAACTTTTTCCATTCCTGCGGAACTTTTTAAAAAAATCTTTGGTGCAGCATCCCTCCTACTGACATGTGTGAGCTGAGTTTACTGACTTTGACCTTGTTTCTTGATTATTTTATGTGTAATCTTTTTCTCACCAGTATCTGCATTCATACTACTTAAAAACATTTTTAGAAGGTACTAATATTTTATTTCCTATGTCAGTTATGACTTGACAAATTTGTTAGATTCATCTACAAATCTGAATTTATCTTAAAGTCCACAGTCTCTACTTCACAGCTAATCCCCCATAATAATTTTCCCATAAAGCTTCTAGGTCAGAATACTGCTGTGGAAATGTGGAGCATAAAGGAGATTATACAAGTGCTTCCCTCATTCAGTGGGTTGTCTTTTCCATGCCTGCTGGTATACTAGTTGCAAAACAGGGTGTGGAATCAGAGTGGCATAAAAGACAAGCTGCTAGAATGGGCAAGCTACTATATGCTTGCCCTTGGGTGGGTGGATGGTTTTTTGCAACAAGAATTTGGCCCAATTTTGGGAAGTGGGGTGAGTAATGTATTGTTTTGTTTTTGAAACAAGTAATAAAGAAATCAAGCAATGGAATAGAAGACAAATCATCCTCCCACAGTGTCGTTTAGCCTAAAATATGGGATGCAAGATCTTGTGAGGGAACCAATATAAGCATTCTGTTTCCATATGTCTGAAGTGGATGTGTCCATGAAAGCTTACATTAAAATATAATAGTTAGTCTTTAAGGTGCCACATGTTTTTGCCTTTTTATTTATTTGTTTGCTTGTTTTGTTCTGTTTCTTTGGAATTTGCCTGATAATGCTTGCAAAGACTTAATACAGCTGCCTCTCCTAAAACTACTGTATAAGCACTGTTTTATACTTGTCAAGCCTGTTGTATTCTAAAAGGGGGATTTATTTGTGTTCTAAGCATTTTAATGCAATGGTGAGAATAACAAACAAAAATCCATGTTCCCTTTTCCACCTGATCTTTCAGAGCACAGAATTTTCTGAAACTCCTTCTCCAGACAGTGATTCTGTCAACTCTGTGGAGGGCCACTCTGAGCCATCATGGTTCAAAGACATCAAATTCGATGACAGTGACACAGAACAAATTGCGGAAGAAGGAGATGACAACTTGACCAGTGAGTTTCTGTGTCCCTGTTTTAAGAAGGCTTGCCTTACTAACATGTAGATGTTTTACTTTGCTCTGCCTCCTGTTGTGTTGTGTAGATAAAAGCTTTATCTAATCCTTTTAAACAGATGCAGCATTTTCTGCATGGTTTGCTAGAATAGTTTTTCAAGCTTGCATGAAGTGTTTGCTCTAGAGCTGTGTTTTTGTGATTTTTTTAAAAAGCCACCCTGCTTAAAGCAAATGGCCTCAAAATACCACCAGAATCCTAACATAGCCACAATTTACCAGTGGAGGAAAACACTGTCTGTCTGTCTCTCTTTTCTTCCCTTTTCTGTCTCTCTCTGTCTCTTCAACACTGCACTCTGGGCATTGTTTAACTGAGATAATTTCTCTCCTCTCTTTGATACCCTCATGAATATCTGTTATTTGAATCCATCCTCTCCTCCCTGTATCTCTCCCCCCTCCTCAATCAAATCTAAAAGATTCTGCCAGCCCTAGCAAGCGTACCTCAGTCAGCAGCTTCCAGTCTGCCATGGACAGCGACTCAGCTGCTTCCATCAGCCTGAACGTGGAGCTGGACAACGTGAACTTCCATATCAAGAAGCACTCCAAGTATCCACATGTGCCCCCTCACCCTGCCGACCAAAAAGGTATGAGGTAGGAACCCCTTGGAGTTGCAAAGGATAGAAAGCAGGGCTTGGGGAGCCATCTGTCTGAACACTAGTTTGTGCCTCCACCCCCACCCCCCCTGATCCCTGTTTATTCTCATGTCTTTCTCTCACAGTTAAGGAATGTGAATTATTGTAAATAACTGATCAATATAAGATGTTATAAGCTCTGAGCTCGCCTCTTCCATCAGGCATCCTTTTTTTCCACCTGGGTTTAGGTGTATTGAAGAACATCTGCACCTAAGCTTTCATTAATGTCCTTTAGGGATGGCTCTACAGAAGTTTCAGACAGGCAGAAGCCCAGTAGTTCTGATGTAGGTAGAATAACAGTATGGACTCTGCCAAATCAGTGTGATTTTCTATTCTGCCTTTCTCCGTCCATGGTCAAGGCAATTTCAGGAGTTGAGCTTTGATCACCACCCTCTAAAGAAGTCTTCCCCAAACTGGCGTCATGCTGATAAGTTGGACTACTATGAGGTGGAGAGTCTTGGTGGGTTTGAGAGTCATAGTTTCACCACCAGACTGTATCATGGACATGCAGGTCTGTAAATGGCTATTTTTCGGGCTGTTGCTTAGCATCATTTCGGCCACTTTAGAATCATTTGGGTTTTATTATTTTATTAATTTATTATTATTACCGTTAAATACGGTTCATTTATTTGGAAAAAAAATAAAATAAGTAAAAATCTGTTTTTTCTCCCTTCTTCCCCTCCCACCACAAGAATTTAAATTCTGGTTATATGATCTTGTACAAAATTATGAACTTTTCATTTTCCTTGTTTCTTTTGAAGTCACCACCTGAAAAAAACACAGTGGAAATTAGGGGATTTTTAAATTTCTAAATGGCAATACGTAGAAGGTAAATTGCCTGTGCCTCCTTTTGCTCTTAGATGTAGTCATTAAGAGAGAAACTAACAAGTATTACTTTTAAGTTTGAATAGATGGCTGAACTATCACAGCATGGTAACACAACAGCTTGGGTTAGAAAATTCTGTATGAATTGCTATTTGCTGAGACTAATGTAACAAACTAACCATAGTAAAAATTCTTCTTTTGCCTTATGACTTAACAGATTGTTTTATTTCCCTCTTAATATTGCATGTGTGCCAATAATGTTTATTGAATACATCTGAATTTCTGGTGATTATTAGGAGGAAAAGTTGTAAACGGTCAGTATTGCATGCGTTTCACAATAAATCTTGGCAATTTCAGTTCAGGCTTAATTGACCTTGAAAGCTGTACAAATGTGACCAAATTACTCAAGAAAATAACGGGTTCAAGAATAATTTCTGCTTGGCATTTGATCTGAGCCCTCAGAGTCTTGTGCATCTCCTGGATGTATTCTGGAACATGAAAAGGGTGCCGCCTTTCTGGCTCACGTTTTATATGCCAGCTGGGAACTAATTGTGAATCTTCTTCATTTTTTAACAAAAAGTCCCAAGCTAGCCTGTGATGTTCCTTGCCACCATCCACTTACCGTAATTCAGTTTTAGACATTTTAAGCGGAATAGCAGTCTTCCTTAAAAGTGTGTTTATTTTCATATTTAGCACTAGATTCATGTAAGATAATAAGAAAAGCACAGGCATGGCTGATGGGGACACGAAAAAGGGCCTGCTTTATACCAGCTCCCAAATGATGGAATGCTCTCCCCCAGGATATCAGATGGGGGGGGCCCTCCCTTCTATCCATCTAGCGACAGCTGAAGACTCATCTCTTGTGGCAGGCTTTTAACAATAATGATTGAATCCCGGAATGCCTTTCTAAAGATAGTTTTTACTTGCTTTTAGTTCTTCAAGTGTATTTAAATCAGTGCATAGTTTAATTGTTTTTTAATGTTTAACTTATGTTTTTAATTCTGTTCTTTTTAATATTGTGAGCTGCCTTGAGCCCCCTTATCAAGAGAAAGGCAGCCTATGGAATAAATAAATAAATAGATAGACAGACAGACAGACAGACAGACAGACAGACAGACAGATAGATAGACAGACAGACAGACAGACAGACAGACAGACAGACAGACAGACAGACAGACAGACAGACAGATAGATAGATAGATAGATAGATAGATAGATAGATAGATAGATAGATAGATAGATAGATAGATAGATAGATAGATAGATAGATAGATAGATAGATAGATAGATAAGATAATGATCTGTTGAAATAGTAGGGAAAATATGTGAATACATAAACAATGGATCGGAACCAACAAACTCAAACTATGCAGGACTTCAAGAGGATTAAAGCTGAGGAGCAGCTTAATTTATTTCCACACAGAATAGACATGTTTATTTATTTATTTGATTTATACCCCACCCATCTGGCCTGTAAGACCACTCTAGGTGGCTAGAGTTGGCTTTTTGTGGAAAGGCTACCCAGATGTCTTGATATCCAGAACTAATCTTGCTAGTAGTAGTGGCTTAAGCAGAGGATCTGAGCCATGTGCTTCCTCAGGAGCCTGTGCTGCTTATACTGTGCTGTGGAATACATAATTGGCTGGCTATGTTATAGATGGTATGGAAAAGCAATAGCAGAGCCAGCATCGGAATATTGCTATTGTAAATGAGGAAGTGATTCATTCCGCTGCTACAACATGTGATAGGACTGCATACTTTTCCTTGCAGGGGAAGTATGTAATTTTTTCCATTAGTTAGAGCATATGCCTGTTTCCTATGTGTGTAACAATGGAAACCTGAGAGAAAAGGACACTCTTATCTCTGGTAGTATCATGAGAAAATGACTAAATTAAAGCAAGGGTAAGGATTTGGCAAGAACTTCTCCCAACTTCCTGCTAACACCCATTTTGTTTAATGCATTGCACATAAAGGCTTAATGGAAGATTGTTTTACAGTTCTGTTACGTTTGTTGACGTAATAAAATACTGCCTTACTGGATTAGGATTTTATTTTTCCTAATGGATCAACATGGCTCCTTGTGCGTTTTATTCAGCATAAATGTTACTGAAATGAAAGTGGTGCATGCTTTATCTGGTCAGAATCTGTGGGGTCCTGTTGTCTTACGAGATGAACACATTCTGAAGCTGGATATAAGCATAGTGTTAAATTGATACTGCTGGCTGTTAATGCTTTAAAACTGGGAGAAAGTAGTAACATCTATTTACACTTGCAGTTTAGAAGTGTCAGTGCCATTATAGAAGATTTCTTGCGTGAGGGGTTAAAAATACAATGATTTCATGGAAATTATGATCAGCTTGCAGTAGCTATGAGAGATTTTCTAATTTTATTGTAATTAATATCCCATTGCAGTGTTTGTGGCTGTCTGTCTGAAGCTGGCTAAACTGGGTGAGAGGACTGAGGCGGATGGCAGGTTCTACGGATGGGGCTTGGGTGATGTTTTAGGAAGACTGGTTAGTGTTTGAGGTGTGAGTTGCTGAAAAAATGGAATGACGAGAAATTCCTTACTTTCTTTGGAAAGACAGGTGTAAAGAGCTAGGGGAAGAATCTGATTCGCTTCCAGACCCTTTTGAAAAGGCATGCATGGACAATGTGTAGAGGCTGATTGTATTTAAATATTCTCGTGAGCTGTCACTTTCATTGTTCAAAAGCAAGCCGAGGAAACTAGTAATTTCTTCAGGCAACTTAGTTGTCAGGGCAATGATAAATTTAAACAGGCAGTAATAAGATAATTGTGTGCTGCCAAGTCAGTTCTGACTTATGGCAACCCTTTTCAGGGTTTTCTAGAGAGAAGGTACTTAGAAGTGGTTTACCAGAATTCCCTTTCTTCTGGGAGTGCCCTGGGTCTATGCAGCTTGTTCAAGGCCACCCAGACTGGCTCCTCTCTAAGGCCCAGCGGTAATTTGAACTGTCAGTCTCTGACTCCTCAACCAGATACCTAACTCACTGAGCTATCCAGCCAGCTTTAAAACAGACAAGAAAACACACACATTCAGAAATTGTGAGGGAAAGTGAGGTGACAGGGAGAAAAAAAATGGTAAGATCTGCAATTCAGGGGTGATGCTCTTGGTTGTGCAGTCAGCTGTCAAACCTTTACATTAGAAAGTCAGTCAGTTGAACATCACACCATACCCTTTCTCACATATCTCGGTTACAAATTGTGATTGCTTCAAGCTTCAGAACACAAATTTATGTAGTGATGAGAATGCAAGGCCAATCAGCTGCACAACATATTCCCAAAGCATGGCGTCCTTGTGGGATGTTGGTTGGTTGTAAACCGGAATTGGGGAACAGCGTGAGTACAAGGGCTCAAAAGAATTAAGTGCTGCAAATTTTGCATCCACCCTGCTTCAGTAAAGACTGTTCACCTTGCTTGACCTGTCTGATTTCTTGCTTGGCCCATAGGTCTCCACACTGCAAGGCTGTTAAACCATTGTTATGTGTAAATTAGCAAATATACAGTACTGGGTTTAGTCAAGCTGGTTCCATAAATGTGGAAAACAAGGGTGCCCAGTCTTGAATAACCCAGGTGTTGGACTGCAACTCCCAGAAACCCTGGATAGCCAGCTGATGATGAAAGCTTCTAGGAGTTGTAGTCCAAGAACACCTGGAATACCCAAGGTTGGGAACCGTGTATGTATAACATTAGCTGGCAGCCATGCCAACACATCTGATAGATCAAAGAAGAATGAGAAGATCCTCTTGGCCTCTTGGAGTTGTGTCTACAGCAGTGACTAAATGAGTGGCATGAATCATGTCTCCTTTTTTGTTTGTGGTGTGGGTGTGTAAACAATATAATTATAGAGGCACGCTAATGTAACCTGACATTTTTGTCCCCTCCCACATCTGTGTTTCTTCTTTCAGAGTACTTGATTGCTGACAGCGGAGGGCAACAAATGATCTCAATAAGTGACGCTTTTATCAAGGGTAAGTTTACTGGGGGAAGGGGTCTCTCCCTCCTCCCCATGAGAAAACCAGGCTTGGGTAATTTTGGTGAAGATTTTCATTCTCCTCCTTCTGTAACAGGGTTCTAAACAAATTAAATCAGAACAAACCTGGTCTTATTCAAGTCTGAATGAAATCTCTAGGAGTCTGTTCCTGTGTCTTTTAAACAAAGCAACCTCCATGGCTTCTGGGATATTTTCTGTTTGCTTGTCATCCTGAGCTGAATAAGCTGTCTTGTCCGTTTAAATCTGCCTGATGCTTGAACTGATGATCTGGGTTCCGTTTGCGCTCCTCCTTCTTGCATAATGCAGTAAAGTTAATACAGTACCTGTTTCCTGGTCCTGTCAGTTTTTAGACAAGCAAATAAACAAGTATTGTGTAGGCCTATGAGAAAGATGTCATCTCAACAGTTCAAAACAGTGCTTCTGAATCAACAGGGTGTGACCTCCCAACAGGATATATATGCCCTTTCAGGGGAAGTGTGGCTAGTTTGGGGGGAAAAAAGCATTATTGATGTTCATTTGGGTACAGGCAGGGTTGTTAGTACTGTTTGTTTTCTTAGTTGGCAGCTTAGACTGCAACATGTGTGATGCATGACAGGGCACTTGTTGTCTTCCTTTCATCTCAGTTTTATGTTACAGTGTAAAGTTAATTGTGTGCCATTCTTCATTCCCCTTAAAGTTCATTGGGCCACATTCCATGCCCAAGCCCAACTTTTTTTCCTGGTGGCAGTGCTAGATCAAATGTGGGGAGGGGAGGGTGATGCTCACTCACCTCTTCTTCTGTCTGACCCAGTCTGAAAGATTACCCCCAGACCCCACCTGGGTAGTTACTTCTTAAAATGCGTAAGCAACTCCTCTTCTTGTCTCCTGCTGTGTTGCTGCTTGTCTGAATTCATATTGAGCATGCTCAGAGTATTCTCATTCATTGTAACTGCAGTATTTTAGGCATCAAATGCAATTAATGGGAGAGGCATTAATGATGGGAGAAATGACTTTTTAAATTTATTAAAAGAGGCCCCAGGTTTTTTTTTTACAAAAATTGTGAATTACAGAATCAGTTTTGTCGCCAAAATCCTGCTAGTTACTCCTTGCAAGAATAACACAAAGGATATGAACCTTCGGAGTTGAATAGTCTTCAGTTAAAAATCACTGTCGATATCATATGTTGCAGAGTGAGTGAAACAATAATGTGTATGCAAGAGATAAAGTCTGAAGTGATTTCTTTACTTCAGATAATTTACCTCCAAAATTTACAAGGCTTACATTATACTGGCATAAAACTCCAATAGGATTTTAGCTTTCAAGTATTTGTTCTTTAAAAGACAAACATACTGAAAGACGCTTAAACCTTTTTAACTGAAGCAGGCAGTTTTATTCAGACAACAAGCACAGTACCTCTAAGTCTCTGTTTCCCCAGTGGTGTCCTTGATCTATTTGGAATTAATCTGGACAGTTTTTATCTCCACTCCTGTGTTGTGAAGTGAGAAATGTGTAAGCCTGAGACTTGTGCAGTTTAATTTCCAGAATGTGAAGGGGTCATTTGTGCCCCCTTCAGATGTTCCAGGGCTGGAATTCCTGTGATCCTTCACCATTGAGTATGCTGGCCTGGGATGATGGAAAATCCCATCAGGATGGCCACAATTGCCTACCTGTGACAGAATTCAGTACCTTACCTGAACCACAACAAAGAAAGTGCCTTGGCAGAGCCACCTGGTCAGCTTTCTTGGCTTTGCACAGATGTAAAGCTCTGTCTTCCCAGGTGGAACCCAACACATTGGGTCAAGTTAGATTATCTATTGATCTCTGTGCATAAGAGTGTCCCTTGTTAGAGGAATACACTCACATGTGATAACCAAGTCACTGTGGAAATGGTTTGATTTTTTTTTCTAAATCTACCCTTACATGCGTTAATGTAAAAATTATCAGTATATTTTTTTAATTGAAGAAAAATTAGAGCTGTAGATACAGAAAACAACTAAACATAAATGACATTATTAATTTGTTGTATTTATTAGTTTGATTCTCCCTCTTTTCTCTCAACTTGAACTCGAAGTCCAAAGCTTCCTTGGGCTTGTAGAACAATGTCCAGAAGATGAGTTTTGTTTCGCTCCCAGCCTCTGTGTTGTGATAGTGCTTGAAATCCAGTAATAAGTCACAACTAGGCTAGGTCCATTTCAATCTATGGAACCTATGGAAGAGGTGACCCACCAGATCCCCACTGATTCAGTGGGCCTACTGAATTCCAACTTAATACTGGATTTCAGCCGGTATGCTGTCCTTCATGACTCATGACCTGGTTGAAAATGAGAGTAGGGAGAAATACGATTTGGCTTGTAAGGGATTATTTCCAGTGCAAGTGGAGCTTTAAAAAGTCACGTTTGGGACCACAGTTCCTAACATGACTAATGGACACTGGCTATATTAGCTGGAGGAATCTGGGTGTTGTAGTCCAAGCAGACAACTTTCCTAAGCTCTGCTCATGGAAGCCCCTCAGGAGCCATGTTCCTCATAACTGAATGGAGAACATCAGGTGTCAAACAGTCCTTCATCTTAAAAGAAAACACTGTATGGATTAACACTGTATGATGTTGCAAATTCTCTCTTCGTTAGAATCGCTGTTTAATCGGAGGGTTGAAGAAAAATCCAAAGAGCTGTTTTTCACACCCTTGGGCTGGCACCACAGCAATCTGGACCTGCTGAGGGAGGAGAATGGGGAAAAGCAAGCCATGGAGAGGCTGCTGTAAGTTGAGGCCTACAGTGCTGAGAAGCCTGGATGCTTTGACAGCGTGCTGTGCTCTGTCAGTTGGACTTTCTGTAACAACATCTGGGAATAAATGGTCAGCAAAAACAAAACAAAAATAAAATAAAAAAAGATAAAGAAGACAAAATTGTTATGGCACCTCAAAGACTTACTGCTATTATTTTCATGTGAGCTTTCATGGACAAACCCACTTCTTCAGACTTCTTTGAGGGAATAAATCTGACATTGGGAATAAATCGGGATCCTTCCCAGTTCCATTTAGCATTTGTACCTGGATGTGGAGCTGGGGTTGTTGGTTTGAATCCCAGCTGTGTCCTTTTGTGTAGCCTTGGGCATGTTGCTTATTGCCAGAGTGACCCCAGAAAAAAAGGAATGGTAAAATACTTCTGAGTAGTCTGTACAGTATCTAGAAAACTTTGGAAAGGGTAGCCCTACTTCAGAATTTATGACATGTAATCATTCTTACTAACAAAAGCTCAGAGGGATCTGTGTGTCTTGTATTGAGATGTATGTCATGTACTGTAGCTAAGGCTACATTAACCTATGTAGTTAAGGATCTTGGTACAAGTTCACGAGTAGAGGGAATATTTCCCTATCAGAGCGGTTCATAAGTCAAAATGTTTGTAAATAGGGCCGTTCGTAAGTAGAGGGTTGACATATATATGTATGTGTATGTATGTATATGTGTCTGTGTCTGTGTGTGTGTAAATATATATATAAAAGTGGAAGAAGATGTCATCAGTACTTTTAAGATCTATGTGGCTCTCTCCTCTTTCCTGACATTTTGCCGTGTTTTCAAAACATCTCTCTGCAGCTCGGCTAATCACAACCACATGATGGCACTCCTGCAGCAGCTGCTGTACAATGAATCATTGTCCCTCTCCTGGAGAGATATCATTGTGCCTGTGGTCTGCCAGGTGGTTCAGACTGTCCGACCTGATGTGAAGAACAGAGATGATGACATGGATATCCGTCAGTTCGTCCACATCAAAAAAGTGAGTCCTCATGATGTGGAGAATTGGGAATGGGAGAGAAGTGTTTGGAGCGGTAGATTGACCATCAAAGAGAGGAGCACTTGATGTGCTGAAACACAGCTTTGCCCTCTACAACTTGTGACCCACCAAGTCAAACACTGTGCATGTGCCCCCCCCCCCCCAAGAAGGCAGTAGTGCACCAAGATCAAGATTAACCTCCTGGTATTGCTTGCCTGGGCTAGATGTTTGCCATTGCCAAGATTCAAGGAAGACGAGCTATATCTAGAGTGAGACAGCCAAACAAGGAATTGCCAACTCTGAAAATGGCAAGCAATAATATTTTGCTGTAGCTTTTACAACTTGTGAAAATATCTTTGACCAAAACTAGTGTCTAGCTTTTCTAAAGTTTAAGCACGTGCAGAAAACAAACATAAAAATGAATGTCTTATTGATCATAAAGCTAACCTAGTGTTATGAAGTGAGTTCCTGGTAGCAAAAAAGAAAGATTTGCCTCCCCCTGCCCAGTAATGCACATTTTATACAAATGTTCAAAGAACAGTTTTGAAAATATGCAAAATGTTTGAGATGAATGAAGAAATTTTGACACTTTCTTGTTGGGGAGAAAAGGTTTTGTTGTTTTTGTTGTCCCACTCTCTGTGTAAAGGCAAACCAAGGTAGGGATTTATCAAGGTAGTTATTACCTTTGGCTGACAAACATGGAATGGGGCTATGCACCTGGATGGCTGGTGTGCAGAATCTGTGTGGTATGTCCTTTGCATTTGTGTAAAAAGGTTATGTACTTCGATAGTACAGATGGGTAGTCTCAAGAGCTCAGGGATTGCCCATACAAAAATTGGCAGATGTTTGAGAAAACCCTCTTGCACTATCTACAGTGGTGCCTCGCTTAACGACGTTAATTAGTTCCAGCGATATCGCTGTAGAGTGAAAAATGTCGTAAATCGAAATAAAAAACCTATTGAAACACATTAAAACCTGGTTAATGTGTTCCACTGGGCTAAAAACTCACAGTCCAGCGAAGATCCTCCATACGGTGGCCATTTTCGGTGCCTGTATAGCAAGGAATCCATCCCTAAGCACAGTGGGTAGTAATTTTGAGCACCCGGCAGCCATTTTGAAAGCCCAACGATCAGCTGTTTTGATCATCGTAATGTGAAGAATTGGTTCCCGAAGCAGGGAACCGATCTTCGCAAACCGAAAAACCCCCATTTAAAACATTGTTTTGCGATCGCAAAAAGATCGTCATAAAGTGGATTCGTCGTAATGTGGGGCAATCGTTAAGCGGGGCACAACTGTAGTTGTCAAATAAAAATTTTAAAAATCACTGTGTATGTGGAAGCCCCAGAAAGCTTGGCAAAATTGCTCTCATACTCATCTACATTTTTTCAAAAAGATGTTTTTTAATTTAATGGGTGCCCAAAGAGTCGTTCATTTCATTCATTTTTTGTTGTTTGTGCCCCACCTTTCTCCCCGAGAGAACTCAGTGCGACTTACATTATTAAAACAGACAATTGTTGTTTAGTCGTTAAATTATGTCTGACTCTTCGTGACCCCTTGGACCAGAGCACGGCAGGCCCTCCTGTCTTTCACTGCCTCCCGGAGTTGGGTCAAATTCATGTTGGTGGCTTCGATGACACTTCATCCATCTCGTCCTCTGTCGTCCCCTTCTCCTCTTGCCTTCACACTTTCCCAACATCAAGGTCTTTTCCAGGGAATTTTCTCTTTTCATGAGATGGCCAAAGTATTGGAGCCTCAGCTTCAGGATCCGTCCTTCCAGTGAGCACTCAGGGTTGATTTCCTTCAACCCTGAAGGAATTTTCCTTACATTATTAAAATAGACAATATTAAGAGTCAGAAATACAATAACATATTAAAAAGCAGTTAAAGTACTATATTAAAACAGGCTATTTAAAAAAAAGTTTAAAAGGCATTTTAAAATATATGAACAGCTCCGTTTTAAAGCTCCTCCCTTAGGGAGCCAGTCACCAAGAAAAATCCTGCTTCAAGAGAAAGGACTGAAGAGGGAACTGGCCTAGCCTCCCACAGGAGGGAGTTCCACAGCATAGAACTAGCAGCAGAGAAGATTAGATTAGCCATTCTTCACTCTCAAGAGAGTATGGTAACATGCTCTGAATGGAGGCTTTGGAACAGCATTTAGTGTGGCTGAAAAGGCCAATTTGAGAGTGACCATCCCTTCCACACTGTAGACAAATACAGTCTGTCCCCTGTCCAGTTCCCTGATTTTGCTGATTTTGGGTCTGCCTAGACGTGCTGAACAAGTGGCTCTTCAAAATGGGAGAGGCCATGATGCAAGGCCTGCCTCCAGGCTGAACGCTCAGATGTCAAGGTTTCTCGTATGTTGAGGTCCATTCCTAAGGCCTTCAGATCCCTCTTGCAGATATCCTTGTATCACAGCTGTGGTCTCTGTCTGGGGCACTTTCACTGCACTAATTCTCCATACAGGAGATCTTTTGGAATCCAACCATCAGCCATTCTCACAACATGCCCAAGCCAAAATAGATGTCGCTGTTTCAGGAATATATCCATGCTAAATATTCCAGCTCGTTCTAGGACTGCTCTATTTGGAACCTTGTCCTGCCAGGTGATACCAAAAATGCATCAGAGGCAATGCATATGGAAGGTGTTCAGCTTCCTCTCCTGCTGTGCACAAAGGGTCTAGGACTCACTGCAGTACAGCAGTGTGCTCAGGTCACAGGCTCTATAGACCTGGATCTTGGTATATGCTGTCAGCTTCTTATTAAGCCAGAGGGATGTGGTGGCGCTGCGGGTTAAACCACAGAAGCCTCTGTGTTGTGAGATCTGTAGGTCTTCAGCTGTAAATTTGAATCCCAGTGAAGGAGTGAGCGCCCGTTGCTTGTCCCATCTCCTGCCAGCCTAGCAGTTCAAAAGCATGCAAATGCAAGTAGATAAATAGGGACCACCTCGGTGGGAAGGTAATAGCGTTCCGTGTCTAAGTCGCACTGGCTATGTGACCAAGGAAGATTGTCTTCGGACAAACGCTGGCTCTATGGCTTGGAAACGGGGATGAGCACCGCCCCCTAGAGTCGAACGCGACTGGACAAAAATTGTCAAGGGGAACCTTTACCTTTACCTTCTTTGTGAGTCTAGAGAACATGGTAACTGCTTTGCCAGCAGAGAAGGCTGTCTCACGAAACTCACCTGTGATGGCGGTGTGTTCAAGAAAAACGCTTCCCCTGAATATACTAAAATCTGAACAAACTCCTGAAGGGGAATTTCAGTCTTTCAGATAGCTTGGATCCAAGTTGTATGGGGCTTGATAGGTCAAAAGGGATAAGATGACATTTGAAAGGGATAAGATGACATGTACATACAGTGGGGTCTTGACTTACGAACTTAATCCGTATTGGAAGGCAGTTCTCAGGTCGAAAAGTTCTTAAGTCGAATCTGCATTTCCCATAGGAATGCATTGAAAACCATTTAATCCGTATCTGCTCTTTTCGTCCATAGAAACTAATGGGAAGCTGCTATTCCGCCTTCTGCCACTAGAGGGGGATATTTTTCTTTTTTCCTTTTAACCTAAAATGACCTAGCTTTTAAAAAAAGGAAAAAAAAGAGTTCGTAACTCAAATCTAAGTTCGTAAGTCGAGTCCTATGAGAGCGGTTTGTAAGTCGAAACGTTCGTATGTCGAGCCGTTCGTAAGTCGAGACCCCACTGTAAGCACCTTCAATTCTGTACATACCAAAGTAGATTTACTGATGGCTGTAGGGATCACCCTGCTTTGGCTCAGGTAGAAGATTATTTGCATGTACTGTACCTATGAGAGCTGTTGGAAGGCGGAGCCGGAGAAACTAGAAGGGAGGGGTGAGTTCGAGTCTAGTGAGTTCAGTAAGAGGCAGATAAGAGAGATAGTTTGGATTTGCGTTAGAGAGAGACTTTAAGGAGTGAATAGTCAGAGTGTGACCTGTATTAGTTACGATAGAAAATGTTAAAGGAACCTACTGAAACTTTGTGTAACTTTAAGAATGTGCGTAAGAACTGGTTGTTCTGGGTTTTTAGGGCTCTTTGGCCGTGTTCTGAAGGTTGTTCTCCCTGACGTTTCGCCAGTCTCTGTGGCCGGCATCTTCAGAGGACAGCAGCCTGTGCTCTGGTCCTCTGAAGATGCCAGCCACAGAGACTGGCGAAACGTCAGGAAGAACAACCTTCAGAACACGGCCAAAGAGCCCGAAAAACCCAGAACAACCATTAGATCCCGGCTGTGAAAGCCTTTGTGAATGCTTAAGAACTATTCCTAAAACAACCTGTAATCAATAAACCTGTTCCTGTTTAAAAGTTCATTACTGAAAAGACTTCAGTCTTTCATAGGAAATATAGGGAAGATAAAGAGATCAACTGGTGGCAGCGTGTTAAAGGGCGTGTTGGGATACTCATGTGAGCTCTGTGTTTGGTGAAACAAGCAGAGGCCACGGTTTAAACATCACAATGGCCTATTACCATCTTCCCTCTCATCCCATAGTCCCAAACCTATTATAGATTTAACCAGTTCTTACTGGGGAATTACCTATCTTAAATTAGAAATATTCTGTAGCTATGCCATAGAGTTTAGCCAAAAAGAAATAAGGATGGTGATAGTAGTCAGGAGAGTATTTTTTTAATGTGTGCCTGTGCTTAGTGATAGTGGTTGGGAAGCTAGTTGAAAGATATCAAAGGGGTTCTTAAATCAATCACATATCTCATTTTGAGTGTCTGGGAAATGGGACACCCCTGGAATGTGCTGCTCTCCTGAAAGAAGTAATTTGAACTGTTTCTGCCCAATGTATCTTGGTTTGCCTAGTAAACTGAATATCTGAAAAAGTATTAACCATATAAATAGGAGACTGGGTAAATCTGTGGCCTTTGAAGGCCATACCTGTGAGTCCAGTTGAAGAAACGTGGGGGCTGTATTTTGTTGACTGCTTCTTGTTAGCTTTCTGATATTAGGGGGAGGGATCCAATATTAAGCTCCTTTGCTTTTAAATCTACTTCCTAATGCAATTTTGAGTTGATTAGACATCAACAGGAATTATGTATAATCAAATATTTTTCTGTTTTGCCAGATTCCAGGTGGAAAAAAATTTGACTCAGTGGTGGTGAATGGCTTTGTATGCACCAAAAACATAGCACACAAAAAGGTATGATGCAACTGCTTTAGTTTCTGTCGAGTGGCAACATAGATAACTGAAGGGAAATGTATGCTGGTTCATTTGATTCCTAATTTACAAGTTCTGTGACTCCCCCCCTCCCCACCCTTGGGGGGCTCAGTCTTCTGTCTCCACTGTTTGATTCCAAGCATACACATCTTGACAAATGTTACTAAAATGTGTTGTCAGATATGCACAAAAATGGAGAAGGATGGGTTCCCCAAGTTTGGAACAGCTGATACCAGAAGTCCTAGGAACAGTTGAGTCCCATTCTGTATCAGGGCCTTTTAGAATTCATGTCCTATGAGTATAAGAATAGTGTCCACTCCTTCACTCTCGACTTTGCAGTGAAGCTCTTGCCCTTGGTTGAGCAGAGCTTAGAAAAAGTTACAGTACTTTTTAAGATTTTTTTCAAGCTTTGTGAATCTTTGAGCCAGCTAGTGGCCATATTGGGTGGGCTGGGAATCTATAAATTGTAATCCAAAAAAGTAACTTCTCTGAGCCCTTGAAAGGTCAGTGCATAGAGGTCCCTGGGGCAACCACTGCCGTTTTGACATTATGAGGTGAGCTTTCTAGCCCAGCCCCAGCACTCCAGGTACAAGGAATGCAGGTTTGTGTGTTTCAACCTGAATAGGTAGTTGTCTGTAGGTTGCTGGGTTTATAAAGACTAACAATTCATCCTGTAAGTATTAAAAAAGGTATCAGGTATGGCTGACTTTCTTATATCTTCATTTCTTTTTTAAACTGCTACATGTCAGAGAGAGGGTTGGCCATCTACCACCATATTATCCATAGAAGGAGTGGGAAAGGTGTGGCCCTCCAAATGTTGTTGAATTTCAGTTCCCAGGAGCGTCGGCCAGCTTAATCAGCGATTGGGTTGACAGGGGGTCTGGTTCAGCAACATCTGGAGGATTATGTGTTGAATACCCATGACCTACTCTGAGTGACAGAAACTCTCAGACAGTGGTCTTTCCCAGGCATACATAGAGGTAAACTCAGTACCTTCTGTGTGCAGTGTGTATTTTGGCTTTTGACCTGCAATGCTCCCTCTTGACCCGTTTAAAGCAAAGCAAAAAGCAAAGTGTGCTGCTTATATACCACCCTATAGTGCTTCAAGCACTCTCTGGGCGGTTTACAAGTTAGTTACGCAGGCTACACATTGCCCCCCCCCAAGTGAGCTGGGTACTCATTTTACTGACCTCAGAAGGATGGAAGGCTGAGTCAACCATGAGCCGGCTACCTGGGATTGAACCCCAGGTTGTGAGCACAGTTTAGGCTGCAGTGCAACAGTTTAACCACTGTGCCTCGAGGCTCTTTTAAGGAAAGCTTTTTATCTGTCTTTTGTATGGTATGGCAAAGGAATACTTTTCATGATTTTTTTCTCTTTCTAGATGAACTCCTGTATTAAAAATCCCAAAATTCTTCTACTGAAGTGTTCCATTGAGTATCTCTATCGAGAAGAAACAAAGTTCACGTGTATTGATCCCATTGTCCTTCAGGTCAGAATAGTTTTCTCCTGCACCCTCTCTGTTCTGTAGCATCACATAAAAGTCTAATGAGCTGGCTTATTCTGCTGTGGTTTATTTAATATTTGTGGCCTGGTTTCACCAATATTTCCAGATTTATTTGACTACCTTTTGGGGGTCTTGCTACAAAAGCTACCTCTTTCATAACTACCAAAAGGTCACTGCTTGTTCCAATTCATTTATCATCTTCTATTCAGTAATGTGAAAGAGTATCTAGTAAATGAAGTAGATTTTAATGGCTTCAATTTGTAAAAACCATAAAAAGATCTTGGGGAGTCACCTTCAGCGTTATACTATACTGCAGGGGGTCCCCAACCCCTGGTCCGTCTCCTGGTACCAGGCTGTGGCCTTGGCAGGACCAGGCCACATCTTCCAGCCTCCCTGCACGCCCACCCGCATGCACGGTGTGCCCACCTGCACACACAGGGGCCCCTCCCAAGCACACATGCGCGAGAGTGTGCCCCCCCCCCACGGACCCAACCAGTCCACAGTTTGGAAGGGGTTGGGGACCACTGCTATACTGGATGACTCAGAAGTCAGTGGGCCTTGCTGTCTAATAACTATGCCCAGGATAGCAACTTTGACATTCTCTGATCCACTAGTAACTCATTCAAACACAAGCTTTGAACCAAAGCTTGAAATATATATATATATATTTTTTGCAGATTCTAGATGAACCTCGTGTTAAGCATAAGAGTATGTATACTGGTTAAAACAAAAAAGGAGAAGGGATGTGCAGACCTGTAACATGTTTCTTACATCTGATGACATTGGGATGTTACCTCTGCAATGTTCCTCTGTGAATAATACTTAAATCTAGGATGCTGTTTAGATCTTTAGGCTTCCTCGCTTGAGAGCCTCCCATGGATTTTAACAAAGCTTACTTTCTGAAGAAGCATGTTCAGATTTGTGGCCCTTTTCATACCTCATCTTGAGATACTGCCTGTTTTTTTGTAGCATACACACGATGCATGAATAACATTTTTTCCTACTTTAGGAAAGGGAATTCTTGAAGAATTATGTCCAGCGGATAGTGGATGTCAGGCCTACTTTGGTCTTGGTGGAAAAAACGGTGTCCCGCATTGCCCAAGACATGCTGCTAGAACATGGCATTACTCTGGTCATCAACGTTAAGCCGGTAAATCCTACAATTCTAAATGTAAATGCAGTTGATTGCCTTGAAGTGGTGTGATTCCTTAAATAATATCATGTGGAATGAGAGAGATTGGGTTGCCAATCTCTAACCAAGCTATTTGTCTTTGGTTAGATTGGTGTGTGTGTGTGTGTGTGTGTGTGTGTGTGTGAGAGAGAGAGAGAGAGAGAGAGAGAGAGAGAGATCAATTGGCTTCTGACTCTCCCTGTTTTTCCTTTTAAAAATGTTTCGGTGTTCTCATGCTCTATTGAAATTAGCTACTTCTTTCCTTTCCTTCCCTTCCATTTTTTTCTTTTGGTAAAAGAATTAGAATTCCTATGGAGGGCTTGAGCAACAGGTTGGGCTGCAGTTCATGCACTGTATCGCCTTTGTCCTCTTTCTGTCAAATAGGCGCAGGCAGCCTCTTGCCATTCTTCTCAGTTGATCAGTATTTTCAGAAGAGCTTGAGCTGGGTCAAATCAAATACTTCTTGATCCAGCAGTCTGATCACACAGTGGCCATCTGGACCCCCTCCCATTTTTATTTTAAACTGGTCTTCAAGGGTATATTGCCTCTGGTACTGAAAATAATCTGAAGGTTTCATGACTTGGAGCCAGTTGAAGTGTTATGCTCTGTGAATTTGTGTTGACTCCTTTTAAAGCTGTTCATGCAGGCAATCACATATTGTGGCAGTCAGTTCCACAATTAAACTGTGTGTTTTGTACTTTATTATGTTGCAATTCGTGCTTCTAGAGTCTTTGTTAGCATTTCTGAATCACTGCAAAAAACAAAGTGAGGTGCCACAGAGCTGTACTGCAGCTAAAACTGTGGTCACGACCTGGGGTTCAAATCCCAGGTAGCCGGCTCAAGGTTGACTCAGCCTTCCATCCTTCCGAGGTCAGTAAAATGAGTACCCAGCTTGCTGGGAGGGCAATGTGTAGCCTGTATAATTAAAAATTGTAAACTGCCCGGAGAGTGCTTGTAGCGCTATGGGGCGGTATATAAGTCCGATAAATAAATAAATAAATAAATAAATAAATAAATAAATAAATAAATAAATAAATAAATAAATAAATAAATAAATAAATAAATAAATAAATAAATAAATAAATAAATAAATAAATAAATGTGTAATAAATGTGTAAATGCTCTGTAGTTTTTATACAGTGTGCATCTCCAGTTGAGATTTGGCAGATAATTTATTATGCTTTACATCTTGCATCACAAAATAGTCTTCTGTAGCTTCTTAGATGCAAGCGCAATGAGAGGTAAAGTGCAAAGCCCTTGTTCTTTATCAATGTTTTGCAGCATGTCTTGGACAGAGTAAGCCGAATGACTCAGGGGGATGTACTAATGTCAATGGATCAGCTGCTGACGAGGCCACACTTGGGGACCTGCCATAAATTTTACATACAGGTTTTTCAGTTGCCAAATGGTAAGTAAAACTAAGAAACACTGGGCCTTTTTTAGAAAAAAATAGTATGACCCCATAACTCATGGGATGACTCAGTACAGTGGTGCCTCGCAAGACAAATGCCTCACAGGATGAAAAACTCTCAAGACAAATGGTTTTGGCAATGGGGTTGATGACTCGCAAGATGAATGTTCCTATGGCCATGCTTCACAAGATGAATGTTTTCCGTTTTTTGTTCCTGCCTCATGTTTGCTGATTTTTAAATGTTTTTCTATGATGTTTAAAAAGTTAAAGTTTTTTGATTGAAATTTTTGAAATCATCTGCACAATATGTATGGCTTTAAAGAGCACTTAATAAACCCTTTGTAAACCAAATTTGACTTTGTTCTGACTTTTTTGCTCAAAGGAACGCATTAATTAGATTTCAATGCATTCCTATGGGAAAACGCGTTTCGCAAGACGACATTAACCGTGGAATGAATTAAATTCCTCTTGCGAGGCACCACTGTACTTTATACAATGCTATTTACAGTAATAGTATTATCATGCGTGATTACTGTAGCCTGACATTTATGTAGTGCTTGTAAATGTTCAAAATGCTCTGTATATATAGCCCTCTTTATCTAGACTTCCATATCAATGAGCAATATATTTAGTAATATTTACCTACATCTATAGCTACCTTATGCAATGTGTGGGTCAGTATTACCTGTCAACTTCCCACTACATGGTGGGGGTCATGTGATCTCCAGGCCACATATGGCCCCCAAAACTGCTGTTGTGGACCCCAAAATCAGCAAGATTGTTTCATTTTTTCCAAAAAAGAGAGAATTGTGTCCACATAACTCCATTTTAGCAGCAATAGAACATCTGTAGATAGAAACAGATGTCTGTGTTTTTTAATTGAAAGACTATTGTGTTGCCAAACCCCAAGAATGCTGGAGCAGGAGAATGGTACCTGCATCCCCACGACTGTCCTGCCTTTGATCTGTGCATTTGTTGAGTTTAAAAGTAATAGATAGGGTGGCTTGCCTTGAGCTACTTAGTGAAGTTAGGGCAAATTTGTGCTAATGACTTAGATTTGTAGCTCAGTCTCCCAGTCTTATCTTAAATTAGCATGTTTCATTGCAATTATACCTGTGCTCTTGCATTTTTTAAAAAAGTAGATTTACACCATTCCACCCCCCAATACCTAAAGTACTTTGATTACTTTTCTCATACAGTAAAGGGACAATCATTTACTTCTATATTATTTTGACATCTGTCAGCACATTTCCAGAGCACCAGAATCACCCTTGAGGCAAGCAGCTGAGTTAGTCAGTTGTGTCTAAACCAAACAAGAATCTTACAGTGTCTTAAAGATTGGCAAATCTGTTTATAGCATAACCTGTTATAGAACTGGAATCCATTAGAACATCATGTAAAGAAGTGCTTGGAAATTATGTAACCGATAAGACCATGTATATGTGATATATCATAGAAGACTTCCCCAGGTATTCCCCTCCAAATTTTGGAAAGAGCTGACTGTAATTTTGATGCAAAATATATCTAGGGTCCCTGGAAGAGAAAGCTAATATAAAACATATACTGGTACAATGAATCAAATGTAAATGGCTTGTTGGGGGATAGAATTCTAAAATAAACTAGCTAAAATACACTGTTAAGAATTTAACAGCAGCAAAGATCTTAAAACATTTCCCATGAAAAGCCATAGAGAACAAGCTTATTTTAAAAGCCTTCCTAAAAGTAACCATAGATTGGACAAGCCAGGGGATTAATTTTGTAAGGTAGAGGCGTCCGCTGAAAAGCATTGTATGTCTCTAGTTCCCTCCAGTCTGACTCATTTTAATGACACACCAGTAAATTGTGTTTGGATTGTTTTACAACACAGTCAGGATTGTATCAGTATAGGCAGCCCTTCAAAATAACCTGAAGCCGAACCATTTAGGGTTTTTAAAGGTCAAGCAGCAAAACCTCAGGCAACGAAGGAAGCACACTGGAAAAATGGTTGCCTGAACAGAATTGGTGTAATGTGCTCCAGTCATATAACCCCCAACAAGGATATGAGAGGCCACATTCTGTACCAGTTGAATCATTTTCAAAGGCAGCTTCATGTAGAGAAAATGAATTTTTGCAAAGCTTTTGTGGGACTGGCCAAGCTGCTTCTGCTGTAGTCGGATTGCTGTACTGTTGCTATATGCCTGTTCTTAGTTGCATGCTTGTGTTTTTTGAATGCTTAATGGTTTGAACAGCTTAGCTTCACGGTCTTATCCCTTCATGTTCTTTGATTATTATTATTAAGTGGCCCTGGGGAGCTATATGATCAGAAAGATGAAATCAATGTGATGCAAATTCGATACGTTTTGCTCCCGTGTGTGACCCAGGGATATGAATAAAAAAAAAATTCTAAGCAAAATCTTCTCCAAAGTGAAAGAGGTAGACACCATTCTCTTCTCTTTCAGATCAGACAAAAACACTGATGTTTTTTGAAGGCTGCCCCCAGCACTTGGGATGCACCATCAAGCTACGTGGTGCAGGTGAATACGAGTTGGCTCGCGTGAAGGAGATTCTTATATTTATGATCTGTGTGGCTTACCATTCTCAGCTGGAAATCTCCTTTCTTATGGATGAGTTTGCCATGCCTCCAATGCTGGCCAAAAATGGCTCCTTTCCCAATCTGACAGAAGGACAGGGAGAAGAAAATGGGCACCACGATCAGGTAAACAGCACAGCAGGAAAAGATGTTGACTCAGCATCGGACAAGCTGCCCATGATCTCTGAATTAGCATCTTCAGATGACCTCAGCAACGTGGAACAGAAAACTTTGACAGAAGAGGATGGTGAGGTCAGTGGTGATCTACAAGATGTTGCCTCCCAGAAGCAGCCAGAGCATCTTCCGATGAATTCTTCTGCTATAGCACCCTTCCTTTCTTCCACATTAGTGCTGGAGCCATTGTTGCCCCTCAGTCTGACGGACCAACAGCTGGGAATTTTAGACAATGAGCAGTTGGGGAGCATAGAGGGTATGGACGACTACCAGGAGCCCAAAAGTCAGACCAGGGAGTTTAGAGATCCCCTTCAAGATGACACTGGCTTGTATGTAGCAGAGGAAGTCACCTCCTCTGAAGATCGCCTGAGAGCTTTGTCTCTGGCATTTAAACAAGAGCTGAAGGACATTATCCTCTGCATTTCTCCATTAATCACATTCCACGAACCCTTCCTGTTAACAGAAAGAGGCATGAGATGTCCCACCAGGGAGTATTTCCTGGAACAGGTCTATGTGTCTCCCCGGCTCAACAAGGAACACAAAGAGCTGGACAGCAGAAGGAAAAGACACTTGCTGAGGGATCTGGCTGGGTTGCAAGGAATGAACGGAAGCATCCAGGCCAAACCCATCCAGATTTTACCTTCCCATGAGCTTGTGAGCACCAGAATTGCAGAGCATTTGAACAGTAGCCAAAGTTTGGCAAGAATGGTGGCTGATTTCCGGGCCAGGGGAGGAAGGATTGTACAGAAAGATTCAGACCCATTTGTACAAACCAAAGAGGCAGCTGGCATGAAGTTTGGACATAGGACTGGCGATGATGAAGAGCGAGGGTTTATTCAGAGTGAATCTCTCTGGTCTCATAAAGTAAGTGAGCAAAGCTCAAAACTGTATTGTTTAGTACTGTAGGAATGTTGAGGGGAAAGGCTGTTTTTAAAACAAGAATTTTAAAGAGAATTTTAGGCAGAGATATTCAAGCTTTAGTAGCATTTTTCAGACTTCTGAAACTGGGCCCTTTAAATTTTTCATTGGGTAGGCATCCCCTTGGCAAAAGAGTGCACAGAATCTTCACACATGTTTGTATGTGGCAAGCTGGGGTGTGTACATAAACACTGTTCCCCCAGTGACTTTAGAAGAGAACTGGGCTCCCGTCTGAAGTTGATAAGCTGGGGAAAGTGTTGCTATGGCAAGAAGTTTCCACATGCCCCTCAGGCCACTTCACCATGCACATGGCCAGCATGATACTTTGGGTGTTTTCAGGGCTAATTCCCCTCCCCTTTTTTGGGGGGGGGAAGAAAATGTCTGTGGCTAGTGTTCTTGTCCCATGATTTGAGCAGTATTATGCTACAGAAGGATGTGAGTGTGAGGGGTTGGGTGGGAGGAATATCGTCTCAAAATGTAGGAATAGGGCTTAAAGAAAGGGTGGCCCTTCCTTGTGTTGTACCCTCCATGGACCCTCATACATGAATGGCCCTGAGAATTTTTCCAGTAACAGGTAGAGGGCCATATTTCCACTGTCCTTGAAATAAGAAAGAAAAAATTAAAACCCAACCTATCCTTTTGGTACCCCAAAGTAGTGTCATGTGTATGACTTTACAGCATCTGCTATGCAAATAAGCCACCTGGGATGAAACATTTATATGCAAATGAGAAATGCATGAATACTGCACTGATTGTAAGCATTTGTTTAGTCTCCCTATAGCATTATCGCAGATCTATCCCTGCCTTCCTAAAACCTGTCGGTAATGATTGTGTGGCTTGGATGTTCTGAAAAATGACTTTGCTCTTTTGAGGAGTGATATACTAACTCTTTTTCTGGGATGTGTCTTGCTAGGTGGACTGCCTTAGCCCTGCAAACCATCAGAGACTCTGCGTTTTGTTTAGCAGCTCTTCGGCTCAATCCAGCAACGCTCCAAGTGCCTGCGTTAGCCCATGGTGTGGATTTAATTCCTTTTTTTTTCTCTCCCTCTGACTAATCTCAGTGTGTGTCTTGAATATATATATTTTCTGTGTAGACATAAGGTTGTAATTTTGTCGTGACCTTTGGCACTGGAGCAGGAAGTGCTGCTCGAGAATATATTTGTGGCATCTCTTCCACCATATTTGATATGGAGACCACTAAAATATCTGCAGCCATCTTGAATCTACCCCCCCCCCCCAAGATATCCCAGCTGAGGTGGATGTTGGAGAATAAGCAGTGGGAAGGAGCTGCCACCATATTCCCCTACATATCCCTTAACATATTCTTTAAGGCAGACGTGGGCAACTTCAGACACTATAGATGTCGTTGGACTGCCTTTCCCGGCATCTCTTGCCGTGACAGAAGTTCCAGTCCAACTGCGCTTGGAGAACTATAAGATGCCCATCCCATCCTAGAGAATTGAGCCACTGCTTTCTTTTTCCCTCCCCTGCCTGCGGAAGACACATGTGCTTTCCTAGACCTGATGCTGAAGAAATGGTAGATGGGGTGTCTTGCTGTCTTCCCTCAGTTCTGACAGAAGATCTAATCCTCCCTGGAGCCTCATGTTATACTAAAGTTGTAGAGGGTTCATACAGGAAGGCTGATACACAATGGTAATCTGTTACCTCCACAACTGGAGGCAGGTTGACTGTCAGTACCCTTTGCTCAAGAACATAATGGGAGGGAGTTGCTCTACTCATGTACTGCTATGGGTTTCCAAGTCAGGAAATTGTTAGCCATTGTGGGACATAGAATACTGGTATATTCTGGGGTGCTATAAGTGTTAACTCTCCGGTAGCAATGCAGTATTATTCTTGATTCAGTTACAGCTGGACAGTGCAATAAGGAGATGTCCAAATGCACAATTATTTGTGATCTCGGGGAGTGGAGTGTATTTCCCCAAATGCTACAGCAGGAACCTTGGCTTAACTGTGAAGGAGCAGCATTCTGGTCCATGTTGCCCAGTCACTCCTTTTTGCAGTGGGAGCAGCAAAGCAAACTAAGGGTGTCCATCATTTGTTGTTGTTTTTGGGATCTAGCAAGGAACCTGCTCTCAGGCTTGTGCCCATTTGTCACGTAAGGCAAAAAATTATGGTAAAACAAGTTCCGGGTTATTTCTCTGGCTTATTGGGAAAGGAGGAGGCCAAACGGCTGGCCCCTGCTGGCTTCACACATCACAGTAAACATGCCAGAGACCAAAGCACAGGCTTGCTGTTACAGTACATCTCTCCACCATTTGCTTTGGAACTCAGAAACTGAAGAATCTCCCCCTGTCATTGAATCACTAGCTATACGTTGAGGGGTGTGGTGGCGCTGCGGGCTAAACCGCAGAAGCCTCTGTGCTGCAAGGTCAGAAGACCAGCAGTTGTAAGATCAAATCCATGCGACAGAGTGAGCTCCCGTCGCTTTGTCCCAGCTCCTCGCCAACCTAGCAGTTTGAAAGCATGTAAATGCGAGTAGATAAATAAGTACCGTCTCAGTGGGAAGGTAAAACGGTATTCCCTAGTCATGCTGGCCACATGACAACGGAAACTGTCTTTGGACAAGCGCTGGCTCCACGGCTTGAAAAATGGGATGAGCACCGCCCCCTAGAGTCGGACACGACTGGGCTAAAAATGTCAAGGGGAACCTTTACCTTTACCTTTACCTATACGTTCATTGAACACCAGATGACTTTATTGGGATGGGTGGGGATGAGCTAAAGCCCCAGAATTGTAGCTTAGGCAATTCTAGCAGACTTCTTGGGTTTGTAGTTAAAAAAAACCCCAAGCTCTGTAGTTCTAAGATAATGATGATCCCATCCCTAGTAGGGACTACAAAAATCAAGCAATATAATGACTAAATGAGCAGTCATTTTGAAATCTGGGTTTTTTTTTTTTTTCATGGAATGTGAGCCTTTCTCAGGTTCAGGAAAAAACATGGGATCCTGAAATTCTAGGAAGTTATCCTACAACAATTCTCAAATTACACAAAAACCAAAACAAAACACAATTTTCTTGTTCTCAATTACTGTAGGATGGTGGTAATGGAGTTTTATGGAAAGAATGACCTCACTTTGGGAGTGTTTCTAGAAAGGTATTGTTTCAGGTGAGATTTACTCTGTTTAGATTTTCAGATTCTATTGTAAATGTTAATATACTGCTACAGTAAGTTTCTGTAGAGTTCCATCTGCGTTGTTTTGTACTGTTGGACTTCACTTTATTTAGTTCCTTTTTATGTAGTATTGAGCATCCCCCCCTCCCCCTTACAGGAAGTTTCATTTAGTCTGTCATCTTTATTATCCCATTCTTTCCTCCTGGAATGATTAGAGTAAATTGCTGCAGTAGTGTCACATTCAGTTGGACATTCCTTTTGTGCAGAGAAGCTCTTATTTGTTTTGATGCTCTAGAGAGACACAACTAAGGGTCAAATCAGACATTAAACTCTTTCTAGGTAACTCATTTTCCCTCTCACAATGGAGGTCAAAAAATCCCTCCACAAAAAATGTGATAAATATGTAGTTTATTTTGACCATAGTGTATTATTTACAGTACAAAGATAAACAGTTCATTTACTTAACAAGCAGAAAAAGCTTGAGGTAATTAATGTAGAATGAATACTACACAGAAGCCTCTCCCAAGCTAGTCTGTTCCAGATATTCCCATAATCCCCTCACCCTTGATTGAGCTGATTGGGGATGATGGTAGCTATAGTCCAAAACATATTAGCAGGTTTATATTGGAAAGAGTTGCTGTTCAGCATCAGGCTGAAAAATCATTATCAAGACAAAAAGTATGTTTCCTTCATGCTTCCTGCTTTGTTCCCTGAAGGCCTTCCTACCAGTGCCCAAGCATGTTCTGTGAAACGCCTATGGTGCACCATGTCCGCCGTTTTGTCCATGGTCGAGGCTGCGTACAAATCGTATTAAAGGAATTGGACTCCCCAGTGCCTGGTTACCAGCACACAATTCTTACCTACTCCTGGTGTAGAATATGCAAGCAGGTAATGAGAGATCCCTGTTCTGTTTTTTACAAAGCCAGTTCTTATAGAGTACAAGTAGTTGCTAGTGAATATTCAGAAAGCTGGGTTGTGTGGGTAGGGGAGGCAGAGCTCGTTCAGAATGTATGAGCATGTCACTAGGCCCTCTCTGTGTTGAGTTCTTGCCTTTGGCCAAGATCCAGTAGGGCCCTTCCGTATGTGACTGCGCAGTGGTTAAAACGCTGTACTGCAGCTAAAACTGTGCTCACGACCTGGGGTTCAAATCCCAGGTAGCCGGCTCAAGGTTGACTCAGCCTTCCATCCTTCCAAGGTTGGTAAAATGAGTACCCAGCTTGCTGGGGGGGCAATGTATAGCCTGTATAATGAAATTGTAAACCGCCCGGAGAGTGCTTGTAGCACTATGGGGCGGTATATAAGTCCAAAAATAAATAAATAAAATAAAATAAACTGGACTTCCTCTCCCTGCCCCAGCAAAGCCCCTGACAAAGAGGATGGTCTAGCCCTGCAGAGAAAGCTTTTAGGGCCCCACTTGGGCCTTTGATATCTCTCTGTGTACATCCATCCAGTTTTGTTGAAAACAGTAAATGCCTTGGAAGCCTGCCATTGAATGCTGTGTTCATGAGTATAATCATAAATGTCTTTATTGAGATAATCTCTACAAATTGAGACTCTATCAGTATTCCTTCCATAATATGTAGAGGATAGCTTTCTGAAGCCAAAAATAAAACTACCTTCTCAGTGACACTTTTTAATCATTTTGAAGACCTTTCATTTCCATAAGATACCAAATGAGTCAACCTTCTGTTACCTTATGCCTTCCAGGTGTATATGCCACCACAATGAGCATTTGTTGTGGGAACTGTAATCTAGCATTGTTTGGAGGGTACTAGGCAAGGGAAGATTTTTTTATAATAATAACCTTTATTGTCAATGCACAGCATGTGTGCAGTGAAATTGAATTGTTGAAAAAAATAGTTTTTGACCTTAAAAAAAAAAGGATAAAATTAGGATAAGATTCCCTTTAAGAATGTAGTACTGAGCATTCATATATGATATGTTTGCATTCTGATCCTATTCAGTACCTTTCAAATCGTAAAGCAGCTTGTGAGGTAGAACAGTTTGTATTGTGAGGGGTGTAAACAGGGCTGAGTTATAGTGGCTTGTCCCAGGCTATCCAGTGAGTTTGTTTATATATAAGATTGAGATTTGAGGCAGTTTATGCTCCAATCATTTTATTATGTCTTATTTGGAGAGAACAGAGAGAGTACTGAACTGTGAGAGAATAAATTGATAGAGAAAAATCTGCTTTATTTTAATAATGTTAAAATAGTTCTAAGCATGGAAGAGGGCATGCCACAAGTTAGGCTATTTGGGTTTTTGAAAGGGTTGCATGTCTGTAAAACTGGGCTCTTCAGATTCAACTGTTATCTGGAGTTATTCCTCTGTTATCTGGAGATCTGCTAGTCCTGATGTTTATTAACACTACCAGTAGGAGTTTGGGCTAGGCATATGTACATGCTTTGAATTCTGAACCCACCCAGTAAGACAGTATTGTCTAGCTTGAGTGCTTGTCCATTGTTGCATTCAGATGAACTTGTTTGAACATTTCCAGGTAACGCCAGTTGTTCCACTTTCCAATGATTCATGGTCGATGTCCTTTGCCAAATACCTTGAGCTCCGTTTTTATGGGCACCAGTACACCCGAAGGGCAAACGCTGAGCCATGTGGCCACTCTATACATCATGACTATCACCAGTATTTTTCCTACAATCAGATGGTGGCCTCTTTCAGGTAACAATCCAGACATCTTTCCTCCCCTTAAGATTTAAAATTTCTGATTGCAAAAATAAGAGGGGTGCAACCTATTTAATTTTGTATATTGCATTTTAATTTTTTTAATTAAATCCTATCTAGGTCAATAACGTAAATATCATATACTCGATAATTTTTCTAGTTCTCTTTATGTTCATACAGAAGTTTCCAGTGTAGTAAACACAGGCCAAACATGCCCCCTGAAAATTTACTGGTAACCAACCATCAAACACAACCGTTTTAGTTAGGATTTGTATAATATATGATGACAAACCCTTCCAGCTACAATTATCATTTCATCAGTGTTATAATGAGATGTTTTAAATTTCAACAAGCTAATTAGTGAAGAGAAAGCTATCCTTATTTTTCTTGTACTGATACATTGTCAGTTCAATCAAATATTTAATACTGCACCTATTTTTAGTCTGCTACACAGAGCTATTAATAATTTCCAAGTTACCAAAATCTTTTATTCTTCTTGCCTGTTAATAATAAAATGTCAGACTTCAAAATACTCTAACATTTCCTCATGTTTAGTAGTCGCCATTCTTTCAGGCCAAGTAAATGATCTGCTGGTGTCCCCAAATTTTGGGTGTAATGATTGAACAATTTTTCTGTAACCATAGTTAGTGCGATGGGGGATAGGCTTTGAAGGGATGTGAACTTGATATTTTATGGACAGATTTGAGAAGGAGCAGGGCTGAACCAAACCCACCACACAATAAGGTACAGGAGAAAGGAGTCAGGGGGAGGTGCCTCCAGCTTCCTATGACATTGTTAGATTAGGTTGTCATGAGAAAGGCGCTGCATAATTTAGGACAACCAATCTCAATAGGAACCATATAGTCACCTGGGGGACCCTGGCACATTTGAAATGGGGCATGTGAGACATTTCTGAAATATATCTGTTTGTGTTGGATCCTTGTTTGACAGGGGTACCTGGAATCTGAGAAGAGTTCCTGAAAGGGCCATGGTCAAATAAAATAAAAAAAATAAAAAAGGGTTGAGGATGGCTGATTTAGGATATAGTATTTAATTATAATGAATTCATTCATAACTATAAATACCAATTAAGCTGATAGGGAGATCTGATTTCATGGAATAGGAAAGGTAATATCTTACAATATCAGAAAAATTGGAGTCATCACATTAACTATGAACATTATTTGCAATGACTAAAATTAATAGCAGAAATTAGCAAATATCTGCAAAAATGTTTTTGGAGCCTTTAAGAAACATTTAGTGCCTATATAGCCTACTATACTGACATTTTCTTTGTGTTTATTTTGACAAACTTAATTGGAAGTTATCAAAAGAGATTTATCTAGCAGGCGTACTTTTTGTTGGGACCATAATAAGGTGGGAGACATTTGGATTGTAATGAAAGGAGCAAATCCAACCTAACTAAATATTGTGCATCATCCAAATAGCACAGAGGTTGTGTTGAATTCCAAAGATGACTTCAGCCCCATAGCCTTGTTGATAGAATGAAATGTGTGTCCTTGATAATATGGCAGAGAATTTATATTTCAAATATGTGCTTGTTTCCTTTTCCTAGCTATTCTTCAATACGGTTGCTGGAAGTATGTGTCCCCCATCCCAAGATCTACATAAAACGTCAGCTGCCACAAAAAGTTGCCATAATTCAAGATCTGAAAGACTTCTCTCAAAAGTAAGCACCTCTCTGTCTCTCCTTAGCTGTTTGGAGCCTGGGGCATCCAGCCTGAAGTGCCATTGGTGGCTATTTCACAATGAGTCACCAGAACTAATTATGTTATGTACTACAAATTGTAGAGCAGGTGGTAGGGCTAGGCACATCTCCCAGCCTAGAAACCGAGGCGTGCTGCTGAATTTCTTTCTGAAAGTTGGAGAGAAATCCTTGATAGTCCTGTAGCATTCTTCTTGTGGTTGATTGGCAATGCCTGTGGATGGGAACAGGGAAATTGTGAGTTCTTCTGCCCATCCCACCAATTCTGTTCTAGAACCTATAATTTTCAGTTCAATAAAATCAATTGGCAGGCAAAAGGTATACACAGTATGCTGTGTCTATAACAGGAGTGGTCAGACTGCAGCCTACAGGTCTCTTATTCTCCTCCCCTAGTCCAAATGTGGCCGTTAAAAATCCCCTACATCTCCAGTTTAAAAAACAACAACCCAATTTTATTCTATCCCTCCTCTTACCTTGAGGGGGTACGAGGGGCAGGAATGGTTTACCCTTTCCTTCTTCTGGAACACCCTGGGAATGTGCAACTTGCCCGAGGCTTCTCCCGGGAGGCATAGAGGGGAATTGAAGTCCCCTACCTAACTCACTGAGCTGTTCAGCCAATTTTACTAAAAGTAGGAAATATTCTATTTGATATTGCAATGTAATTTTTGCGATTATAGGCACATTACTATGGCACCCTTTTCGTACCATGGATCAAAGTATCACCTTATGGAATATGTGGTGATAAATGTACATTTTGCACTATATGTACATAACAGCAAAAATGGCTAACTCTAGCTCTCTGAAATGAGATGCACTAATTTGGTTTTTTTATATACTATATGTTGGACCATATGATAACATTTTTAATCAGGATGTAGCTTTTGCCATATCTTCTTGAAGTGCAGTATAGATCACATGTGTTAGGTTTAACTGAAGAATATTTGCATCCAGTAGCACCTAAATTTAAGGTCTTAATATCAGCGTACAAGGAGTTGGGGTTATCTTGAATGGTACCTAACTCTTTTCCCTATTTTTTTGGATTAAAGATTTTTGTTTATTGCAGAGTGTCCCAGGTATATCTGGCTGTTGATGAACGGCTGACTTCTTTGAAAACAGATACCTTCAGCAAATCAAGGGAGGAGAAGATGGAGGACCTTTTTGCCCAAAAGGAGGTAATATATTGTTCTTCGTGGCCTCTGTGAATCACACCCTGGGTAATCCGTGCATGCGTGGAACCTCATCGGAAGATTCTAGAGCTTCTGTGGTAGCAAAAACAACAACACACATTTGTGTAGACCCCTCCCCCTCAGTATATGTACTTTAGCACCAAGACTCTCCCTTCAGTTTATTTCAACCGCCGTGTTGAGAGCCGAGTATCGGTAGCTTCTGTGAGTTTTTCCTAAATTGAAAGTATTCAGAGTGCACAGTGTTGTTGTTATGCTGTTTGAGATTTTTCTTGGTAATCTCCAAACTGAGAGTAAAAACAAAATACAGGACACAGGAGATGTTCCCTTCACCAAGGATGCATTTACAAAAATATACACATGTAGCACCTCAGAATTGACAGGTTCTCATGATTCTCTCCGACAAAGTGACTGGCTACTGCTCTATACATTAACCCAACAACAAGCCTAGTCAGCAACTTACTTATACAGTGGTGCCTCGCTTAACGAGCGCCCCATACAGCGATGAATTCGCATAGCGATCCCTTTTCCGGGATCGCCAATGCGAAGGCATCGTGTCGGCCCCAATGGGCGAAATTCGCATAGCGAAGATCGGTAAGCGTTTCGCTTACCGACCTTCGCTTTGCAGCTGTTCAGCGGGTCCAAAATGGCTGCTGAACAGCTGATCCGCGGTCTCACTGCGGCCGAAATGGCCGTGCGCAGCGTTTTCGCGCCCTCCCCTCGCTTACTGAGGGCGCGAAAATGGCTGCCGGACCCGGAAAACATCGCTGTACGGTGAGTTTTCTGCCGATTTGGAACACAAATTTGGCTTTTTTTGATCCGTACAGCGATGTTTTCGCATAGCGAAGGTTAATCCGGAACGGATTAACCTCGCTATGCGAGGCACCACTGTATACTGTAGCGTTATGTAAGCATGACACAGCATATTGCTGTGCCAACCTGAATGACTCAGCCTTTGCCAGTTTCCCATAATCCTACAAGACAATTCCATATTCATTTTTTTAAAAGAAAAATTTTTTGTACAAATGGAAGAAGTTCCAGTCTTTTACTGCAGCGTCTGCACTACCATCGGTCAATCCCTCCCTTTCCACCGTCCTTTGTTTCTTATTTCATCTGAAAACCAAAGACCTCTCCCTTTCCTTCTTGAGAGTTTATCTCAAGTAGTCTCAGGTAGTCTCTTATCAGCCGCCAACCTCTTCAAGCAGCACAATTCTTCAGACACGCTACTCTGAAGCATTTCCTTAAGAGTTTGTCGCACATGTACCCACCCCCACCTCAATGGTCTTTGACAGTGGCACTGCAGCAACTTGCTAAGGCTCCATTTGAGCCCTTAGCATCAGCTGATCTTAGACTACTCACCTTTAAGACAGTGTTCCTTGTTGCTATCACATCCGCTCGTCATTCCTGTGAACTTGCAGTCTGATTACCCTTATCTTCAGTTTTATCCAGATAAGGTTAAACTGTTTGCAGATATTTCTTTTCGATCCAAGGTTGTCTCTCAGTTTCATCTGTCCCAACCGTTGGTACTCCCATCCTTTTTTCTGTCTCCATCTGCTTCTCAGGAGAGAATCCATCATACTCTAGATGTCAGAAGGGCTCTAGCATTTGATTTAGCCCGCATGCAACCCTTTCAATGTTCAGCTCAACTCTTTGTCAGCTACCAGCTCCCTGCTGAGGGTCTTCAAGTGACCTCTCAGAGAATTTCTAAATGGGTTGCTTCCGTCATTCACCTGGCATACCAGCTTGCTTGACTGCCAGCTCCTCAGCTTATTCGCCCTCATTCTACTAGGGCAGTGGCAACACCTACAGCGTTTCTTCGTGGCGTTCCCCTTCTGGACGTTTTTGCCTCTGCCACGTGGTCACAGCCGTCCACATTCATCAAGCACTACAGCTTGGATGTTCAGCAAAAGTCTGATGGGGCCTTTGGAGTTGCTGTGTTATCCCCTACTTTGGCATGACACCCTCCTCCGGGTAAGACAGCTTGTTAGTCACCCAGGGTGTGATTCACAGAGGCCACGAAGAAGAACGCCTGGTTACACACCTGTAATGGTAGTTCTTCGAGTGGACCTCTGTGATTCACACATCCTGACCTGACCTCCCCACTGTCATGCCATACAGCTATTCTATGCGGTGGTTGACCTAACTGGAGGGAGAGTCTTGGTGCCAAGGTACATATACTGAGGGGGAGGGGTCTACACTAATGTGTGGTTTTTTTGTTCTTTGTTTTGCTACTGCAGAAGCTCTAGAATTTTCCGACAAGGCTCCGCGCATGTGCAGATTAGCCAGGGTGTGAATCACAGAGATCCAATCAAAGAACTACAATTACAGGCGAGTAACCTGCTGTTTTGACTCAATGGGGGAAAAGCAGCCTTCCTCTGTGTATTGTAGATCTGAAATACTTGCTCAAAGCAGGAGGTTTCCAGGTTGCCCATCACAGTCTGGACACTGCTAATCTAATCTAATCTAATCTAATCTAATCTAATCTAATCTAATCTAATCTAATCTAATCTAATCTAATCTAATCTAATCTAATCTAATTGAAGATATTTGTTCAATACAAGGTAAGAGAGGCAGACATGTTAACAGGTAAAGCAGAGGTATTTAGCTGCACCACCAGTGACTCTTACCGTGCTTGTTAAAAGGTGAGCTTTAATTACTCAAGGTTGTATCTGTGAGAGTTCAGCCAAAAGTAAATGAACTTTGGTGTAAGCCACAAGTATTCTTAGAAGAACAGGAATCGACCTTTGTCCAAGAAGAGCCATGGCAATGTTGTCTGTCTCCTTTGGCAGATGGAAGAAGGAGAGTTTCGAAACTGGATAGAGAAAATTCAAGCGAGGGTGCTTTCCTCTTCACTTGACACTCCGCAGCAGCTGCACTCCGTCGCTGAATCTCTGATCACTAAAAAGCAAAGTCTCTGTGAGATGCTGCAAGCTTGGAATAACAGGTGAGAGGGCAACTGTCTTTACTGTCTGATGATCCACTTGTTGTGTTGCCCAATGGTTACTGTGTCCCGTTGCAGCACAACCCTATAGCATTTGCCTCACTTGTCCTGGTTGGTTGGAAGGTTAAACACTGAGCAGTGATTTTGGAGCAGGGTAATGGTATTAGTTTGTTGCAGTGAAAACAGCAAAGCCTTGTGTCACCTTAAAGACCGGGGGTTTTTTGGGCATGCTATTATGGACTGCAGCCCTCATCCATCCATATTATTATTTTTTAAGTCTTGTAAGGGACCACAAGACACTTTGTTGTTTTTCTTTGCGTAATGAACCAAATAAATCAAGACCGAAGAAATCATAAAAGATAAAATGCAGAAGGCTAGAATAATACAGTCATATAATTAGGCGGGGAAAGTACAGATAGTTACAGATGATCAAGATAAAATAAATGGGCAAAGATGTGAAGGAAGGAAGAGATTTAATTTTGGAAATTGTTTTGATGCAACACAGCATCATTATTTAGAGCTGATACATCCAAAATCAGTTTTAGAAGAAGTAGTCATGTTAGTCTGTGCAAGCCTATTGGGCAAAAATGTAACAAAAATAAATAATAAAAAAGAGGAAAATGTTCTGGCACCTTAAAGACCAACTGCTATATTTTAATGTAAGCTTTTGTCTGAGGAAGTGGACTTGTCCATGAAAGCTGACATTAAAATATAGCAGTCTTTAAGGTGCCACAACGTTTTTGTCTTTTTTGTTTTTTATTTTTCTTTCATATTTGCCTGATACCCAAATTCAGGGTAATCTTGATGCCATCCAAGCTCCCGCAAGAGAGGAATTAGAAAGTGATTCCAATTTCTTGTTCCTCCCTTCCATACCTAATTACTCATAGATGATTACATATTCTGGATTTTTAAAAAAATAAATTTCTGAGGAGATGTTAAGAGTAGCATGTAACTAGATATCAGTAATGAAATACAAATTGATGGGGCTTTATGGGGCATAGTGGCTAGAATCCTATTGGTATTAGCCACAGCTAATTTTGTCTAATTCATAAGGTATTGGGACACATCTGGGTTGTGTAATTAGGCCCATGACCAAGACATGCCCTGTGACCTTGCCAGGCAAGTTACACAAACCTTAGGTAAAAATCATTAAGAGTTTAGTCACTTTTAAATTAAGAGCAACAAAGAGAAGAAAGATCAGGCCAAAACAAAAAGAGAAGACAGTACATTAGGACCCACAATCCACTGACAAGCTGCCAAGCCACTGCAGAAAACATGTGAAATATAGTTTTACACTAGGATTAATTTTGATGTTTGTTGCAGATAGTATGAACTACAGTCGTGCCTCGCATGACGACGTTAATTCGTTCCAGCAAAATCGCTATTGAACAAAAATGTTGTAATGCGATATTTAAAAAACCATGGAAACGCATTAAGACCCAATTAATGCATTCCTATGGGCTTAAAACTCACAGTCCAGTGAAGATCCTCCATAGCGCGGCCATTTTCGCTGCCTGTGCAGCAAGGAATCCATCCCGGAAAACAGCGGGCGGCCATGTTTTTTACCGGGCGGCCATTTTGAAACTGCCAATCAGCCGTGTGAAAATCATTGCTTTGTGATGATCCATTATTGAAGCAGGGAACCGATCACTGCAAAGCGAAATTCCCCCATAGAGAACATCATTTTGCGATCGCAAAAACTTCGCCGTGATGCGATTTCGTCGTGAAACGGAGCGCCCGTCTTGCGGGGCACCACTGTAATTCTGTTAATCATTTAGACAAGCAGCTAAAGGAGCCCTGTTGAATAAACCAAACTAAGAACTTCATAAAGTGGTCAAATGAATTCTGAAGGGGGGAAAAGGCTAGATTGTTTGTTTCTGCTACCTTCTAAATAATGTGTATTCTAGAGACACAGAGAGCCTTTGTGTTCTAGGCCTTACCTATATGTCAGGCTCTAATCTAGCTTGTAGAGCCCTCTGAGGATGGGAGACAGCAGTCCTTCCAAAGCCCCCACCCCTCAGAAGGGAGATGGGGTACAAAGGTTACTGAGTAGAGTCGCTATGCTCCTTGCTCATCTTTTCCACGTGGAGAAGGTGAGGCAATGGATGGTAGGTACATTGAGAGGGTGCCTTAACTTAGGAGCTCTCAGGCATCCTCTAACTGCACTTCTTTCCACTCTCCTGTGCACAAGGGAAGCAAGTGAGAAACAAAACTAGCCTCAACCCCAAACAGCTCATGGGGAGGTTCCAGCTGGCATTTTGTATGGGGACCTGAGGGACACCAGGGTGTCTAGCCCCAGCCCTGATGTCATTTGTCCCAACCTCCTATTTTGAAAAGGTTTCTTGTTTTTGGTGTACTTGAAAACAAAAGTTGCTGTCTGGATTGCTGGTATACTTTTTTTTTAAGCTGTGAGAATGACAACACAAATTCTGTTGATAGGTTACAGGATCTCTTCCAACAAGAGAAGGGGAGGAAGCGTCCATCTGTACCCCCTAGTCCCGGGCGACTGAGACAAGGTGAAGAGGGCAAGGTAATGAGTTCTGCTATTTAGAATGGTGAATTTGGAGCTGTAGTTCTGATTCAGTGGGAAAGAGCCAAAGGGCGGGCTGGCTCAGAAGGCAAAGGCAGCTGCCTACTTATGTCTGAGCCCATTCCTGTGTTGCCATCAGAGGTCGAGAATGTAGTTGATTGGAATTGCCAGAACCCTTCCTCCCCCTGCACCTACAAAATGTATCCAGAGGTCTTCTTCAAGCGTCTGCGCACCTCTTCTGCCCACCCCACACTGCTGTACAAATTAACTTATTAATGTGTGAAATGTTAAAAGTGATTTGCAACATAATTAGATTTTTCAGTTCTAAGCACTGTTGTTTAGAAAAGAATGAAAGCTGCCTTACCTACAGTATGTGGATCTGTATGTTTCTTTGGTTAGCAGCTTTGCTGTTGCAAGACATGAAGATGTGGCTCATGTTTCATACATGAGGCAAAAGACTCTGATAATGAGAGTTGTTTCAGATGTTCTGGAGAAGAGACAAGAAGGAGGCTTCCATTTAGCTCTCCTACTTTCTATATTATATCCAGTAAAATGGCAGGTTTGTTCTGACACTGCCTTGGGGTTATATTTATCATCTTTCCTCTCAGAGAAGATGGTATTGAATGTGTGAGAAAAATCTAATGCTCCCTCTCCCACTACTTCTCTGAGGCTTCTGCGGGGTATCCCTAAGGCAAACGTGGGAAGAACACTAGCATTTGTCGCACAGCTCTTAAAGTGCTATGTGTTCTGGAAGTTGTATTGTATCCCAGTAGGCATCTGAGGACTAATTACTAGTACAGTGGTACCTCGCTTGACGAGGATAATCCGTTCCAGCAAAATCGCTGTAGAGCGAAATCCTCGTCAAGCGAAATAAAAAAGCCCATTGAAATGCATTGAAAACTGGTTCAGTGCGTTCCAGTGGGTGAAATACCTCAGCGTCCAGCGAAGATCCTCCATGGGGCGGCCATTTTCCGATGCCTGTGCAGCGAAAAATCCATCCTGAACACAGCGGGGAGCCATTTTGAACAGCCGTTTTGAAACCCCGACAATCAGCTGTTTTGATCATTGTAATGGGAAGAATCAGTTCCCGAAGCAGGGAACCGATCGTCCTAAAGCGTATTTTGCCCATTAAAACATTGTTTTGCGATCGCAATCGCAAAAACATTGTCGTGAAGTGGATTTGTCGTCAAGCAGGTTAATCGTTAAGCGGGGCACCACTGTAATTAGGTACAAATAAAACATGTTTGCTGATTCCATATTGGATGGACATCTGGAGCTTGCATCCAATTGTATGTAGCCAAAAGCCAAGCTGGGAATATCTGGATTAAACATTCAAATTGTATTAAAAGGGTACAATTCTTGTCTAGTCTCATATTACAGATTAGTTCTAAATTGGTTTCAATGTGACTTCATTCCAAATACAGTAGGTGGATGTATGTGCATAATCCCAAACTCCATTGCAGGTATCACAGTGCAAATGAATGAACTGATATTCTAAAATGGAATTTATTGATTTGGAATAAAGAAAAGCAGCCCAACATTTAGTTCTGCTTTAATGGTAGAAGTGCCTTTTTTGGTAGCAGTGCAATGTGTAAGAATTCCACAGTCAGGACGGTGAAAGGTAGGAAATACAAAAGCAAAACATCAGCAGGAAACCATCATTGTTTTTTATTTCACAGATCAGCTCAATAGATGCATCTCCTCGCAATGTTTCTCCAGCATTACCAAATGGTGAAAAAGGTATGCCCCCCAACCTCCACGAAGCTTCAGTCATTCGTATAAAAATGATGCAGCATCAGAATATCTCTTTCTATGTTTCTAACTTCCCTATTCTGAAATATTTGCATCTCATGTTCTATGCCTCCCCACACCTTTTGTCACTTAGGCCCATATTCTTTGGGTTAATAGAGGGGAAGGGATATGTCTCATATGACTCTGTCTTCTGGATAGTGTGTTTATATATGCGTAGGGCCCAATACAGTGATTCTTAATTACACTTGTTGGGTTTAGTTTTTCCACAGCATTATACTTGTTACTAAAACATTATCTGCTCTACTTTCCTAATTGGTGAGGGTTCAAAATTGTGACATTGAAGGCAAAAACAAATTCTTGGAAAAAAAAAACCTTTCAGAAGTTAATGTAGAAGTAACATTCATTTTTATTGGTTTATTGTACTTTTAGTGTAATCAGCGTACCTAATAATCAGTGTGATGTGGATAAAGTGATGGACTAAGGCTCAGGAGGCCTGGGTGTTAATCCCTGCTCAGCCATGGCAACTCATAGGGGGAGTAGAACTGGTAAAAAGCCACTCCTTAAATATCTCACTTGCATTGAAAGCCCTGTTAGGGCTCTGTAAGGCAGTTCTGACTTGATGGCATGGAACAGCAATAATCATTGTACATATATGCATTGTGCAATATATTAAGAACATGGAATAAGTACAAAACAATGACTGAAGATAGACTTGGTTGTTGTTGTTATGTGTCATCACCTCCGACATGTGGCGACTCTCTGAATAAGCCATCCCCAAAATGTCCTCTCCTCAACAGCCCTGTTGAGGAGTAATGGTAATTAGTACTACTACTAATATATAATTAATGTATATTTAATATATATAATCATCATCATCATATTATTATATAATTATATAATTCAATTATATAATTGTAATTATTATAAGAAAAAGAATTGGAAAGATTAACAAGATATAGAGACCTGGCAATAGAAATAATTCGCTTGTGGATGAAGCACATTTCAATGGCCCCTGTTTTCTTTTTCATCACAGTTCTTTATCTTAGAAAGTCTCTTTGTTCTCATGCATATTAACGTTAAAGTTGCTGTAAGTTTAAATGTTGCAAAACTTGAGGTAGAAGGAGAGGGATTTTTATGTGTATACATAGGAATAAATAAAAGTGGTTGTTTTTTCATACACCCGTATGGCAGTGTAAGTGCTAAAATGAAAATTGCTTGTTCTTATGTCCTCTGTCTCCCTTACTCAAGTGAGCTACGGTAAGTACTTCTCAAGAAGCAAATGTGGAAAATTCAGTAATGCACTGAATTTTGGACAACCCTATGTTAATTTCTAGTGTGTACATTTTCACTTAACAGAGGATCGTTTCCTGACCACCTTGTCAAGTCAGAGTTCTACCAGCTCTTCTCTCCTCCAGCTTCCCACCCCACCTGAAGTTGTCTCAGATCAGCTGACTGGAGGGACCTCCTTTGGCAATGCACTCTCTGAGCCGGACGCAGCTAACAGCTCTGAAGGTTCATGGTCCATTTCTTTTGTTGTTCTCTTTCCTGGTTGCTGCTTGCGAAAGCACACAGCAACATTCTTCTATGAAATGAAGTCACCTTCACAAAACAGGGACATTTCTTACCGTGGGGCAGCCTTCCCTGCCCTGACAGCCTCTAGCTCTCTTGGTCTACAAATCCCAGCACCCTCTCCTAGCATGATTGATGGTGAAGGACCATGGGAGTTGCAGTGCAAAACCTCTGAAGGGTCAGCAGTTGGAGTGGACTGTTCTAGTGTGTGTTGGCATTGTACATGCACACCAGCAAAAATGAGTAACTGAAAAATTGGTGGAAAGGTTAATATCCTTGAAGAAACCAGAAAAAATATAATGTATACTTCAAGGTAAAATTAGGACTGGCTTTAAAGTGTATTCAAAAGACAAAATAAGATCTCAACATAGTGGCCTATGTTGTGTCCTTTAGAAGACAGTATCCCTTATTTTAATTATGGATTTCACAAGTGTTTATTTATTTATTTATTTAAAATATTTTTACTCCACTTTTCTCCTTGAAAAGGACCCAAGGCAGCTTACAACAGTCAAAGACAATAGTTAAAGTTGGAAACAATGATTATACAACAACAGTGCAACATTAAAAGACAACCTGTAAAGCTAAGAACAATGAGTAAAGATTAGAATTTAATTACAATAAGAAATCACGCCATATGCATAAATCAGCCAAATTAGGCATAATGTAGAAGGACATGGTGATGTATGTAATATGTTGGCTGTGCAAACTGGGTGTGCCTTTTGGTGTATCACAGTTTCTGTATACTTTGGTATTTTAGTGTTTTGAGGGCAAGAATTAATCTTAATTAATATAGGTGAAGTAATTTGAATAGTTTAAAGCATAGGGCTATTCATTTATTAACTTAATAAGTTGTTGTTGCTACTGCTAGTATTGTTAATACTACTGACAGAATTATCGATCATTACAGACTGCTGTTAAAGTGAGAATCAAATCCAGAAGGAATCAGTAATTCTCAGAACCTTACTACTGAGGGATTTGGATTTTTTAAAAAAATCCAGGTTGGAAAAGTTACTTATAAAGTCACTAGCTCCCAGAATCTCCCAGAATAACTGAAGTCCCATTAAAGACTGGAAGTTCAGTTAGATTTCAGAAGCAAAGTGAGATAAGAACTTTGGATTCTTAGCTGTGTTGTCTTGCTACAAGGCTAGCCTAAAGTAAAACACACTCTTCATGCTTTGATCTGCATGGTTTTGTCTTTTTTATTATAGACAATTCCATATGCAGACTTACGGATTCTGGACCTTCTAGTCCAAACATATGTAACTTGAAAAGGCATAATGTAGATATATATACTTTTCAAGTTGTAATAAAAGTCCATTCTGATACAACACTTCCATCCATGGTTGGATATCCCTGGTTAATCATGTGGGGATTAGGCTTTTTCAACATTTATGTTTCATAGGTCGGTGCCTGTGATCTCTCAGGTCACTTCTTTTATTAGGATTGTGACAGGTTTGAACTGAAAACATTTCATTCCTAGGATTGTTTGCACATGTCCATCAAAGACTCAGAGCTCACTTTATATTTTTAGCCCTTTGATTAGTAAAATTCATAGTAATCTCTTTATTGTTCCAAAACTGTTGAACTAAGTTGGTAATCATTACTAGCAGTACTGAGCCATACCTGGTTATCCACAACCTACTGTATTTTTCCATGTTTAAGAAGCCACTTTTCCTAAAGTCATTACACTAAAAATTGTGGAGCGTCTTATACACGGAAGTATGCTGAGAACATGGAGCAAACAAAACTTCCCATACCTTGCCTCTGTAAACAGGCTTCCTTCAATCACGAAGCTTAGCTTCCTACAGCCAGGAGACTTAGCTTCCTCCAATCACAAGCCTTATGGAACTGACGTCAGCTGATGCTGAGCAAACCAATTGGAACACACTTCGTTGGAGGTGGAACATGTAGGGTCAGATGCAACAGGGACTCAGATGTACCCCATTATTGTGGAGTGACATGTCTGAAGAGGACAATCTTCTACCCCATATGAGGAAGAATCGTAGAAACTTGGAGTTCTTGTTCATGTATAGACCCTCCTTTTCACCTTTAGGTGCTTTGTTCTCCACATAGAGAAGGCAGCAACAGCAGGAGCTAACCACTCCTCTGTAAGCACATTGATGACACCTACGTAGGTGATGACTGAACTGTACTGTAGTTGAAATTCTACATGTTAAGAAGGAAGGCAGGTGTTCCATTCATTTCTCAAAAATGGCTTTTTCAATCAAACTGTGGAAGCCCTGGGCTTGAAAATCTTCACATATAGATATGGCCTGTGTCTTTTTAAATTCCAGACGTATTTGATGGGCATTTGTTGGGGTCCACAGACAGCCAGGTGAAAGAGAAATCTACCATGAAGGCTATTCTGGCAAATCTGCTCCCTGGAAATAGCTACAATCCCATCCCATCTCCTTTGTAAGTAAGAGGAATGTTATTCAGCCTTAAAAATATATAGTTCTGGCACAATATACTCTTTGAGGTGACAACAGTGTCTGGTGTACCTACCCCTATATGAGCCTCCTAGGGCATGTGTTAAATACCATAAGACATGCAGAAGTCATAAAGGCTCAGGGTGCTGACCAGACACTGTATGCTAACTAGGGAAAGAGCCTTTCCTTTTGGGATACCCTGTTTGTGGAATGTCCACCTCATGCTAATGGTGTCAAGAAGCCTAACAATTTCAGCATCAGGTCAAATCGTCTCTGCTTGGTTGAGCATCTTAGAATGTTTGCTCTTGTGTGGTGGTGATGCTTCCCTTCCCTTTATTGCTTTTTTAATGACTGTATTGCTTTCATAACATGTTGTGGTGCTTGACCATTTAATTAATGTTTGTTATTCACTACCCTAATAGATTTTTAAGGGCCATTTATAGACACCCAGATGAACAAACAGACAAATCTTACTGGAACTGCTATAATGGCTTTATTTACAAATGTGGCTAAAAACCACTTAGGAACCACATTTTGTGCAGAAAGCTGCGGCTAGATTTTGGTCTGGATCAAGTGCTGGATCCCTGTGGCCCTTTTATTGTGGCAGATGCTTTGGCTGTCAGTTGGTTTCCAAATGCAATTCAAGCTGGTGTGTCCCCTATTAGGGGTGTGGGCTGGCTATGTCTCCAGCCATGTGGATCTACTGGTCCTTTGAGGACCTGTTCATGCTTTTTGTTTGTTTGTTTGTTTGAGGGAGAGGGCATGAATTGATAGCACACATGCTTTGTATGTGGATGGCCTCAGGTTCATCAAGTCCAGGTATCTTCAAGAACTGGCACATTTGCTTATTTTCTGTGATGCAATTATTGCTTTTATTGCTTTGGAAGATTCTTTCTTTTTACAGTAGCTGGGGGGGGGTTGGGAGGAAAATGTTCTTTAAATCATTCCTATACAGTGCTAATCTAAAATAGAACTAGGCAGAAGAAAGCCCTCAGACCTTAATCAGCCCACGGATTACCGTCTGTTAGCTCCCCTGTGGATTGCTGTGAAGGCTTCCATTCTTTTAGTAAACATTGATGTCTTTTGTAAAACATTCAGGAATAAATTGCTGTACGAGTGTATATTCCTGTATATCTTCTGTAGGCAGTATGTCAATCTGGGATTTCCTTTAGGTTTCAACTGGAAGGCATAAGGGACATTAGACTCTTGGATTCTTACTCATGTACTCTGGCCACAGGTCTGACCTAAAGCAAAACTTCGTTTTCATGCAACTAATGCTTGAATCTGCCTGGGTTTGCTTGTTGTTATTGTTACATGCCATCAAGTTGCCTCTGACCTATAGCAGCCCTGTGAATGAGAAATCTCCAACATGTCCTGGCATCAACAGCCCTGCTCAGCTCTGGTGAACTCAAACCTGTGGCTTCTTTTAGCGACCCATTCCATCTTGTATTTTGCGTTCCTCTTTTCTGCTGCCTTTAACCTTCCCAACGTTACTGTCTTTTCCAGAGAATCTTGCCTTCTCATGATGTACTCAAAGTAGGACAGCCTCATCTTCAACATTTTTGCCTCTAGAGAGAAGATAGTGCAGTCTTGATTTGCTCTAGGATCCACTTGTTCATCTTTCTGGCAATCCAGGTTATCTGCAAATCTCTCCTGTAGCACCATATGTTAAATTAATCCATCCTCCCTCCACCCCCATCAGCCTTTTTTACTGTCCAACTTTCACCCCCATACATGGTGAACGGAAATTCAGGAGTGTGGATAATCTTGGTTTCCAATGACACAACAGGAATATATTTTGCCCCTGACCAATATCTTTTGTCTTCTGTGTTCTTAATGCAGTGAGCCTGACAAACATTATTTAATGTATGAACACGAACGTGTTCCTATTGCTGTCTGTGAAAAGGAGCCAAGTTCCATCATAGCGTTTGCTCTCAGGTAGGTTGGCTTGCTTTATTAGTTTTCAACTTTTTTAAAAAAATGCTTTTTTGCAGACTTTGGAGTGATCATTTCGATTCATAACTCATTCGGATTAATTGTATTTTAATTGCTTGGTCCTCTAGTTGATTCTAAAACTTTACTTTAAAAAAGGCAGTCATCTTGACTGTAATATGGCTCATTAGACAAAGGAACTGCATATAGAGGGAAGCTGGTTTTTGAGATTAATTAAGCCTAACATTTGATGGTTCACTTTAAGCCAAGGTATTTTTGACATGGTTTCCCTCTAGACTTTGGTCTAGATGGGCAGGGTTGAATGAATTAATGAATGTATTTTCATGTTAATGTGGTGGGGTCATTTTTTTGTGTAAAAGGAAAAGCTACTCCTGTAGCACTTTAGTGAAACAGGGCAGCATTCATTGCCTGCTAAGTACAGGACCATAAGCTTCTAACTTTGTCACTCAGTTCTATACTATGCTTAGTATGATCAAAGGAATAATTTTGACATTCTTTGCACCATAAAAAGAGCCATTTGCTTTTAAGGTTTAGGTAAAGTGTAATTGAATGTTACTAGCCAGGTCAGTGAATCCAACATATCTGCAGCAGAAGGGCAAGATCCTGTGCCAAGTAAAGCTTTAGTTTGCTTTGAAAACAAACAAACAAAAAGCCTCTGTTGGAAAATACTGGCAGTTCTACAAGGAAGCCATTTCTGCTGACAGCCATGCATTAAATGGCTTGGTAGTAAGTCAGAACCAGTTGAATTTTTCTGGAAAAAATGAGGAAGTCATTGCCCCATAACAAGCTTTTATGATCCTTGGGCATCTAAACATAGGGACTACTTGGGTCTGGTTTTGGTGAAAGGAATATGTGATGTGAAATAATTGTTCTGAATTGGAACAGTAATAAGCAACATTGAGCGCAGTCATCAAGCCATTATTTAATTATGTTACCGTAGCAACCAATTTTCCATCAATCCTCTTCCTCCTTTTGATTTCAAACAGTTGTTATTTTGTTTTTCCACTCAGTGCCCTGAGAAAGAGAAAAATTACATATTTTTAGAAAGGAGAAAGGTACAAAAGCAGCAATAAAAAACCCAAATGGCAAAGAATGCCAAAATAACTTGTCAGTAAAATTAGTAACATTTATGCAGCTGTTGCTACATCCCATTAATGGTGTTTAATTAGATTTTAGTATTATAGCATTAGTGGAGACCTTTCATTTTCTTCCAGATGAGTACAAAGTATCATTGGATGTTCTACAGAAATTTTATTTACACTTTGAGAACTTCTAGGAGAAAATAGTAATTGAGCTCCTGTTTCTTGATCTCAACAACGTTTGAAAGCATTGGCTGAAATCCTGTTGCTTTAACTTACGTTAGGTCAGGCTGATGGACATCTTCAGCTGCAGTGGTTTTTCAAAAATTAAGAATTTGAATTCCTCCATGAGGTTCTGAGATTCCCTTGAGAGCCTTTTCACTCTGAGGAAGCCATTGGGGGATTATGAAAATCTCCACTTCATCCTGTTGCCCCCAACAGCTTCCTCATAATGAAAGGGGTCTGAAGGTAGCTTTTTGGGTGGAGGAGGGTTGGAAATGTTTCATGTCTGAAAAACTACTGCAAGTGATTATGTAATAAATAAATAAATAAATAAATAAATAAATAAATAAAATCAGCCTTCTGCAGTGTAAGTTACAGTGGGGTCTCGACTTACGAACTTAATCCATATTGGAAGGCAGTTCTCAGGTCGAAAAGTTCTTAAGTCGAATCTGCATTTCCTATAGGAATGCATTGAAAACCATTTAATCCGTATCTGCTCTTTTCGTCCATAGAAACTAATGGGAAGCTGCTATTCCGCCTTCGACCACTAGAGGGGGATATTTTGTTTCTTTTTTCCTTTTAACCTAAGATGACTTAGCTTTTAAAAAAAGGGGAAAAAAGAGTACGTAACTCGAATCCAAGTTCGTAAGTCGAGTCCATATAGTCCTATGAGAGCGGTTCGTAAGTCGAAACGTTCGTATGTCGAGCCGTTCGTAAGTCGAGACCCCACTGTATGCTGCAGGATTTCAGCCAGCAATTTAAGTGTGAATGTGTCTGAACTTAAAATAGATGTCCATGTCCTCTTCAGAATGTGACTTTGTACCTTCTCAATGGGTTCTTCTCATGTACTGTTTCTGGATTGTTTTGTGTTTTACTCTTGTTTCTTCTGCTCTATGTGTTTGCTTCCCTATTTGTGTCTTGGCTGTACCATTTTGGAAGGAAATTCCCAGGATAAAATGTGTTTCTCTTACCTCTGTATTGAAAAGTTACATGACCAGTAATTGCCTCACGTCCTTTTCTCCCGGACATGGCAGTTTTAGAGGTTCTAATTTTCTACAGAGGAGCATTTGATCCCTTAAATCCACTTCATTCTGAAGTGGGACTGCTCAGACAAAGATTTCTCTCCTCAACATTTAAACTCCATCTCCCTATAGTGTGCCTAACCTTGAACTTCAAGCTGAGGTGTTTTCAGGCATTTATGTAAAATGTCCATTTCCTTCACTCTTTAGTTGCAAAGAATACAGAAATGCCTTAGATGAATTATCCAAAGCAACTGTGAAGACCAGTGCTGAAGAAGGACTTCAAACCAACAGGTGATGATCTGATAATCTATTTTTAATGTGTTTGACTACTGCTGATCAACAACCCAGGTAGTGTTGCACCTTTCAGAAATACTGACAACTTAATATTTTGGTCACTCCCACAAAGTCTCCAGGCAGCATGGTTAGCTTCTTTGCAACTCAGTGCCTTTCTGTGCATATTTGACAGCCAGTGAGCAATGAGGTTCCTTTAAGAACCTGTATTTGATATGAACTTACTTAAAGCTTTCATTTTGTGCCAAGAGTCTAGATTCTTGCTAACATTTCCTCTTGGCTTCATGTGGCATGGCATAAAGTAGAATATTATTTGCAATGTTGCCCTGCGAAAACTCAGTGCTCTGCATATCTGTTCCTTTTGCTTTTGGTATCCAGTCCTCTGTGGCTCTCTAAGGACTTTTGCATCAAGCTTGGAAGTAAATCATGACAGCCTGTCCAAACCTCCATTTTCAGAGGCACTATACCCTCTGACAATATACCCAAAGGGCAAGTGCACGAGGGTTTTTGTCTCTGCCATCTCCTCATTGGCTTTACAGAAGTAAATGGCTGGCCATTTTAGAAACTGAATGCTTAGACTAGATGAAACCTCAAAGCGCTTCCATTTTAGAGGAAATGTTGCCTGGTCTGTGCTGTGGTTTGCAGAACCGAGATTGGTGAAGCCATGATGTCGGCCATTACAGAAAGAGTGTTCTGGTGCAATTGTATTTACAGTGATGGAGTTCTGAAATCTCAGTAGCCAAAAATGTTCTCTGATTTCTAGTCTGGCAGAGAGTAGAGCAAAAAACAGCAGTCCCGTCCGACTACCTGAAGCCAATGTGGGACAATCAAACCAAACAGCAGAGGCAGAACAACGTAAGAATGTTTACAGTTTGTGTCATTTTGAGTTTGTGATCTGTTATTTTTATTTTTAGATGCAAAGCATGTCACAGCAAGAGTTGATAGCAGTTGGCTCAAGGAAGGAAAACAAAACCTTGAAATTCAAACCTCAGTATATTCTATACTAGCTTGCCTAACTTTTTAAAAATATTCTTCCATACCAGTCTTTTAATGTTTACAAATTGTAGTATTGTTCTCTCAAATCCATCTTTTGCTACTTTCTTTCAAGAAGAGAATGTTCTTCCTTGACACAACAGTGAATTCTGCCCCCCCCCCCAAGGTGCCATAATAATACTGTACATCTTTTGGTATGAATACTTCAACTGTTAGTTCCTTTCTAAGCAAAGCAGTGGCTGATATTATTCTCCAGTGCCATTTGAAGATGCAGTTTCCTTTGGTGGGAAGGGAGGGTCTTAAAATAGTGTGGAGAGTTTGAAGGGAGATTCTCTTCTAGATCTAGGCAATTGCCTGATTCTCTGTTCACAATAGGGTGGATCTTGGCCAGACCTTGACGTGCTGCTCATTCTGCCTCCATGGTATCAAGTGGTTCTAGGGATCTCTGCTCTCTCTTTCTTCCAGGGTTGGGGTGATGCAGGGAGGGGCTATAGGAAGATTTTAGATAGGATCTAGTGTATTTAACAAGAGTCTTAGTAGCCCAGTGGTATTTTGGGTAACCACCACCACCAATACTCCATACTCTGGAACTAGTATTGATGGGTACCTTTGTGCCATGGGTACTCTAGCTGTGCTGTGGGTCCAATAGCTATAATAAGCTTAACTTATTACACATATTTATTTTCAAAGAAGGCTGATGTGCGGCAATAATATTTTTATGTAACTTCTGCTAGTATGTAGAACAGCCACGACTAGTCCCACAATGAAACAAAGACCAAAATGGTGTCCCTTCTCCTTCCATGTATAAAATTCAACTGGACATTCAACGTATAAAATTCAGCCACTGCCTGAGGTGACCATCACAGTCTGTCTAATGGTGGGGCTGGACCTGAGAATAAATACCTGAATTTTCTTCAGTAGAGATAGACTGGAGTTGTTTGCTGTGGGGCATGGCTCATGGAAGAATGACGAATGAGTTTCGGTATTGTTCTTCTTTGGCTTTAGCAAAGAAACCATATGGAGTTTTGTCCTTCTTTCGTGGCACGGGAGGCAGGAGCCCTGACCTTTCTTCTCAAAAAAAGGAGACCTTACGCGGTGCAGACAGTGCCTACTACCAGGTTGGGCAGACGGGCAAGGAAGGGGCAGAAAATCAAGGAGCAGAGAATCAAGGTACGAGGCTTTAAACAATTCTCCATGTCCACCAAGAGCCCAGGGTAGTGTAGTGCGTAGTAGAAGAAATATATGAAAATGATTGACATCTGTAAGCAAAATCTCCTGTAAGAGATATAAGCATAAAAAGGTATTTTTGTGGGTAAGCTGTATGCTTCTTGCTTCTAGAATTGCAAATAATTGTGAGATTGTTACATTCTGGTTCATGCTAAGCAAGTTGATTGACAACAGCTTCTGGCAATCAGATCCTCATTTCTTTCCTTACTATTTGCAAACCACACTAATAATAAATGTTCTCTTTGTCTCTTGTGCTCTTCTGTATTATTGTCACCTCTTCCAAAATTGATGGAAAATGGGTGCCTTACTGTCACTGTAAAAATAACAAAGATTCTCTAAAATGGGAATGCAGGGCATTTCTGGATAATGGCATGGGGCAGGACAAGGACAACTGCCACTGCCTTGTCCTCCTGCTGCACCCCAAACTCAATGGCAGAGGGGTTAGCACGCTGAAGTGGCAGGCCTGAAGTGTCCTTGGAAAGAAAAACGGGGGAGTTGAGTCATGCCTTGAATGTCTAACATGTCATGGGCCTTGACCATTCTTGATTCATTTCTTCTGCTTCTTGTTGATGAGTTGTAGCAAATGATAGAGAGGAGGTGGTACACTACACATACTGTATCATTAAGTGAGGAACTCAGAAGCCCCAGACATTTTTAATGATGCATCTCCTTCTGAGGGAACACTTTCTGCTGCATGTAACAACGTGGCATACATAGCATCTTAACTTCTGAAATATCTGCCCTCTGAAGCAGCTTTACATTACTGAATCACGGGAGTGTATAATCTAATACTATCCCTTCTGAATGGCAATATTTTTCCCTGCCAGTCAGGCTGCTTCAGCTCTTTCAAGGTAAAAAGTTCTCTGTGGCTCATCTGAAAGTTCTGATCCAAACTCTAAGGATTCAGATTCTCCCAAGCCTTGCAGAAACCTGCATCTGGCAAAAGCCATTTAGTTACTGTGGAATTTAAAAGGTAGATGCTTTAAAACTTTTATTTGTGCTTGAGTATGTTGGTAGATTAAGAATTGGTCTATGTGCTACTTAGTTATGTGTGCTTCTGTTCTAGTCATGTGTGAGTGTGTATCACATCCCTCTCAGTAAATTTGTACATAATAAGTTGCAGCAGTGATCAAATTGTTTCAGTGCTTGATTTTTCTTCAGTACTTTTCTGTTTGGCACTTGCTGCACTTAACTGGGAAAACCGAGAAGGTTTTTGTTGTGGGTGGTGATGAGAAATAGCAAGCGGCTTTCACTGTCCAGGATTTACTGAGACTTCGATGAGCAGAAAGTCCAGCCAGTGGAGTAATGTGGAATCCTGCCACTTGCTCAGATACTTTCCCAGAACAAGCAGTGCTTCCCATTGGGAATGTTTAGCTTACAACTGCAGAACAAGGTACTGGATACCTCCCTGCTCAAGCGATGTCAATGACGAACTGTTTGTGCTACAATCCTTTGCACAAACCATTTGACTGAAAAAAATCTGGGTCCTTTCACCTAACCTGGTTCAATCTTCTCTCTCCCATTTCAGATGAAGCAGATGGAAGTGATGCACAGAAAAAGCAGCTAGGAAATCCACATGTTGAACTCCGTAAGTATGAGCCAAGTGCATCACCTCACATTGCAGGAGTGGGATGTGAGAGGCAAGTCCACTGGATTACAATATAGCAAAGACTGTGGTTGAACTGAACTGCCCTCTGCAGAATGGTTTATTGATTGACACTACAGGTGCAGAAGCCTGACCTTGAGCAAATTGCATGGAAATGATGTTTAAAGAGGTTGAGTGGATTGTTTTTAAAAACATGATTTGGGCAGAGCAAAGTTCCTGTTTCTCCTTGCAAAGCACTCATAGGCATGTGAGATGTTATTTGCCTTTCTTGCACCAGTGCACATGTTTCCAAAAGGTGAAACATACTGCAGACAAAGTGTGGCACCAGCTTTGCTCAGGTCTTATTATCACATTCAGGCTAGTATCCAAGCAAAATATGTATTTCTCTGTTGTGCTTGGTGGTAACTGTGTGATATCTGCCCAGCCTGCCAAACCTCACACTGGATTGTTTGTTGTTTAGTCGTTAAGTTGTGTCCGACTCTTCATGACCCCATGGACCAGAGCACACCAGGTCCTCCTGTCTTCCATTGCCTCCCAGAGCTGGGTCAAATTCATGTTTTATTTATTTATTTATTTATTTGATTTATTTATTTGATTTATATCCCGCCCATATGGTATATCATGCCACTCTGGGCGGCTTCAGTGATACTGTCCAACCATCTCATTCTCTGTCATCCCCTTCTCCTCTTGCCTTCACACTTTCCCAACATCAGGGTCTTTTCCAGGGAGTCTTCTCTTCTCATAAGATGGCCAAAGTATTAGAGCCTCAGCTTCAGGATCTGTCCTTCCAGTGAGCACTCAGGGTTGATCTCCTTCAAAATGCATAGGTTTGTTCTCTTTGCAGTCCAGGGGACTCTCAAGAGTCTCCTCCAGCACCACAATTCAAAAGCATCAGTTCTTCGGCAGTCAGCTTTCTTTATGGTCCAGCTCTCCCTTCCATACTTCGCTACTGGAAAAACCATAGCTTTGACTATGCAAACCTCTGTCAGCAAGATGATTTATCTCCTTTTTAAGATGCTGTCTAGGTTGGTCATCGCTTTCCTCCCAAGAAGCAGGTGTCTTTTAATTTCATGGCTGCTGTCACCATCTGCAGTGATCATGAAAGCAAAATCTGTCACTGCCTCCATATCTTCCCCTTCTGTTTGCAAGGAGGTGATGCGACCAGTGGCCATGATCTTAGTTTTTTTGATGTTGAGCTTCAGACCATTTCTGCGCTCTCCTCTTTCACCCTCATTAAGAAGTTCTTTTAATTCCTCCTCACTTTCTGCCATCAGAGTGGTATCATCTGCATATCTGAGGTTGTTGATATTTCTTCCAGCAATTTTAATTCCAGCTTGGGATTCATCCAGTCCTGCCTTTTGCATGATGTATTCTGCATATAAGTTAAATAAGCAGGGAGACAATATACAGCCTTGTTGTACTCCTTTCCTAATTTTGAACCAGTCAGTTGTTCCATATCCAGTTCTAACTGTTGCTTCCTGTCCCACATATAGATTTCTCAGGAGATAAGGTGGTCAGGCAGTCCCATTTCTTTAAGGACTTGCCATAGTTTGCTGTGGTCCACACAGACACTACAGGTGTCACTGGATTGCAATATAGCAAAGACTGTGGTTAAGATTCTAAACTGAGAGGTCCACAGTTAAAGCCTTGTATGGTCTACAAATATGGGTTCACTAGATGATGGTAGTAAGCCATGAATTCTCAGAACTAGCTTCCTTTGTCATCTATAACTGAGGAATAGCAATATGAATGGTGGGTTGTTTATTGTGGTTATGTATACTAGATGTGCTTTGGATGCTTTAAAATGCTACATAAATGTAAGAGTGATTACTCTTCAGAATGTCCTCTGAAAAGCCAAAAGGAGTAAAGACTAAGAGTTTAAAGGGGAAAAGGAAAAGTGAAAAATTCTGTACGGTGTATACCTCATACATGCATTTTGTACTGGGACTTATAAAAGAGAGTGCCTTCTTTTGTTTCAGGTTCTTTCATGTCCCCATTGTTGGCCAATATGTACATTTTGGTGATTCTGTTAGCTGATGCCACCTTAAGTATCCCTACAGCAACCAGCTAGTATTTGTTCAATTACTAAGATATAGTGACTGTGTAGCCATCAAGTTTTTTTCTCCTACAAGGGTATTGCTGCAGAGAGTTGTGATGGGAGTGCAAATGATATGCATGCAAAAGGTGCTTGATTCAGTTCCTAGTTGCTTCAGGTAGTCCTGAGAAAGATCCCTATCTCAAACCCCAGGGAACCCTTAGCAGTTGGTGCCGAGCAGACAGTATTGAAGTAGATGGACCAATGGTCTGACTCAGTTTTATTCATTATGCCATTTTAAAAATTGTTAGCAATAACTATTTCTGTTTTACTGCAGAATTTTCTGATGCCAATGCCAAATTCTACTGCCGGATTTACTATGCAGGGGAGTTCCATAAAATGCGTGAGGTGATACTTGGGAGCAGCGAGGAAGATTTTATTCGTTCCCTCTCCCACTCCCTCCCTTGGCAGGCACGAGGAGGCAAATCAGGAGCTGCTTTTTATGTGACTGAAGGTAACTGGCAAGCTTCTGAGTTTGCATCAACATTGGCCTTGCCTTTTTTGTTCCATACCAGTGGGTTATGAAACTTGAACACATTTTGGGCTGACTCTGTCCTAACTGTCTAATGCCTGAATGGAAACTTGGACTTGAACTGTGTGATTTCACCAACTGTGAGGTGATTTCAGATGCTGTTGCTTCAAAGCATTTGATAAACTCCATCTTTTTCTTTTTGGAAGCATGCCCTTTTCGTGTGTTTGTTTTGTTTTGTTTAGATGACCGATTCATCTTGAAACAAATGCCTCGCCTGGAAGTCCAGTCTTTTCTAGACTTTGCCCCACATTACTTCATGTACATTACTAATGCAGTTCAGCAAAAGGTAAAATAATGTAACATGTTCTTTCTGGTGACTTTAATCTTGATATTTTCATCCTGGTTTTAAATGGAAAGACATAGATAGGTGCTAGAAATGGATAGGCTGACACACATGCGTCCATGACTGATCAGTCGTAATAAACAAAGAATATATCTTGAGGAAAGATTTGGCCAACAAAAAGAAACTCTTGACAAAATTAACACTGCAGATTATTCCCTCCCTCCTTCTCATGACTGCTTTAATGCCATGTGCTGGTCCGTGGCCATGGCAGGACTGGGCAGTGGAGACAGATCTCACGCACCCCACCCGCACGCATGGCCCACCACCTGCACACATGGGTGCCCTACCCACCTGCAAGCACACCCCTCCCATCCGTGAGCACGCCCCACCCAACTACAAGCGTAGGGGGGTTCCCTGCTGCTCCACGCACAGACCCTGCCCACCCAACCGGTCCGCGGTTCAGAAAAGGTTGGGGACCACTGCTTTAATGTATTCATGTGAACTAGAGATTTCATTTGAGAATTGGAACTTGGCATCTTGTTACTGAGCAAATCAACCACCTTTTCTCTTTCAGAAGCCAACAGCTTTGGCAAAGATTCTTGGGGTGTATCGGATCGGTTACAAGAATTCTCAGAACAACACGGAGAAGAAGCTTGATCTCCTGGTCATGGAAAACCTCTTCTATGGCAGAAAGATGGCTCAGGTGAACGAGAGGCTCACCTGCTGCCTCCCTTTTGAGTGGCTTTTTCTCTGGTCATTGCAACATGCCTATAAACCTGTCAATAGCAGCTTGTTATATTTGGAAATGTTGAGGACATCCCCTGTCTTGGTCTTCTCCAGCTATTCCATCAAGGTCTTAGTGCTAGTTTCTGTGCATTTGGTGCTGTACCAGTTCTGTCCCAATCTGCTGTTACCAGAATATTTTGAATTCCAGGATGCACATGTGCAGAGCTCGCCTGAGACATTTGTTGCCTGAGATGAAGTACAAGATGGCATCTGCTCCCCTTTCCTATGCAAAGTTGTTTTGGCCTACCAACTGGATTGTTTTTCAAGTCTGGCTTTGGAACAGTATCCTCTGCCTTACATAAGACAACAAACTACCTAAGGAGGTCCACAGCAGGCTGTTTAGTGCACAGCTCTTTCCTCCACCATCTTTGGTTCCTCCCTTCTGGCATCAGCTGCCTGAGGTGATCATCTTGCTCTGTCCAGGAATAAGGAAGGCCCTGCGTTTGTCCAGAAAGAGGTCACAGTTTCATGGCAGTAGTTGCAACTTGTAATTACAATAAGAGATGAGGGGAAAATCAGTGCCTCCATCTGTGGATGAGTTGCTGATCTCGAGATTTAAGAATCTTCTGAAAGTGGAAATTTGAACAAGTGATATAGGCTTGTTTATATTTTATTCTGAATAAAGGCCTCCTTCTTGCATATTCATCTGTTCATGGTTTGGCCTTATGACAGTTCCTAACCTTTTGTGTTATGCATTCTAAATATGTAAATCCAATGTTATTTTGCAGAATTGTTTTGCAGTTCACTTTCTGTTGGAGTGAATATCTGTGGAGTTAGTTCACTGCATATTTTGGCTGATACATTCAAGAAACCTAGTTGCTTTGTAATAGAACTGCTTTGATTTGGGGCAAGCTTAGGAAATTGTCTTTTTGCATATCCTCCCTCACCCCGCCCCTGTCCACCATGGCAGAATTTATTCAGATTTATGCTACAGCTTGCATTTTTGGCTCAGAAGTCTTAACACTTTGTTGTTTTTGTTATTCTCATTTCTTAACTCTTCTTTTACCCACCTTCTTGCCTCATGAGGAGGTTCTCAGAGTAGTGTATAGTAAGATGCAGTGCTATCAAGAGTTAATAAAGTGTATCAGCTCACGACACGTAACAAAATATCCTCTGTTTATTTGATGGAAAGGTAACTAAACTTGGAATAACTAAATAAAACCAAATGCATTTTGGATAGCCTTCACAGCTACAGCCCCTGCTCTTGACCATTTTATGTGTGAAGAGCAGAGATTGTAGATGTACAATGGGGTGCTGATAAGTGTTCAGTTTGTTTCAAGCCCCCTTGACCCCATTGGTTCATCTGAGGAGAAAATGAGAAGTTGAGGTTCTAGTTTTAAACATCACTGTAATATTGATACCAACACCAGATCAGGGACATGGGGAAAGGAGTCTCTATCAAATAGTAACCTGCTGCCTATTTTGCTCCTAGGTTTTTGACCTGAAAGGCTCTTTGCGGAATAGAAATGTGAAAACAGACACAGGAAAAGAAAGCTGTGATGTGGTGCTACTGGATGAAAACCTCTTGAAGCTGGTGCGAGACAATCCCTTGTACATCCGTTCTCACTCCAAGGCAGTGCTGAAGGCTTCCATCCACAGCGATTCTTACTTCCTTTCCAGCCATCTCATAATTGACTATTCTCTCTTGGTGGGCCGTGATGATACCACAGATGAACTTGTGGTTGGCATTATTGGTATGTAACTTTGGTCCCATTATAATCAACTATTGTTTTTCTGGATGAGAGCTGTTTCCTGTCTTGAAACTGCCATGCAGATATTGCTATGTGGCAATTATGCAGCACAACAGGTGACTTGTGTTGGACTATGTCAGTGGTTCGCAACCTTGGGACCCAAACATTCTTGGACTGCAACTTCCAGGAGCCCTCACTACTAGCTGTGTTGGCAATGTCTTTGGGGAATTGCAGTGCAGGAACATCTGGGAACCCAAGATTGGGAACCACTCAACTATGTGCTCCTTGAATTAGCTCCAACAATTACTTAGCTGTCTCTGTAGCACTGCAAGCTAGTGCTAAAAGTGTTTCGTCACAGAGACAGAGATTGCTTACTTGGTGGTCAATGTTGTAAGTCAGTTCCATTGAACTGAGAGCCATTATGCTATACTAGTTAGCCTGTTGGATTGGGAGATCTGAATCCAAGTCCTCATTGAGTCATGACACTCACTGGGTGACTTTGAGCCAGTTGTATTCTCAACTGGATATTCCTGGAAGGGCTGTGGGTGGGATAAGAGCCATGTACACTACCTTAAGCTCATTGAAGGAAAGGTAGAGTATAAATAGAGTGGGATGTTTGATTTATGGAGTACTCTAACTCAGCAGTGCATTCAGTGACTCCTGAAAGTTTGTAGTTAACTGTGCTAAACTTACAATTTAGTACAATATGTATAATATTTATTTTCATCTAGTCAAAGCTTTTAAAACTGCAATTTTTCCCTTGAAAATTTAGCTAAATAATTCTCATTTGTCTCTCTGTTTAAAAGTCAGAAGCACGCCTCCAGGCTTTAGTTGACTGTGTTTTAGTGCTCAGTTACCTTTAGTGGTTTTGTGCATCTTGTTGTCCAAATAAAAAGGTATTAATTGTGCCCATTGTTGGTGTATAACTGTGTTAAATAGCTTCAGTGTGATAGCTGTGTTGCAAAAAGCAAGGCTTAATCTTTTACAGTTATGCAGATACATACTTATAACTTTGCTAAACACATTTTCCAGCTTTATAAAACGTTTTATTGCCCTAAATGTAAACTGGAACAATGCACTGAGAATGTAACTTCTCTGAGAACCCTCTCATGGTAGGATGTTATTGGCAAAAGTAAATAATCAGTTCTGTGTTCTGTTGAGAGACTGTTACTGAAACTGGTTATATTTCTGAGCAATTCTGTGCTTTGAAAGCCATGCAGGCTTATTATCAGAAAGCTATAGGGAAAAAAAACACACACTTTCTCATGGTGACTCAAGGTGACAAAGCCAGGGGAAAGCACAGCATTACAGAAATGAGGAAATGTGATGTCACCTACACAGAAGGAGCTGTGAAGATGTAATGTTATTTGTTTAGGGGCATGTGTTCTGTACAGCTTTGGAAACTGGTCTTTTGGAGCTAAAGTGTGTTACTTTTTTCTACTATAGATTACATTCGCACATTTACTTGGGACAAAAAACTTGAAATGGTGGTGAAGTCAACAGGCATCTTAGGAGGACAAGGTGAGTTCAAGAAGTCTTTACAGCCTACCATTTATATTGCTTGCCTCCTTTAACTTCTTTTTATTCCATGCACTCATTGTCAACTGATAATACTACTATGTGTGTACAGGTGCAGATACAATTTTGGAATACTAAGTGCTTGCTGCTTTCATCAACATGTTCATTCTTTCAGATACTATATTTAAGGCTGCTTTTCCCCCCAATAAGGACAAAGATTCCTGTACTTCTTCCTGTAATTGTTCTCAGGGCAGGTGTGTTGGTCAGCAAGCAAGTATGAGAAAGGGAGCCACAACCTTGTTCCGGGCCTAAATTTTGTGCTATCCCCTTAGCTACTAGTTTTAGAAGGCTAGGTGTGATATGATAAAATATGGAGGATGAGATGTATGGATTCCATTAATGATCCTATTTTTCCCAACATAATTTCAGTACAGATATCTAACTTTAGACATAGAGTTTAGCAATGTTACATTTGAAAAAAGCAAACTGTATGTTTTAATTACAAAGCATACTGTTGCTTTAACAATAATACAGTGTTTGCTGCAATAGTTTTACAGTAGGAAATAGCTTAGCCCTAAATACTTGGTTTGGGTTATCATCTTGCTGTTTTTGGTTTAAAATTATGTGAGCAGCAGCTTAGAGCTTCAAAGTGTGTGGCTAGTAAAATGGTGTAGATACCTACCCCACATGTTGTCGTTAAGGTCCAGCTGGAAATTGGATATGAAATTTAAAGAACATGTTTTATTAATAAACATTAGCTGAAATCCAGTAGCAACAAGATTTCAGTCGTGTGCAGGTCGAAGTAAACATGTCGGCAATTCAAGTTTTTCATTTGGTCTCCATTTCTGTCTTTACCACACAACACTTGTGGGAATTCAAGGATGGGGAACGTCTAGCAGTCTAGGGACCACACACAACCACTCCTGGACCTTGGAATAATTCATACACGCTTTTGTCCTCCCACCCACTCTGGAATTTCTTTTCTTTTCAATTTGTTTTTAAATTGAAAATTCTCTTTCACATCCTCTGAGTCCAAAGCTTTTTTAAAAGCTCTGTTTTTTAAAAAATGGAGTGGACAAACATGGTGTGGGGGGAGCAAAATAGGCAAAATTCCCTCCAATATCCTCTAGAGAGGCACAGAAGGACATTTTTTGAGCAAAACTATTTTGGAAATGTATTAATTTTTTTTAGAGGATGTGGGCTTGCAGACCATATCTTTTGCTACCTTATCTTATCCGTTTACACGCAAGGGAATAATCTTCATGTTCTTGCTCTGCTTATGTGGATGTAGTGGTTTTCAAAATGTAATTTTTTTGTTTCTGAGGCTTTTTGTAGAATAGAATTTGGATCAAAACATCTTGCCATCATTGTAAAATGTAGATATATCTTTTACTGTTCCCTTTAACACATGGCTTTTGTTGGTTTCTTCCAAATTATTAGGTAAAATGCCAACTGTTGTGTCTCCGGAACTATACCGTACCAGGTTTTGTGAAGCAATGGATAAGTATTTTTTAATGGTGCCAGATCACTGGACTGGGCTCGGTCTGAATTGCTAAGCTTAAACCACCTCTCAGCTAATAAACTGTGGAAATGGATTAGACAAGATTGCCAAGTAGTGCTGTCCTCCCCATATGCAACCCATGTCCCTTCAGCAGCAACTAAAAGATCTTCAGCTACTGTGTGTCTGGAGCATGCTGTCTGCACTTTAAGTTTAAATGACCGGAGGAGAAGAGGCTGAAGAACAGTATTTCTTCATAATCAGGACTGGACTGAACATTCACAAGAACACAAATGGGACCATCAAGTAGACCAGCCTTGCCCTAAGCAAGCTGACATCTTCCACAAGTTACTATGAATCATACAAGAGCACTGGCACCTTTCTGTGAGGATATCTTGCACAAAAGAGGCCTGTGGCTCTTGTGCATGGTATCCATAGCCGTCATGTAGGGGGACACCTACCACTCTGTTGAGCTGTTGCAGTAAAGACACTGCGGTCTGTAGAATTGGCGTCTTGATCACGAGGAACCAAGTACATTTCTTGATCACGCCACTGCTCTGTGCTGCAGGTTGGTTCTGTAAATATTTGTGTATATAGTTTAATCTGTGTTGCACTGATGTGGTTCAGCAGATTTTCATGAGCAGTATTGGGGGTGGGGGGGATTTTAGCCATTTACGTTTGTTGTTTAGAGCCCTGCTTCCAATGGTATAAAAACCGTATGCAGTCAAATATTTTACTGAGTGGAAATAGGTTCCTAGGTACTCTGTCCCGAATTTGAGCAACAACAACAGGAAACCAACCTGCCTTGACTCAGTGGACTCAGAAAGCAAAATTTTCCAAAATGAAACACCTTTATTGCTTACTGAGTCATGAATCAAAATGGCTTCAATCTTGGTAGAAACTTCTCAGTGCTATTGTAAAATATTTAACTTCAAGAAAATTCCTTTCCTCATCTCCAGCCACAAGCGGTACTTGGATGCTTTGCCTTAGTATTTTTTCATTGAATAACTAGCAGCTGCCTTAAGAATCAGACCTGCAATGCAGACCATCCTAGTTTCTTTTTAGTTCATCATCATTGTGAAGAATGTGGTACTGAGATACAGAATACACTTAGTTTGTGGTAACAGATAGAGTTACATAGAGAATAATTTTTTGAGTGTTATGAAATCTATTTGTAGTTACAGCTTCTCTGAATAGAAACTGAACTAAGATGGCATGTTGAGCATATCAGATTGGTGGAGATTGGGGCATCTTCACTAACTGAGAATAAGCACTTTTCATACTATCAAAAAAAACCCAAACAAACCTTTAAACATTTATCTTAGTTTGTACACAATAAAAGCCAGTAAAAAAAGAAAGTGTATTTGTAGTTGGAGGTAAATCTAACATTGTACTCCTATCTTAATTATTGTTTGCAATATTGTTTTCAGTGCAGATACTGGGTAATGTCATTGAGTTCTAATGCATTTTTCCTCATGATTGGATTTCTTCATTTAGCAGAAAATCATAAACCTGCATTACGAATCATTTTGCATAACTTGGGACCAGAAGACCAGTTTTTCTATTATAAACACTTAGAAAAGACCAACACTACTCCATTGTCTTTGTGTCAGAGTCTTCCTCTGTAGATTTGACACAAATTCTAGGTAAAGTTAATGGGTTTCTCTGCTGAAATCTAAGAGCCTGACTTTAAAACAAATGAAGCATATTGTGAGAATGTGCTAATAACAGCTTTTGATCCATTAGAAATTTAGTTTGGAGTTAAATTTGCAATGCCTGTATGTTCTGCCAGGAGATACACATTGGCCTCTTATAAATGGAGAAGTTCAGACATTTGGTTAAGAAGCCAGTTATTGACTGGCTTTCCACTCATCATAATTTAATTTGTTGCAGGATATAAAAATAAATGTAACCAGATAACCTACCTTCAGCCAACAGGTGTGTGTTTGTGGCTGAGCTTTGAACAATTTTTTATTCCTTTAATTTGTTTAAATCTATTAATGTTCAGTTTTTTGGTCTTAAAAAAGTCCTAATTTTCCATACAAGTCAGTGTTGTAAACATCAAGGTTTCCCCTGAGCTGGTTTAATGGGATGAAGGAAATTTGTTTCATGAGTTTAAAAATAAGGTACAGTACAATGTGAAATAGCTTTTCTGGAGCCGCTGCTGCTGCTACTTAAAACAGTAACTGTTCTGAGGACAAAATACATGTATGTATAGCACTGGCTTTTAAAAATATAGATATCTACAAATCATAAATCATTTTCAAATGATAAGTAAGTTAACAATGGAAAAGAGTCACCCAGGGCCCCCCCACACCATTCATCTATGCCCTGGAAGAACAAATCCTGTTTGTTGAACTTTGTGCTATGTGTGCAAAATGCTTATGCAGCCAATGATCATTTTGTTCACAGCATCTGTGCCCCTCCCCACCTTATGTCATGCAGTTGCTTCAAACATTGATCTCATCTCACTTGCCTCTGGTAGCAGAATTCAGAGACAATTAACTGGCAGAGTACAACGCAGTCAGGTGGCAGGAATGGGAAAAGGTCTGCTAACCTTGCTTTGTGTGCACCATGTCATGTTAAGCCCTTTTCAAAAAAAAAAAAAAAAAAAAAAAAAAGCCAAACCTGTTATCTTATATGGCTGCCTCTTTATGCCTAGCTTGACTCTTGCCGTAAGAAGCAGCTCTTAGTTTAAAGTGTATGTTAAAGGTAACTTAACCAGGGTTGCACTTCTGTGAGCTTCTTTGTTGTCCTCAAGAAGTATAAATTGTAGGGTGCCCCGAGGGTAGGAGAGAACAGCAGCCCCTCCTGATTGAAAAGGTGGATATATGGCAACATAAATTGCTTCTAGACATGCAAGGTAGATCTCTTGGTTCGTACAGTATTTGAAATTGTCCTCTTCATTTCACATTCTCTAGAATTACTTTAAGAAAGCAATAAATACCATTCAGCAGGCTATTTCACATCTCAAACGTCTATGCCAGGCACCAAAAACCTGATGGGGTGAGATGAAGTTTCTCACCTCAAGAAGCAGAAATTGGGTGCCAACACAGTATTCTAGAAGCACATACTTTGTGCAGTATTCAAGTTTTGGTCAGTGCAATATGGTTTCTTGTAATGCTGATGTGTAGATCCATGTTTGTATGTATATAGGGTAAATAATTAAGTCTACAATATATGGGATAGTCATGCTTCATTAACTTTTTATTTGTTGGGGTGGGGAAAAGGTTATTTGAGAGGAAGCTTTGGGGATTTGTTTTGTTGTTTGGTTTTTTTTTTTTTGCCTTTTGTGTTGTCATGTCTGTATAGTGCAGCTCCCAAATAGTAGCTGTTGCTTCTGCACAAAACCAAAGTGGCATTGCATTTTATACAATGAGTCTAATTTTGAGGACAGAGGTGCTGTTTGTGTTGTAAGATGCTACAAAAGCAGCAGTGTAATTACTCCCCCATTCCTTAAAAACCACAAACAAACTGTAAGCCATGTTCGAATACCTAATTTAAATGTATCATAGTGTGTATATTTCTATCATATCTTTGTTCTGGGTGTATTTTTATGATCCTGACATGCTGAACTTTATTTAATTATATTGACTATTTCGTTTACTAAACTGTATATAGAAAAAAAATAAAGGAATTGAAATGTACTTGTGCTTTGCTGCTTTCCACCATCATCACTCTTTCACTGGGCCAATGACTGCACTAAGAGTGAAAAAGACTGTCTTGGAATCATAGACTTCTAGTCACTAAGAGTCATCTAGTCAAATTGCCTTCTGTTGCAGAGAATGTATCTCAGACACATGGCCATCTGTCCAATCTTCGTTTGAACAACCTCCTCATGAAGGAATGTCTTCCACCTTCTGAGACAGTTTGTTCCAACACTGAACATTCTCACCATTTGTAGCACTTTGTTCCTAATGTTCAGTCAAAATATGAGGGTCCAGTAGCTGGCTGGGTGAGCTCAGTGGTCTAGGTTTCTGGCTGTGGAGCGAGAGGTTGGCAGATTTCCCCCCTGTGCCTCCTTGGAGAAGAACCAGCCTGTGTGTCTTGGGCAAGCTGCATAGTCCAAGGCGCTCCCAGTAAAAGGGAATGGTAAACTACTTCAGTGTGTTTTCTACCTACAAGATCCTGGAGAGGGTCACCATAAGTCAAATTTGACTTGATGGCATGCACACACATACAGCAGTGGAAGGGGAAAATGTAGATTAAGGTGCAGATTCACTGGATTGCCATGATTTACTATTTCAGTGTTGTTCTGCACATTTTTATCAGAATCTGCAGAAGGAAATTTGTGAAGCATTCCTAGAATTGATTTCAATGCACAGTAGATCAAAGAGAGTTACATTGAATTGAGAGAGTTAATACTGAGAGTGGAAAGTTGGAGTGTCATAAAGAACAGGAAAGAGTTAAAAGGAATAGAGAATAGGTAGATGGTAAAAGAACATTGTCAACATGGTTATTGTGAATAAAAGCACATAGCAGCAAACGTATAATCAAATCCAATTTAATGAATGACCCTTAACAACTGTGATTTACATCTGTGATTTACCTACCAACTAAGTCGCACTGGCCATGTGACCAAGGAAAGATTGTCTTCGGGCAAAACGCTGGCTCTATGGCTGGAAGAGCGGGATGAGCGCCGCCCCCTAGAGTCGGACACGACTGGACAAAAATTGTCAAGGGGAACCTTTACCTTTACCTTTTTAAAAGATCAATAAACCTGTTGTATTGGCAGCACGTGTCTGGGATGCCTATATTTGGTGTAGTGTGGACTAGATCCACTGATGGCAGCGTAAAAAGAGCAAACGCATCCAGCGGGTGGACCAGGGTTTGGGGAGAACAAACAAGGGACACTGGTGGGATGCAACAGTAACATTAACAATTTATTTGTTAAACTTTCAGTCATTGATATTTTCAAACAAAATAGATGAATTTAAAATAATGTAGCAACACAACAGAAGAAAAAAAATCAAAAGTTTCTCTTTGTATCCTTCATAAAATACAAAAATACTGATTTTTAGTAATTTGTGAGTCACTTTGGGCTCTTAATTGGGAGAACAGTGACATGGAAATGCAAATAAACAAAATATATCAAAAGCATTGAGTACAGCTGTGTCCACAAGAATTCTTTAGTTTGAGTGTGGGAAGCTGTATAATAGAATATTCACATAATTTGCTATGTGGCATGCACCTCTATGACACAGAAGTCAGTTTTCCTTCAGCACCTGTATACACAGACTTTGATCCTTAACATCACATTCAGAAGTCTACAAGCAGTGGGAAGAACATTCTCAAATCTTGGGATTAGACAACTCTCACAGAGAACACAAGCAGCAGCATCAACTCTAATAAAACTATGTGAAGTAAGGGACTCTTTAAAAAGCAAACGAGAGATGAATTGATGTAATACTTCAACATGCTTTGGATATTTTCTGCTATTGCTATCCTTGTCATAACACTGACAAGTTCATAAATCTTGTCAGAGAAAAGCTCTCATCCTAGAATTATTTCCTTCATCTTAGGCAAACACTCTGTAGAGAGGTGCAATAAAGTCTGCAGGGAATATCTCGGGCAAGGAAAGGAGAAATGAGTAGGACTGATCAAAGCTGAAGGTTCCAGAGGAACCTGGTCATGTTACTTTTCCCATTATCAGCCCCTTTTCGCATCAGATAACATAAACCTCTTACCATACTTAAATTCTCTATTGCTACAAATAATAGTTAAATTTCTGTTGTGTAGTATAGTAGATCACACTTGGATAGACCCATTGAATCACTGATGGTTTGGTGAATCCTCCATAAATTCTATTGATGCAAATAGGTAAAGGTAAAGGTAAAGGTTCCCCTTGACAATTTTTGTCCAGTCGTGTCCGACTCTAGGGGGCGGCGCTCATCCCGCTCTTCAAGCCATAGAGCCAGCGTTTGTCCAAAGACAATCTTTCCGTGGTCACATGGCCAGTGTGATTTAGACACGGAACGCTGTTTACCTTCCCACCGAGGTGGTCCCTATTTATCTACTCGCATTTGCATGCTTTCGAACCGCTAGGTTGGCGGGAGCTGGGACAAGCAACGGGCGCTCACTCCGTCGCGTGGATTCGATCTTACGACTGCTTGGTCTTCTGACCCTGCAGCACAGGCTTCTGCGGTTTAGCCCACAGCGCCACCACGTCTCCTATTGATGCAAATAGGGTTGCTCTAATTATGAGTTACATTAACACACAGTCCTATTTGAATCAATGGAACTTATGGAGGAGTTGACACACTAAATCCCCCTTGACTTCTAGCGTGGTTTGGCTGTGTAATTGTATTCTGTGTGGGGTTTTCCCTGTGTTGATGTTTTGGTGATGTGTTTCAAATGGGTATGGGATGCTGTCCCATCAGGAAATCATGCCTACTGTTTGAACTGTTTCCCTTTTTAATAAACAAACAAACTTTAGTGCTGCATCCCATAGGCGCTTGGAGTCTTTCTGACTGCAACACTGATGTAACACTATGCCATGTAGAATAAAGAAGAGAAAAAAATTAACTTGACAAGTACTTATGAACTTATGAACAAGTACAAAATGCAGGCAGAGTCAGGACAGACCCACGGTGTGAACCCCAGGTATATTTAAGGCCATTTAGAGAGCATTGTAATCCCTGATTCAACTGGGATCAAATGTGGCTGTCCAATGAGGATGGGGACAATGACGCAAAGAGCACATGACATTAATCGACACAATAATACGCCAACACAACTTTGCTTAGTTGGCAATGTAATCGTGCCCTAAAATATTTTTAATGTAAACTTACATCTTACTGGGTTTCCATTATCACTGTATGTGAAAGGTACGCACATTTTAATAAAATTTGGAATAGTAGCACCCATAGATCATAAGTAGCAGCAGCATTCATCTGAGCTTCTTGCTCAGTCAGGCTCTTCTCTTGAACAACGCAGACCATCCAAGTCTCATGGTAGGATTCCCAAGAGGAGGAAATTTCAGGGATCTCTCTAAATCTTTTGCTGACAAGCTGGATGTGTGTCTGTCTGTAAAGATAAATAAATCTGGGATTCTGGTGGGCAAGCATTGCCCTTGGCTGTAGGTGCCCAAATGCATTTCATCCTGTCCTTCAGGAAGAACTCTTCCTCTGCTTTGTGGTTAGGCTGCAAATGTTTAATTACAGAGTTATTGTGATCATGTCATCTTCAATCTCCCTTGGGTCTGGTAGGCTTGGCTGTAGGGCAGGTGATACTGGCAGTTCCTGGATGTCTTTATAGTTATGGTCCAGAGCTATTAGAGATAATGGGGCCACAATGACATTAAAACGTTCTCCCCAAAGCCATCTGTTACACACACACCCCAGTTCCCCTGTTTGTTCTTCCACACAACCCAGGTTCACTTTGTGGGTATGACATTTACTTTTCAACCCTTTCCGCTGCCACCAGAAGAGTTTTTCCCACTATATCAAATATGACTCTTTAATCAGTGTTATTCAATTAAACAATGTTTATTAAAGTAAATCATGATTTATAAAGTAAATCATGTAAAGTAAATCATGGATGGTCTTATTTCATTTATTCAATCAACTGTGCTTTAGTAACATATTTGCTTGGGTAGAATCATGTTAATCCAAGTATTTATTCATTTCATATCTTGTTCTCTATCTCTTTATTCTGCACCAGGCTGGTCCTAACTGCCTAAACTGCTTTTCTCTAACACCAGTCCCTAATTCATCCCTAACTCTTCCCTAACTGACTCCAACTCAGACTCTAACTGCTCTTTAACTGTCATCCATTCTCTTATACTGTATATCCCTAGTCCCGCCTTTTCTGTACAGCCATTGGCTCCTGAATCAGGGTTCCATTGTGATGGACAGGAGTGGTTCCTGACCTGTCTGTCACATACCTCCTCCCTTGGCAAAGTTTGTATCATGGGGGTAAACTCTACAGTGATTTACCCTCATGTACAACGTATGAGAGAATAAATTTTTTCAATATACAAACTTTCTTTAAACATTTAACAAATATACATTTTATACTTTTACATTTTCTCTGTTACCTCTTTTAAACTTACTAGTTTTTTTCCATTTTACTTTTCATTACATGTACAGTATCACCATTTTTATTACTTATATCATTACCTATTTAACATTTCTTATACTATATAACTTACATTTTAAAATATTTCTTCCATTTCTTTTACATTTTTTCATGCAATTATAACATTTTAATTTTGACCAGTTTGCATTCTATTACATTTACATTTATTTATTACTTGTCATCAATTTTAACACTACGTTGCATACTGCTACATTACTACATTGCAAAACATAACAGAACCTTTGATTACAGTTTCACTTCTAATATTTGTTATTATAAGGTGTTTTTTTTTCAGTCTTCTTGTACCACTTCTCATTGGTTTCTGTTATCCGTTGGGTCTTCGAAACCATGCATCTGCAATATTATTTTGAATCTTTCTTTTTCTTTGGGTCTCACCATCAAAGTCTTTCAGATTTAGTGTCCCTCTTGCTAGTTTGTTGGTTTTATGTTTCACAGTTCATAACCTCACATAAAGTTTCTTTCTTTGCAATGGCCCGTCAATTAACAATCTCCCCTTCCAGTTCCCAATTAAATGTCTCTCACCTGCTCAGTCTTTCTTGTTGCCCGCCTTGCTCCGCACGGCTCCTGGTTCGAATCCTGCTACAGCAATGATGTTGAAGTCACCCCGGAACTCTGGACCTCTCACGATGTGACTTCTGTGGACTCGACATCTCTGGACACGACAACGTCTCTGGACACAACCTCCCTGGATACAATGACCTCTCTGGATACTGTGCTGACTTCTCTTTAATGTAGTCTGCAGCTTTCCAAGGGTCTCTTTACATCTGCTCGATCTCTGGATCTTCTTATTTTTTCTTTTAGCTTTTATAATTTTTAAAGGAGAGGCTATACATCTGGCATTGCTCTCTCCATGCTGGGTATAGCCTGCTATCCTTATCATAGCTTTCACTCTATCCTCTTTTATTTTTTTCTATGACTAGAGTAAATTTATTTAATACTCCTTGCATTTCCATTTTGTCTACTTGATTAATTTTTGATGAACCTTTAACTTTATCTAGTTCTATTTCTTTATTCTTAAATTTCTTAGATAGGGTTTCTTGTTGCTTGGTTTTAGCTATGGGTTCAGACACAGAATTATCAGCTTTTTCAGTTAGCTGAATCTTTTCCTTAGATACTACTTCTGCTGACTCCAATTTACTTCCCTCTAAAGTTTTCAGTTTCACCATCTCAGGGTAGCATGATGTTTCCTGATCCTCATGTAAGTTTTCCTCGTTTCTAGGAGTCATCACTAAGGGGTTGTCTTTAGTTACAAGATCTTTGTCTGCATAGATTTTCTCAGGACTTTCAGAGAATAGAGTGATATTTTGAAACTCTTTTAACAAATCCTCTAAGTTATTATTCTCCTTTATCTCCTGGTTAAAACTCATTTCATCGGGCTTTCTCATACCCTTACAACTTTCTTCTATGCATTTATTTCTCTGGCTCTCCAGCAAATTGTTTTCTCCCCCACTTTCTCCAGTTACTGTAGTGGGTGTGTTCTGACTATCTTGCGAGCTTATATATATGAAACCTCCTTTAACATGTCTCATCTTATTCCAGACCTCTTTTTCAGCTCCAGACATCTCTCTGCATTCAAAAGGGATATCCATTTGTTTGTGGACATTTCTATCTATAGAGAATCTTTTAGCGGATTCTGAAATTACTGGTTCTTCTTTAACTGCATTACTAGATTGTTGCAAAGTAAAATCATTTTCTTGTTCTGGTTTAAAACTCCTTTTCTGAGACTTTATTATATCTATGCCTCCTACAAGTTCAGATTGGCTGGCACTTATAACTTCCTCAGAAACCTCACTATTACTATAAAGATTTTCTATCTTTTCTGTATGTGAGTGTGTGGTGATCAAATCAGTCTTAATATAATTAATCAAATCTAAAGCAATTAAACAAGGCGTATGAATCTGATTTGAAGCAGCTACTTTAAATTTACCAGCCCACCCTTGATAATTTATATGTACTTTAGCCATTGGTAACTTAACTAATTCTGTCCCAATTCCTTTAACTGAAATTTTCTCTTTAGGAATAATATCTTCCTGTGGAATATTTATTTATTTTATTTATTTATTGTATTTATATCCCGCCTATCTGGTCGTATCAGGAATAATATCAGTATGACATATAGTTATCTGAGAACATGAATCTCTCAAAGCTAGATATTTGATATTAATAAAGTAAATATTTTCCCCAGATGACTTCATCAATTCCCTGTTGGTTTTAATGTAATAGCAGTGAACAATATCTGCTAGAGGAGGCAGTAGCTCCTGCTTCACTGCATCAGTTAAACTGCCATCCTGCTGGTTTGTATCAGACCCTTCATCTGGTTTTTGTATACAGTACATCTTTTTAGGTACGACTCCCCCTGTTTTCTGTTGTCCCATTTCTTTGTTTTTAATAAATTCACAATTTGAAACATAATGACCTGGTTTCCCACAAGCAAAACAAGCTTTTAATTTTCTTTGTTCATTGAAAGGGGTTCTGTCTCCTTTTTCTTCAAAGCTTTTGCTCTTCTGTTGGTACTGCTTTCTCTCTAAAATGGCTCCCATCTGTATATTTGTTGGTTTTGTGGAAATCTCTAGTTTCTCTTTTTCTTTCTTCAAATTTTCTGTCCAATTTCACTTCAGAATATTTTGAATTTCTAATCTCTGATATTAAATCTGCAGATTCACTAGCCTGTTGTACTGTTTTAGGTTGTTTGTCTCTAACTAAATATCTTAATTCAGCAGGCAAAGCTGAATAAAATTGTTCTAATCCTATGAGGTGCTGCATATCCTCCAAAGTTCGCACATGAGATTGCTCCAGCCATTTCTGTAAATATTGAACCAGATTTGCCCCAAATTGTGAATATGACTCAGCCTTCTTACTTAACTGTCTAAATTTACATCTGAGTTTTTCACTGGTTATTCCAAATCTTGAGAAAACTAATTTCTTAAAGATCTCATAATGTCTAGCTTGGTCTTCTGACATACTAGCATAAATTTCGGACATTTCAGCACTAATTAAAGACCTTAATATCAGAATACGTTCCTGTTCTGTCACACTATAGTCCCAGCAGGATCTCTCAAACGAAATTAGAAAAGATTCAGGGCAATCTCCTTTTTTAAATTGAGGGAATTTCTTAAGGTCTACTTTTGAGATCCCTTCATTTGTACTATTACTGTTATTACTGTTTAGAGATGCCATTTCCAATTTTTTCTAGTTGATGTTGCATCTCTTTTCCCCTCATTTCCAGCTGTCTGGCTTCTACCCTTTCTCTTGCCTCCAGCTGTCTCTTTTCTGCTTCAGCCCTTGCTCTTTCTTGTTCAGCTTTTATTTCCAGTTCTCTGGTTTGAGTCTCAAGCTGTAATTTTCTTAACTGAAATTCCTGCTCTTTTTCAAACTTCCATTTTATAAACTCTAGGGAGTTTTCTCTCCCTGAGGCATCCTCCTGTTCCCTTGGGCCCTCATATTCCTGGCCCTCTTGATCTGAAATTTCTCCTTCCTGAGGTAAAATCTGACTCTCAGCAAATTCCCTAACTGCCTTCTTCCCTCTCCTGGAAGTCATAATCAACAGTTTATATTTATTATTAAATTGGTAGGCTGTTTTCTCACCAATTCTAATATACAACCCCCAATTTAACAAGACCTCTTTTTTTCCTGTGTTAGAGATTTAAACTATGTAGCTTTCTTTTGGCAGCTTAATATTGCTACATTGTATCTTTGGGCTTCAGTCTCGCTGGTCCTTGTGTCTGTTACTTTGTATCTCTTGGTCTACAAACACCCAGATATTTCAAGCAATATTTTTCTTTTCTGATAAGCCTTTCCCAATTCCACTTCAGCTATTTCTTTTAGACCTTGGCTTCCACTTTTGATCCCCTCAGTGCTCCCTTTCTCAGAGCTTTGGGATCTAAAGCTAGCCCTCTTGGTCTTTACCCTCTCAGCTTGAGGTAAACTGTTAAGTACAGTACAGAAATCTCCTCAGAGTCTTTTCCTGCCTTTGTCTTTCCACAATCAGGAGTCCCTATCAAGCTATTCACCTTAAGCTTTAGGGTTTCCTACTCCTGGACTATTAACAACCAGGTCTCTTAGACTCAGAGAATTTCTTTTTATTCGTGGCCAGCCTAATAAATTTCACTTTATTATGGCTCACTGGATTTCATTCGAATCCCACCCACTGCTCACCACTTTATGTTACACACACCCCCAGTTCCCCTGTTTGTTCTTCCACACAACCCAGGTTCACTTTTGGGTATGACATTTACTTTTCAACCCTTTTTGCTGCCACCAGAAGAGTTTTCCCCCACTATATCAAATAGGACTCTTTAATCAGTGTTATTCAATTAAACAATGTTTATTAAAGTGTTCACAAGTAAATCATGTAAAGTAAATCATGGATGGTCTTAATTCATTTATTCAATCAACTGTGCTTTAGTAACATTTATATTTGCTTGGGTAGAATCATGTTAATCCAAGTATTTATTCATTTCATATCTTGTTCTCTATCTCTTTATTCTGCTCTAACACCAGGCTGGTCCTAACTGCCTAAACTGTTTTTCTCTAACACCAGTCCCTAACTCATCCCTAACTCTTCCCTAACTGACTCCAATCAGACTCTAACTGCTCTTTAACTGTCATCCATTTTCTTATATATCCCTAGTCCCGCCTTTTTTGTACAGCCATTGGCTCCTGAATCAGGGTTCCATTGTGATGGACTGGAGTGGTTACTGACGTGTCCATCACACCATCTAATAACTTATTTTGCTTTAATGCATAGTGGTGATACTGGTAGTGTATCTTCAGTTTACCAATTGCAGAAACCCTGTTGATTTCGACCTGGCAAGATCTGTTGTTCTGTATGTTTATGATCATAGAATCATAGAAAAGTGAAGTTGGAAGGGGCCTACAAGGCCATCAAGTCCAACCCCCTGTTCAATGCAGGAATACAATCTAAGCATCTGCCAGGTGATTATCTAAGCTTTTCTTGAATGCCTCCAGTGTTGGAGCACCCACCAACTCCCAAGGTAACTGGTCCCACTATCATACTGTTCTAACAGTTAGGACGTTTTTCCTGATATTCAACTGAAATCTGGCTTCCTGCACACTGGGATGATTGAGAACAGATCTTGCCCCCCCCCCCCCCCCCGTATGACAGCCTTTCAAATATTTGAAAAGTGCTAACATATCACCCCTCAGCCTTTTTTCTCAAGGCTAAATGTGCCCAATTCTTTCAGCCTTTCCTCATAAGGCTTAGTTTCTTGTCACCCTCCTCTGAACTTGTTCCAATTTGTTAGCATTCTTCTTGAAGTGTGGTGTCCAAAACTGGACACAATACTCAAGGTGAGGCCTAGCCAGTGCTGAATAGAGGGGGACTAGCACCTTGCGGGATTTGGAAACTATACTTCTATTAATGCAGCCTAAAATAGCATTTGCCTTTTTTGTAGCCACATCACGCTGTTGGCTCATATTTAGCTTGTGATCTATGACAATTCCAAGATCCTTCTCACTCTTTGTTTTGCTGAGCCAGGTATCCCCCATCTTGTAACTGTGCATGTGGTATCTTTTTCCGAGGTGCAGTACTTGGCACTTATACCTGTTGTATTTCATTCTGTTGCTTTCAGCCCAGTGCTCCATCCTATCAAGGTCATTTTGAATTTTGTTTCAGTCTCCTAGGGTATTAGCTATTCTGCCCAATTTGGTATCATCCACAAATTTGACAAGCATTCCCTGCACTCCCTCATCCAAGTCATTAATACAAATATTGAGGAGCCAGGCCCAGGACTGAGCCTTGGGGCACTCCACTAGTTACCTCCTCCCAGTTAAAGAAGGACCCATTAATCATCACCTTCTGAGTATGATTCTGTAGCCAATTGTGTATCCATCTGACACTTGATCTATCCAGCCGACACCTAGTTAGCTTGCTAATCAGGATATCATGGGGTACTTTGACAAAAGTTTTGCTGAAACCAAGATATACTACATCTACAGCATTCCCTCTGTCTATCAGGGAGCTTACCTGCTCAAAAAACAAGATCAAATTAGTCTGGCAGGATTTGTTCTTGACAAATCCACATTGGCTTCTTGTTATTACTGCATTGTTTTCTAGGTGTTTGCACAATGACTGCTTTACAATCTGTTCCAGAATTTTGCCTGGGATCGATGGGGCTGACTGGCCTGTAGTTCCCATGTTCCTCCTTTTGCCATTTTTGAAATGTTGAATTTAATCAAGTTTTCCATCAATTTACATGGAAGCCATGCCGATTTAATCAGCCAATAATTTCTTGCATGTCTCCAGAATCCCTTTGTAAAAAACAAACTATTAATACCCTGGCCACTTTCCAGGCATTTGAATCTAAAGCTGCTTAGGTTTCTTAGTATAGCATTTGTTAATCCTTTTTGTATTTGTATACTCACCACTCTTCACTTGGAATACTATCTTGTAATAATGTAAATTGCCTTGGGTGGGGTAAGGAGAAAGGTGGGGTAAATATATTTTTAATTATTAATTAATTAATTTGTTGATGCAGGTTTTCATCACTAGAAGGACATGGTGGCACTACGGGTTAAACCACAGAAGCCTCTGTGCTGTAAGGTCTGTAGATCTTCAGCTGTAAGATTGAATCCACATGACGGAGTGAGCACCCGTCACTTGTCCCAGCTCCCGCCAACCTAGCGGTTCGAAAGCATGCAAATGCAAGTAGATAAATAGGGACCACTTCGGTGGGAAGGTAACAGTGTTCCGTGTCTTAAGTCGCACTGGCCATGTGACCACGGAAGATTGTCTTCAGACAAACGAAGGCTCTATGGCTTGGAAACGGGGATGAGCACCCTTAGAGTCGAACATGACTGGACAAAAATTGTCAAGGGGAACCTTTACCTTCATCACTAGCCTTACTGGAAAATCTACTCTTTTAAAATCCGTGGATGAATACAGTCTGGGCTCAGCAAATTGTTCATTTTTTATTTGTCAGGTAGGCATCCTTCAGTCTCAAGAGACTATGGTAACATGTTCTGAATAGAGGTCTTGGAACAGCATCTAGTGTGGCTGAGAAGGCCAATTTGAGAATGACAATCCCTTCCACACTGAAGACAAATACAATCTGTCCCTTGTCTAGCTCCCTGATTTTGCTGGTTTTGGGACTGTTTCTTTGCCTCGGCCTGCTGAACAAGGGTCTCTTCAAATTGGGAGAGGCCGTGATGCACCGCCTGCCTCCAGACTGAACGCTCAGATGTCAGTTTCTCATCTGTTGAGGTCCATTCCTAAGGCCTTCAGATCCCGCTTGCAGATATCCTTGTATCGCAGCAGCCCCTCTGGGGCGATTTTCCTGCACTCGTTCTCCATACAGATCTTTTGGAATCTGACTGTCAGCCATTCTCATGACATGCCCAAGCCAGCGTAGATGTCGCTGTTTCAGCAATGTATACATGCTGAAAATTCCAGCTCGTTCTAGGACTACTCTATTTGGAACTTTGTCCAGCCAGGTGATACCAAAAATGAGTCGGAGACAACGCATATGGAAGGTGTTCAGCTTCCTCTCTTGCACAGGGGCTGTATAGTACTCTCTTTTAGAGTCTTGAGAACATGGTAGCTGCTTTACCAATGCGTTTCTCCAGTTCGACATCTAGGGAGAGAGTGTCAGAGATTGTTGAGCCAAGGTACACAAAGTCATGAACAACCTCCAATTCTTGCATAGAGATGGTAATAGACGGAGGTGAGTCCATGCCCTGGGCCACGACTTGTGTTTTCTTCAGGCTGATTGAAAGCCTCTTGTCGCCACGATTTGGCCTCACTCCTCAGCCCTAGAAACCCAACCATCCCCTGTCCCGCCGGCGAAGAAGAGCGGCCCTTCCTTCTCCGCCCTCTCCCGATTCTCCTCCTCTAACGCCTCCCGCCTCTCCGTCTGGTTTTCTGCTTCTGGTGGCATTTGAAGCGGGATTTTGCAAAGAAGCAGCCTTTTGAACGTCAGGCTCCTCGATTTTTTTTTAAAAAAAGAGCTATCGTTATACTTTGTTGGTCATTTTAAAAGCAGGAGCGCAGCGCAGCACGAGGAAGGCGATTGGAGGCGCGAAGGACCAGCCTGAAGTCCCTCCCTTGGAGAACCAGGGCGGGGCGATGGACAGAGGGAGGTCTGGGTTCAGGTCCTCCCTAGGGCGGCAGTGTGTCATCCTGAGCCTTTCGTTCAAGCTTTGCCCAACCTGGGGCTCCCTCCTCGGGAGTCCATAAGCGGGAAGCGACTCGCGGGCACGGACCGAGCGCGCCTCCCGCCTGCCTTTTGAAAAAAGCCGCCCGCGCCCTCTTTGCCGGGCGAGCGCAACTTCGCTGCGGAAGGAGTCAAGCGTCGCCCTCAGCCCCAGCCCGCCCGCCCGTCCGCCCCTGGCTCGCCTCCCTCGCCGGGCACCTGCGGAGAGCGCGCCCCGGCTCTTGCCTTCTCCCCACGCCGTCCCTCAGCGGGGCCGAGAAGCGGCGGAGGGGCGTGTGTGCGGGCGGCGGCGGGCGGGTCGTTGGTGCTCGGCCGTCCGTCGAGGGGGGGATTTCCTCTCAGACTCGGGCGGCACAGCACCCCCCCCCCCGGCCGCTGCCCTCCCGAGTTCGCCGCGGCTTGCCCGCGCCGCCTCTTTTCCGGGAGGCGCGGGGGGGGGCAGAAGAAGGGCGGCTTCCCCCGGTGCGGACGCCCGAAGCCTCTGCCATGGCTCAGCGGGTGCCGCCGGCCTTGGGGTTCCTGGCCGTCAGCGGCTGCTTCCTCGCAATGGCACAGGTAGGGCTCGGCCGTTTTCCCCGGGCTTGAGCTGACGGGGCGGGCGGGCCGGCCGGCGCGGGGGGGGGGAAGAGAGGGGAGCGGGCGGGCCACCCGTCGCTTCCGCCGAGAGTTGCATGAGGAAGGTTCGGGCTCAAAGAGCCTCAGACGAAGGGCCTCGGGGGAAGGGGCGCGGCGGCCGGAGGGGGGGGGGACTGCTTCTGCCAACTCTCCCTCGGACCACCGGGGCGGCATTCCCACATCTCGGGTCTCTGCGATCGAGAGGCGCACAACCCCCCCCCCCCGCCTCGCGGGCTTGGCCACCGAAATGAGCGGGAAACCGGGCTGGTTCCCCCCCCCCCAACAGTAACTCCCTCCCTTGGAGTTACTGCCTTGCAAAAGGTGGGGGGGGGGGGAAGAGAACCTCGGATCCCGGCTTTTTTTTTGGCCGCGCTTTCCAAAGCGAAGCCGGCGCTGGCCGAAAAGTTTGGGCTCTCTATTGGAAACATTTCCCGAGCCGGTGCCTGGATCATCCTCTAGGCGGAGCTCGTATGAAATTTAATGGCCCGCCCTTGGTCCCGCGGAGCGGTTTTGTAAACCCAGATTGGTATTAAATGCGGTGGAGGTTTGAGATGTGTCCCCTGCCAGGTCTTCTTCTCCTTTAAAGCGAGCGGTGGGAAAGAAGAAATCGGAAATCGGTGATATTCTCCACCTTAGAACCGTTGCTGACTTTTCCCATCTTACACTCATGCTCTGGGCAGCGACTGTCAGTTCTTTCTTCTTCTGTTTAGGGTCATGAGGCGCTGCACCTTGTTTCGACCATCTAACGTAAATACACTCTTCACAGATTTTTCTAGTAATCAGGGAGTCAGGGAGGATATGTGAAATTTCAAGTTCTCACTTGTAGAGTGGTCTTAACAATTTCAAGGATATTTATTTTCACATCCTTGCTGCCCGATACAAAAATGTTGCCTGTTAGAAAAGGAAGGATTTCTCTACCAACCAGGGGCTTTTTAAGAATCTCTGCCTGTGTTTTCTCTTAGCTTGTTATGCGATAGAGTGCTGGTGACTGATGGGAGACCAGTTTTGGGGCAAAACTGATTTAAGAAACTAATAGTAGTCCGGATGTTTTGAGTAACAGGTGAACAACATTTCAAATGTGTATTTAATGCGAGTATTGCTAATACTGATACCAGACAGCTGAAAAAGCAAGTGAGGTGGCACATGTCACTCCTTTTATATCGTGAAAAACTTGAATTCATTAAATGTAGAAACATTCCTGTCTGGCAATGTAAATCTCAGCTTTCTCCATCCTAGTATAATTGATGTATCTGAAGAGAAAGTTTCATAACCTGTGTGCTATTAGACTTGCGTATCTGGATACGGGTGCAATTTCCCCCTTTTCCCCTTCTTTAGATTTGTGCAGGGGAAACTGACTTTGTGCCTAGCTTTTATTGTGCTCTCTTAAGTGGTGAAAAAAATCTGTTTCTTTTTCACATGAACACTTATCACCTCAGTATGTTGCATTTTAGTGTGTTTTGTTTTTGGTCATTGAAAGGTAAACATGGGCTTGTTTGGGAAGTGTGATTGCCAGGGAAGTTATTGCTGAGGAAACTGTGTTGTGGGTGGAAAAACAAACAAATCACATAGAATACACATTTCTTTTACCCTCTAGTTTGACTACCCAAAGCCTAAGATAACTTGTAATGTGAGGCTTGGCTTGCTCCATACTCAGTAGGCACCACCAGGATCTCAGGTACAGGTGGTCTTGATGTCAAGCATTTAGACATAAAGGCCAGAATCCTCTTGGATTCCTTCATCAAAACTAGGAAATCACCCAAGCATGTCACCCACTGTGACATTTATCTGTTTCTTTACATCAAAGAAACAGTTTTGGGCCCGGTGGTGCACTCTGTCACCTGCTGCATGACTGCCCTTATACATACGGTTTTTCTCAGTAAGATTCTGCCCTAAAATGTATTATACATTTATTATATCCCATCTTCCAATGACGACGAGGCAGCATGCACTGTCTTCCTCTTTCCAACTTTATCCTTACAACAGTCTTGTGGGATAGGTCAGGTTGCAAAAATGACCAGCCCAGTATTAGCTTCAAGGCTAGTGGGGATTTGAGCCCAGATTTCCTGAGTCCTAGTTCAATGCCATTACACCATGGTGTTTGTTTTTTTCAGCCTTTTATCGGAATCTTGTGCCCTAGTGATAATACTCGAACATTAATAGCTTCACACACCAGGCAAACCCCTAATGTCCCCAGGCATGCTGGTCTCACCTTCTAAGACCCTGTTCTTCCATGTTGAGCAGGAAGGTCTTTCAGTGGCCTGTGCTGGTTTTTTGCTTGAATGTGAGCCTGTAGAACCAGGAACGTTGATAAAGCATGTTGCTGGTTATGTGAGGATGTCTGCTTTCATTTAAGCAACATTAGTTAGAAGCTCCTTTCAGAATTATTAGTACCTGAACAGCATTATGATTTATGTGTGCATGACATTATAGATTCCGATGGGGTGTGAAACTGCCCTAAGAAAAAATGCATGCTATCACCACCACAACTAGCAGTGTGTTAAAGAATAATCTATGATTTTTGTATTTTTAGTAATCAAGAAGTGTACCAAATTTCAGATTTCAGGTTGATAGTGAAATACCTTTAAAAAACATTGACATCCCTAAGAGTGAATGGGTGAACAAGTATGTAGGTGCATGAGTTAATAAGTTTCAAATATCTGCCTTATCTCTTTAATGGATGGTGCAGTTGTCGTTTTTGATGCCTAACACATTAATTCTTAATTTAATACTGAATATTTTGAACGGAATTTGCATGGATGCTGCTATCTTTTGCCATTTATTATGCATGAGCCCAGGTATACAGGATTTGCTCCTTGTGTCTTACATGTTGTTTTACTGGAAGCAAATTGCCTCTTTGGATAGAAGCTTCCAAAGATGACAATCCTGGTCAGGTGGATACAGTTAAAGTGGCTGAAGCTAATGACTGAAAGACTAATATTCTCACCATGCATTGAGAAAAGTCAGCTCTGAACTGCAAATTTTGAATAATACTAGCTCATTTCCCAAACAACCTTTTAAAAATACTGTATGCTTTTCTCATATTGATAAAGCCTGCGTCGGCTAGAATGTACATTTGGAAGCATCCTCCAAAATAGATACAGTGGATTGTGGAACCAATTCTCTTAAGCAATTGGAAACTTTCCTAGAATGTTACCTTCCCCACCAAGGTATCTTTTGTGTTTGGTGCATCACTTTCATGTTGAATAATAATTTACATCCATTTAGTCTTATAGATGCTACATTACTCGTTTATACATTGTTATTCAACAGACTAACAGGGCTACCTACCACCGCATGTACTCTTATGCTATGACTCAACCCCTTCATGCCTCTTATCTGCATGCTAGAATTGTATCTGCACTGTACAATTATAGCAGTGTGATACCACTTTTAACAGTCACCATTCCATTCTATGAAACTCTGGAATTTGCCATTTAATGAGGGGCTTAGAATTTTCTGCTAGAGAGCTTTGCTGTTGTAGTTCTGGGAGGAGTACCAAACTTTCTTATACAGACTGCTGTTAAGTGCTTCATCAAACTTCAAGGCTCAGGATTCTGCAGAATGGAATGATGGCCGTTAAAGTGGCATCACACTGCCATAGTTGTGCAGTGCAGATACACTAAACAAGAGCTAGTTCCTGAATTCCAGTTTAGGGGTCATCTTTTCACTCCTAGTACACTGATCTTATAGGGACGTGGTGGCACTGCGGGTTAAACCGCAGAAGCCTCTGTGCTGCAAGGTCAGAAGAACTGCAGTCATAAGATCGAATCCACGTGACGGAGTGAGCTCCCGTTGGTTGTCCCAGCTCCTGCCAACCTAGCGGTTCGAAAGCATGCAAAATGCAAAATGGGAGTAGATAAATAGGTACCACCACAGTGGGAAGGTAATAGCGTTCTGTGTCTAGTCGCGCTGGCCACATGACCATGGAAGATTGTCTTTGGAGAAACGCTAGCTCTATGTGTTGGAAATGGAGATGTGCACCGCCCCTTACAGTCGGACACAACTGAACAAATTGTCAAGGGGAACCTTTACTTTTACACTGACTTTAGTAGAGGCTGGGCAAAGCCATGAAATTTGTGTGTGTGTATGTTTGTGGTGCTGTATAAAATTGGTGCTCTTTGGTTGTCCTAAGATGAAGTGTGGAGGGTTTTTTTTCCATTGAGGAAATTGTGTTTTCTGGGCTTGTGGTGCATTTAGAATAGCCACAGTAGACAGAAGTATGCTGGCTGCTTTTGAGACGCCACTCTCCACCCGACTCCTCTTGTTGAGAGTGCAACCCAAACAGGGCAAGGGATGGGAGAATGACTCTCTTTTTTTTTTCATTTTTAAAGCACATGAGTAATATTCATCTATTGTAGGCCAGTGTAGAAGGGATTTTTAATCTTTAAAAAAACCTTTTCTAATATGACATCCTCAAAGTTAACCTCATCTTCAATGCTTGTTTAAGCATCCTCACATAGTTATAATCGGTTAATGGCAGATTAAAGTATTTCCCCTGTTCTTTTGATAGATGCTTAAAGGTAATGGAGGGCTTTTTAACCTCTATATTAAAATAAATACTTTAGTCCCTGGCATTGTTTGATTGCCAGATACCACTGTATTGTGAAGATTCTGGTTGAGTCTTTAGGTGGATTATGGAGGTACCTAAAACAGTTGCCTCTTTATTCAGAGTGCCTTGCGGTAGGCATGTAAAACAAGCAGATTTCACTGAAAGTCAGGCAGTACTGAGCAATTTCTTTTCCCCTGCCTCATAGCTGCAGGTATTTAAGAAGCATTGCGGCAGTTTTCACTTCGAATTGATTTTGCCAGTGTAAGGGGCGGAAGAGGACTCGGTTGGCTTGGGGAGATCCGCAATGCTAATTGTCCTTTTTCGCTCCCAACAGAGAGGGAAATAAACAGTGGGTCAAGTAGTTCATTTGCTCTTGGTCTCACAGTTAAACATTGCTGCAGGAAACCTGGCTCCACCGGTTATCTTTCTCAAATAAGTGTTTTCAATTCGTTGCTTGTAAGCTGCATTGGAGGCCTGGCAAGGAATTTGTTCGTCCCTGGGAGTCGTAGCTCCCAAAAGTTGTGCAATCATCCAAGCCTATCGCCAGTTACAGACCAAATGCACATCTTTCCATGGTTGCCCACTGAGTCCCACTTACTGTATTTTCCTTTCTCTCAGTATTCTGGAGAAGTTATTGATTAGTGTTGAACAGATTAACTCTTGAGCTGCATGAAAACAAGTTTTGCAGGAAATCATGTGAAATCTCTGTCAATGGGGTTAAATCTTTTCTAACTGCTTCAGACATACAAGGCATTATTTGATGACCAGAAAATTGCGGGAGAATGGAGCTGGAAGGGACCTATAAGGTGACCAAGCCCAAACCCCTATTCTATGCAGGAATCCAAATTAAAAATATATCTGACAGATGGTGATCTAGCCTTTTCTAGAATGGCTCCAGCATTAGAGTGTTCACCACCTCCTGAGGTAATTGGTTCCCCTGTTGAACTGCTCTGTTAAGAGTTTTCTTCCTGAGATTCAACTGAACATCAGGAAAATATTCCTGTAAATTGAGCCGATTATTACATGTCCTGCATTCTGGAATGATTGAGAATAGATCTGCCCCTCTTCTGTATGATAACCTTTCAAATATTTGAAGAGTGGTATCATATTTCTCCTCAGTCTTCTTTTTTTAAGGCTGAACATGCCTAGATCTTTCCATCTTTCCTTTGGGGGGGGGGCTTAGTTTCCACTCTTTTAATTACCCTTGTTGCCCTCCTCTGAACCTCTTTCAGTCTGTCAGTATTCATCTTAAAATGTGCTGTCCAGAACTGAACATTCAAGATGAATCCCAGCCAGTGCCAAGTAGAAGGGATTTGGCTACTATATTTTTGTTAATGTAGCCTAAAATAGCATTTGCCTTCTTGGCATCCACACTGCACTGTTGTTTCACATTCAGTTTGTGATTTCTAACAATTCCAAGATCCTTTTTGCATTACAGATTGGTGAGCCAAGTATCCCCCATCTTGTAACTGCATTTGTTCCTCCCCCAGGTGTAGAACTTTGCTCTTGTCTCTGTTAAATTTCATTCTGTTGTTTTCAACCCAGTGCTCAAGCCTATCAAGAGCTTTCTGAATTTTATTTCTGTCTTCCAGAATATTAAGTATTCCACCCAATACTATGTCATCCGAAAATCTGATAAGCATTCCCTGCACATGCTCATCCAAATCATTAATAACATCGTTGAAAAGCCTCTGGCCCAGGACAGAGCACTGTAGTTCCCTGCTTGTTATCTCCTCCCAGTTTGGGAAGGAGCCATTAAAAGCACTCTATGAATTCTTGTCCGTAACCAACTGTGGGTCCATTTGATAGTTACTTTATCCAGCCCACACCTAGTTAGCCTGCTAATCAGAATATTATGGGACACCTTGTCAAAAGCTTTGCTGAAGTCAAGTAATGTTACATCCACAGCATCCCCATCATCTACCAGGGAGGCTACTTAATAAAAAAATGAGACAAGATAAGTCTGGCAGAATTTGTTCTTGACAGTAACTGAGAGTAATTGTGGAAGTTAAGGAAGAAATGAAACATAACCTTGTATGCTAGCATCCTCACCTTGAAGCTGGCATGGAAGCATAAAGGTAACCCGTGCAGGGTGGCCAGAGTGGGGGAGATACGATGGCATTTCTTCACACCACTCAATAGTCTGGCTGTCATATTCTGGACCTGCTGAAGTTTCTATGGCAGCCTCATAGGCAGCCCCACACAGAGAGCATGCAATAGTCTAATCTCTATCGATTGAAGGGACCAGCATGTGTCAAGGTAGGGATGCAGCTGGGCAGTCTGCCTCAGGTGGAAATAGGCAGAGCAGACCACAGACACTATGTGGGACTCCATTGATAGTGCTGGTCCAGAAATATGCCCCAGCTGTGAACCTCACCTTTAGAAGAGAGAGTAGCTTCCCAAAGGACTGGGGCCAGGTTAGATCCCTAACACAGAGAACACCCCTGGGAGGATACTGTGGTTGATGGTGTTACATACAGCACTGATGTTACCTGTCTGTCATGGGTTTGGAGGGAAAGTTCCATCCTATGGGGAGTGGAAGGCGGGACATCAGGAGGAGGGGCTGTACTGTATATATATGTGGAGTTTGTGTGGAGAAGAGAAGAAGCTGGAGGAGAGCTGAGAGAAGAAGCTGGTGTGGGAGTCTGTGTGTCAGACAGGGTACTACTGTGTGTCAGTCAGTACCTACCTGATAGGTTCAGGTGTATGTATGGGTAGCCAGAACTGATAGGTTCAGGGTCTGTGCTTTATTTAAAGGTGTTCTGTGTGAACCAAACTGGTGTATGTATGATTGAGACTAAGCCACGTTACTGTATCTTATTCACTTGATCATTTTATTTTTCCCTGTGTGTTACTTAAGTAAACCTTATTCCTTTGTTAGTTAAAAATCCATTCCTGGTCTGTGTGACTCCTTACAGGGAATGGTTGGTGGCAGCTTAGTGAAAGTGTGGCATATCCCAGTAGGTCTGGGTTTGTCACATTGATTGGTGTCCAGCGTGTGGGATACGACTGGTCCAGTTGTCCAGTGGTCCAGCAAAGCCTTGGCAAGTGTGCCCAGAGCAAGGGGGGTCTAGTCAGGGACAATCTGAGAGCGCGTAGGTAATCTTCTAGGCTTACCTCACGGGGAGGTGTGCTAGTGGAAGAACGTGTAACCTCAGATTGGGGACTAGATTAGGGAGCTCTGAGGCAACCTGTTTTGGTGGGAAAAAAGCTGAGGCAAAGCTGAGTGAAGTAGCAGTGATCTAGCCTGTCTGCTGAGAGGCCTAGCAGAGGGGGGGTAGACTCTGGCTGGCAACAGTTGCAAGTTAGTGCTGAAGAACAGCAGCAATCTATAGAAGGCTGGTTCTGAGGCAAAAGAGAAAAAAAAGTGGTCGCTTTATGTTGAGGCTTGACTTTTGAAAGCAGCCTGTTCTGGGGGGGGATTATGCCCTTGACTCGAAGCCAAATGGCAGAAATGGGTGAAGTGAGGGAACCCCAGGTAGACCAAGGTTCTGAGGAGGAATTTGGCTCAGTGCAGGATGAGAGCACGGGAGAACAGACCTTAGAACTCAGAAAAATGCTCCTAGCCCAACAGCATGAATTTAGAATGAGACAATTGGAAAGGGAGGCCAGAGAAAGAGCTGAAATCAGTCAGGCAGAGGCAGATGCCAAGAAAAGGGGAATGGCCATGAGGATAGAAGAGATGAAACTGAAACACAGAATTAGAATGGCACAATTAGAATTAACATTCCTAAATAAGAGAAATAACAATTTATCAGTTGAAGAGATTTCGGAAAGAGAAAAGTATGAGGCTCAGGCCAGACAAAGTGAGCAAGATCTTGAAAAATATAATCAGCAAAAAGACATTAAATTAAAAGAAATCAGAGATAAGACTGAAGAAAAAGTAAAAGAGATAAAAGCTAGGGCTGAGGAAGAAATTTTACAGATCAGGGCTGAGTTTGAGGCTAAGAAAAAGGAGCTGGATTTGAGAATAAAAGGGAAGAAAGTGCAGCTAGAAAAGAAACCAAAAGAAGGCACACAGGATAAGGCACAACATCAAAACCTGAATTATTCTGAAGAAAACATGAGGGAAACATGGGACCCTAAGGACTCCAAAGGGTTAGTTCAGAGCCTGCCAAAAATGGGCGGCCATTTTGTTGATAAAACTTCTGGGCAGAGCCAGTCCAGGAACCAGATTTTGGAGGGAAAACCAAAACAAGATGAGAAAGACTCAAAATACAGCAGAAAATGTTATTTCTGTCAAGGAAAGGGCCATCTAATCTCAGGGTGTGAGAAATGGAAGCAGATAAAGGGAAATTTGCCTCATGATTTGAGTGGAACCAAGCCAAAAGCTGTGTTCTGTGTCCAGAAAGAGCAAAGCTCCTTGCCACTGAGGGAGCCTGTTGCCATGGCTACTCAATCTGGAACAGTTACATCTGCTGATCAGGCTGGGGAAAATGGTCCTCTTGTGGAAGTCAAGCGCTGCTTGCTAGTGAGAACAGATTCTCAGTTGTTTGAAACCGCAGGGGTGGACGTAGGAATACTTGACCATCAATATAGGGGGCTAAGGGATACGTGTTCCCAGGTGACCCTGTGCCATCCAGATATTATTCCTAGGGAGTATATAATCCCAAATGAGAGCATAAAGGTGGCAGGGATTGAGGGACAGGTGATCTCGCTGCCAGTAGCTGAGGTACCTGTGAACTTTCAAGGCTGGAGGGGAGTTTGGCGGCTAGCGATTTCATCGACTCTGCCAGCAGCCGTGCTCGTGGGAAATGACCTGGCTGAACATGTGAAACGGGTGCTAGTGATTACATGTTCACAAGCTACCACGGGGACAGTTCAGGGGGGTACTGATGAGCCCGAGACGGAAGCAGAGGGGAGTTCCGAAGCTGTGGTGGAAACTTTAACCACAGACAGCCGATTTGGCCAAGAGCAAAAGGCAGACGCCACTCTCCAAAAGTGTTTTGAACAGGTGACAGACGCCCAGCTAACACCTGAAACCCCAGTGAGATTTTGTGAGAAAAAGGGGATTTTATATAGAGAGACCCTGAGGAATATCTCAACAGGGGGAGATGGGATCAGAAGTCAGCTAGTGGTACCTGAAAAGTATCGCCCCATGATCGTAAAAAGGGGGCACTCTGACATGTTTGCTGCGCACTTAGGGGTGAACAAAACACAACAGAGAATTACACAGAATTTTTACTGGCCTGGAATAGGGAAGCAGATCAAGGAGTTCTGTAAGCAATGTGATGTGTGTCAGAGGCAGGGGAATAACCGCGACAGGACCAAAGCAAAGTTGTGCCCTTTGCCTGTGATTGACACTCCGTTCAAATGTATAGGGGTGGATATTGTGGGACCTTTGCCCAAGGCCACAAAGAGGGGGAACCGGTTCATTCTCACCATTGTGGACCATGCCACGAGGTACCCTGAAGCCATACCCTTGACTAACATTGAAACTAACACAGTGGCAGATGCCTTGGTGGGGTATATGTCCAGGATGGGATTTGCCTCAGAAATAATCACAGATTTGGGTGCATCGTTTACATCGAAGCTCATGAAACGGTTATGGCAAATCTGTGGAATTAAACACAAGGAAACCACTGCCTATCACCCTGAAAGTAATGGGTTAACGGAGAAGTTCAATGGGACTCTAATGCGCATGATTAGGGCTTACTTGGCAGAGAATCCAAACAATTGGGACCAGAAGCTGCAATCCCTTTTGTTTGCTTATCGATCAGTGCCACAAGCCAGTACCGGGTTCAGTCCGTTTGAACTTTTGTTTGGGAGAAGGGTGAAAGTGCCCCTTGATTTGATCAAACAAAATTGGGAGCAGACCACCCAGGATGACCCACAAGATGTTGTGACATATATAGACTCTTTAAGGAATAACCTAAAGAGAAACCTAGAGCTAGCAGCAGAGACCCTGCAAGCTCAAAAGGTCAGAAAGAAAGCTTGGGATGACCAGGAAGCCAGGGAGAGGCACTTTAACCCAGGGGAGGAAGTGCTTTGGCCTAGGCCCTGCAAAGAGAACAAACTGCAGCTGGGTAGCCCAGAAATAAAAGACTTGGGTCACATAGTAGGGGGAGGAGTGATCAAACCCCTAGAGGCCAAGATAGAAGCAGTTCGTGATTGGCCTAGACCCAACACCAAGAAAAAAGTCAAATCATTTCTTGGGTTGGTGGGCTACTACAGAAAGTTCATCCCGAGGTTTAGCGAGATTGCGGCTCCGCTGACCGATCTGACGAGGAAGAAGACTGATGACCGCATCCCGTGGACCAGCGACTGTGAGGAGGCGTTCCAGAGGTTGAAGGAGGCGCTCATCCATTATCCAGTGCTGCGTGCTCCAGACTTCGACCGGGAGTTCATCATCTACACCGATGCGTCTAACAGCGGGGTAGGAGCAGTTCTTTGCCAGGAGGATGAAAATGGTGACCAGCATCCAGTGTCCTACCTGAGTAGGAAACTCCAGAAAGGTGAGAGACATCTGGCAACCGTGGAGAAGGAGTGCCTGGCCATAGTCTACGCGATCCAGAAGGCCAAGCCTTACATCTGGGGAAGACATTTTATTCTGTGCACTGACCATTCACCACTGCAATGGTTAAAGACAATGAAAACCCACAATAGCAAACTTATGAGGTGGGCTTTAAACCTGCAAGACTATGACTTTGAAGTGAAGGTGGTCAGAGGGTCAGTGAACTGTGTTGCTGACGCCTTGTCAAGAAGACCTGAAGAATGAAGACGGCGAAAGAAACATGGACTATGTATATATTTTGATGACAAAAAGTTAAATGTACCTGTGTATTAAACATGATTGATTTGTATGAATAAAGGTAACTTGATGTATTGTAAATGGTAAATGTTTAGATGCCTAATTGATATGGTTATCCTAGTGTAAGTATAAGTAAGTATGGTATTGTATATTGTATGTATAAATGTTTTGTATGTTTTGGAACCAGGTTGTTTTTTGGAGAAAAGCACTTTAGCTTTCCCCCTACAAAACAACTTATAAAGAGGGGAGGTGTTACATACAGCACTGATGTTACCTGTCTGTCATGGGTTTGGAGGGAAAGTTCCATCCTATGGGGAGTGGAAGGCGGGACATCAGGAGGAGGAGTTTGTGTGGAGAAGAGAAGAAGCTGGAGGAGAGCTGAGAGAAGAAGCTGGTGTGGGAGTCTGTGTGTCAGACAGGGTACTACTGTGTGTCAGTCAGTACCTACCTGATAGGTTCAGGTGTATGTATGGGTAGCCAGAACTGATAGGTTCAGGGTCTGTGCTTTATTTAAAGGTGTTCTGTGTGAACCAAACTGGTGTATGTATGATTGAGACTAAGCCACGTTACTGTATCTTATTCACTTGATCATTTTATTTTTCCCTGTGTGTTACTTAAGTAAACCTTATTCCTTTGTTAGTTAAAAATCCATTCCTGGTCTGTGTGACTCCTTACAGGGAATGGTTGGTGGCAGCTTAGTGAAAGTGTGGCATATCCCAGTAGGTCTGGGTTTGTCACAGATGGTATCGAAGGCCACTGAGAGATCAAGAAGGACCAGCAAGGAAATTTTGCTCTTGTTAGTCTCCTTCAAAAGGTCATTTTGCAGAGTGACCAGTGCCGGCTCCATGCCGTAGCATGGCCTGAACCTGGACAGGAATGGATTGAGGGCATCATTCTCCTTCAGGAGAGCCTAAACTGTTTGGGACCTTGATACCTGACAGAACGCCTCCTCCCAACAAGATCTGCCCACTTTACACAATCTTCCCAGGCCAGATGGTTGAGAATATTGATACTGAGAGAGGCCTGGAGAGAGAAGACCAAAAACCAGGCCTTCTTGGCAGCTGCTCCCCATCTTTTGAATAATCTCCCACCCAAAATTTGCCTTGCCCCTTCACTGGGATTTTTGAAACAATAGTTGAAAATGTGACTTTTCAGACAGGCCCTCCCAGACTTTATAACATCTTAACACAGAGGTTGTTTCAGCATTTATATTATCAGTTCAGCTGTTTTGCCTTTATAATATTTTAATTATTTTTATGTTGTTTGTGGATGTGTTTGTTTTCTGCAGTTATTATGTCCACGGTTTTTATATTGCTGTTTATTATTTTATATTTTCTCATAACGTTTTAAACCACCCAGAGTGGCCTTAGTGGCCAGATGGGTGGTATAAAAGTCAAAGAAATAAAGAAATGAAGAAATAGGGAGCAGAAGCACATTGTTCTTTTGTTTGCTTCTCTGAACTGTATGGTGTAGAATAAAGACGTCTGGCCTCACTTGAGATATTTAAAGCAAGTAACTGTCAAGGAAATGAAGATTTTTCTCCTCTCCCTTGTTTTGAATGTCAGAAGGAATAAAAATACACATGTGAATCACCAATAAGAATATTATCAGCTATCCTTTTTATTAATTACATATATATCTTGCTTTTCTTCCAGTGAATTGGAAGAAACCACAGTCTCTCTCTCTCTGCTTTATCTTCACAGCAACAGTTGTTAGGATGAGAGAGAATGAATCACACACACACAATCAGCTAGTGAACATCACGGCATGTTGAGGTCTAGAATCTGGGGAGTTCCCAAATCCCTGTCTGACACTCTAACCACTGAACTGCATCAGCTGTCCTCACAAATAACAGATAAGGTGCAGACTCAGAAAGAAATCATCCAGAAAGGACTTACTACTAGGTAACATAGGTTTGCCGTAAACAACATACACACATCATTAATACTGAGACAGGAAGAAGACCTTGCTACAAACCTGTTGCCAGCTTTGTTCTCACCTCTATGGTGGCATGCCTATTACAGATCCCAACAGTATGAGTATCAGAAGCTCATTTATCGGGTCATTTTTTGGATGTGATTTGTCACTTTCTCTTGCCAGTAGTGCCCCTTTGCATTCTACATGGGAGAAGAAGGATAACCTCTATGCAAGATAATAAATGTACACAAATCTAACAGGAGCAATGGCAACATGCAAAAGCCCTTTTTAAAAACATTTAAAGAACACTCTGTCACTGATGCATTTTGAGGAATCAGCCAGAAGAAAGAGAAGGGGTGGTCAAGGCTGTGGAGGAAAGTGTAATGGTGAATGTTAATTTAGCTGTTTCTTACTGCAGGAGTGTTCTGAACCATTATTCTCTTGCAAGAGGTCCTGCTGGGGAAATAAAAACTGAATAAAAATCTGCCGCATTTACCCCTCTTCTCTAAAAAGTGGGTGTAGGACTCAATCTGCTGCCTGAACGTGAACTGAAATTTTTGTTCTCAACATGTACAAGATTTCTTCCTAATATCTCACTGTTAAAGAAAAGGTGACATCTTACAAACAAACAGGATGTCAAACAGATTAGTTTGAACCAAAGGCCTTACATACTTAAAGTTTTGTCCACTGAAAAATATAGCTGCCCTCAATTGTTGGATTCTGTACTATCTTACTACCGTATTTTTCCGTATATAAAATGATACCTTTTCCTTAAATAATTAGACAAAAAATTGAGGGTCGTTTTGTACACGGAAGGCAGCCGCTTTCCCTGCCTTTTTAGCAAAAAGGAAGAGAAGGCTCCCTTCGGGCAAAGCAGCTGTGAAAGGGCTTCAGGATCAAAGGGCTGCAATATTGCAGTCCTTTCACGGCTCCTTTATCCACTTCCTAAGCCCTGCAGGGGTCACATTTTCTAAATTGGGGGTCAGAAAAGGGGGGGTCTTCTTATACATTGGGATGTCTTATAAACGGAAAAATATATATTCAATCATCATCATCTGTGTCACACCTCATCTGTGAATGACCAAAGATTGCAGAAACAGATTATAATATTAGACATGATAGACTGGCAAAATTAGTTCACTAGTCCTTATGCCAAAAATAAAGCTTGCCAGCTTCCAAAAACAACTGGGAACACCAGATAGAAAAGGTGTCAGAAAATGACAACATCAAATCTTGTGGGATTTATGGATACAAACTAATAGACCCCCTTGAACATAACACACCAGACATATTAGTAATAGAACAAAGAAATGCCAGGAGCATTGTCACTGCAATTCCAGGAGATGCCAGAGTTCAGAATAAAGAATTGGAAAAACTAACCAAGTACAGAGACCTGGCAATCGAAATATCTCGCCTATGGTAGAAACACACTTCAGTGGTCCCCACAGTTACAGGGGCTTTGGGAACAATATCAAGAAATTTCACACAGTACTATAAGCAGTTGCAGATCTCAGAAATAACACCACCAGAGCTACAAAAATAGCAGTATCAGGAACAGCATACATACTGTACCGGTGTTTAATAGCTACATAGTTATATAATACCAGTCAATATTTTTATAATCTTGATTAACTGTGCCTGGTGTTTGTGAACAACAACAACAACAACAACAACAACAACAACAGCAACAGCAGCAGCAGCAGCAGCAGCAGCAGCAACAACAACAACAACAACAACAACAACAACAACAACAACAACAACAACAACAAGGAAACCAGCTATGTGACTGGAACTGGAAACAAATTAAAGATTGGTCACCCCAATTCATTTGACAAAATTCAATACCAACTGTTGCTGCTTTAACTGTGAACCTCCAATAATATTTTATTTGTGCAACAATAGATAATTGTCATCAGTTTAAATCATGATTTCCAGTTTTAGCTTTTTAAATTAGTAATTATTTAATTAGTAAGGTTTTAAAAGATGTTTAGAAAGTTACTAAATTTTCTCTAACAATTGAATGTTAATGTATTAGCATTAGCACTAACCTAGCTGAGCTGTGTGTGACAACCTAGATAGCCTTCTGTTTTTTCTGCATCTTGATTGGATGTAGTGAGAATAATTTTCCAAATGCCTTTGGACAATTGCTTTGTGTAATGTGAGACATTTTCATTTTGGAGAGTCCATACAGATGGTAAGGCTGTAGGACTGTAGAATGTAGCTCTTCATGATTGTCGGACATGATGCAGAAGCTCTGATTCAATGTCTTCCATTTGTTTTACTCTGCTTTCCAGTAAAATATATATCTTTTTAAAAGAAAACTTAGGTGTGTTGTATGTTCAGGAGATGTGAAATCTCCCTGGACCCTCGTATTTGGTGCCTTGAGATTCTGCTAGAGGACAGCAAGATGAGAGGAGAAAAGCTAAATAATAATTTAAAAAAAGGAAGCAGAAGGATGATGGAAAACAGCAATATTTTAAAGCAGATTTTCCAATTGCTCAAATGCACTGCTATGTCCTGCCTCTCAAGCCAAACATAAATCTTCAGATTGATTAGTTGCCTTAGTATATTTTACTCTGCAGTCAAAAGGACCTGCAGATTTTCCATACTGGTGAATGTAAAGAAAAGGAGGTTCTGGCCAAAAAGAATTTGTTTTAGCAACTGCACATTATCAGTTTCTGGCTACACTTTTTTTTTGGCCAAGTAATCGTTTTGTGTCCAACTACATGTTGAAAAAAAACACCTCTAAAAAGTTGGGAAGGGGAGTTGATTCAGATTTTTCTCAGCTGTCATGTTTTCTGTATGTATAATTTTATTTTGTATTGTGATGCTTTTTTTTATTTTGTTGAATAGAGAATGATTGGATCATCTGAGCCCATTTCTGCAATCCAGACAAATCTTTACTTCAGCCCGTTGAAAACTAAGCCTGATTCTGTAATAGAAAACCAGATCGGCAAGCAGTAAAAACAAATCAACAAACTGACAACTAACAAACACAGAACAGTGTTGAAACAAGGTTACCCCCCCCAAAAAAAAACTACAATAATTTGGGATATTACCATGGCTTTTTTGCTTTTCTGTTTCCAATATCAAAGTTTATTTGCTTTGTGCAAAAAGGAAATGACTCTTTCCATTATGACTCAATAATAATTTTATATGTGACAATCTCCGAATACCAAACTATTCCGATAGGGAGGAAGGCTTCAAGGCTTTCAGAAATCAGATGATGCCTCATATTCTGCTTGGTGTGATTACCTGAAAAGAAACTACATTAATAAAGGATGACGACCTGCTCTATTCAGGAGGATGAATCTTCTTTCCACTGCTTCGTTCTTTCAGTGCTGATTCATTACATTAAGTAGGGGAGAAACACATTTCTTTGCTCATTACGCAAGAGACATGTCTTTCTCCAATGAAAAAGAGAAATACTTCCGGCTCTTCAAATCAAACAAGTGCAACACTTGTTGAGAGGATAACATACATGTCTTTTGTGAAAAAAAAGACAGAATTGAGAATCACGTTTTCCACAGCAGAGGCCTAATCTTTCATCTTTCCTCTTTTCTTTTTTGTGGTCGGTAACAGAAGAGAGCCCCTCTTTGCTCCATAAGTAATTTGGAGTTAATTCTTCTGGCATCTCCCTATGGAACATCTGAATTCAGTCTAGTTTAGGAAGTAAGTTGTATCATCCGTACGCTGATCGGTGCTGTTCACAAGAATCCGGACCTTCCCCACCACCACTCTAGATCAAAGACATGCTCATAAGTAGCAGTGATAAATAGGAATCGCAAACAAAAAATGTTTGGGGTGGGTAGGTGGTTACACAGAATTTGGGGATGGATCAGATAACACCCAGGCAAAGAGGCTAGGGCTGCTCTTGCCCCACAGTTCTTCCTTCAGCAGGTTGACTTGGTGGCAGTTGGAATCCTCACTGGAGGATGCTTCATGGCCCCATAGTCTTTCTCCCTCAGCAATGGCCGGGGCATCAGTGGATCAACATACAGGAATCGTGAATACCCTTCAACTCTATTTCCATTGCTTTCTGCATGTGGAAGGTGATAGGTTGAAGAGATGTACTTTGTAGAATGCTTATTTTCCACTATTCGAAACTGCAGGAAAGAGCTCCATGCATAGCAGGATCTCCTCTCTTCAGAATGTGTTAAGGACAATGGAACCTGCCACAGAGAGGGACAGGTTTGTGAAAGAGTCCCCCCCCCCCCCCGAAGCTTTGTGTAGAATGACAATTTCTAGGATCTAGTGCAGCCCAGGACTGCTTAGTGCCAAGAAGATAAAATAGCTCCCCTCAGTCATGTTGCGTGTCAACATGGAACAATCCATGGTTCTGGGAAACAGATCTCTTTCCATTCTCTGTTGTTGTTTCTGTTTGCCCTTGTGGGAATATACCAAAGATCTGTGCATTTCTTACTCATCACTTTATACTGCAAAATGTCTGGTAACCACGCAGAGAAATGTAAGCTCAGTTTTGAAAACAAAGTACTGCCCTTGCTACTGTCCTCTTGATCATCCTGCATATTGTGATATGCTTGAGATGACAAGTCCAAAGAGACAACAATATTAAATCACTATCCTATAACTGATGTAGGATGCTCACTGGCACTGTTGTCGATACAAAGTAAATACACATGGGCAGGTGATGAAGTTAGTAAATATGCATACCAGTACTGTACACCAGAAGGAACTTTTGTAAGAACTCTTATTTTTAACAAATATCCAAAGATTGTGTACCTAAGAATGGTTATGTCTTTGGCTTCCAGATAATTAACGCTCACCAATTCTACCCTTCTTTCCTCTCTCCACCATGCCCCACTTTGTTTGCTCCTTTTGGCCTTTACTGCCGTCTTCTCCTTTCTCCTTTCTCTGCTCCGCTGTCTTGCTTGCTCTCTTCTGTCTGGCCTACATGGTGTTGCTTGTTCCTTCTCTCCCATCTTCTTACTTCCACCTCCTCCATTATTCAATTTCCTGATGGCAGTGTGTCAGTTGTTGAAGTCATAAAACTTGACTTCTTTTGAAGGCTAATGGGTGGACATTGGATAATGACTGGAGTGGTTGTAAAAGTGGTGGGGGGAGTTGTAAAGTGAGCAGTCATAAGTTTGGGGGGTTGCCTGTAGCACCATCATTCAGCCGAATGGCTTGACATTATTAGACCCACTTCACAGCCCTCTTCATGTAAGAAAACCATTATTAGGCTGGATGGCCCTGAGCATAGACAGAATGTATTGGTTCCTCTCTGAATGACCAGAGCCCACAGCGCACACCTAACATTTGGAAGAAAACTTTCTATGTTACAGTTAGCTGCAGGGTAATTTGATTTAAATCAAATTGATTACTTTTTTTTTAAAAAAAGTCTTTGATGATTTAAATTGTGATTTACATCAATTTTATTTTATTTTTTAAAATCATTGATTTTTATTCACCCTTGTTTGCCAGGTCAGTATGAATTCTCATCTCTGCTTGTAAATAACCTTGGAGGTTAGTTATCCCCATTCTTTTCTGGATCACACATCATGTTCTTTTCTGCTGTTATTTGTCAACTCTATGTGCATTTCATTTTCCTTTCAAAGAAGTGAAGAAAGCAGCATTTTAGCTTGGCAGCAACTCATAAGAGAGAGCTATAGTCTTCAAGGAAGTGCTTTATCTGAGAGTTTTGAGTCCAGCTTCCCATATTAATCACAACACATTATGCCATCAGACATCAAACACATACATGTGGTTTCCCTACCTCACCTCTCCACCCATACTGGATTTTTCATAATACACACAAATTGTATAATTTATGACTGTGTTCTCGCGGAGACATCCATATTCTTCCTGTTTTCACCAGATGGGGAAAAAGACACTGTTTTCTTATCATTACGCTTGCAAGATTATGTTTTGAACAAGAGATATAATGGCTTTGAAAGACCCTGCTGTTACTCATCTTCCACCAGAAACTTGCACAGCTGGACAAAGCAAAGATTTGTTTGTTAGCAGTCTAACCCCCAAGCCCTTCCTGTATTGACTCTCCACACCTTTTACTTTGCCTCAGAAACCTATCCCAAAGAATCCAGATGAAGAAGTAAGAGGCAGGTAGCTTATCCAGGGTTGTTTGTTTGGTTGGTTTATATAGCACCTCAATTAGTGCACACGCACCGTTCTGGGCAGTTCACAACAAAGTAAAATAAACAGACAAATAACAATAAATGTATAAGTAGCAGAAGGAATAAAAACAATAAAAATGAAACCAACGCACATAGGTGCAGTATCACTGTGAGAACAACGGCAAGAGGTGTAATATTGTAGAAGGGCTTCCATGAAAAGCAGTGTTTTGAGCTGCCCTCTAAATATTTGCGGGGCACGGGGGCAGGCAGAGCTCCACCGGGAGCTGGTTTCGCAAAGTTGGTACCATCACAAAGAAGGGCAGACCCCTCATAAAAGACTTCCCAGGCATCTTTCAGAGCGGCAACCTGGAGGAGCATTGCCTGGGAGGATCTGGTGGGTCTGGTCATCTTTACATGGACCTAATTTCTTTTGCTCTGCATTTTCTCTTAGCGATGTTTAGAATAATGGTTGTTTATTTTGAAATTGTGTGTTCTCTCTATATTGTTTCAAGCATCCATTATATCTTTCAATTTTCTTTGCTGTAGCTGTTAGCCATTGTTTTAATTCTTCCAGAGTTTCAACAATTTATTTTCCTTCCTAGGTCATATATTTTGCATACTCTGGCTTTTACTTTTTCATTTTAAAGTTCTGAATCTTTCTAGTGGTTTAAGTTGCTAATGTTGTGAAGGTGTAGGTCAGAGTGTGCCGTCCTCAGAAGAGAAAGACCCGAAGGAAGAAAGTGGTTGTGCAGAAGGGATTTTAGTGGAGATAGAACGCGAGGAAGAATTACAAAGGAGACCGACGGAAGTGTGTCTGGTTGATGAGGGAGGAGCCGAACTGGACTTGATCATGTGGGAGGAGGTGAAAGGGGAAGGATCAAACACGCGGGAGTTTAGTTGGTTGGGGGAAGGCGAGCTGGGCAGATGCACGAATAGGGGGATGCAGACCGATTGGCTAACGGACGTAAGGAGCCAAGCGGACTTGGCCCAAGGCTTCCCTAATATAAAGAATGAAGGAGGACTGTTGCCAGAGCCTTCTCTACCCAGCGGACGCGGTTGGGCATATGAGCCCCTAGAATGGAGGGTCTCAGTTTTCCCGTTGAGCTACCCTGGTGGGGGCAGGAGAGTTATCCGCCCGGGCCCAGAGTTTCAACAGAAGCCTCCAGAGGGGGATTGGGCCCGCCATCCCTGTTGTGGGACCATATGTGCCGTGCAGAGTGCCCCACTAAGACCGTTAACGGATCGCGAATGATTCGGCCCAGCCCCCTGGTAAGGGAAGAGTTGAACCCAGCCGTTGTAAAAGCAAAAAGATGTACCTTGTTATCTGATGAAGTGTTGAAGGATCCGTTTGATCCTGTAGAGTTAAGTGTACATTCAAATAAAGTTGTTACTTCGGAAGAAATGGACTCTCCTCCGTGTCTTTTCCCCCCCTTTACCACCCAACCCCCCCGGCCAAAGACGGACCTTGTCACAAATGTCTACTCATAATTGGTTTATTTTATAATTTCTTGGATCTTCCACTGCCCAGATAGTCAACCTTGGGTCTAGCTATCCTACACTTGCCAGGGTTCGTGGTGAGCCCCGTTTTCCTCAATTCCTCTAAGACCTTATGCAAGTGTTGTACATGTTCTTCCCATGTCTCACTGTATACAGTTATGTCATCTTTATGGGCAGCAGCACAATCTTGTACAGGTATAAGTGTCTTGTCCATCAGGCGTTGGAAGGTGGCTGCTGCCCCATGCAGCCCAAAAGGCTTCTGGATGAATTGGAAAATATCCTGGGATGTAGAGAAGACTGTTTTCTCTTTACAGTATCATGCTCTCTAAGAGGTATCTGCCAATATGGTTTGGTCAATCTATAAAATAAAGGTATCTAGCTGCTCCCAATCTGTCTAATAAATCACCCACTTTTGGCATTGGGTATGCGTCAGATTTGGATACAAAATTCACCTTTTGATAATAAATGCAGAACCTCACACTACCATCAGGCTTAGGGACTACCATGAGATAGCAACTAGAATCATCTGTATTGAATATTACTTGGTTCTGTTGTGGGCCAAGCTTTGGGAGAATATTCTCCTCAAAGCAGGAGTCAGATTGTTCTCCTGAGCAAGTCAAAAATATAGGAGGTTGATATCCATTCTATTTACCTCGTTTGAAGAAAAACACTATCCTGTGTATAGTGTACAATTTATCAACAATACAGTGGTGCCTCGCATAACGAGCGCACCGTTTAACGACGAATTCGCATAGCGATCTATTTTTTTAGATCGCTAATGTGATCGCATTGCGATGTTTTAATGGGCAAAACATCGCATTGCGATGATCGGTAAGCGTTTCGCTTACCGATCTTCGCATTGTGAAGTTTCTAAAACAGCTGATCAGCGGTTCCAAAATGGCCGCCGGGTGCCCAAAATGGCCACCACAACCATTTTCACGCAGTTTCCTCGCTTACCGAGGGCGCGAAAATGGCGGCGCTATAGAGGATCTTCGCTGAATGGTGAGTTTGGGCCCCATAGGAACGCATTAAACAAAGTTTAATGCGTTCCTATGGGTTTTTCCGGTCCGTTTAGCGATGTTTCCACATAGCGACGATTAATCCGGAACGGATTAACGTCGCTATGTGGGGCACCACTGTAATTTCCTAGGAATGGAGTGACAAGCAAGAGAAAACAGTTTCCTCCACCTGAATTATTCTACTTCTCTGCTTAATGAGCAAAAATAACATACAGTGGCCCAGTGGATCTGTAAGCACAAAAGCTAGTATGTTCCATACACAAACTAACAACATGCTAACAAAATGCTCTTTATAAAATTTGTTCACAGTAGGCAGAAGATTTACTGAACTGATGTTTCTTGGTATTTGAGAGTGTCATTTTAAAAAAGATGATACTATTATCATTTGAGTCCATGATTTACGTACATCTATGGTTTTATCTGTAAGAATAAAAAAGTTAGTCAAAGGAGCTGCCTACTTCCTTAAACCGTTTTGTAGCCATTCAGGTGGGAACTCCTCAGACCTCGGTGCCTTTCCAAACTCATGGACTATTTAGGTTTTCAATTTTGTATTGGTTCACAGAAGACCTTTCCAGCAAATCTCAGAGCTGATGGGACATACAATGGTAGAGATGGGATTCCCAGTCCCACAATTCGGCAGAAAGCCCCCAGGCCAGATCATGGAACTAGGAGCCACCAAAACAGCAGAAGGTAGAGCAGCCCTCTTACTTCCAGGCTGTTCCCGGGCTACTTTTTTGGGCCCTCCGACAAGTGCACCAGGCGTCTTTAGAAATTGTTAGAATCCCCTGTGACTACAAGGATGCCCAGAGCAGTTTTCAGAAGTTGTGAAGAAGTGGAGGAATGGTGTGGAGGTAAAAAGGCTGCTCTATTTCTTGCTATTTTTGGTGTCTCCCTGTCCCAAATTCTGGGACTGAGAGCCCTTTCCCCCCTGAAAGTCCCATTGCTATGCAATGTTTCTGAAAACGTCCTGCGATGCCTGTGCAGGATGATGTGGCAAAATGAATCAGTGTTGTCAGACAGGGCATTTGTCGTGAGAGCCCACAATTGTTTATTGTAATTACATAGTGGTCAAAACTCTGTTGGTTAGCATAGTAAATTGCACTGGAGTGGGCCCACTGAAGCAGTGGGGATTTGGGGAGTCAACTCCTCTGTAAGTTCTACTGATTCAAATGGGCCAACTCTAACTGCAACTTACTTTTAGCACATTATGTTATGGTTAGAGTAGTATCAGTTGAACTTACAGAGGAGTTGACTCACTAAATCCCTATTGATTCAATAAATCTACTCCTGTGCAATTTACTATGCCAAGCAACACAATTTTGGACAACAAGACATTTATTGACAGATGCAATCTTTCTTTTTGTATCTTGCTTTATCTCTTCATAATTTTGTATTGCTTTTAAAATTTGCATAATCTTTCTGGGAAGTTGTTTACTGTGCTCTTTCAGTAGTTGACATTCTTCATCCAGCCACACATTAAATTTACTGTTGAAATTCTTACAATAGCCTGTGATAGTCTGCTGTTGTAAAACCATATTGATCAGCGATCGTGTTAAATACGATGTTCTTCTTTTGCTTTAACAGTAAGTAGTTATGGCTGATGACGCAAAGTGGGTTGTTACTGTGGCAATCAAAATATCAAGTTCTATAAACAAATGCTGCAATTAGTCCACCATTCTTCCAGAGATGACCCATATCCATTTGGTGCAAAGAACTACAAAATGTTGCTTATAGAAAAGTGAAATATTTTGAGTAAAAATTAGGAAGACAAAACTTGTGATTCTTGTAAAGCAGTATTTGATCAGCCATTTTGTTAAAAAAAAGCTTGTCAAAAATAAGTTTAAACGTATGTTTTGGGAGTGTGGGATGCTGGAAGTCCCTAGGACTGCTGGAGGACTGCATTTGGCTCTCTGAAGGCTGTGTGTGGACTGTGCCTCCCCCCCCCCCGCGGTGAGAAGCGTGTCTTGCTCCCTTTTTCATAGAAGAGAAATTCTCCACCTGTTGAACTCAGTTGTAAACCCCCCTCTTGAGCATAACTTTCCCTTGTTTCGCAGGCTTAGGCATGTGAATACAAACCTTAGATCCATCTCAACCTTTTAAAACGTAACATGTTAATGAAAAAGGAAGAAAGTACTCTGGGTCATATTGCTAGATATCTCATAAAACGATTGTTAGACATGGGGACGGATAAAAAAACCTGAATCACGAAATTCATTAAAAATCGCTGATTTACTTAATATTCATCCCTTTATATTCATTAATTCCAGAGACCCTGACAAATACAAAGGGACAAATATTTATCCATTTTTATTCCTCCCCCATAGGAAGAGAGGGGAGGCTAGCCTATGGCCTTCCCAATCTGCCTAATGCCCCCCAAACAACTGATTGGCAGGCCCATAGGCAGCCAGGCAGCACCACAGCCACCCACACCCACAGCCTGTCCCTCATCCCCTTCCCTTCCCTCCCTTATCTGTCACTGCCATTCACCACCACCACCTGGCACTGCCACCATCCATCACCATCCACTACGGAAGCCTCTACTGCCACAGCCTGCCATAAGGGACACTGGCTGCCCTTTGCAAAGATGGCAGTTGCGGCTTCCCTTTCCTAAGGGAAAAGGGCAGCCTGGATTCTCTTAACGCAGGCCATGGTGGTGGAGGCCACCACAGCGGACAGTGACAGCAGTGGCACAGACTTCTGGCACGGATGGCGGCAGTGAAGGTAGGGAGGTGACAGGGGAAGGAGGGCAGCCTCAGGCTGTCTGAAAACAACAACAACAACAACAACAACAACAACAGATTCGTAGTTCATCAGTTCACAGGGAGGACATTTGCGGCTTGTAGTTCATCAAACCTGAATGAACTGCCATTTTGGTGGCTCGTCCCCATCTCTAAATACAATGTAAAAGTGGAAGTCTCTTTTCCTTGGGCACAGTCTTGGGAGTTTGGGGGACCATGAACCGGTTGGGGGGCGAGCTCCATGCATGGGTGGTGGGGCACCCCCACAGTCGCAAGGGATGTTGTGCTTTTGCACAAGGGTGACACCCCCTCTGTGAGCACGACACCCCCTGCGAGCGGGAAATGCCTGTGCATGAGCACATGACCCTCCATGAGCATGACACCCCCCCCACAAGCACAACACGTCCCCTGCGGGAGTGTGACATGACCCCTGCAGGAGTGTGACATGCCCCCTGCGAGTGCGACACCCCCGTGAGCGCAACACGCCCCCTGCGAGTGTGACATGCCCCCTGCGCGAGTAAGACATGCCCTCGACTGAGCGCGACACACCCACCATGTGGGCAGGCAGGGGCGGAGATCCGTCACTGCAGTCCAGTTCCGGCAAGCTCACGGACTGGCACCAGGCTGTGGACCAGGGGTTGGGGACCCCTGCAGTGAAGGATCTACTGAAAGATGCAAATATAGTCATCAGAACAATCCCAACCAATATGCTAAAGGAAATAAACCAGCTCATGTATAACACAGCAACCATAATAGCCATGGAGCTTGGTTAGAAACTGGAAAAAAACTCCTGGCATTCCAAAATGGAAAATTTGGCTGGAAAGAAAAATAAACCAATTATGAGTAGACATTAGCAACTTAACCCACTTAAAAGATTCAAAACATAAAAATGAAAAAGTAAAAGCCAGATCATTCAAAATATATGACCTAGACAGGTAAGAGTGTCAGGAATTTGGTGACAGGAAAATGCGCAGAGTTAATTGAAGACACTGACACGTTCTTCTTCTTTAGCAAGATGGGTGTATTTTACAATAATTACAAATATATACAGGCTGACAGCACTTCAGCATGGCAGGAAATCATTAAACAAACCGGCATAGAGGACAGCAGCAAGTGATAGAGAGAGAAGAGAAATCTATGAACACACTGTTCTCTTATATACATATACAAGGCTTCTTCAGTCCAATCACAGGACACATTACATCATCTTCTGCACCTGGGTGTCATCTCATTGTCAAACATTGCATCATCTCTTCAGCAGTCACAGTGACTCAGCAGTCACACATCTGTTCATAATGGCAGTTCATTAATAACACATTTAATCCAGGTTCAGGCCTGTAAAAATTACAATATCCTGACAAAGAGCTACAGAAAAGAAAATTGAAAGATATGATGGATGCTTGAAACAATATAGAGAGAACACATAATTTCAAGATAACCAACAATTATTTTATATATTACTAAGAGAAAATGCAGAGCAAAAGAAATTAGTCCCATGTAAAGAAGATGCTCTAAAATTTTGGAAAGAAATTTGAGAAAGCCAACCAGAAATAACAAAACCCGCTCATGGATTAGAGACATTTGTAAATAAACTCAAGGGAAACATATGGGGGATACTGTAATAGCAACTGAAATGATTCAGAGGCAAGTAAAGGTTGTGAAAAATTGGAATGCACTTGGTCCAGATAAGCTGCATGGATTATGACTAAAGCATTTAACAAATCTCCATCAAAATATAGCAGTGCCATTTATTTACTTACTTCAGAATTCTACAACTAAAGATTGGATGACAACAGGCCGCACATTACTGATAATAGAAGATCATCAAGAGGGCAATGAACCAGTAGCATGGCTTAATAAGAAGCTAATGGCACATAGCAAGATCCAGGTCTATAAAGCCTTTGTCCTGAGTACACTCTTGTACTGTAGTGAGTCCTGGACCCTTTGTGAATGGCAGGGGAGGAAGTTGAACATGTTCCATATATGTTGTCTCTGACACATTTTTGGTATCACCTGGCAGGACAAAGTTCCAAATAGAGTAGTCCTAGAACGAGCTGGAATTTTTATCATGTATACATTACTGAAACAGTGACATCTACGTCGTCTTGGGCATGTCATGAGAATGGCAGATTCTGAAAGATCTCCTGTATGGAGAACGAGTGCAGGAAAATCGCCCCAGAGGGAGACCACAGCTGTGATACAAGGATATCTGCAAGCGGGATCTGAAGGCCTTAGGAATGGACCTCAACAGATGGGAAATGTTGACATCTGAATGTTCAGCTTGGAGGCAGACAGTGCAGCATGGCCTATCCCATTTTGGAGACACTTGTTCAGCAGGCCAAGGCAAAGAGGCAGTACCAAAACCAGCAAAATCAGGGAGCTGAACAGGGTACATAATGTATTTGTCCTCAGTGCGGAAGGGATTGTCACTCTTGAATTGGCCTTCTCAGCCACACTAGACGCTGTTCCAAGACCTCTATTCAGAGCACATTACCATAGTCTCTCGGGACTGAAGGATGCCTACATACATGTCATCCAAGAATGCTCAAGCTCCTCACAGGAGTACTTGCAAGATTAATATCTAATTATTTAATTGAAATCTCCCTATGTCCAATGGAACAGAAAAGGAGCTTTAAAAAGTCAAGAGGTACGATAAAATCATACTAAAGCATGCAAAAAGACGAAAAACACATCTTAACATGGCCTACATAGACTATAAAAGGCATGTGGTTCATTGTCACAAAGCTGTACTAAGACCTGCTAAAAACTTCTTGGGATTAGTAGAAATATTCAAATGTTCATCCAGAAAAACATATAAAAATGGGAAATTATCTTACTAGCCCACGGTGAAGATTAGTTAGGCATCCTTCAGTCTCGAAAGACTATGGTATCGTGCTCTGTATGGAGGACTTGGAGCAGCGTCTAGTGTGGCTGAGGAGGCCGATTTGAGAGTGACAGTCTCTTCCACACTGAAGACAAGTCCAATTTGTCCCCTGTCCAGCTCCCTGGTTTTGCAGCTTTTGTGACTTCCTCTTTGCCTCAGCCTGCTGGGCAAGGGTCTCTTCAAATTGGGAGAGGCCGTGATGCAATGCCTGCCTCCAGGCTGAATGCTCAGATGTCAGGGTTTCCCATCTGTTGAGATCCATTCCTAAGGCCTTCAGATCTCGCTTGCAGATATCCTTGTATCGCAGCTGTGGTCTCCATCTGGGGCGGTTTCCCTGCACTAATTCTCCATACAGGAGATCCTTTGGAATCCGACCATCAGCCATTCTCACGACGTGCCCAAGCCAACGTAGACGTTGCTGTTTCAGTAATGTGTTCATGCTGAAAATTCCAGCTCGTTCTAGGACTACTCTGTTTGGAACTTTGTCCTGCCAGGTGATACCAAAAATCCGTCGGAGACAACGCATATGGAAGGTGTTTAGCTTCCTCTCCTGCCGTGCACAAATGGTCCAGGACTCACTACAGTACAGGAGTGTGCTTAGGACACAGGCTCTATAGACCTGGATCTTCGTATGTGTCGTCAGCTTCTTATTGAGCCATACTCTCTTTGTGAGTCTAGAGAACATGGTAGCTGCTTTGCCAATGCGTTTGTCCAGCTCAACATCCAGAGACAGGGTGTCAGAGATGGTTGAGCCAAGGTACACAAAGTCATGAACAACCTCCAATTCTTGTGTGGAGATGGTAATAGAAGGAGGTGAGTCCACACCCTGGCCCATGACTTGTGTTTTCTTCAGGCTGATTGTTAGTCCAAAGTCTTGGCAGGCCTTGCTGAATCGATTTATGAGTTGTTGGAGGTCTTCAGCAGAGTGGGCAACAATGGCTGCATCATCTGCGAAGAGGAAGTCCCGCATGCATTTCAGTTGGACTTTGGTCTTCGCTCTCAATCTAGAGAGATTAAAGAGCTTTCCGTCTGATCTAGTCCGGAGATAGACACCCTCGGTTGCAGTTCCAAAGGCATGCTTCAGCATGACAGCAAAAAAGATCCCAAAAAGTGTTGGTGCAAGGACACAGCCCTGTTTCACTCCGCTTCGGATGTCAAAGGGGTCTGATGCTGAGCCGTCAAAAACCACAGTGCCTTTCATTCCCTCATGGAAGGATCTGATGATGTTAAGGAGACGGGGTGGACATCCAATCTTGGGAAGTATTTTAAAAAGGCCATCCCTGCTAACCAAGTCAAATGCTTTTGTAAGGTCTATGAAGGCCACTAAGAGTGGCTGTTGTTGTTCCCTGCATTTCTCCTGCAGCTGTCGGAGGGAGAATACCATGTCAATGGTGGATCTATTAGCTCGGAATCCACACTGTGATTCTGGATAGACTCTGTCTGCAAGAACCTGGAGCCTCTTCAGCACAACACAGGCAAGCAGCTTCCCTACAACGCTAAGAAGAGAGATGCCACGGTAGTTATTGCAGTCACCCCTGTCGCCTTTGTTCTTGTACAATGTGACGATGTTTGCGTCCTTCATGTCCTGTGGTACTCCACCTTCCCTCCAGCAGAGACAAAAGACTTCATACAGTTCAGTGGTGATGATCTCCTTACAGCACGAGGGAATCCAAGGCCGCTTTTATTTCTGCTAAGGTTGGTTCACTGTCCAGCTCTTCCAAGACAGGCAGGCACTCAATGTTATTTAATGCTTCTTCGGTTACTACATTCTCTCTGGAATATAGCTCGGAGTAGTGCTGTACCCAGCGTTCCATCTGCTGTGCTCGGTCCTGGATGGGCACACCTGTAGCAGACTTCAAGGGAGCAGATTTCTTCTGCATTGGACCTAAGGCCTGCTTGATACCGTCATACATTCCTTTGATGTTACCTGTGTCCGCTGCTATCTGTATCTGGGAGCAGAGCTGGAGCCAATAATCATTGGAGCATCTCCTGGCAGCCTGTTGGACTTGGCTACAAGCAGCTCGAAGAGCTTGCAAGTTGTACTCGCTAGGACAGGTTTTGTATGCTGCTAGAGCTCTTCTCTTATCCTCGATGGCTGGCATTAGCTCCTCTGAATGGGCTTCGAACCAGTCAGCCATCCTTTTGGTCTTCTTGCCAAAGGTGGACAAGGCGGTGTTATAGACAGCGTTCTTGAAGTGTTCCCATCGTTTAGGTGCATTTACATTAGCCGGACCTGGGAGGGCTTCCTCGAGTGCTTGGGCGAATTCCTTCACTTTTCTTTGATCACGAGTCTTGCTGATGTCAATACGTGGTCTTCCTTCCTTTTTCGTGTGATATACTCTCTTTGTTCGTAGTTTTACTCTACTACACACCAGGGAGTGATCAGTATCACAATCAGCACTCTGGTAACTGCGTGTGATCGTAATACTAGGGAGGCTAGAACGTCTAGTGAGGATCAGATCAAGCTGATGCCAATGCTTGGATCTTGGATGTCTCCAGGAAACTCTGTGTTGCAGCTTCGTATTAAAGAATGTGTTGCTGACACAGAGACCATAATAACAGCAAAACTCCAGCAAGCGTTGGCCATTTTCATTCATCTTTCCAATGCCAAAACGGCCTAGACAAGTGGGCCAAGAATTATGATCAGCACCAACTCTAGCGTTAAAGTCTCCAAGAATGAACAGTGCCTCTCTTTCAGGGACTTTTTGGATAGTAGCTGCCAGATCGTCATAGAATTTGTCTTTCACTTCTGGAGTGGATGACAGTGTTGGTGCATATGCACTAATGAGGGTTACTGGTCCTGCTGATGAGTGGAGCTGCAGAGACAGGATTCTTTCACTCCCCACAGTAGGTGGAACAATGCATCTCAGGAGAGTATTTCTGACTGCAAAGCCAACACCATATTCCCTGGTCTCATTCGATGGTTTTCCCTGCCAGAAAAATGAGAAGTTTTTTTCTTTGACAGATCCCGAGTCCGGCAATCTTGTCTCTTGCAGGGCAACAATGTCCATCTGTAGTCTACTTAATTCCATGTCAATGACAGCTGTCTTGCGCATATCGTCTATTTCTTGGAGGTCGTCAGGAAAGCCATAGTCAGGAAAGCCAGGGGTCATTGTCCGTACATTCCAGGTGCCCAGCTTAAGGGCAGAAGTTTTCTTGTGATTGTTGCATGGTGCACGGTTATCGATCTGCTTGTTGGCTTTGACCCTAAACCCCACGCACCCCGTGAAGTTAACAGACCGTGGCGAGGTAGCACCTTACTGGTTTGGGGCTGCCCAGCTTAAGGCGGGCGGTATCTACCTAGTGAGGTGCAATGACCTCTCCCACCATCAGAAGTAGCCCCTGGCGTCCTGCTCTACGCCAATTGAGCAGAGATTTATAACCGGTAACTGCTACTTCCCGTGTTGTTTCGACGCTGTATGCGAAGCTGGAGTGTCCTCTCCAGAGCATGAAGCCTGGGTAAAATAATATGGAGGACAGGCTGTTACCCAAGCAGCAAATCCCCCCCCTCTCCACGTCACTGAAGTAGTCCAGTGGAAAGGCAAGAGCCAGTACAACTGGTTCCAGTGACGTCGCAGGAGTTGGCAGAATGACACAAACTGCCTCCGGGACTCCAGCTCCGGATTTTGCCTCGAGGTTCTCTCCTGAAGCCCTTTCCATAAGTGGATGTAGCCACAAGGCAGTGGAGGTTTAAATTCGGAGTTTTCCTTCTCCTAGATGGGCTGCCTTCTAGGGCTGACGAGCCCCACCTACCCGGTGAAGAAAGTTAGCATCAAAAGAGGAATATTTCAAGCAGATTCTTTGTCATCACTGCCATTTAACACTTCACTAACCCCCATGTCAATAGCTTTAAATAAAACTGGCTATCATATAACAAGCAAGAAAAAAATAATCTGTTATACATGAATGCACTAAAACTATACAGTGGGGTTTCGACTTACAAACTTAATCCGTATTGGAAGGCAGTTTGTAAGTCGAAAAGTTCGTAGGTCGAATCTGCATTTCCCATAGGAATGCATTGAAAACCATTTAATCCGTATCTGCTCGTTTCCGTCCATAGAAACTAATGGGAAGCTGCTATTCCGCTTTCTGCCACTAGAGGGGGATATATTTTTTGTTTTTTCTTAGGTCAAGAAAAGTTCAGGAAAGGAGGGGGGAGGCAGGGAACAGTTTTAAAAGCACTTTTGAAATCTTTTTTTTTCAACGAAGCCAATTTTAAAGCATGTTTTAAAGCATGTTGTGTTAATTGACCCAGGCTTTGCAAGCCAGAATGCCTCTCTCACTTTCCCCCCCCTTTTTGGTTCATCCCATGTGTTTTTTTCGGTTTGTAACTCGAATCTAAGTGTGCAAGTCGAGTCAATATTTTTCTTTCAGAGTGGTTTGTAAGTCGAAATGTTTGTAACTAGAGCCGTTTGTAAGTCGAGGGTTGACTGTATGCAAAATTTCCAAGGAGATGGAATCACTGCTAAACACAGTGTGAATATTTACTGAAGATATTCAAATGAAATTTTGAACTGACAAATGTGCAATACTGTCTAGACACTGTGGCAGGATCCAAAAACTAGATGGAAAATAGAGTTAAAAATGGCAATATTATAAAATCACTATCAAGTGATCAAAATTATAAATACCTTGGAATACTAGAAGCAGATACCATCCTGCACACAAAAGTTAAAGAACTATCAGAAAGATAAAATATCAAATGATTGCAGAAAATCTTAACATCAAAATTAAATGTTGGAAATGCAATCAAAGCCATAAACAAGTCATTATATTGCTACAAGTAGAGAAACATTACTTAAGGCAGTAAAAATGGAGAATATTTTGAAAACAACAGAAACAAAGGTACAATATAGGAAACGACAATTTGAAAATAAATTAAACAGTTGAAATAATAAACCACTACATGGACAACACCTGGGAAATATTGGTGGGAAGCATGATCATAACTCAACATGGTCATGGTTAAAAATGGGAACTATTAAGAAAGAAACTGAACTCCAAACCAATGTGATGAAAGCTAAGATTCAAGGAATTAGTGCTAGCAGAAGATGTCGACTCTGCCAAGAAAGTGTCACACCTCATCTGTAAATGTCCAAAGATTCCATAGACAGATTACAAAATAAGACATGATAGAGTGGCAAAATTAGTTCACTGCTCATTATGCAAAAAATATAACTTGTTAGCCTCCAAAAACCCCTGGGAACACCAGATACGCAAGGTGTCAGAAAATGATGATGTCAAATACTGTGTGATTTCTGGATCCAAACTGACAGACACCTTGAACATAACACATAGTCATACATAACACAAACGCTGTAGTAATAGAATGAGGAAATGTCTGGATCATTGACACTGCAATTCCAGGGGATGCCGGAGATGAAAATAATTAGAAAAACTAACAAAATATAGATACTTTTTGAATAACAATATAAAGTGCTGTCAAGTCAATTCTGACTTATAGCAACTCCTTTTTCAGGGGTTTCCAGGTAGAGAATACTCAGAAGTGGTTTCCCATTCCCTTTTGCTGGAAGCATCCTGGGACTATGCTGCTTGCCCAGGGCCACACAGGCTGACTTTACTTTCAAGAGACCCAGTGGGGAATCAAACTCTCAACCTTTGGCTCCACAGCCAGATTCCTAAACCATTGACCTATCCAACCAGATGAAATGATAGATTTTTATGGCCACCACATTCACCTTTGCTTTCTCTTCTGTTCCAGAAAAGACAAATATCAGTCTTTCCTGTCACTTTAGAAAAAATGCTACAGAATGGAACAGTTGCAGAGAAAAATAATTACAGTGGTGCCTCGCTAGACGATTGGCTTGCGAGACGAAAAACCCGCAAGACAATTGGTTTTTGTGATCATCATGGTGCCTCACAAGATGATTTTTTTCTATGACCATGCTTCGCAAGACTTTTTTTTGAGACCGATGCTTCGCAAGACTTTTTTTTTGCATAGGGAACCTCGCAAGACAATTTTTTTCACAAGACGATGATTTTCACAGAACGAATTAAAATTGTCTTGCGAGGCACCACTGTAACTCTCTCAAGCCCAATGTGGTAACACAAACAAACCACCTTGATTTGTGTGAGAAATGAGATGAATATGTGTGACTTATGTTCAAAGCTTCCTATATTCACTATCTAGAAAGGTACTGAATTTTAAAGAATGAAAGCACAACTGCTATGAAATATAGGCATTTATTGTTTACTCTACATAGCACACATTCACTAACTTTATTTCTTTGTTTGGGTTTTCCTGAGACAGGAGGACGTAGATTATACCATCACAATGGAAGAACAGATTAATCTTCTTCTAGAAGCCAAAATTCAGTGTGAGTTAAACATCTCATCTCAGCTCCGTGAAGAAGAAGGTGAAGTATCTAAGTAATCTCCCTGCTTTCGTTCAGGTTTTCAGAATTGTTTTCAGTTTACTGAAAGTAAAATGGAACACTGGGAAAGCACATGACAGTCTTGCTTTCAGCATTTGGACAGAAGCAGAAGAAATGCATGGAAATTCATCCAGATTGTTAGAGCTGCTTTGTGCTTTACAAACCTATCAGACGTAGTATGACTGTAAGACACAGTACATTTAATAGTTGCAGTTCTGGGATGAACTTGATTTTTGTTTCTATTTGAATCAAATTCCATATGACTGACATTATAATTATTTGGGTCTTTGACCGTACAATAAATTCATTCATTCATTCATTCATTCATTCATTATAATTATGGATAAGAGTTACAAAATATATGATGAAGGTGTTGCTGTAATCCAGGCAGCTTAAAAAAGGATTTTAAAACACAGATATTAAAAGCATTTAAAATACAATATATTACACTATTAAAAATGAAGGTGTTAATCTTAAAAATACTAAACAGAAGCTCTTTAAAACAATTTAGAAACACATTTAAAAAGATAAGGAAGACAAGTATCCCATTAAATCCCCTTCTTGAGCAATGGTTTACTTCTTAAGGAAGGAAACCTGTCAGGGAAGAAGTTCCACAACCCCTGAGAGAAACCCCTGGAAAGAGTTTCTCCTGTTTCCGCACAAATTGTGCCTGCCAGGGGGAAGAGGGCTTCCCTGAATATCTGAAAACCCAGGGAGCCTCAAGTTGTTTAGACCAGCACTTGGAATTGTGCTAGGAATCAGGCCAGCAGCCAATGAAGCTACAGTGAAGTTGCAATCTGCATATGGTTAAACTGACATATTCAAATAGTTTGTTTAAAGCTGCTGCCTCTAAAGGCAGAATAGCAAGTTGGATGATGTCCAATTTTTCGTAGGAAAAGAAAGAGAAGAAATAAAAAAGAAATAAAGAAAAGCAGAAACGTGGTGATACTTAACTAAAACTGGAGAATCGAGATAAATTTGTGGAGAAATGAAAGCAGATTTAAAGTTGGATGCAAAAATACCAGTAAGTCAAAGAAGACAGAAAATATGAAGTAGTAAAAAAAAAAAGGAATTGTTTAGGAAATAAATGGTTTAAAATTGATTATAAAGAAACATAATAGTTTCTCATGATAACCTATCAGAAGAAGAAGGAAGGCATTTAGGAAAATAAAAGGGCTCGGAAACAGAAGCCATAAATAATTTGGCAAAGGTTTAAGGAGCAGAAGGATAGAGATTAACTGGTGGAAATAATATGAAGAGAAGAAAGGTAAAGGTTGGGGGGGGGGAATAACAGCTTGTTTCATGGAGGAAAGACTAGAAGAAAAAAAGTAAGTGTAGCTTTATAGTGAAGGAGAGCAGAATGTGCTCTAGCATTTTGCAACCCAATTATAAAGACTGTTCACAGAATTCTGTCAGTTTTTTATGTGTACATAGGTGAAAATGTAGAAATTGCAGGGAATAATTTAAGCTAATTAATTAAGTGTTGGCCCTGTGCCTGGTCAAGCAACATGATTCTAGCAAAAGACAAGGAATGAATCAAGGTTGGAGGAGGAGGAGGAGAATAAACAAAAGCAGGCGCCAAGAAATGAACTGTAGTCAAATGAAGACAAATAAATCACTGTAGCATCCACAGAGGAAGAAGTGAAGGGGTCAAAAGCAGAGGGACAATCTTAGAGGAAGAAATGTGAGAAGCAGGAGCATGTAAGCTCCTAAAGGTTTTAACTAGGTAGAGTCTAGTAAAATTGTTAAATGGAAGGGATTTTGAGAGTGGAAATAAGAAACTAAAAAAGTGAAAAACCAAGGGTTTTTATTAATGACTGGCAGAATGAGTATAAGGTGCAAAAAGAATGGAGATTGCAAAGGAACTAAAAAGATAGAAGACTGAGCATTAAAGACTTCCTGTTGGTCTTCTATTACAAGAACTGGTGAGATTCAGCAAGGAGGAAAGTCAGATTTCAAACTTAAATGGAAAATCAAAGTACAGAATATTACAAATAGCTTGATGGTCAAAATCAAGAGAAAAATATGATGGGGGAAGGCAAAGGGAAAAACAAGGAAGAGCTGAAATTCCTGCCCCCACTGCCAACCAGTTGATCCAAATAAATGAGGCGGGGGGGGATAATTGTTGTATGCCACTAAGGTCATTGAGTCAGAAGGTGGTATCCAGGACCTAGTTAAAGCAAAATGAGAAAAATGGAGGAGGAGAAGGCAGTGGTGAGAATAAAAGATAATAGATTAACATAATACATGCATCAATTTAGGCAGACATCAAGTCCTTGAAGTATAGTGGTCTGGATTCAAAAGAAGCTAACCTGTGTTATAACATAAAAGTAACTATAATGGGCAAGGCAAATAAAAAGCAACAGAGAAAATAGCACTTCAGTGGAAATGTTTCTGAATCACTGAAGTTTTCTTCCCACACATCCATATTCAATACAAAGCCAATACTGAAAAAAAAAACACCCCCTTCCCATCTTGGTTCATTTCTCCTGCAGTGAAACAGAGGAGACAGAAGTTTTATTCATTATTCTCTTGAGGTCATTTTATCATCAGCTTTTGAGAATGAGCTATTTTGATGTACCCCCCCTTTTTTTTTTGAAGAAAGATTGTCTGGGAAATCTTGTTCTATTAATTAATTTTAATAATCTCAAATGGCCAAATCCTAGTGTCTTTGTACTTATTGACTGAAACAGTAGCTGAAATCCTATTGCTTAATATAGTAAGTTGCACTAGGGTAGGCCCATTTGAATCAATCGGGAGGTGTTGATTCACCATATCCCCACAGATTCAATGGACCCTACTTTAGTGCAACTTACTACACTAAGGTGCAAGATTTCAGCCAATATAAAAGGAGAACAGCTCATTTCTATCTTACTAGCTCACTAAGCAATTGGATAGAACACTGTTGTTGTTTATGTCCCAGGATAGCTTTGTTATAGCATGAAAAACCATGGAGAATATTCACAAGAGGAAGGGTGTGTTCTTCTCTCATCCTATCCATCCCTGCTTACTTTAGCTTGTAACACATGGAGGGTGATAAAAATTTGAAGAGGGTGAGCTCTGCTATTTTGTTTTATTTTATTTATTTCCTGTTTCTCTCCTGATAGACGTCTGGGACATTCTAGAATCAGAAAATGGATTTTCCAGGCTACGGATTCAAGTAGAAAATCCCTATGAGTAGTGGAGGGTGTCCTTTTTCAGACTTGTTGCCCTCCAAGAGGACAATGGTTTCTTAATATCTAAACAGGGCTATCCTCTAACTAAAACTGCCTCTCCTGCAAATTCAGGAAATGAGGGTGGGTGACACTTTAATCAGATCACTAACATCTCACAATCGGGCTAGCTTTCAAGCACTGCAGAACATTTAATCAGACTGGGCATTGCATACCTTGGCAGAGTAGGGAGGGAGAGAATCTTAGAAAGTCTTAAAATTCATCCTGGGCAGATACTAAAGTCAGGCTGTCTGGTTTAAAGTAAATTCTAAAATGGAGTCTTCAGCCTTTTGGAATCAGCTTGAAGTAGCATGTTTCACCTCAAGGGATGTAGATTTCATTCCTCTTGCTTGATCTCTATAGACCAGTGGTTCTTAACCTTGGCTCACTCAGGTGTTTTTGAACTGCAGTTCCCAGAAACCCCAGCCAGCCCAGCTGGTGGTGAAGGCTTCTGGGAGTTGCAGTCCAAAAACACCTGAGTAACCCAAGGTTAAGAACCACTGGTCTATAGACAAAGGGCTGTCGATCAAGCAGTGTCTTTCCCATTGCTTTATATTTGGCTGGGAACAGAGGCACACAAAAACATGGCAAATTTGTTAGAACCCCTGCAGGTCAAATTTAGTTTGTATAGTAGGCAAAAACACACTTCCTTGCAGCCAAGTGAAGAGTGTTATCCAGTAGCTGGAGGAAGGTGGTAGTTCATCTCAGCCCATCCTGAGTGAGGGCGAATCTTTCTACTTTGGATGTAGAATCCAGCTATCTTCTATAGTCCAATAAAGGAGAAAGAAGCTGTATGGTTCTTATGCAGTCCAAGAACAACGATGGGTGCTGCCTGCCAGTTCTGCTCCACAAACAGGCACTTCGTACTGCTAACCCCATTTTCTTATTAGTCTTTCTGCCACATGTGGTACTGGCAGGAAAACTGCTTAAACTTGGATATATGAAGAAAGCATAGTATGTAGCCCTTAAAGATAACTTTCCCAAGCTTTGTAATGGAGGAATTGGATTATGCTAGTTGCACTGATGTGGTCAATCCATACAGGTGCTGCCTCATAGAAACTTTACAATACAGAGTGAAGTTCACACGTTTCACACCGTTGCCCTCGGTGGATGACAAGACTTAATGATAATGGTTTCCCTTAATTATATTTTATCACCTGAGCTTTTAGCTAGCTCTTCCTTAGTCTGGTTATCGCAAAGTATGTTCTCCTGTGCACATAGAATCCATTGATCTCTGATAAACAAGGTTCTATCCAATTCAATTTGTTTGTGCTCTTTGTTCCCTGGAGAATTATGGACGATTCAAAAGTTAGCCCAGTATTTTTAGCAATCTACTTTCTGTTTTCCTTGCTGAGCTTTTTTTGGGGGGATAGTGGTGGTATTGCAATCTGTGGCCATAGGAAGATCCTTGGCGGCTTAACCACCATGTACTTTATCCTGTTCTGAGGTGGGAAGTGTTGCTCTTTAAGGCAGCTTGGCCAGTGGAGTTGAAGTCCAAAAGGAAAGTAACTTCTCCTGCCTTTGGTCTTTCTGGAACAGCATCAGCTAGTTGAATGTAGGAGAAGGTGGTGTTTCTCCTTTTGTATTTTGTAGCCATTTTCTTGTTTTGTTTTTTTTTTAACTTTTCCATTCTCTTGTTTTCTGAAAAGGAAATGCACCAGCTTGAAAGCTAGAGCAGCTTTTTTTTGTCTGTTCCTGGGACATGTTGGGGGAAAACAGGAGAGGTTTTGATCATGATAATCCAAAACCTCTCCTGATCTATTGACTGTCATCTTTTAAGCTAGCAAATGTAAATGAACGGGAGTGAGAGGAAGTCAACAATCCAGGTCAAGCAGTGAGTAGGCAGGACTAGGTTGCAAGGAGCATGCATGAGTGGAGTCAGAGAAGAGAGTCAATAGTTCAAGCTAATAAATTATATACATACCAACGTGATAGGACCAAGAAGGAGCAAGAGGTCTAGGAGTTTAGGCCAATGCGATATAAAAAGAGCTAGAGCAGAAGGTGATTATAAATTGCTTCCAGCAATCTGGTTTTGTGTGGGCTGGTGGCACCTGTTCACTGTGGTCTTGGACCTCTTTGAGCTGGCTCCTGTCAGTTATACACTGCAAGTGTCTGGCTCTGAGATGCCCATACCGCTTCTGTAATGTTCAGTACTCCAAAATCCAGAGCTGTCAGCACTCATTCATCAAGCTACCCCCACCTCCTGGATGGGTCCCCACTGATAGGGCAGGCACTTTCTCAGTCAGCAGTCTCTCTGGTACAGGGCCACCAGCTTGTGCTTTAAGATTCTCCCTAGCCCTGCTGAGGCAGGTTGGCTGCAGCTCATCCACCAAAGAAGACTCAACCAAGCAGAGCATGATGGCCATTTTGTCCTCTCTGCTCCCCACGTTCAGCAGTTTCTGTGACACTCCTGTTGTGGATTTCCAAGGTGTGATTTCATCCTCATACACAAACATCTGTCTTGAGGGTGGAGAAGGAGTTCTTCTGCATTCTGTACTGCTTACACCCCTCTCTTTGCAGGAACAATATGGATGTTGCCAGAATACATAACACTACATTGGCAAATAATACAGGAAATGATCTTGGTTGGGGAGAACCAGATTTGCATTATTTCCCATTGATTACACAATATACAAAGCAATATGAAGCAGAGCGCAACTACACAGGGAAAAATACTACAAGTATAGGGTGGGCTGATTCACATTTTTCCACTCATCACATGATGCAATGGGAAATGCGAATCAGCCCAGAACCCATAGTTTTTCCTTTTCACCAGAGGACCTTCTACTTTTAAAAGAATTTGAACCCTTTCCCATTGATTCAGGCATGTGATTGCTTGAACTGATGGAGAAAGGAAGAGATGCACATGCACACACAAAAAGCACCACCCCCTCACCTCCTGCCTCACAAAATGTGCATGCAAGCACGCACATGCACATACAAACAGTGCTAGTACTCACTTTTTTGTAGCTTCTGCTTGTTAGACAGAGCCCCTGTTTATTTGTCTGTTCCAGTTTATTACAGCTCTCCCTCAGTAGACCAACCCATATTTGGTTAGTTTGTCTCAACTGACATTTACTGTGTCAATACATTCATTCACAGACCCTGCTAATTAAAAACAATACAAGGTTTCTGTTTACTTACAGTTCTTTATATATCAAAACAAACATATTGTGTGGAAAACTATTAGCTGAGCTTAAGTGGTTATCTTATTTCATGCTTTCTAGCTGACTGACTGGTTACATAGCTGACAGAACACTTCACTGTGTCTTCAGACTTCATAATTAACTCCGATTCTAACAATTACAAAACCTTGACTAGAAAAAAAAGCGAGAAAAAGAATAGAGAGGGAGTTATTGGATGCTACTTAGTCGACTGACATTAAACCCCAGTCCAGAAAAGTCCCTAACCAAGACCTCTTAAAAGGCATCATATCCAGGTTGTAATACAGTAGTGTATTCCAACACTACAGGCTTTTTTTGTCATCTGCCTGTTGCCACCTAAATGGAAGAAAACTGAATCCCCTTGTGCGACTTCACAGTGAGAGAATGTGAGTGAATTCATATGTCTCTCACTGTATAGTTACACCCTTAGCCTGGAGTTTCTCCCCAGTAATCTAATTTTTCCCCAGTGCCACTGGGGCTTCTACTCTTTTTTTTTTGGTAGCAAATGCATTCCCACTGATTCAGACAACGTGTTTGCTTGTGCCAACAAGGAGGGGGGGGTAGCCATTTTGTTTTGAGACATCTACCTGTTTAGAGCAGCACTGAGAGAGTGGGCCCATGAAAAACTGGATGTCATTTGAATACTCTTGTCTCCAAACCTGGTGCCCAAGTCTGCTTGCTTTTGTCTTCCCTTTCCTTCCTTCCTCATTCCCTTTCTCTTTTTAAAAAAAGTCTTGGTGCTGTTGTGCTATGATACCTAGAAGACCAAAAGGGGAAAAAGGCCAAGGAGTCAACAGAAATTGAGGAAGAAATTGTTAATCAATGCTTCTTTGCAACTTGTTAAGGTGGCTCTGCTACAGCCATGCCTCCTACAAATCTGGACAGCCACAGCAGAGCTATGTTAACAAGCTGCAAATAATGCTGGCAGCCTATTTCCTCCTTGCTTTCTACTGACTCCTGTGTGGTTGTCTTCCTAGATCTGTTCGTGTTTTTTTTGTTGTGTAGTTGCACCCCTATACTATAGCTAGACAGGCAAGCTGTCTTGCAATGTTTTCAGCTAATGGTGTTTATTCCTCATGCACTGTGGAATTTAAATAGATCTTTCCATTAATGGGACAGATGGGTATGGGACAGAGGTGGGTTGAGTGGCTTTATGTCATGTAGTCTCCATAAAATGGTTTACACTTGACCAGGGCAACAAAAATGGGGATAAATGGTAATGTGGTCACCCTCTTATACTGCTGTCCTATATATGCCTGTGCAGAAGGAGCACCATTTGAGTTTATTAGAGTTTTTTTCCCAGTAAGGGAGTATAGGATTTTAGGCCCAGCATCTGAGAAGACTGTCACTCATCCATGAAAGCAATTCTTTTGGCTTTGGACAAATTGTTTGGTTTTATCTGTCTTATCTCACAGAATAGTTGGAGGAGATAAAAATATTATTAGGAAAAGAAGAGGAAGCAAATATGAGAAATAAATAGGCTGGCTCATTACTTTCCTGAAGAAACTCAGATGTAAACAATCCTGTATTGTGAGAGTTAACTGGAAAATTCTATTATGATTGCAATTGCAATCAAGTACATTAATATTGTATACTTGATGGTAAATTTCACCTGTAGCATACAGGGATGTCCTTGTGTTTGTGTTGTCCATGCCTCATGCACAAATCAAGAGATTATTTTAAGTTCCTCTTTGGTCTTATTCGCCATTAACATTGACTTGGCAAATATTTGGGAACTGTTTTCAAAAGATGTAAAAAAACAAAACATCAGAAGGACCAGATTGTCTTTTTCTCATGATTTTCTGTGGCTTCTGTTTCCAGAATTTTTGTTTCCCTTTCTTCCTCAGGAGGTGAATGCTTTCCAGAATGGGATGGTCTAATTTGCTGGCCAAAGGGGTCACCAGGGAAAACATTAGCTGTCCCATGCCCTTCTTATATATACGACTTCAATCACAAAGGTACCAGCTGTGGGCTTCTGGTTGTGTTTATCTTTCAAAAAACAGCTGGGGCAGGGCGTAAACATCATTAAACTGTCAGAATATTGTGTTTTCCTTGCAGGTATGGCATTCAGACACTGTAGCTCAAATGGAACATGGGCTTATGTGCAAAGCTTAAACCGAACATGGTCCAATTATTCGGAATGCCTTCATTTCCTGAAGAGAGAAGTCAGCCCAGGGAAGGTATGGGCTTTTTCTTCAGTAGAGAGGTTTTGATGGTAAACCAACTTTTGCCAGGTTGTGGTGATTGTGCTGACAACCTTGGGGACTTTTATTGACTCCCTTTGGCCATCAAAAAGCCACCCTCTAAATTCACGGTGAATAAGCACCATCTATTTTAATCCAAGCAAGAAAATGGATCCATAAGGTAATGATTTGATAGGACATGTGCTGGTCTGAGGTTAGCCTGTTCTAAGGAAGCTTCATTTTTCTGTAATTATCCAGGACACGTCAAATCTCCAACATCAGAATGACTGCAGATTCTCCTATAGTGAATAGAAATTGCATTCTGATGACGTGACTTCATTAAGGAGAAATGAGAATCCATTCATAAAACTCAGGTGCCATTATGCAACAGTGATGCTCATCAGAATGTTTTCTCTCAAGTGACGATGACAAGATGAGCACCCTTGTACAACAATAGAAGCTTCTTAGCGGATTTTGCCTTCATCTATGATCAAATCATTTTGACTAGGGTCTGACCATGATAAGTGGTGCCATCAAGTGAGCTCTAGATTGAATTCTCTTAATGGGTGTATTTTAGAACTACAGTGGTGCCTCGCTTAACGAGTGCACTGTTTAATGACGAATCCGCATAGTGATGTGGATTTTGCGATCGCAAAAGCGATCGCATTGCGATGTTCCTAATGGCCAAAAATCGCATTGCGATGATCGGTAAGTGTTTTGCTTACCGATCTTCGCATTGCGATGTTTTAAAAACAGCTGATCGGCGGTTCCAAAATGGCTGCCGGAAGAAAAAATGGCTGCCCGCAGCGTTTTCGTGCGGTTTCCTCGCATACCGGGCGGTGAAAATGGTGGCTGTATGGAGGATTTCCGCATGGCGGTGAGTTTTCCCCTATAGGAACGCATTAAATGTGTTTTAATGCGTTCCTATGGGGTTTTTAGTCCCGCATAGCGACGAATCTGGATAGCGATGATTTTTTCAGAACGGATTATCGTCGGTATGCGGGGCACCACTGTACTTGACTTTTGGGGGGGGGAAATAAATAGATAACAGTTAAATACCAAAATGAAAAAGATGATCCTGGAAGACCTTCTGTTATTCTTTCCTCTAGAGGGAATTCTTTGAACGACTCTACGTTATGTACACAGTTGGGTACTCCATCTCCTTCAGCTCCCTGGCAGTGGCCATTTTCATCATTGGCTATTTCAGGTGAGTGAGTCACATACCTGGCCTGACCGTTCTCTTTGAACATTCCAACCAAAGAGTAAGAACATTTTATATTCCAAGGGCCGCATGCTGATAAAAGATAGAGGGAGCAGAGCTGTAACTAGTAATTTTGGCATTCAGGGCAAGCAGCATAAAATGCAACACCAAATAAACTTTGTAATTCACAATGTGAAAATAATCTAGGATGTAATTATAGCACTGAACACCTTGATAACATCTCGTTTCCTCCACAGGGGATCAGCAGCACTGTTGGAACTGCAAAAACAAAAGTAAATTAGAAAAATTTAATACACACACACACACATTCAGGCATGCATACATATTACAAACTATATATATAATTTAGCATACCATACATATTATGATGACTTTTTCTGATGTCCAATCCAAATACTATTTTAGTGAGGCCTGGATAGATCTTCCCTCCAACAGGAAAGGACTAGTTTAGCCATGATTCAGGGAGGTTACTCCTCCATCTTGTGGCTGCACTGCCTGCTCCTTCATGGCCTGGCCAGAAATCTGGTCACTGACAGGAGAGGCCTGGTCTACCATCATCTGGGGAGACCAGCTGCCTCTCTGGACAACTACACCCTACTCCTCCTCCAGGCCAGAGTTCTTTCTACCAAGCATTAAGTAGAGTAGATCTCCAACAAGAAAGGTATGGTCTACTGAACTCCAAGTAGATCTTCTGTCCCAGATGTCTACTAAACCCTGTCTAGATTGTGGCTAGTCAATCCATCTCATATTTGGAAGATCAAATATGAGATGGATTTATTCCATAAAAGAAACTGCAGCTACTAAGCAGGACTACTAAGGACAGGACATTTTTGAGATCACTGATTCATAGGGTCATCATTAGTTGACCTTAATGCAGATAACAACAACAAGACCTGCCCATAGATGGGGAAGGCCTGATCTAATTATAATCTGGGTGGCTCAACCACCCTTTAGGACAATAATGCCTCCTGCTTGTCTGGGCCAGAGGGACAGTGTACTGACCCCTGGTTAGACATTACCTCTGCTGTCTCAGCGAGGCCTGGTATACTGATCATTAGGGTTGCACTGCTTTTCATTATTGTTACTATTATCACAACTCACAGAATTCTGTGAGAATTCTTTAGCCAGAATTCTGGGAGTTCCAGTCGACATACCTGCGGATATCTTTCACTCATTGGGGCAAGAAGAAGGCCTTCTAGGCCTTCATTTCCTGCTGCAGTGCTTCCTGGAAGGAAGCTCTTGCAATATTTCCTGCAGGTGGTAGTCTCCTGACTCTTTATACTCTGTAGAGTGTAACTCCTGAAGAACTACCACCCCCAGAAAGCATTCCAGGTATGTCATGCTGGCTATTATTATATGGATCATTACTAGATGATCTTCTTGCTATACTGGCATTAGCTCTCCAGAATCTTTCCCAGGTCTGCTGTCTGAAAAGATTAAGCAAGAGAACTCAGGATCAAAGTGATCTGGTGGATATATAGTTCCCCCCTTTCTAAAAACATAGATAAGCAATTGTGTGTTACATTCACGGTCTTCATGTTTGTTTTTATCCTTCCCTTTTTTTAGTTGGGAGCAGTTTGATAGACTCAAAATATCACAATGGCCACTAGCCGGATCATTTTTAAAGTATTAAAACAAGTTAAGGAAGTAGGCAAATAATTACCCACTAACCAGATTTAGCAGAATGGCTCAACAATAAGGAATGGAGGTGTGGGTTTCCTTTGCATTCTGTTGTATTTTGTGGAAAGCAGGGTTGCAGGCTAGGTCTGGTCCAACAGGATTCTATTTTTTAACAAGCTCCCTTACTGTAGTTTCTTCTCTCTACAGGAGGCTCCACTGTACCCGGAATTACATACATCTCCATTTATTCGTCTCATTTATGCTCAGAGCTACCAGCATCTTTGTTAAAGACAAAGTAGTTCATACTCATATAGGAGTCAAAGAGCTTGACACAGCATTCATGGGCGATCCACGAGATGTGATAGTGGCTCCAGTCACAGACAGGTCTCAATATGTAAGCCCTTCCCCTCTCTTCTTACCCTGTTTGCTTTGAGCTGCACTAATCAGATTATATGCAAATATTCTCTCATCTGCTCAGTACATGAGGATACTTTTGGTAAGACCACATGACTCATGCCGAGAAGCCATGAGTATTTCATAATTTCCCTTGCACCCAGGACAGGATCCAGCCCATGTTTATTCCAGATTGCTTAAAATTCAGTGCTGGGCTCCAAACAGTGTACAGCAGTGGTCCACAACGTTGGGCCTCCAGATGTTCCTGGACTTCAACTCCCAGAAATCCTGGCCAGCAGAGGTGGTGGTGAAGGCATCTGGGAGTTGTAGCCCAAGAACATCTGGAGGCCCAAGGTTAGGGACCACTGGTGTAGAGGATAAGCAAACTCAGCCTCAGAGCATGAAGAAGTTTATGCTATGGCTGCCGGAGATGCTGAGAGATGGAAGTCTGAAAAGGAGGGTTTCCCAAGCATTGCTTAGAATAGGAATCTCCTGCAAAATGCTGAGGATTTTTTTAATAAATAGATTCCAGACTGACATCCCACTGTACCACAGTTTGAGCCATTTCAGTTGCAGCATTTCTTCACCCCTGAGTCGACTGAGCTGCAACAAAACTGTGTGAAAATATCACAGGAATCTTGGCTTATCACAGGATTGTGCCAAGAATCCAGGCTAGAGGAGTGTATGACTTGGGATAGGGCGTTACAGGATAGCATAGTGTGTAGCAGCTGTGATGAGGGAAGAGAGAGGGAGAAGGTCTGAATGCAGGAGGGCATCAAAGTTGCATCCTTGAAGGTCTTCCACATGACTGCAATAGGCAGTGATTTTGGCAAGCAACTTGTGTACTGAAACCCGCCCCGCCATTTTCAAATTACCCTATTTCACTGCATGTATGCTGCACCATACCATAACACCAGTTTCCAGAAATAGAGCTGATCTGAGTCTGGCGGTAATAGTAAGGGAACCACTTAAAATATTTCTGACTGCTGTTGTTCTCTCAGGTATTAACTATGAGTCACAAATTAATATGGGAAGAAAGAAAAAAAAGAACAGTAACATTTCATGAATAATTTTAACATAAAACATTGCTTTGTTTTGGCTGTTACGCTTCATTATGTCTAATTAAGAAGACTTTGAAAGGAGAAAGGCGAAAGTCAGCCTTCAAGTATGTCATTAGATTGTGTTTCCCCAGCTGAAACAATAGAATGTCCTTGTTTTGGCTTGATTGGCAGGTGTGGTGCAAGATTGCCGTGGTGATGTTTATTTATTTCCTGGCAACCAACTACTACTGGATCTTGGTCGAAGGCCTCTATCTCCACAGTTTAATATTTGTGGCTTTCTTTTCGGATACCAAGTACTTGTGGGGGTTTACCTTAGCAGGCTGGGGTGAGTTATTTTTTTTCCATCATTCAACTAATGTCTCTCCTTTTAAACCTACATCGGAACTGTTCATTCTAAAGTTAATGAATCTTCACTTCATTATTTCTCCCATGTTTAATTCTTTGTTTTATTAACCACAAAGTCAGAAGGAAGTGTGTATGTACTGCAAGATCATGGGGTTGTATTTTGACTAACACTGTAGTTCTGTGTATGCTTATTCAAAAGTTAATGTGCTTAATGTCATTAATTACAGTTACATCCTATTGAAATCAATTTGAAAATTCAAGTTCCATTTATGCAATCTAATCTGGGCTTAATCAGATGTACTGTAAATCTTAGTGGGGTTTAATTCCAAATTAGTGTGCATAGGATTGCAGATTTAGTGTGTATCTATCCCCAAAATGATTTTATTTTAATATTTTATGATAGAGAAATATATTTTTAAAATATGTTATATAGATTATTTTTGAATTAAGGATTCTACAATATACAGTATTATACTACTAGTATTATATTTCAGGATAAGGAAAAACATGAACATGGAGGAACAATTTCATAATCTTTTATTTTCCCAATATTATGCAATAGCAGCTATTAGAATGTTTCCATTAAGACAGTTTGGAAATCCTTGGAGCATTAATAGATTAATTATGTACTAATTCAGGTTTCATTTTCTACCTGTATACCGATCAACAGCAAGAAGATATTCAATTGACCCAGCCTCCCCATCCTTCCTGCAGGTGACATGATTAAACAGTTCCACTTTCCTTCTAGCCTTTCCTAGCTGAAACCCTCAGTTTGACTTGGAGGGTTGTGTATAATAGTCCCCATCTGGAAACTACAAGTAGAAAAAAGGGTCACCTTTGCAGCTTTCTTACTAGTGTGGGTGTGGAACGTTCTACTCTGAGAATATCCTGCTGTGATCTACATGTGCCAGGCATAAAAATAAACATATTCATCAGCTATGAAGCTCCCCACAGCAGAAATCTTTAGATATGGCAAATAATATGCTCACGTTTCACAGCTCAGTGTTGGAGCTGAGTGTATATGGGTAGCTTTGGGATATGTCTGTACTATAGACTGAAACTGATTTAACAATCCTTCCCTTTCCTGAGGGAACTCTGAAAACATCAATTCTCTGAGGCAGGATGTGTGTGTGTGTTCATGTGTGCATACGTGCTCACAGGGTGTAGGCGTCTCCAGTAGAATTCTTCATGCTGTCATAGATTAGTGTCCCCAAATTATTCAGGGAGAGCTAGGTAGCTCTAGGAAAGAATCCTCTCGTGGTAGTTCCATTAGATTCCATTAGGGCCTTATGGCCATGCTGGGTGGAGGGAAGTATTTATAAAGACTGGGTGTTTGGCCTCTGTCAGTTTTGCTGGCTCGATTTCATTCCCATCTGCACAGTAGTTCTTGATTGCATTTGGAGAGCTGCTTAGCTAGTGAAATTTTTGAGACTGGACACCCCCCGCCATGCAGTCTCTGCTGTGGCAATGCTGTTGTGCCTGCATGATGTGAGTTTCGATGTACACCTTAAACTGGAAGTAATTATATGTTGATGACCTCCATGGAATTGTGCTGGTTAAGATGCAAGGTCTGTAGTTCCATTTTTCATTTTAAGCAAGAAGCAAGGGTGGATAAATCTAAGTTTTCATTCCTTGTTAAACAATGGCATCCTGGAGCTACCTCAACTTTTCACAGCTAAGAGAAGTTCGGTGTGCATAACATGATGGAGCACAATCAAAACAGAACGTGCAAAAGTCACTCTTTTACTCTCCAGCTCCCAAAAACCCCTAGCTACGGATGGCTATGGGGAATCCTGGGCCTCGTAGTCCAACAGAGTAACTTTTTACGAGCTTTACTTATACTAAATCAATATATAGTCTGCTGGAGGTTTTGCAACCTCACATCCTGCACTGGGATGACTGTCATTCTATCCAGTACTAACTAAATTTTCCCTCCTGCCTCTGATTTCAAAGGGAGCCCCCCCCCCCCGTTTTCCCCCTCTCTGTTGTTGGTTAAAAGCAATTAGTCTGTTGAGGCCTGTTGCTCAAAGTAGTCATATTTTTAGTTTGCTGTTATCTGTTCACTGTAAGTAACAAAACCTTTTATTCTTTTTACTGTTAATATCTGAGAGGGAATTACTGAGACTATAAGTACCAGCTGATGAGAAAAAGGGGTGGAATAATCTGGGGAACTTGAGGGTCTTCTGTTGGGCAGCTAGAGGGATTTAACCAAAATTCAAAACTCTGCAACGTAGTCCCATACTATGTATTCTGAACTAGCGCAGGTGCTCTGTATCCTCAGGAAAAGTTCTATCCAGTCCTGCAATCAACAATCATTTTTTTAAAAAAACAAGGAGACACCATGTACTGAGCCTGAAAAACTAAAGTCTTAGTGTTCTGTCACTGAGTCAGAAAAAAAGTTCAGAATATAAGAGGGTTATATGCACCATCAGACCAAAGGGTTCATCTAGTCAAGAATTCTGTTCCGCACATTGGCCAATGAGATGCCTAAAAGGAGGAGATGTACCACTCTGCGTTCTCCCATGTTCGCCAGCTGCTCTTTCTGAAAGGCATGTGATCTCCAATCTGCAGCCAGTTCTGTTAGCATATACATTAAGTTAGGATCTGTGCTTCATATACATAATAGGCTAGAAGATTTTTATCTTGCCCAGCTCCCTATGCTTCTGTGAAGCTTACACTATTTCTGATGACTTCACAAGTGCCTCACCATGATGTTCACACATTGTCCATAAAATCTCTGCTTAAATAATTGTGAGAGCTTTTGGTGTACCGTAGGACCCCCATATCTGCTGGTGATTGGTTCCAAGCCCCTGTGGATACTGAAAACCACAGATAATTGTGAACGCTATATTTATAACATGATAAAAAGAAGAAAAACCCAGAAAAAATATTTTCACATGCATTATCAGAACTGGCCGTTAGAGGGTGCTAGAGACCATGCTATGTGTCCTTCACAACAAGTATTCATAGCATGGTCTCTGGCTCCTTCTAGTGGCCAGTTCTAGTAATAAATGTGAAAATAGTTTTTTTCTGGATTTTTTTTCTTTTAATATTTTCAGACAGTGGATAAATGAATCAGTGGTTACTGATTCTGTGGATAATGGGATCTTATTGTACCACAAACTCAGCAAATCTTATGTACCCAGAAGGAAATAGATTACTCTCATGTTGTATAGAACCAACCAATTTTAAAATGTGTTTTCCTCACAAATTTGAAACTGTGAAACCCTTACAGAGTTGTCATCCAAAGATAAGCAGCATAGTTCACATCCCCTTTATTTTAGTTTAATGTTAGCAATATGGCAATCTTCTTGAAGTCCAAACAACATCCTGAGTGATTGTGAATGCCTCACTGGAAGTAGGCCTGCCCTATGGAAAACCATACAACCTACTCCCAGATAAGCTGCTAGAATTGAGATTTCCCTCATCAAATCATGTGCATTTTATCTATACTGTTTGATTTACTCCTTAGTCATAGTAACAATTTACCTTGAAAATACTGCGCTGAGTCTCTTTTTGGAGAAAGGCTTGATAAAAATAAAATAAATAAATAAATAATTTTCTGTCATTGCAAATGTGCCTTCATAGGACTAAAAACGTGAAGAACCTTGGTGCCCTGGATCCGTTCCAATATACTGAGGAATCTAATTCTGTTCTCTCTCAGCCTCTCAATTGCCCCTTTGAAACTAGCAATGGACGTGAACTGCTGGTTTTGGGCTGAACAAGTGTTTGGCGCTTCCACTCAGAGGCAGTGCCCTGAGGATGTCGGGCAGGGAACCTGGGGCGCTGCCTCTGAGTGGGCACCCTCCAGAGGAGACAAGGCTCGGAAGTGCTGTTTGTCTGAAAAATGAACCAGCACAAAGCTCTGAATTGGCAATTCATGGCCACCTCTAGTCAGAAGTTTTGTATTGTAAGCAATAAGCTTACACAGAGAACACTCATATGCAATAGTTTCAAGAAAAGGACCCACATGTCGTCAGTGTTAGAAATATGATGTATTAGGAAGGCAAAAGTAGGATTGCTGTTTACCTGCAGTATCAGTTTCAGCTTTTCTACAGAACCTGTTGATGCACCACAATTGTTGTTGTTTAGTTGCTAAGTCATGTCCAACTCTTCGTGACCCCATGGACCAGAGCACACCAGGCCCTCCTGTCTTCCACTGCCTCCCGGAGATGGGTCAAATTCATGTTGCTAGCTTCAATGACACTGTCCAAACATCTTGTCCTCTATCGTCCCCTTCTCCTCTTACATTCACACTTTCCCAACATCAGGGTCTTTTCCAGGGAGTCTTCTCTTCTCATAAGATGGCCAAAATATTGGAGTGTTAGCTTCAGGTTCTGTCCTTCCAGTGAGCACTCAGGGTTGATTTCCTTAAAAATGGATAGGTTTGTTCTCTTTGCAGTCCAGGGGACTTTCAAGAGTCTCCTCCACAACCACAATTCAAAAGCATCAATTCTTTGGCAGTTAGCTTTCTTTATGGTCCAGCTCTCCCTTCCATACATTGTTACTGGAAAAACCATAGCTTTGACTATGCGAACCTCTGTTGGCAAGATGATGTCTCTGCTTTTTAAGATGCTGTCTAGGTTTGTCATCACTTTCCTCCCAAGAAGCAGGCGTCTTTTAATTTTGTGGCTGCTGTCACCATCTGCAGTGATCATGGAGCCCAGGAAAGTACCAGAACCAGCACTGATTAAATCACTTTCTCCTCCCTTTCCTTAGTATGTGCTTTGTTGCTGATAGACACTTGAATTTGGAAAGCTGATCCCCTTCGCATTATGTTTTGTTTTCATTCTGGGTTAGTGATCTCTTAGATGTTCTATTTCACTTATGAGACAGACTCTCTCTCCCCCTCTCTGCCACTTCTTTGCGAATTCTTATGCACTGGTTAGTTCCTCAAGGAGAATCTATTCTCACAATGTATTGTTTGTCTTTGTAGGGTTTCCAGGTATCTTTGTAGTGGCCTGGGCGGTGGTTCGAGCAACTGTGGCAGATGCAAGGTAAGTAGTTCTGGTGCAATAGCTTTCTTGGACTTTTTAATTTATGGTGTGGTAACTGGCATGCTACCACATGAGAAAACTATCTATGTATTTTGTACGCCCATAAAGACGGAAGTTATCTGGCAATGTAATCTAAAACATGCCACAGGCCCATTAAACCAGTACTCTTTTTAATGCAGTGGTGCCTAGATTTACATAGAGAGGTTGTGTATTCAATACTTCCCAATTATCTCAAAAATAAATATTTGTAATGATGAACTCACTAGAACTGGTCACAAGAGGAAGCCAGATACCATGCTATATATATTTGCTAAAGAAATATATTTCCATGTTGTCATTATCAGAACTGACCCCAAGAGGGAGTGAGAGACCATGCTATACACCAGGGGTGTCTAAATTTTCACCTTCCCTGGGCCACATTAAAAGATGAAAATTTGGTTTGAGCCCCACATAAAATAATATAACAATAACGATACCTGATCAGCAAAAAAAACCCAACCCCCCCAAAAAAACCCAAAAAACCATAGAAAACATAATTACCATATTAAACTTACTTGGAAATGAAGTTAGTGAGATGTTTGACATTGTTTCTCAGCCACCAATGCATCCATATTTGCTTTGATGGAACTTGTTGCAATTCTCAGTGAGTGCTCAAGGTGCTCATCAGATATTTTGGTTCTAGTTTTATTCTTTGTGTGCTTCATCCTTGAAAATAGCTGCTCACAAATGTAGGTGCTTTCCAAATAGTGATGACATGAATAAGGCATGTTTGTGAAGTGAAGGATATTTTTCTCTGGGAACATATATCTTACAGAAGTCCATTAAAGAGACATGGTCAAATTTTTCTTTCAGTTGAATGTCAGATTTGGAGCTCTATGCATTCCATTTGCAAATTGGCAGGTAATATATTAATGTCCACTGAAAAGGGAGTTGCAAATATCAGAAAAGATGACTGATTTTTTCTAAAATCTTGAAACCTGTTCTGAAATTCCTGTATCAAATTGAAAAGCAAGGCTGTATATTTTTTCCGTGTTCACAGAGGTGTGTTTAGCCAATGTGCTAAAACGCATCAAATGTTTTGCCTTCATTTGAGAATGCCATAGTTTCAGTTTCATTTTGAATGCAGTTATAGTTTGAAACATTGTGCTGATCAATTGGTTTTCACCTTGAAGACGCATGTTTAACTCATTTAAATGAGTGGTCAAGTCGACTAAAAATGCCAAATCTGTGAGCCAGTTTTCATCGTCAAGTTCTGGTACAGATTTTGTTTTAAATTCCATAAATGATTTGATTTCATTTCTCAGATCATAAGATCTTGCCAGCATTTTCCCTCGACTTAACCATCTTACTTCAGAAAAGTAAATGATGTCCTCATACTCAGCATCCATAAATGTAAGGAATTCCTGGAACTGGCGATGATTGAGTCCCTTGGACCTCATGAAATTTACAGCCTTGATGACAATCTGCATGATGTTAGCCATCTTTAAAGCTTTTGCACATATATTTTCTTGGTGTACTATGCAGTGATATTTAATCATACTGAAATTTGGAAGGCAATTGCATCATCTATCAATTTTGCAAGCCCATCTCTTTTACCTATCGTTGCAGGGGCACCATCATTAGCTATGCCAGATATGTTAGCAAATGACAAAGAAAATCAGTGTAATGTACCGTATTTTTCGCACCATAAGACACACTTTTTCCCCACAAAACAGGAGCAAAGAAAACAGATTATATTTTCCTGTTTTCTTCTCCTAAAAAATTGGTGCGTCTTATGGAAAGGTGTGTCTTATGGAGCGAATTTTTCACAGCTTCATATAAATCTCTTGCTTTAGTTGTGTCTTTCAGTGGAATTAAAGCAGCCATTTCTTCAGTGATATTATATTTGTTATCAAAGCCTCTAATAAAAAATTGCCAATTGAGCTGTATCTATAGCATCTCTACTTTCGTCTATCACCATAGCATAAAATTTAAAATGAGCAGCTCTATTCTTCAAAACTTTTTTTGATGGATTTTCCTATATCTTCAATTTGCCTGGCTACAGTCTGGTGAGACAAACTGATTTTTGAAAAGTCCCTTTTTTATCCGGGCAAATTATATCAGCCACGGTTTCCATGCATTCCTTAATAAACCACATAACTGGCTTTGACAATAGAATCTGATCGAATCAATACTTTTAAAAAATAATTTTGTTGAGATGATAGGTTTTTTTTTCAGTTCAGCGATTTTGTCTTTACGACACATTCCTTCATACGCAGCAAATTTCTCAGCATGTCTTGTCATGTAATGCCTTTTCAAATTGTAGTCTTTGAAAACTGGCGCTATTTCTTTGCAAATTAAGCAGATTGCCTTACTATTGGACTCAACAAAAATTATTCATCTGTCCACTTTTCTTGGAACACTCTTCCTTCATCTATAATTTTTCTTTTTTGTGTTTGTTTTTATTTTTTGACATTTCAGAAGCCATGTTGGAATGTATAAAAAGGACTTTTAGAAAGCTTGGTTTAATAATCAATGTGATTACTGCATTGTGCAGCAAGCAGAAGATAACATGACTGTAAAATAAAACAGCCCCCCCCAGCCAGGTCCCTTGGCCAGGGGTTATTTTTAAAACCTGGATGACCCATCCAGGGTTATTTAAGATCCCTTATTAACTCGCACAAAGCCCTGGGAGGTTAGAACACACTGAGTTGTGCCAAAATGCAGCAACCAACCCAGAATAAAAGAAACCCTTTCTTTCATTTGCTTTCTTGCAGCGTCAGGCCCCCTCCATGGGAAAAAACCAAGGTCAAAAGAAACCCTGCCGCACATAAGCAGATTTTTGCATTGCGTTCCCCTAAAACACGGAGGTGAGGGGTGGAAGACGTTTTCCAAATCGAAAACCGGCCCTAGATTATCAGGGTGGGGTGGGGTGGAATGACAGGGCAATCAAGCAACCAGGGAAACAAAACTGGGCATAGATCCCAGACAGCGTCCAGCCGCATCCATAAGTCTGATCCAGAACCCAGCTACGCCGGAATGCGTAGATAGCTCTACTAACCTCGCTGCCCCCCAGCTTAAGTTCCTCCGGGATCACGCTGTGCATCAGATGCATGCTTCGCTGATCCCTCCTCCTCCTCCACAATGGCACCACCCTAATCAATCCCACCCGCACAACTTGGGATGGGGGGGCAAAGGGGTCAAACCTTTCCCTCCCCCCTCCCACAAAAGGAATAAGCGAGGTGCGTGTGTGCATTGGGGGGCAGCCCTAGCCATCCTCCGCAGTCCTGCTCCAAGCGCACTTACCGGCAGCTGTGATCTCAGACAGCAGAGGCTGCCACCTTTGACTCCGGCGGCTTTATGGGGCCGGGAGGGGGTCCTCTTATTGACAGAGATGGCGCAATGCAGTCACGCAGCCCCCCTCTCCCCTCCCCTCCTGCTCCTTCCTTCCTTCTTTCCCTCTCTCCCCCTCCCACCGTTGTGATGTGCCCGGGCCGCAAGCGCCAGCAGTGTAACTTGAAACTTTGGAATTTCTTAAAAAATAAAAAAATTGCACTGGGCCTCATTACGAGCCGACCTGGGCCACATGCGGCCCTCGGGTTGCACAAGCCTGCTATAAACAGTATTCACTATTATAGCATTTACAATAATCCACAGTTTTCAGCATCTGCGAGAGGACTTGAAACTGATCTCCTGTGGATACATGGGTCCTGTTTTGTATTTGCGAGAGCCCCCATCCCCAGCAGAGCTGGCAATCTTGGGGTCTTCCTGCCAATAATTCGATTGGGTCCAGGTGCTGATGAGATGGGTTTTTATTGAATAAGATGCTTTGCACAGAACTTCCTTGTTACCACCCTCCTGCACCCAAGGGATTGAGTTTCCCTCCCTAGTCCCCTGCAAACAGTCAGGTCTGCACGGGTTTCAGTTTCCATCACTGAGGCAGCCCTTGTAATCCACAAGCTCCATCGTTGGGCTTGGAGCCTTTCAGTGAGGGCTGGTAGAGGCGGCTGGTGGGCATTGACTGTCCTCCCACTTCTGCTGCCAGAACCCTCGGCTGTCTCAGGCACCATGGAGTTGATGGGGCTGGTGCCTCTTCGAGGGATAGGGTAATGGACACTCCTCTTCCCTGGCTTCTGCCCTTACCTGCTGGAAAGCACCTCAGAGGCTCTTGCTAAGGGTGATCCTCCTTCTCCCAGGTCGACTCTCCGAATACACAGAGGTTGGGTTCCAGCTCCTTTCCTGGAGACCCGCAAGTTTTCTCCTTGGCTGAACCCTCTCCGGGTGTTTTGCTCCTGTGCTCCTTTAATACCCCTGGCATGCCCTCCTCCCAGCTGTTTCCTCCCCTTCCACTCCCCAGTAACACTGGGGCTTTCTTTCCCCTTGCCTTCCCCTTCCACCCATGCTCTCTGGCTGCTAAAGGGTGAGGGCAGACAACCTGCCAGAAGAGAGGCCACAACCCCCACATAATATTGCCTTTCAAATCAGATTTTTCAGGCAGTGTGCAATGAATCAGGCTGCAGGCATCTTTCAGTTCACTCTGCAGAATGATGATGGTTAGACACCATTTGTAACAATTAAATACTTCCAAGGCTGTGTCTGTTACTTATTTGATTGTTTCATTCTTAACTGAATTTAGAATACTCAATCTTTAATTAGTCAAGATGAGTATATTGGGCTGTTTAAATTCTGGGAACTTTTCTGTGACCTATTAAATAGCAAAACTGAGGACAGTCATTGACTTATTTGGCATTAGATTGTTTTGTAGAAAATGCCTCTTTAATTTTTTTCCTCTTATTAATAAGCTATGGATGACACTTAATGTTATAAGAAAGTTATATCCAATGTACTATATTTTGGCTAAAATCCTGTTACTGTAGCTTATGGCACTTGTTCAAAAAATTAAACATTTTCAATTCAATCAAAAGGTCCAGAGGCTTCCATGGGATTCCTTCTGTCATGGAGAAGCTGTTTGGGGCCACAGAATGGGGCGGGAGTTGTCTTTAATTTCTGAAACCTGCCCCTAGAAGGATGATTTTATTGATAATGGTGATCCTCAGAAATCCAAAGACTCCCTCCCTGTCCCACAGCTCCCAATGGCTTCCCTACAACAAAAGCAAATCTACAGGAGCCTTGGGATCTTTGTGTATGTGTGTGTAGCTTTATTTTTTTTCCAAAAAGATCACAGTGGCTGATGACATCATCAGGCATCCAGGCATAGCTCAGCAAACAAAATTTCAGTCTGAGAGATACAAAGCTCATCAGCATACTAACACTAACCCCTCACTGGGATTATCTCATACAACAGATGTGTATTACTGCCAAAGAGTTGGGGAGAAGATTCACATTATGGAAGTGAATTTTTGTGTATTTATTTCATTAATATCCTGTGCTTTCCCATGATGCATTTTGAGCAGGTCTGCCTTCCCATGCAGCTTCCTCTCTAATCATCCATCAAAATCAAGACCCGCCTAGCTTTAGAAAAGCTTTTGACATCATGTGCTGGCAAACCATGCTTGGGGACCAATTACTTCAAAACAACAAGTAATACCTGAACCTCTCCCACTGCAATCAATACTATTTCAAAGTGCCTCACAATAGCAGTTTCCTAGTTCTTTCCTTCTCCTTCACCCTCTCCCTTTTTAAGGATTTGTCTCATGTAGAAAAGACATCACTATTCAAATTATCAAATGTTAGTACAGTAGAGAATGATAGGAGCTGCCTGAGGATCAGTCGTGAAATTTACTCTTTGCCATAAAAACCTATAAATATATTTTTAAAATTCATGGATTCCTGTTAGATTAGATATCCTTGAGGGAAAGAAAGCAGCTTAAGCTTTTTATTTCTCTCTTTTAAGGAGATAACTGAGATTGGGAAGATGATTAATTCTTCATCCTGTTTGAGGCTTCTGGCTTGCATAACTCCCCAGGAGCTGCAGTTTTCTTATCTATTCACTGCAGAGGGTTCAGAAAAAAAAAACCTGAGGATGGACAGCTCAGCTATTCTCCCTGCATTCTGTCTCCAAGTGGACAGTTGGAGGCCTCATCCTGCCAGCACTGGAGCTGAGCTGCGGTTGCCTCCTCTTCTTCCCACCACCACCAACTTCCTGGGATCCCCTACCAGCTGCCTTTATTTTCCATCTCCTTGTTCCAGCCATTGCCATCTGACTGACAAAAATTTAGCAGGTGGTGCTTACCTTAGCATTCCCATGTTGTGATGGGAAAACGTTTCCCTGATAAATCTGTACAGGTCACACGTTAAAATCCCAGAGCACAGATCAAACCAAAGAGATGGCAGAAAATGATTGTCTGCTTCCAGAAGCCAAAATGTATTTTTGTTTCTTAAAATCCCACCTCTTGTCCCCACAAAATGAGGTTTAGGGTGGAGGGGAAGAGGCAGGATCAATGTTCAAATCTTGCCTCAAGAAAGAGAATGTTATCATCATCAACCTAAGGCTTTCCTCTTCATTAATTCTCCACTTCAAACCAAAAATCAGGATCATGTCTATTATGGATTGTTGGGTAGCCCCTCAGTTCTATTCTGGGGCAGCTGGGTCCATGTTTCCTTGTAGAGGAATCCCATGTGCGCAAAGGGCAACTTGTTCCATTTCAGCTATAAACGAGTGTGACATTTGCCACGTGGTTCCTGCTTGCTTCACCAAAGAGCTCACATTATGTCATCCCACCAGCTGGCACCAATTGTGACGTTCCCTCTTTTGATGCACCTAGGTGTTGTGTCCTCGCAAAGGGTTCAGTCTTCTCTTTCCCTCACTGCCACCAGAGGATTTATTTTATCCGCAATATAAAAGACTTTAGTCAAACACTTGTCTGGTAACTGCCAACAGAACTTATTTATTGAAGGGTATCAAATTTAATCATAAACACAGATGTTCTTCAGATATTCATTGTACACAATCTTATCATTAAAATACCATATACCTTGCCACATAACCAATCACCACCTGCTCTATCTATTTATCTTGACCAGCTTATCTCTATTAGTATCTGTTCCTTCTCTCTCTTCTCTCACTGTCTCTCTGACTATCTGGCTATCTATCTGTAACTTCTATCTCTTTTTATCTTATCTTGCCAAACCTTTATATATCCGCTGACTCTGCCCCTCCAATCCTCTCATATTTGTTTTATTTTATTTATTTATTGTATTTATACCCCGCCTATCTAGTCATTTCGACCACTCTAGGCGGCTTACAACATAAACCATAACAAGTTCAAGAAAAATTTATAACAATTAATTAATTAAATGATTCTGCAAGATGGGAAAAATACAAAATAAATCAAATAAAGAGAGAAAAAAGGAAAGAGGACAGGAATTAACTGGAAGGGAGGGCCTGCCTATACGTCCACGTTTTTAGTTGGTTCTTAAAAGTACCCAGCGAGGGTGCAGCGTCAATCTCCGGAGGCAGGTTATTCCAGAGGCGAGGAGCTACTGCCGAGAAGGCCCGGTTTCTAGTTCTTTCCTTCCGGGCCTCCCTCGGTGTCAGGCTCCTCAGCTTCACCTCCTGGCTTGCGTGGGTGACACGGGTAGAACTAGTTGGTGGCTTGACAGTGGTCAAGCACTCTGGCCACAGAATCAGGCGTGACAGGCTGAAAGGAGTCAAGGGTTACCGGGCAAGATGGAGCGCTGGACATCTCTGCTCATAGGCTCATGCAAATGAGATCCTGACTATGAGTGACAGGAGTGATATGGGGCAATCATCACAACGAGGAAGAAGAAGAAAAAAGAAGAGAAAGAAAAAATAATGAAAAAAAATCTTAAAAACACTCCATTTTGTTTTGGAGGATAATAGTAACTGTACTTTCTCATGTAGGTCCACCTGTTGTCATAGAAGTGTTGCAGAGTTTTGAATTTCTGGTAAAATTCCTTTTGCCGTACAGTAGAAGTATTGAGATCCACAGAGGAGAATAACTACATGTTCCCCAGAGTCCACCCTTTGCCCATTAACTGTAGTTTTAGAAGAGATTGACATGTTAGTCTGTGCCACCATATCAGGCAAAACCAAGAGAAAAATAAAAAATAACGAAGACAACATTATGGCACTTCAAAAATTAAGACTACTTTAATGTAAGCGTTTGTGGACAAGTTTTTATATTTTATTTTTCTTTTGGTTTGCCTAATCTCATTTACTGGTATGTAAAGTCTCAGTATCTCACTCTGAGTCATTTGTAGGAGAAAGAATACAAAACATTTCTTTACTTTCAGTTGCTTGAAATTACAGAGTTGCATATGCTGCTTGCTTTCTACACACATATTTAGCAATCAACTGAAGAGATCAATAGCAAACAAACAACTGCCACCAACTAATGAAAGGGGGGGACACTCAGCAGAGAGGCAGGGGGCTCTTTGAATTCAAAGGCTAGAAGGAATGCTTAGTGCCGGGTAGATAGACAACCACGTTAACACAGAGCAGTCCCTCCCAGCCACACAAACTGTAGCATGCAAGATTGCAAAGAAAACTCCAGCAAGAAGTATTGGCTGTCAGTCAAAGATGTTGCAAATTGGTGGTTATGAAGTGGTTTACGATGAAGGCTACAATGTTGAGAGCCCTTGAAATATAAGCCTGTGAGACCATTTACCACATGGTTTTCTCAGGCCTCTGGACACACTCTGCAACTTAGAGAGAATGATGACATTTACCTCACTATAGACCTGGAGATTATATATGATTGGCTATATGTAAATTTAGGGCCATACTATGGAGAGGGGGGAAACATGTTAGTTTATTCATATTCCAATAGAAGGGGTGTAAGACTATCATCCAGTTTGGTCTTGCAAAGCACCGCCAGGGGCATGATCAGAATGGCATTTAGCCTGCTGTTTGGACCTTTGAAGGAACAGGGAAGGCTACTCTTTTTAATAGTGATCCCATGACTTAATTGCTGGAGCAAACCAAATTGTTTCTTAAAAAGAAAGCCCCTACACAATAATAGCAAACTAATCATTTCTTTGGCTCTGTAGAGGGGCTGAGGAAGTGACTTTTTAAAAAAAGTCTGTATTAGGGCAGCAGATATGTGCTGCGTTACTTTAAAGACCTAAAAGACTGAAGGGGAGTATCTTTATGACTATGTCTGCTTATATGTTGCTTATTAATATAGTTAATTGTTGGTTTTGCAGTTTTTTTGTAATTTCATATCCTCACTGTTTGTTTACTGTCCAGAAAGTGCCTGTTCACTATAGAGCTAGCAAAACAAACAAATGAAACAAATTCCTTTTTAAAGGTCAAATTTCATTGATCCTAGACCCTACATTTGCCCAGCTTTGGATGGCAGACCAGCTACATCTAGCTCTTCTTGGATAGATTAAATGTGACTGCCTATAATCACACATGTCTTTGTGACATAGAGACTGGATTATGGCTGGCTTTCTAGTCTATTTAGGATCTTTTGATACTGTATTAGACTAGTCTGGGTTTTGGGGTGAATTTTGATTATTCTGTTAAAGGACTTGCTGCAATGGTTGTTCGTCTGTTCCTAGTGGTCATTCTCTCCTTTAAAATTCAAGAGTGGGAATTATGCAGCTCACGTGCAGCATGCTAACTCCCCAAGGTTCTCTTTGAGGGGGTCCACAAAGCACCTCCAAAGAAATACTCCTGTGACTGGTAGGAGGCATATAAAGCCAGTTCCTTGCTTGCTTTAAATGTCTTGCAGAAGTTTGCCACTGACATTTGGCAGCAAACAAGGAAAACCCTTTCTAAAATAAATATTTCCCTTACCTAGCTTGTAGCTGTCTCCTGCCAGGTTTCTACAGTATGCCACTCCAGGGCATTTAAAGCAAGCAAAATGCTTGTTTTAAATGTTCCACTGCTCTGTTGCTACCAGATTTCTTTGGTGCATTACACAGCAGGCTCTTGGGCAACAAAATTGGCCTGTGGACCTGCCAAAGTTGCCCACCATTGCTACAATCCTTTGGCCCCATGGAGGTCATCTAATCTAATCCAGCATTTTCTTTCTGTTCTATAGAAGCCAGTTGGTTGCTCTCCTATCCAGTTGCCTCCACCACCCTGAACTAGCACATTGAAATTCTATATGATTTTCATATGTGGTTATCAGGTTTTTAACTTATCATGTATGTCTGCCATGTGTTTTCTTTTGTCCTGTTCTATTTTGTTAGCCCTTGCTAACATTAAGTTCCACTTTACTCTGCAGGCAATCTGAAATGATATTGTTTCTAGCCATCAAAAATCCATTTGCTTTTTGCTTTCGTTTTTCGCAAATGAAGCTGCTGACGAAGGCACAAAAGCAACGCCACCACTATTCTGCTCTGATGGCCATCCTGCCATAGCTGCTAAGCTCAGCCTCTGTGGATTTGTTTACTTCTTTTCTGTAGGTATTGATGCTAATGGCGGTTTTTACAAGACATGCTCTTCCGAGATCTATGTGAACACACATGTGCTCTGAGAAGATGCTTGGATTAGAGATATGTGAACCTTGGCAATATTGTTTCCTAGCAAATTGGTCTCAGTAACTCAGGCAGAGTTGTTTCTCAAGTGAGGGAAGGAGGTACTGAACACAGAAGAATCAAAACATACACTGGGCAACAGCAAATACTATGGCAACTTCTGCTAGGGCATCAATTAACTCCTAAATGATATAGTTTAAGACATACTAACTGAAGCATATAATGGATAAAATATCATTTTATGCCCACACCATTACCAAACCTAGTGGAGACCTTGTTGGTCCAGTAACTTTTCTTTTAAAATGAGAGAGAGAGAGAGAGAGAGAGAACTGTAAGTCTGAAATGCCAGCAACTGTCAAATATAGTTCTTTCCCCTCGTTATGTTGTTAAAAGAATAGAGGAATGCTGCCTGTAAAGAGAATAGAATGGATTAATTAGGACACTAACTTTCAAGCTGATTATAATTTTTTTCCAGGCTCGGTCTTAATATCTTTAGTCCCCACTCCACTAAAAAAATAATAAAAGGGGTGTGGGACCCACTTTGTCAGGTGATAGAGACATGGAATGGAGGAAACACTACACAGTGTTAATTAGCTTGGACTGGCTGGCACTGAAAACATCTCATATCCATGGGGCTGCTTTCTTTTTGAAAATATCAAAGCCACCCATCATTCAGTTCTGTCTCTAGGACTAATTGGATCATTTGAGTGGTCTCTTGTAAGATGAGAGAACAGAAGGAAAGGAAAAGGTAGTAGTTCTTACATCAGTAAACAGTGGGAATAAATTAGACCCAACAGAAGTTTCTCCGTGGTTCATGGAGGAGTTAAGGGCAATGAAGCAACTATGAAGAAGGCCAGAAAGCAGATGGTGGGAAGCTCCCAAGGAGTTCAACCTGGCAGCTGTCAAGGAAGCAAGTAAACTAACAAACTAATTAAGGCTACTTCCAAACAACAGGCACCACTTTTTTGTGTAGATTGTGGCCCTGTCTCTCCTGGACAAAAACAATTTCTACATCCAAATGATGAAAATTGTGACCAACTGCAGCCCATTTTAGATCTACGGCTGAAGTCATTTGTGAGGACCTTGACTCCTTGTTGATATCAGTAGATCTGAAGATATCCAATGCACCTTCTAGTCAGATTAAATTGGATCAGTTCAACTAATATGGTCTGAGGATGTGGATAAGGCACTGGCATGCTACAAAGCCACCACCTCTTCTTTAGATTTTTGCCCATTGTGGCTCTTAAAATCAGCAAAGGACAAGACCATGGAATGGGCTACATACGGTATATTACAGAGGTGAGTACACCCCCTCACATTTCATAAATATTTTAGTATATCTTTTCATGTGACAACATTGAAGACATGACACTTGGCTACAATGTAAAGCAGTGAGTATACAGCTTGTATAACAGTGTAAATTTATTTATTTATTTATTTATTTATTTATTTATTTATTTATTTATTTATTTATTGTCATTGTAAGTATATACACAGTACTGTATACCCATACAATGAAATTCACAGACACCCAGAGACCAGACACATGCATACACATAAAATTCCCCAAACACTCCCCACCCATTAAAAAATGTGCTGTCCCTTCAAAATAATGCAACACACAGCCATTAATGTCTAAATAGCTGGCAACAAAAGTGAGAACACCCGTAACTGAATGTCCATATTGGGCGCAAAGTGTCAATATTTTGTTTGGCCACCATTATTTTCCAACACTGCCTTAACCCTCTTGGGCACAGAGTTCACCAGAGCTTCTCAGGTTGCCACTGGAGTCTTCTTCCACTCCTCCAGGATGACATCACAGAGCTGGTGGATGTTAGAGACCTTGTGCACCTCCACCTTCAGTTTCAGGATGCCCCACAGATGCTCAATAGGGTTTAGGTCTGGAGACATACTTGGCCAGTTCATCACCTTTACCCTCAGCTCCTTTAGCAAGGCAGTGGTCATTTTGGAGGTGTGTTTGGGGTCATTATCATGTTGGAATACTGCCCTGTGGCCCAGTCTCCGAAGGGAGGGGATGATGCTCTGCTTCAGTATGTCACAGTACATGTTGCCATTCATGGTTCCCTCAATGAACTGTAGCTCCCCAGTGCTGGCAGCACTCATGCAGCCCCAGACCGTGACACTCCCACCACCATGCTTGACTGTAGGTGCAACACACTTGTCTTTGTACTCCTCACCTGGTTGCCGCCACACACGCTTGACATCATCTGAACCAAATACGTTTATCTTGGTCTCACCGGACCACAGGACATGGTTCCAGAAATCCATTCCTTAGTCTGCTTGTCTGCATCATCTTTAGACGAGGCTTCCTTTTGGGACGACAGCCCTGGAGACCAATTTGATACAGTGTGCGGCATATGGTCTGAGCATTGACCCCCCCCATCCCCACCCCTTCAACCTTTGCAGCAATGCTGACAGCACTCATATGTCTATTTCCCAAAGCCAACCTCTGGATATGACACTGAGCACAGGCACTCAACTTCTTTGGTTGACCATGGCGAGGCCTGTTCTGAGTGGAACCTGTCCTGTTAAACTGCTGTATGGTCTTGGCCACCGTGCTGCAGCTCAGTTACAGGGTTTTGGCCATTTTATAGCCTAGGCCATCTTTATGTAGAGCAAAAATTAATTTTTTAAGATCCTCAGACAGTTCATTATCATTGGGTACCATGTGGAACTTCCAGTGACCAGTTTGAGAGAGTGAAAGTGATAACACCTGTTCCCCTTTCACATTTGAAACTTGTGACACTAACAGGTCTCATGACACCAGGGAGGGAAAATGGCTACTTGGGCCCAATTTGGACATTGTCACTTAGGGGTGTAGTCACTTTTGTTGGCAGTGGTTTAGACATTAATGGTGTGTGTTGCGTTATTTTGAGGGGACAGCACATTTACACTGTTATACAAGCTGTATATGCTATAGGGTCTACTCTAAAGAAACCAAATATAGTAATGAATGGTTTTAATAATAATAGGCTTGGTGCCAACATTCCATTCTTGGGAAATTTAATTGAGAAAGTGGTGGCCAACCCAGTACAGGCGTTCATTCTTTTCAATCAGGGTTCCAGTTGTGCAGTGGAACTGAAACAGCATTGGTCACCTTGCACGATGATCTCCTGAGGGAGGCAGACAGGGGGTGGGGATGTAACCCTGCTGGTCCTCCTAGATCTTTCTCCAGCTTTTGATACCATCAACCATGGTATCATTTTGAAATATCGAGTTTAGGACTTGAGTACTCCATTCTTTGGTGGTTCCATTTCTTCCTCAAGGGCCAATTTCAGATAATACAGCTTGAAGAGATGGTGTCTACCCATTGGGACCTATATTATGGGGCCCCTCGGTGATTTTCTGTTTCCCCAGAGCTTTTTAATATCTATATGAACCTTCTGGAAGAAGTCATATGGAGATACAGAGTTCATTGTCATCAGTATGCAGATGACATACAGGTCTATTTCTCTTGTTCTTCATCTGCAGATGATGCTGTACAGACCCTTGAGCACTGCTCAAGGTTGATAATGGACTGGACGAGGGCCAGTAAATTGAAACTGAATCCTGATAAGATGGACATCTTACTGTTGAGAGGGTTTTTGGACTGGTTAGAGGGCTGTTTCACTGGCTTTGATGGAGTTACACACGCCTTGCAGGATTCGGTCTGCAGCTGGGGGGTACACCTGGATCCAGCTCTCTCTATGGAGATGCAAATTTCTGCTATGTGCAAGAGTGACTTTTATCAACTTCAGTTGATTGTCCAGCTGTGCTCCTACCTAGATACAAAATGCCTAATAACAGTGGTTCATGTGTTGGTAATCTCTAAAACGGACTACTGTAACACTCTCTACATAGGTCTGCCCTTGAAGTCAGTTTGGAAACTTCAGCAGGTCCAAAACATGGCTGCCAACCTGATTACAGCTACCAGTAGATATGAATACATATTCCCAGTCTTGGCACACCTACACTGTTTGTCTGTTAGTTTCTGTGCCAAATTCAAGGTGCCGATCATAATCTATAAAGCCATTAGCGGTTTAGGATCTGTATACTTGTCCAAACATCTTTCTCACAAAATAGCTGTCTGCCCCACCTGCTCCTCACAGTTCTTGATGCTAAAAATTATGATACCCAAGGAAGCAAAGCGTGCTGCTTATATACCGCCCCATAGTGCTTCAAGCACTCTCTGGGCGGTTTACAATTTAATTATGCAGGCTACACATTGCCCACCCAGTGAGCTGGGTACTCATTTTACCGACCTCGGAAAGATAGAAGGCTGAGTCAACCTTGAGCCGGCTACCTGGGATTTGAACCCCAGGTCGTGAGCACAGTTTTAGCTGTAGTACAGTGGTTTAACCACTGCGCCACGAGGCTCCTCTGCTAGGAAGTCAAAAGAGGTACCACAGGAGCTATGCTTTCTCACTCATGGCCCCTTCCCTCTGAAATAAGCTTCAGAGGTTAGTCAGGTGCCATCCCTCTGAGGTTTTAGGAAGTTAATTAAAAAGGAAATTATATAAAGCTGCCTTTTGCAAGTTTTCTTGCAAGTGACCTGATATATTTGAATTGGTTTTAAATTTGTTTAATTCTATTTAAGCACAGTTTTTATTATTTTAGCTACTGAGAGAGTTTTATTGTATGTATTATATATTGTGGTTTTGTGCTATATGATTTCTAGTTGTGCCTTGATGGGTTAGAGTGTTCGTGCTAATGGGGGGGGTATAGACGTTGAAATGATAGACAGACAGACAGACAGACATATGTGGCATTTCCCAGTTATTGGAGGGTAGTTTTTTTTTCCTCGCCCTGGAAGGTAGAAAATAATCTTCTTCTGGTTTCAGAATTCCTTCTCTGGATGGCTTAATTTGGGATTCTGCAAGCCAGACAGAAATGGCCTCTCTGCCTTTCTGCAAATTCTTAGTCATATACGCTCCCCTCCATCCCACAATACTGTACCAAGCCCTTATCATATAGAGCATGTGAATCATCATGGTAGAGTGATAATTATAGGGAATGCATTAGAAACAGAATTCTATTTTAAGAATAATCACAGTTCTCTCAATTACTAGGACCTAAAGGTACATCAGAAAAACAACCCATGGTCAAAAAATGTAACCTTAAACAAGCAATTGAGTTCTACAGGCATGAGTTATCAATCCTAATGAATAACGAGGAGCAGATGCTAACTAGTATATGTAATATGTCACTACTTCTTGCTTTGTTCAGTGGAGGAAATGATGCATTTTCTTTCTACTCCTCTTGTTTTTCTCATCTGCATATTAATTGCTGAAGTTTTAATGCAATGGCACATAGAATTTTATTATGGCATTGGAACTTTCAGCTGTCATATGCCATTTCTCAGGGATTAAAAAACCTCTCTATCAGTACAGATTGCAGAGGGCTGCCTTGGGTTGTTCACCACCCCAGTATAGCCAAGGCAAAAAGAGAAGACAGTATGTCACTTTTCCTGTACTGTGATGGTTCTACTGGTAGCTCCTTAATTTCCAAACTGTGGCATCTGTTCACCAGAATGCATTTTTCTGGTCCATCAGGTAAAAAACTAGCTTTGCCAAGGGAATTATTAAATCACTGATGTTGTTTTTGCAGCTAGATTTGACATTAGAAGGCTGGTTTTAGCTTGCTTTATAGGATTTTGTTTGTGGTTGTTTTAGATTTTTGCATCTTGTTTTGTCCACAACTGTTGCCATGCAAGAAGGCATGTTATAAATGGACAACTGAAAGCAGCAACATCTGTCCATTTATGTCATTTGCATGTCTTATGAAGTACAGGTGGGTGAGCTCTATATTGCTCCCCCCATTAAGTTCTGATGGCACAGTTTAAATGGTGTAGAGCAGTGGCGCCCAAACTTTTCCAAACCACAGACTGGTTGGGTGGGCGGGGTCCGTGCGCAGGGTGCATATGTTTGTGCGTGGGTGGGCGGGGTGTGCTTGTGAGTGGATGGGGCGTTTGCGTGTGGGTGGGTGGGTGGGCCATGCATGCAGGTGAGCATGCGTGGGGGAAGAGTGTGTGTGTGTGTGAGAGAGAGAGAGAGAGAGAGAGGGAGAGAGAGAGAGAGATCTGTCTCTACGGCCCAGTCCTGCCAAGGCCATGGCCCGGTACCGGGCCACGGACCATGGGTTGGGGACCCCAGGTGTAGAGCATTTTGATTCCTACCTCTTTCCTCTCAAAGCCTGAAGAGATTCTCCTAGGCTACAAATGACAGCCAAGAGAACCCTAAACTCTGCAGCACTGCTTGCTCTTCACATGGTGAGATTGAGGGCACAGATGGAGCTGAAGATGAACACCAGTGATTACCAGCAGCCCAAGACATTGCGGATAGACCATCCTCTGGGCTGGGCTAAGCTAGTCACAGCCCGAGATCAGGGGTGCTGGTGGAGCTCCACCCACAGAAAGTCTCTTAGGGTGTTCAGGGATAGCTGCCTGAGGTCATAGGTGATGGCAAGCCCCATCATTTCTAATGGTGAAGGCTATTCGTTCGTTTGTTCGTTCTTCATTCATTCATTCTTACCCTGACTTTCTCCTTTAAAAAAAGGCCCGGAGCAGTTAATATCATTAAAAGACAATAGTGCCAAATCCCCCAGGTTTGGCCATTTCATTCAAAGGAGGTGCTTTGTGGTAGAAGTGGGGATGTTTGCCTTTTTTAGGTCTCTTGCTTCAAATATTTGTCCCAGACGTCGTCGTCGTCATCATCATCCATGTTCGTAGTTGTCCTGTTCTAGCTATCCTTTGGGAGAGACACCATTTGTGTCAACATTTCTTTGCTTGGATGGCTGCATGAAAAGCAGATCCTATGGAGACAGATTTCTTGTCCAAGCTAACAATAGGACCTTAAGGATATTCTTTCTGTAGGAGTAGGTTTTCTTGGGTTCAGCTCTGTATTTCCAGCTCCTGAACTTCACTTCCAGGCTCCAGCTGGGCGAACTTTGCTGGCATCTCTAGGTATGACACATAATGCATAATTTCTCCCATAAATGCAGGTTCAGGTGGAAGAAAACAGTGAGGTGCTTCCCAGTGCTTTCCTCACTTCTCTGTGGTCATTCCAACCACCATATCACCCTTTCCCACATTGATTGAGGGTACTGCTTTTCAGTGCCAAAGGACCATGTTGGCGGGAGAGGCTGAAGTAACTCCTGCCTTCAGAATCTGTGTTTAAACCAAAAGCTGAAAATAGGGTGAGGACGAGAGATACCACAGATGGCATAGTCTGAGCAGAGGTGTTTGTTTTTCTCCCGTCTTGTTGTGAGGTGCCCCCCCCTCAAACCACAAATCCCTTCTGAAAGAAACACGTTTCTATGTGTAATGTCCAGTTTCAGCCTCGGGCCTTTATCACTATAAATGGCCCAACAAACTAATGGGCTGATCTCTCCTGATAAGATTCCAGAATAACTTAACTATGCTTTTATGCTTTCTGTTCTGTTAGTTGAAAATTAGGAACCGAACAGGGAACAAGAGAAATAAAGGTCAGTCAGGAAAATGACAAATTAAATGAATTAAGACCAATAAACTGTAAAAACGCACAAGCCAGTTTTTTCTCCTGTTGCTCCTGTCACATCAATTCTTCATTTTAGTTTTTACAATGCCTTCCAGCTGTAATTCATTCAGCCTGAAGGTTCTAGTCTTAACTTGCTGCCTCCTTGCTCTTACCTGTTTCTTTTCTCTACGTTAGTCCTCTGTCCTGCTGTTCATCACAGACTCATATTCTATGGCGGTTTGCCACTTCCTCCTTCCACCGTAACACTGGGGGTGGGTGGGTTCAAGTACAGCTGCCTTTGTGGCTGTGCAGTAGTCTGACAGCTGCCCTTTCCATTTTCAATGAACTAACAGTGTGAATGAAGCAGCTGCTTCCTAGCAGGCCCAGAGGAAGAGAGAGAAGAAAGGCTATTTTGGGGGGAGGGGGAATTAAAATGCTCTAAACTTCCCAGCCAGCATGACTTGTTTTCTCTCTTTCTCTCATTTTCCTCCAAGTAGGTGGTGATTTATATCCATCGTGTATATCACTCTCTGTTAGGTGCCTTTTGCCTGATGTTTTCACTTGCCAGTTATTTTTCTTTCCATTACAGCTGCACAGATTTGTGTTTTCAAGCTGCAGCTCCTAAAATTTCCCAGCCAGCTCAGGGAAGTCAAAAAAATACAAATGGGCACAACTCTACCTCCCATCGTAATCCAGACCCATATTATTATTTTTTTAAAAAAATACTGTACAGAGGGTGCATGTCACTATAACATAGTATGCTTATCCTTTAAATGTATGTATAGAATGTGACTTTCAAAGTTAGCAAGGCTTTGTGTGAGATCGTCCCCCTCCCGACACATATGTACAGTAAGTTTGAATCAGAACTTGGCAAATCCTCTTTTTGGACCGCAACATTCAGAATGCCTGAGTATGGTATATCTAGTGCTGATGCTGATTGAAAAGTTACGGGAGCTGTCATCTAAAATAAGTAACTTTTCTAAGTTTTTCTTTGAATAGACCTGGTTTGTGGGAGTTGTTACTGTGCAAATTCTGTGGAAGGAAACCAACAACTTGCCACCCCACAATTTTTATATTGCTTGAATTCTCAAGTTGCTTTACAGACTTTCTGTAGAAAACTTTTGTACACCTTTCAGATTTTGTCAGAATTCACCCCCCTGGCTTCCTAAAATGGAGCCTTGTATCTCTCCACTACAACAAGTCCACCGAGAGTGTGATATGCTGCTCAGGCACGTATTTACACAAGAGGCAAATTCCATTAAAACCAGTGTGATTTGTTGTTATTTCTCAGTATGTAAATTGGCTCCCCTTTTGCTTTTGGCCCCAGATTCAAAGTGGTGGGCCTTAGTTTTAAAGCCCTACAAAAATTAGCATCTAGACATCTGCTGGACTACCTTCCCTGTCAATCACACTTACACATGAAGATCTAGATCCTGAAACACTTTTCTAGCTGTGTTTGAGATAGAATATGTGATTGAGATAGAAAATCTGTTTTTGGGCTTCACAGACTTAAGATGTAACACTCAGTTATATACTCCCATGCCCAAAGCTGATATGGGGTGGGTGGGTGGAGGGAATGTTTTCCACATCATTTTGTTAAATCTGGGAAATGGGCCTGAGTTTTCATAACGCTCGTTCTTGAATGGTCCACCTGGCATTTCAGTGAGGTTGACAAATTGCGAAGTGTGTGATATTGATTTGTTCTCCACCCCCAAATCAGCCTGGACTTGTTAAAGGTGAAGCAACTTTGGAGACTTTTTAAAAGCTTGCAACTCTTATTCTGTGTACTCGTCTGAATGAGTTTAACCTGATGTCATCACAGAATGAATGTGATTCATTACTGTTTATTCCTGCACTGTTTGCTTATGCAAAAATGTCCTTGATTTTGCAGATGCTGGGAGCTCAGTGCTGGAGATCTGAAATGGATTTACCAAGCTCCAATTTTAGTAGCCATTGGGGTATGACCCTTCCTACATACAATTTATTGTATTCCTAAAATAGGCTCACTGTGTTGGATCCAGAGTGATTCCAATTTAGAGGAGATCTATTGAAATGACTGGGTTAAAGTTAGTCAGGACGTAAGCCCCAATGACCTTAATGGTTGAGTTGTAGCCCAGAAAAGAGACATTTCCAGTTAGCAGGGTACAGATTTGTGTTTCTGGACTACAGCTTCCACAATTCCCAAGGTAGCGTGGCCAGTGATCATGCTGCTTGGAAGGTTCTCTGAGCTGTAGTTGAAAAAAACAGCTGTGCACACCTCTTATTTCCAGGTTCTGGTCAAATCTGGTTTTCTGCTTCTGTTAATGGAGGCATTTTTTTAAAATGAGATCATGGGGAAAAAATGATTTCTGACTGTGTTTTCCACAGTTGTGGAGAGGGCAGGAATCAGCAGTTATAATATTTCTTCACTCATGTGCCATAATTTGCAAGATAAATAAAGCTTCAGTTTTCAGCAACTGTCTTTAAAACAGGTTGTAACAGTTTAATTTATCTCCTAGTTCTCTGCAGTAGGTCTGTTCACTTAGTTGTAGCTTACTAAGTTCCTATTTGCTTAAATGAGCCTTCTCCAAAACAGCCTATGAGATGTTTTGTACTGTATTTCAAGTCAGATCAGCCTTAGGCGACATGGAAAGTACGTTGAGAGGTGCAGTCCAAAATACCTGTAGACCTTCAGGTTGGAGGAGATGGACCTGATGGTTTACCAGGTATAGATCGAATTCAGCTTCTCTCAGCTGCTACATGTTGCATTTGATGAAGCAACATCAGAGCAGACCCCTACCAGTGTTTATACTTGAATGAGGCAGGTGTGTTTTCAGCAAATATTGCTCCCACCATCATGCCCTGAGTTTGGTGGAATTAGGAAGTCTTTTCCATGCTTAATATACAAGACCACCACTGATACAATCAGTTGGTAATCATTTCACAGGGGTTGTCATCATGCTCAGGTAAAATGCAGTGGCTGATAGCCTGATAGGCAACTGGCAGACCTTAAAAGAGTGCAATAAAGCTGGGAGACACAAAAGCTGAGTATACTGGACCTTGGATTGAATTAGATTGACCTTACCTTTCACAACATACACACACACACACACACACACAGAGAGAGAGAGAGAGAGAGAGAGAGAGGAATCCTTTTCCATCCCAAAGTTCCAGAAATCAAGTAGTAAAAGTTGTCCACAAAATATTCCAGTTGAAAAAAGCACTAAGCTAAGTGTTTTGATTACATTAGGTACTTTTAAACAATGGAATAATACAAATATATGAATTGTTTTACAGTTAAATTTTGTACTGTTCCTGAATACTGTACGGGTTCTAGCAACAAAAATTTGGGAGACAAATGCCGTTGGCTATGACATAAGGAAGCAATATAGGTAAGTCCCTCTGTTAAATCTAATCATGGGTTTCACTTCTAATTACTGTCAAAAATCAAGCAGATTCTAAAAATGAACATAGATTTTTAACAACAGTCATAGTAGCAGTTGTACTACTACTACTACTACTACTACTACTACTACTAATACTAATACTAATACTAATACTACTACTAATACTACTACTAATACTAATAATACTAATAATACTAATAATACTAATGCTAATGCTAATGCTGCTGCTGCTGCTGCTGCTGCTACTGCTGCTGCTACTACTACTACTACTACTACTACTACTACTACTACTACTACTACTACTAATAATAATAATAATAATAATAATAATAATAATAATAATAATAATAATAATAATAATAATAAATTGTGGGCCTAATTGTAATACCATCAGAGCGATAAAAAAGGGCAATATTCAGAACAGAATACCTACCGCACTGATATTTAACAGTTATTTAAGTTTTCGGTTAAAACTTGTATCTGCTATATAATACCAATCATTGTTTTATTAATTTTGATTGTGTCTGGTATTTGTGAATATTTTTGAATAATAATAATAATAATAATAATAATAATAATAATAATAATAATAATAATAATAATAATAATAATAATAATAATAATAATAATAATAATAATAATAATAATAATATGCCATCAAGTCAATTTTGACTTATGGCAACCCTTTTTCAGGGTTTTCTAAGTAAAGAATACTCAGAAGTGCTTTCCTTCTTCTGTGGGGACCCTGGGACTGTGCAACTTGCCGCACAGGCTGGCTCTACTCTCTCAGGAAAGGCAGTGGGGCATTGAATTCCCAATCTCTGACTCCATAGCAAGATGCCTAAACCTCTGAGCAATGTAGCCAAGAGAGTTATTTAGTCATAGTAAAAAATATTCTGGTGTTGCAAAATTACCACAAGAAGGTTTTTACTTCTTTAGTTTACAGTGGACCCTCGACTTGCAGATGGCTCGACTTACAGACTTTTTGAGTTACAGACTTCTCTGGCCGCAAAATGTAGGTTCAACTTGCAGCCGGAGAATTGACCTACAGACCAGAAAAAAAAAATGGAACAAAAACAGAACAAAAATGGCTGGTTACGGATTAATCGGTTTTCAGTGCATTGTTGGTCCATGGAGCCTCGACCTACAGACTTTTCGACCTGCAGCCACCATTCCAATACGGATTAATTCCGTAAGTAGAGGGTCCACTGTATACATATAAATTAATTCATTTCATCAGTTTATACCTACTTACTATAGACTTCAATGAGGTCAAAAATGTAAGGTATTTAAAGATTTATATAAATATATTTTTTTTAAACTTCAGGGAGCCTGCATGCCACGTCTCCCTCAGTCCTAACCCTTGACTTGGATGAGACACCTCCCACTTTTTGGGAACCAATAAATCAGGACTTTCAAAGTGTCAAAAACCAGGGAATTTGGAAAATATATTTCCCAATTTAAAATAATTTATCATTTTAACCCATGATTCGTGGCCCATGATTCATTCCATAATAAGAAACAAAGAGTACTGGAAAGTGAAATAATAATTTGTTCCTCCTCCCATCTGTCTAGTTGCTGAAGAAATGTAGTGGGCCTTTGAGCTTGACGCTTTGACGTAGGTGGCTCCTGGCTCCACTTTGTCTAGACCAGACAGCCTTGCTTCAGTGTATCAAGGGAAATATTATTTGATTTCTTTTTATTTTGCACTATTATGAATATTTTAATGGTACGATAACAGAATTGGCCAATGGAAAATGCCAGAGGGTATTTTTCATTTCCCCCTACCTGTAATTGCAACCCAACACTTTATTTTATTTTATTCAATTTTACTTTTATTTGTTTTATTTATAGTCTGCATTTCTCCTGATAAGGGGAGCTCAAGGCGGTTCACAATATTAAAAATAATAGAATTAAAATAATAGAATTAAAATAATAGAATTAAAAACACACTAAATTATACATTAAAATGGTTAAACTATAAAACTGATTAAAACACATTGAATAATTAAAAACATATAAATACATAGCACATTGATAATTGCAAGATGGCTGGTGAGATTTAATGTACAACTCCATAAGCTCCTTTTAAAAGATAATGTTTTGTGCTCTGATTATGTTCCTGATTGACTAGAAGTCTCCCCCCTCATTTACACTCTTAAAAATAGAGGAATAACCGAGAATTACCCTTTACATTTAAAAAAAATGTTTCTATAGATAACTAGAATTCTTTTGTTCTGTAGCTATTTTCTTTTCTTTTTTAAGTTTTTTAATTTGTTTTCAATGGGAATAGGATTGGGAATAGAGGGATGGCGGGAATAGATATGGGTGGGGGAAAGGTAAAATTCCACAGAGCGAGACAGTACTTTTGCATCCACTTACACAGTTATGCTAAAGAGGAAGGTAACAAAAAACAAACGAACAAAACAATTTAACAAGTCTTACCAGAATTGCTATTGTTACTAATCTCTTCATTCCCTAACCGGACCTTCACAAATCTATGTCCAGTTCTAAATCAATATTATGACCAATATTTTGTGCCCATTTTATCATACTGTTCTGTAGCTGTTTTCTGAAAGATGTTACTTTTTAAAATATATATATATTTCTCCCCTTTTCAGAAACATTGGTGAAAATGTGTAGAAAAAAATGTTGGTTAACCAATATGTAGTAATTGTTAATGTTGCTGCTTTCTTTGTCTCCAGCAAGAGAGGTTCTATGATTTAACTGGAACAGTGAGATAGACCCTTGTTAATATTATCTGCCCGCCATTGTCAAGCCACTTTGTTTGGAAAAGCCCATTTTGCATCCACGGTACTCGCTCAGAAAAGAGCAATCTTAAAAGCAGAGCCTTTGTTGAGTATTCATTCCCTGGTGTGGTTATAAAAGCACTTTTATTCCCTCCAGCCTCCCCACATCCAATTTTGGCTAGCTTTACATTATTCTTTTAAATGTAGGAAGATATCAATAAATGATTATTTAAACAATATGATCTGAGTTTTCCTTATCTAATTGTATGAGGCAATGGAAATTCCAACACTGACACCTTTTAAAATTATTGAAAGAATGGAAGAAGCACATTTTTGTTTCAAAAGCTGAATTTCATAGTATCATTCCAAAGTGCATCAGTGTGTTTTTCCCATGTCAAATTTTTTTTTACTGCTAATACTGTAGATACAAAGTGCAAGTCATTTTTTGAACCCATTAATCCTACCCCCCCCCCCCCCCGGAAACACTGATGAATTAAGTGGTCTGAAATGTTCATTTGACTTTGTGTGGGAAAGAAGAGTTCAGTCAGGTATCTTTTCAGAATTCAAATACCTTACATTGAAGTGCAGAGGTGGTAGTCCGACACTCAACTGCATTGATATAATTCTTCCCTTCTCATTCCCCATCTTACCAAAAGCAATCAAACCTACTGGGCCTCCTATTCAAGTTACATGAAGACAGATTTCTGTTGAATATCAGAAGAAACTTCCTAACTGTAAGAACGGTATGACAATGGGACCAACTACCTGGGGAGGTGGTGAGCGCTCTAACATTGGAAGCATTCGAGAAAAAAATTCAACAACCATCTGTCAGATATATTTTAATGTGGATTCCTGCAGTAAGCAGAGAGTTGGACTCAATGGCCTTATAGGCCCCTTCCAACTCCATTATTTTGTGATTCCATGATCCCCCTGCTACCCTGCTAATCAGCCATTAGCTATGGGACAAATCCCTGTTTTTCTGTTGCCACTTGTAGCAGGGAAATAATCCGTATAGCAATTCCCAGGAGAGACGCAAGGCTTAAAAAGCTGCTTGAGAAAGCAGCTAATGTTTGAAAGAGCTTCGGCTGTGAGCAAATAAGTTATTTTTTTCTCCACTTAAAATGCAAGAGTTAATGTGAGTATAGAGTACTTGCACTTTTAGAGCCCTGGGCAATGTGTGTTATTTCAGACCTCTTCTTGAAAACTGGAAATGATTAGCAAAGAGAATCAGGAAGAAGAGAGACAAATCAATATAATCTTCCCAGTGTAATGACATCTGGTAGTGAAAATAGCTGAAATTCAGGCTTTGATGAGCTGGCAGCCCACCCCTTCAATTACTCATAATAGGAAACTACTTTAAGTATACAAGAAGAGTCCTTTTGGAATAGACCAAACACCCGTTTTGTCCAGTATTCACACAGTGACCAAACAAGAAGCCTATGGAGAAGCCCACCAGTAGAACATGAGCACCATAACTCTCTCTCACTCAAGCTTCGCAGATGTTGTTCTGCAGAAGCATGCTGGCTCTGAAAATAGAGATGGCATATGTAGCCACTGCTGACTTTAGCAGAGTGGGCAACAACAGCTGCATCATCGGCGAAGAGGAAGTCCCGCATGCATTTCAGATGGACTTTGGTCTTCGCTCTCAATCTAGAGAGATTAAAGAGCTTTCCATCTGATCTAGTCCGGAGATAGACACCTTCCGTTGCAGTTTCAAAGGCCTGCTTCAACATGACAGCAAAAAGATCCCAAACAGGGTTGGTGCGAGGACACAGCCCTGTTTCACTCCGCTTCGGATGTCAAAGGGATCTGATGTTAAGCCATCAAAAACTACAGTGCATTTCATTCCCTCGTGGAAGGACCTGATGACGTTAAGGAGTCGAGGTGGACATCCAATCTTGGGAAGTATTTTAAAAAGGCCATCCCTGCTAACCAAATCAAAGGCTTTTGTGAGATCTATGAAGGCCACAAAGAGTGGCTGTTGTTCCCTACATTTCTTCTGCAAATGTCTGAGGGAGAATACCATGTCAGTGGTGGTTCTATTAGCTCAGAATCCATACTGTGATTCTGGATAGACTCTGTCTGCAAGCACCTGGAGTCTCTTCAGCACAACACAGGCAAACAGCTTCCCTACAATGCTAAGAAGAGAGATGCCACAGTGGTTCTTTCAGTCGCCCCTGTCTGCTTTGTTCTTATACAATGTGATGATGTTTGCGTCCTTCATGGCCTGTGGTACTCCACCTTCCCTCCAGCAAAGACGAAAGACTTCATACAGTTCAGTGGTGATGATCTCTTTACAGCACTTCAGCACTTCAATGGGGATGTTATCCTTTCCAGGTGCCTTGCTGGAGGCGAGGGAATCCAAGGCCGCTTTTATTTCTGCTAAAGTTGGTTTGCTGTCCAACTCTTTCAAGACAGGCAGGCGCTCAATGTTATTTAATGCTACTTCGGTTACTATTTGGATAAATCTTTGCATAAAATGGAGATCCATGATGAAATGGAAAATCAGGCTACACCATAGGTCTGTTTTTCCCAGCCTTTTTCAAGTCCTGAATGCCTTTTGTAATAACAAAGTAACCTGTGACCTCCCTGCTACATTTGCATAAGAAGGCATTTTTAATGAGTTAAGGAAAACATATTAAAATAGATTCTTCTTTGTGGTCTCTGTGAATGCACACAAATGGGTTGTTCTGCACCTGCGCTGAATGTCTTGGAAAATTCTAGAGCTTAATGTTACAAAGTTAGTGGGACGTTCCCCTGTGGAGCACATGCTCCGCCCACCCAAGATTCCCCTCAGTTTCTTTTTTCCACCGAGCTGATCGGACCTTCAGAAGAATAGAGCGAGTTAGAATGATTTTGAGCAATTTATTAACGATTATTCATTACTTCCTTTTCTAATCAGAAACAAATCGAAACCTTCTTATTTTTCAGTCAAGTAATCTATGTTCCTCTGTGACTTACTCCATCATCCCTTCTAGTTTCCTGCTCTTTGTGGCCTTGCCAGCCCTGTTTAAACGCTGTGTTGGCTGTTCAAACAAAATACCGCTATCGGACGGCCACCAGCATTGTTTATTCTGCTTGGGTGAGCAGCACCCTACCCATACCTGTGTGGCTTGTAAAAAGCTAACAAGGCCTGCACTGAAACTCAGGCTCCAGAGGCTCCGATCTTTCCTTTGGGAGATGGCCATGAATCTTCTGTCAGCATCCCTGGAAGTGGCGAGATCAGATAGAGGACCTTCCCTTTGATGGTACGGGCTTATTTAACCTAGAAACAGACTATGGAAAACTTACATAAATTTCGGAAAACTGCAAAATCATACACCAACCAACAGTATTTTCAATACCAACAACCTCAATACAGACAGAATCAAACCTATCTTTTCAGCTGCCTAGAGTGGTCTTAATTGACTAGATAGGCGGGATATAAATAAAACAAACAAACAAACAAACAAACAAACAAACAACCGTATCATCAATTCCAATCATATCGACAATTCAGATCACAGCCAGCGGACAAATCCTGTCCACCATCGACATCATCTTTTCAGAATCAAGACCAACCTTTTTGACGCCAACCCCAGAAAAAAGGTAAGCAATATAAGCAGTACCCATAAATCTCATGTACCACTGAACCAGTTTCACTACCAATTTCAAACTAGATTACAACCATTTTTTCATTTTTGGCAAAATATTACTAATTACCAATAGGCCCTTTTTATTAATAATTTGGCTATTTCATTGAGTTTAAATCCCTTCCACCTATAGGAATATTCAGATCTACTCCATATTCTATGGCTCTTCAAGAAGTAGCATCTTCTTCAAAAACATGTTATAATCAAAGTATCATCATCTGATCTTTACAATGGTTTCTATTCAAAATATTTCACTGTATCCAAGAAAGATGGAGGACTCCACCCTATCCTTGATCTTAGACACCTCAACATTTTCATTCAACCCTGAAAATGTAGAATGTTGACCCTCAGCACTATTATCCCTTTACTTTCACAGGGAGACTGGTTTGTTGTCATAGACCTACAGGATGCCTATTTCCATATTTCAGTCCATCCATCTCATCAAAGATTTTTCAGATTCCAATTCAATAATATCGTATACTGATTCTGCTCCCTACCATTCAGCCTTTCCATGGCACCAAGGACTTTCACGAAATGCATGGCATGAGTTGCAGTGTATCTTCGTCTACAGGGTATAAACACCTTACATAGACGACTGGCTGATAGTTGCAACATCGTACTACGGTGCCATGAAAGCTACAACCATCACTCTCAACACACTTCAGAACCTCAGACTCAAAGTAAACTATACAAAATCTCACCTCGAACCAGTACAGTCACTTACATTGGAGCCCTCTTCGATTCGCTGCAAGCGAGGGCTTTCATCCCTTCAGAAAGAATTACAAAATAAAAAAGACAATTCGACCCTTTCGATCCCGAGCTTCCATACCAGCCCACCATGTTCAACACCTCCTTGGGCTTATGGCTTCTACAACATTGGAAATCCAACATGCATGACTCAAAATGAGGTCACTCCAATCATAGTATCTGTCGCTGTTCAACCCGATGGAAGACCACCCATCCATGAGATTGATGGTGACACCAGAGTTAGCCAAACAATTCACCTGGTGGACATCAATGCCGAATCTCCTTGTTGGATTACCTTTCCTGTTCTTCCAGCCAACGTGAAGGTCATCACCGACGCCAGCCCGTCCCGATGGGGAGCACACTGTCATCACAGAATACATGGTCTATGGACAAAACAAGAACAATCACTCCACATCAATCATCTCGAGCATCTAGCAATCATCAGAACCTTTTATGCCTTTCTCCGTATCATTGAGGGTCGAGTTGTGCAAGTTGCAACAAACATAGTAGTGCCTTTATTTCATAAACAAGCAGGGAGGAACACATCCATTATCCCTCCTGTACTTAGACATCGACCTGTGGGAATGGTGTTACCAACCTCACATCTTCCCTATTGCAGTGCACATCTTCACGGACGACAATTACATAGCAGATCACCTCAGTTGTATGACATCAAGAACGCATGACTGGTTCCTCAAGGATGCAATTTTTCATCACCTTTGTCATCGATGGGAAGTACCAGCCATAGATCCCTTCGCTTCCAGCGCGAATACCAAATACGAGGTCTTTTGTTCTCAAGCCAGGGCAGATGAGAACTCCATCGGGGACGCGTTCATGATGATTTGGAACAAGGGATTGCTCTACCTATTCCCACCAATACCACTCATCCAACGGACAATCATCCAAATTCGGCACTTACAATCGAACGTGATCCTCCTAGCTCCTTGGTGGCTGAGGCAGCCATGGTTCACTCACCTCAGGTCGATGTCAACGGACTTGTTTCAACTCCCTCTGGTTCCTGACCTACCGTCACAGAGCAATGGGATGGTCTACCATCCAGATCTTCCAACGCTGAATTTGACTGCTTTGAGGATACTCCCACCTTGAAGCATGTTTTAGATCAAGCACGAAAGCCTTGAACTTGGCTTCTATATTCTAATACATGGAAAGCCTTTCTTAATTATACCGAAGCAAATAACTTACCTGCAATGCCTGAAGACACTACTCCAGCTCCATCTCTTCAAATTTGGACTTTCTCATTCCACCTTAAAAGTCTATATTTCAGCCATTGTTGCCCATCAGCCAGATAACTTGAAATCAGCAAAACTTTTATCTCACCCTACGGTTAAAAAATTTCACAAAGGACTCAATAACATTTGTCCCCCACGCCAATGTATTGTACCCCAATGGTCTCTACAAATTTTTCTCAGTGCTCTTATGCAACCACCATTTGAACCAATGGCATCTTCAAAAAAAGGGGTCCAGAAATAACTAAAAACTCCAGGTTGCCTGCAATTCCGGTTCAGATTAAATTTATCTATCTGTGGGCCAAGAGGATCAAAACAGAACAGCATTGTGTATACCATATTTAATATAATAAATATAAAAATAATTGCAACTAAAAATAACTGCAGTGATCCCCCCCCCCCGAGAAACCACTTCATGATCCCTTCAGTCATGACCCCCAGGTTGGGAACCTGTGATGTTATAAGTTAAGGAATACTGGTGCAATCTCCTTTATATAGACCATCTTAATCATGAATGATTTTTCTGGATCCATTCAGAAGTGTGGTAACGGATTGAGTTGTTGGTCAAATAAGTTTGTAGAATGTGTGAAAAAAGCATGTTCCCAGAGCTCAGCATTTATTCTTAGCATTTCCTGTGCACAGAGAAGAGATGTTGTGTCTGGGTATAAATACAAGCTAGGCAGATAACTTTTTCTATTTATACCAGCCTTCTTTAGCATTGTCACTAAATAACATTCCAGGAGTGCTTCAGAGCAGACCGCTCCTCATCTTAGGCATTGTTCAGCCATTCCATTTTTAACTTCCTTTCTAGGCTTTTCTGTAGTAAGAACAAATGAAGAAGAAATTGTAGGAAAGCACCGAAGGGTTATTAGTGAGGGGCCATCCCACTTGTCCCCCCAACCAACTTGCCTGCCCCATGAAAATCCATGTCTGCAGCAGGGGGGACTGCATAATAAAAGGCGTCCCACAGTTTTGTAAAGAATCAGGCTGCTTATAGCCTAATATAGATAATATGAGTCAACTGACCATAGTGTCTCTAATTTTGCAGTCTGTGTCATGCTTTATAATACAGCACACAACATTCAAGTCAAAATTATAAGTGATGGTGGCGCTGTGGGCTAAACCGCAGAAGCCTGTGCTGCAGGGTCAGAAGACCAAGCAGTCATAAGATCGAATCCACGCGACGGAGTGAGCGCCCGTTGCTTGTCCCAGCTCCCGCCAACCTAGCGGTTTGAAAGCATGCAAATGCGAGTAGATAAATAGGTACCATCTCTGTGGGAAGGTAAACAGCATTCCGTGTCTAAATCACACTGGCCATGTGACCACGGAAAGATTGTCTTCGGACAAACGCTGGCTCTATGGCTTGAAGAGCGGGATGAGTGCCGCCCCCTAGAGTCGGACACGACTGGACAAAAATTGTCAAGGGGAACCTTTACCTTTTTATAATCAGAGATGAGGGCTTGAGTTGTAGGACTTCCTTAAATTGCACCAGTGACTCAACTGAAACTTGACATATGTTTTTTCATTGATTTGGACTCCATTCACGACCCAGAATTCACCCACCTCTCCCTTTTTTCTGGGGAAAACTCTTATTTTTAATAGCGACTCGGACTTGGGACTTGGGACCAAAGACTTGGGCTTAGACTGGGCCTTGGACCCAAAGATTTGCTAACAGCATAATTGCTGTCATTTCTCTTCTAGGAAGCTAGCAAAATCCACTTTGATTCTGATTCTTGTCTTTGGAGTACATTACATTGTGTTCGTATGCCTGCCTCACACATTCACTGGTCTGGGCTGGGAGATCCGGATGCACTGTGAGCTGTTCTTCAACTCATTCCAGGTGTGGTAACTCATGGTGGTACATTGTCATTAAATAACCCTGCCATTCAGTTATGGTGAATAGGGAGCTGGCCCTTTCTCATGTTGTCTGGTTCTTCTTGTAAGAATGTAGATCCTCAACCAGAGAGGAACGTGTTCATTGCAGACATACACAAAAGCGTTGCTCAAATAGCACTGTTAACCACAGTTAACCTCTATAATACCAATTTTGGTGCTGTCTTTTGCACATTTTTCCTTTCAAGTAAGCTTTTGATTATTGTCAGTGCCTCCTACACGTCTGGGGCAGCATTTGAATAATTTAAGAGTATGACTAGATTAGCAAATAATACAGAAAACCCTCTGGTATGGGGATGGTCTGATTTGCTTTACTATCCATTGACGACATGATCTGAAAGTTAATGCAAATCAGCCTGGAGACCCCCTCCCCCCCTCCCCAATTTCTCCACTGATAGGGTTTCTACTTTGGAATCAAATACATTAACATTGGTTCAGATGGTGTGATTGCTTGGGTTGATGTGGAGGGCTATGTAGCTGGAAAGTGTTTGAGCTGCTATCACAGCAAGGAGAGAGGCAGGGCATTGGGGAAACTGACTGCCATTGAATCCTCTCTTCTCCACATATGGTGCCTTGGTGTCTTTCCTCCTTCCCTCCCTCCCTCTTTTAAATACTTGCTGTCCTAACACTAGGGCAGCTGGCTAACCAAAGGAAAAAGAAAAGAGTGAGGAATCAGAGAGAGAAGGAAGTGTTAAGGTAGCTTTGATCTGAACATCCAGATTTGCAGGAAGCACAATAAGAGCAGAGCTATCCTAAAAGTTCCTCCTGTTTGTCTGTGGACTCCTTCCTCCCCCCCCCCTTTGGTCAGCCAGCTGCCTTAGCACTAGGATATCAAGTGTTTAATCTGGTTACCAGATATTCTTCCTGGCCAGAACAGCTGTGATGAAGGCGTCTGGGAGGTTAGCCCAAGAACATTTGGCAACCCAAGGTTGGGAACCAGAGCTAAGAAAGAAAGAAAGAAAGAAAGAAAGAAAGAAAGAAAGAAAGAAAGAAAGGAAGGAAGAAAGGAAGGAAGGAAGGAAGGAAGGAAGGAAGGAAGGAAGGAAGGAAGGAAGGAAGGAAGGAAGGAAGGAAGGAAGGAAGGAAGGAAGGGAGGGAGGGAGGGAGGGAGGGAGGGAGGGAGGGAGGGAGGGAGGGAGGAAGGAAGGAAGGAAGGAAGGAAGGAAGGAAGGAAGGAAGGAAGGAAGGAAGGGAGGGAGGGAGGGAGGGAGGGAGGAAGGAAGGAAGGAAGGAAGGAAGGAAGGAAGGAAGGAAGGAAGGAAGGAAGGAAGGAAGGAAGGGAAGGAAAGGAAGGAAGGAAGGAAGGAAAGGAAGGAAGGAAGGAAGGAAGGAAGGAAGGAAGGAAGGAAGGAAGGAAGGAAAGGAAGATGACCCCGGTACCAGGTGTGGGGAGGAGATGATTCAAATGTTAACAAGCTGCAAACAAGAATGATTTCCTCCCCACCTCTCTGCTGACTCCTGTGTGGTTAGCTGAAGTGAATTAATTCAGGGAAGCCAGATTTCCCCAGTGTGACTTCATGGTGGATTATTTACATTTTCCCCAGGTCATATACAAAGCTGGTGATTCTATGGCATAGTACCAGCCATTAGATTGGGTCCTCGTTTAAATCAAGGACAGGCAACTTTCAGTGGTGTGGGGACTTCACTGTCCCCACAGATTCACAGAAAGTGCATCCTCATGCTGCAGGAACTGTTTCAGTTCACATGTATCTGTTAAATATCAGCATAAAATTCTTTGTTCAAGGTGGTGATAATTAAGTTATATATTTATTATTGTGTTTATGATTATCCTCATTTTCTCATGCAGGGTTTCTTTGTCTCTATCATCTATTGCTACTGCAATGGAGAGGTGAGTTACCAAATTCAGCCATTAATGACAACCTGAGACTCACCTTACTGATATGTAAAATAGGAGCAATTTTAGCCTATTTCAATGACTGAGTTGTGGGATGGATTTTTCGCTCCTCTCTTCAGCCTTCATGTTCTACTTTAAAGTAAAGGTCTAGAAAGAAGCACAAAGCTATGGGTTGTGTCCAACAGTTAAGAAAAAATAAACAAGCAAAGATACAATACAAAAGCAAGGGCAGGTGATAACTTTATTAAACCACTAAAAAAAGAAAGCTAGCTTTCGACCTGTCCTAGACTTCTTCAGGCTGTACTCCAATATACTGTAGATAGTGCAGGAAAAAAGTCATATGAAAGTTCCAGAAGTCATGGCAGAGGTCTGTGCCAGGTCTATTTCTGAAAAATAAGTTCCAAAATGCAGGCTGCAAATGCAACTCAGAAGTGTAGGTTTCAAATTCCATCCTTGGCAGCTGTTGGTTGGATTATGTCTCCCAAGTCAACAAACAAAGAGCTGCCAGATATTCAGCATTTACCCCTCCCTGATGGCCTTCTTTTGAAACTTAAACTTCCTATTTGGCCAAGGAATGAGGTTACACAGAAATGTGGCAAGTCTCCTATCAAAGAATCAGAAAAAAAAATTTAGTCAACCCACTAGGTGAAGCTAGTTGTGGCCAAATTAGTATTATTCTAGATGGTGCTCTGGGTGGCTATTCAAGGTATCCTCCAATCATAGAACAATGAAGTTGGAAGGAGCCTATAAACAATATCCTTACACAATGCAAAAGCAAGAGCAGTTAGTATATAGTATAGGCATCCTTCAGTCTCGAGAGACTATGGTAACATGCTCTGAATTGAGGAGTGTCCTCTCCAGAGCATGAAGCCCGGGTAAGGTAATATGGAGGATAGGCTGTTACCCAAGCAGCAGATCCCCCCTCTCCACATTGCTGAAATGGTCCAATGGAAAGGCAAGAGCCAATACAACTGGTTCCAGCGATGTCGCAGGAGTTGGCAGAACGACACAAACTGCCTCCGGGACTCCAGCTCCGGATTTTGCCTCGAGGTTAACTCCTGAAGCCTTTTCCAGCAGTTAGTAAGTCATCACTAACTTAAGTCCCACTGATTTCCATGGATCTATTCTAGGCATGACTAAGTCTCAGTCTAACATAGTTGAATTGCAGCTCAACTAACAGGAGACTAAAATCTCCATGTAAAAGGAGAAGTTAACAAAAAACTATATTGTCAAAGGCTTTCACGGCTGGGATCCGATGGTTATTGTAGGTTTTTCCAGCTGTTTGGCTGTGTTCTGGAAAATTTTCTTCCTAATGTTTCACCAGTCTCTGTGGCCAGCATCTTCAGAGATGCCGGCCAGAGAGACTGGTGAAACGTTAGGAAGAAAAACCTCCAGAACACGGCCAAAGAGCCCAAAAAACCTACAACAACCATTATCAAAAACTGCGTTGGATCCTGGCTGTTGTTTGTCTTGTGAGATGCTTCCACAGAGGGCAGTGATATTTATTTGAAAATGAAATACAGTCAAGGCTGGTCTGAGAGACAAATTATTTCATAAAAAGCTAGCGAGGACTATCTTACTTGACCAGCATGATTGGAGGGCACCAAGGAATGTGTTTTTTTCTGGCAATTTGAACTGAGTTTTGATTTTCCTATCACTTTGGTTGCATCTGTCCCATTGGTTTCATCAGCTTCCTCCTTCCACTAGAGCTTTTCCTAAAATGTACAGTATTTGAAGACTGGAGGATGATTTCGATTTATGGTTTGAGCAATGCAAATAACAGATGGACGACGCCCCTTTCTCCCTCTACTTTAAGAGTTCACCCTAAACCCAGGGCAGGAATCCAGTGCCCTATTGTAGAGCATATTATTTTGCACATAGTAAAGTGCTAAGGTTCCAGCCACATTCAATTTTCATTTAAGAAAAATGAAGAACAGCCAGTCCCTCACAATGAAAGGTGGGGAAAAGAGCTGGGGAAAATGCAGGCTTCTGTGTTTTTCTGTTGTTCTGTAGATCTTTTTGTCTGGTGTGGCTCTCTCTCTCTCTCTTTCTATTTAATATTCTATCATATAGCTCTACAATGCATTCTGTTTTGTATTCTTTACACATCTGCCATAACTGTAGCACACTTTTCCATGACTGTTGTAGAATAAGTGTGGCTACAAATTTAGTACAGTGAGGGCACACTTCATTGCGAATGAATACAAAGGATTCTATGAAAGTGGCTCTCCTGCTCCTCCCTTGCATTTAGAGATGACCATTTTCTTTTCCTCTAGGTACAGACGGAGATCAAGAAAACCTGGGCAAGATGGAACCTGGCTATGGATTGGGAGAGGAAAGCTCCATGTGGGAGCTACCGCTATGGCTCTGTCCTTACAAACATGAACCACAGCACCAGCAGCCAGTCTCAGATGGTGACTAGTTCTCGCATGATACTGATATCTAGCAGAGCCTGCAAAAATGTCTCCAGACCAAATGACACCCACATAAATTTGCCTGGGTATGTTAGAAGCAACTCTGAACAGGACTGCCTGTCCCATGGAGTCCATGAAGAGGCTAATGAAGACGAAGAGGGGAAGCTGGGTGCCTTTCCTCCTCAGAAGCCTCTTAGGCTTCAGAACAACCACACGGGATCTCCAGAGGAAAAGGAGAACCAAGTGGAAATAGAGGCAGCATTTTAACCAAGGCAGATGTAGTGCACATATAGGACCCTTGACTTCATATAATGGTGTTGGAGTGTTCTTCTACCCAGGCAGCTAAGCTCTCTACCAGAGCCTGCTATCATGGCTCATCTTTGAAGGCCTCTTCAATAATACAGCTCAATTCATATGAAGTTCTATTGAGCCAAGATAATGTAACCTAATGGCATCTTCTCTGGCAGTGACTCTACGATTTTTCCCAGCCTAATACCTGAGATACTTTTGAATGCAGAGCATGCAATATTATATTTGCGAATGTGGCTTCTACCACAGAGCTACAATAGCTCTTCCTCACAAGCACTTCTGAAATGTCTTATGTGTTCCCAGGATAGCTTATCAAGATTTTTTTTTCTGCTGTAAACAATGTCCGTGTCAACACCAAGGAGTTCAACATACTGTGCCCCATGTCTTCTTGAGTTTCCACTGAGTAGGAATTTTAACTAGTGTAGTAATGTGGGATTGCGCCATTTACAGAAGTATTGTTCAAGTGGTTATCTCCATGAAGAAATCTTGACTTCCATTTGTATAATAGCAACAGCACAAGGGGCATAATCTTGTGTTATAGCACCGGCAGGTCTTTCTTCTTAGTAGAAACTCAACAGGATACTGATGAATTGAATTTAAACTAAGGAGAATTCTTTTCTGCTAATTGCATTCTCTCTCTCTCTTTTTCCTGCTAACTGAATTCTTTCCCTCTAATGGAAAATCCATAATCCACACATAATCCACTAAGAACAGTTCTAAATTGTGGGTATCTACTTTGATTGTAAACAAATTTGGGCCCAATTTGAATATAGCAAACGCACACTAATGCCCACGTACCTTAGAAAATAGAGCCAAAAGTCATCATTGATTTTTTTTTGTTCCAAATTATAAATATTTTCATTCCAAACATTTTCTTCAGTTGCATTACACATATTTCCCTCTGTTATTTCAAAATTCCAGACAAAAACAAGTTTGGGCTGTTCTTCTTCAAATAAATCTTTCATTGGTTACCTACATGATCTCCTAATTTATGAATATTTAGCACAGGTTGCATTGAATTGTACTTTTGTTGAGGAACCCTTAATACTAATACTAAAATCTGAGAAACAGAAAAACCAAAACAAAACTGGAAGTATATTATTTTTAATTGCCACTACATGCTCTATCTACAGCAGCCATTCTGATCTTTTTTGTTGTTGTTGCCATGGTCATAAACACAATATGAAAGAAATACAGGCCGTGTCAAGATTGTATAAGTTACATAATGAATCTTATAAGGTGGTGTGTGAAGAATTGTTTCCAGTCTGTGGCCCCCTTTGAATGTTCTAGGGCTCTCCAGGGGGCCATATCCTTTTCTATTTTTTTTTATTAAGAGTTCTGAAGTGCTAGACAGCAGTTAATGAATGTACTGAGCTGTTTTTCATTGTGGAATATTTTACTCAATTCTTATTTCCATTTAGATCCCAGAAGAGGCATCCTTCTTGTGCATATAAATTAAGGCAACTGTTGCGGGGGGGGGGGAATCCTTAACTACCTCTGTTTGTCAGTAGAAGAGAGCCTGATGCACTTTTGCAGGTAGTCAAACAACAGAAGCAGGAATGGAATTTTGTCTTCCTGGATTTTTCCTCAATAATGTGTGAATCACCCTTGAGAGATCCTTCAGCAGAGGTTTTAAAGCAGTGCCAATATTTTTCTCAAACAAGAGACATGGATCTTTCATATCTACAGCTGTAAACTATATATTTAACTTGTTTTTAAACCACAGCAGAAGTGTCAGAGAAAAACAAGCTTGGGTTGACATTACCATATAGTCGCATGATATTTATAACTGCACAATTTTGCAGAAATGATCTTCTGCTGGTAGGGCAAATCAACACTCTTCAAGACAATTGTAAAAAAGGGGGCAGCCCAAACAAAAAAAAAACCCTTTAAAACTGGACTTTGGATCAGCACCCAATGTCACAGGAGCAGCAAACAGTCTGATCTTGCTATTTGCCAAATTTGGGGACGTTTGGGCAAACTGTTTCCAAGTTACAATTTTTTTAAAGTAGAACTCCCCCATGTGGAAACAACTGACCCTAAATGTCCCCAGATTTAAAACAGCTCATATAAATTAAAAATATTTTAAATTCAAAATACTTTAGATACTCTTTAGAGAGTTTTTTAAAAACCCCAATAAATTTGCTTTAAAGAAAGTAATGGAGGGACAGTCCTCCAAACAGGGAGTGATTTTGCCACATGTCCCCAGGTCCCCAGGGAAATAACACAATTTTGTAAGGCATACTTCAAAGTATTTCTGTATTACAAAAACATGGGGCAGTTGTATTTGTCCCAGCCCTGACTGCTTTCATTAAACATTCTCTCAGGATTCCTAAGGCTTCTGACACAAGTCTTTGAAGGGGAAATCAGCTCCAGGTCTAAGGCAATCTGAAATTTTGAACCTGTCAGTAACGACCCAATTTGCTGACCCCACTGAATGTTTAACTCCTGACAAAACTAGGATTCATGCTTAGAAAGAGATTATGTGGCTGATTGTAAAAATATTTTAGAATATGTATTTAAAAGAATAGAGAGCAAATATTCAGAAACTCAGTCATTTAAGCTGTCAGAGAACTATTGAAAAAATCTTTTTTTTTCTTTGTGGCTGGGGATGGTCATACTCAATGTATGCAGAATTTTGGTGTCTATATCCCTTCAGTCTCACCAATCTCGTCCATCTTCTTGCTACACAGTTGTTTTGTAATTTAGAAAAAAAATCTCCAAAGATTTTATGTGCCACTAAGTCACTTCTGATGTCTGGCGACTATACGAGTTAATTACCTCCAAAATGTCATATTATTAATAGCTCTGCTCAGATCTTATAAACCAAGCAGTATCTCATGTTGGTTGTTCTCTCTTCCAACTGTCCCCAATTCCTAGCAATAGTGTCTTTTCCAGTAACTTCTGCTCAAGTTTTGCAAACAGTTGTGGCTTCCTTTAATGAGACAATTTGTCTCATGATAGGTTTTCTTCTGTTCCCAATGCCCCCTTTCCCAGCAGTACTGTCCTTTCCAGCCAGTTCTGTATTTTCGTTATATGTGCATGGTATGATATCCTCACTTTCCTCATTTTTGCTATAATGTCAGTATAGGCTTGACTTGATCGAGCACCCGCTTTTCTTCCTTTCTGGCTGTGCTGTCTGCAAGGCTTTCTCCAACACAACATTTCAAATGAGTTGATTCCCCCTTCCCTTCTTTAACGATCCTTCTTTTACATAGTATGGATGATTTTGACCTTGGTATCCAGTGACAATCTTTGCTAACACTGAGCTCTCTCTCTCTTTATTTCAAAAGGTGAGAGGACATCTTTTGGAAAGCATGCACACACCATGCTTTGGTCTCATATAGCTTTCTTCTTCAAGTTATCTATCCTAAAGAAAGGGTTTGGAAATTGGAAAATAGCTTCCTATTCTGTATTCTGTGGGAGAGGGAATGGGAACATTAGTTCATCTGAGAGGTTAAAGGATGTGTATGTTTCTCCATTGTATGTCTTGCACTTACTCGCATCTTTGCTTCATCATTTCATTCAGTCCAAAACAGCACTTCAAAATATTTTGGCACAGAGGGAACCACAGCTACATTCAGGCTGTTTTTGCTTCTGTCCTCTACAAGCAACCATATTAAAGATCATGTGCTCCTCTTCTGGGATCTTCTGTCACTAAGTAATTCTCCATGAGGGAAGTTTCTGTTGAGATTTGTATGTAGTATATGTGTAATGAAAGCTCTGGTTTGTGAATGTGAGATATTATGCTTCTGTATCCATGCAGGATACTCTCTTGTGTTTACTACCATTCACAGTTGTCAAAAAACAGTCATGGCAATTGCTTAGCATTTGGGTGAGAAGTGATCAATTGATGAAAAAAGAAGTCAGCTTCTGGGATTTTCCATTGCTTGGTGCCACTTTGTGAATGGTAGTGAGTATGAGAGGGTATCCTGTAGACCAGCTTCATTGCTGCTATGGGTGCAGTCAACATTCAGGCTGCCCTTTGCTAGGTAAAGCTTGGCATCCTTTTTCCTGCTGGCAACATAGACTTGATATTGTGCAGCAATATTGAGCCATTTCCTGGTGTTTTAAATCATGGATACAGGAACACAATATCTCACATTCACAAACCGGAGGTTTTTTTAAGAATTAATTTTTTCAAGAACATTGTTGTAGAACCTGCTGGAATTGAAACACCCCAATTTAAATACTTTTATGTTCAAGTAAAAGTGCTCAGCCTGGAGGCAGTGATGCAACATGGCCTCTCCCAATTTGAAGAAACCCTTGTCCAGCAGGCCGAGGCAAAGAGGCAGTCCTGAAACCAGCAAAACCAGGGAGCTGGACAGGGGACAGATTGTATTTGTCTTCAGTGTGGAAAGGATTGTCATTCTCGATTTGTCCCTCTCAACCTCACTAGATGCTGTTCCAAGACCTCCATGCAGAGCACATTACCATAGTCTGTGGAGACTGAAAGATGCCTACACATGTTCAAATAAATCCTGTGTAAGTGAATTATGCATATGCTTGAGAACTGAATTGCACATTTGGCATCAGAAACTGAATTGCACATTGGGCCAGGGATCAGAAAGCAACACCAAACAGGCAAAGAGTGAGGAGGTTGTGATTTGAAGGAGAGACTAAACAATTTTAACCCTTTCCTCACTTGCTGCTTCTCCCTCTTCATCCTTCTTGTACTTGATTCCCAAGTTCCCATGGGTATATCTGCGACACTGGAAGGAGCTATTGGCGGGGGGGATGAGGAGCAAGCAAAACATAAGCATACCATTTCTTGCTTTTGACTACTCTGGGTATCCCACCAAACAAACAGTTTGATTAATGTGACTGAAAAAAAAAATGCATGGTTTTAGCTATATTGGATACAAGTCAGGTAAACACTTGATTTCTGTCACCGGTGTCCAATTAGTGTTTTCGGTGTTTTTCATAGTTTTGTACTGCCTGAGTTTTCAACAGGTGATATTTATTTTTATGCTTGTCCAGGTAAATTGAGAATTAATTTAACGGATGTTTGCATCCATATTGGTGTTGATAAATGTATTTAACTGAATAAATATTGTGAAGTTATTTGTTGTTTAGTCGTTAAGTTGTGTCCGACTCTTTGTGACCCCATGGACGAGAGCACGCCAAGCCCTCCTGTCCTCCACTGCCTCCCGGAGTTGGGTGAAATTCATGTTGGTCACTTCGGTGACACTGTCCAACCATCTCGTCCTCTGTTGTCCCCTTCTCCTCTTGCACTCACACTTTCCCAGCATCAAGGGCTTTTCCAGGGAGTCTTCTCTTCTCATGAGATGGCCAAAGTATTGGAGCCTCAGCTTCAGGATCTGTCCTTCCAGTGAGCACTTAGGGTTGATTTCCTTCAGAATGGATAGGTTTGTTCTGCTTGCAGTCCAGGGATTTAACATGCATTAAATCTTTTGATGGTTTACGTCCTGTTTTCCTTTCCTTAAAAGAATTATCTGGCAGGTGGTGTATTGGAGTGGGTTATAGCAGGTTGCAACTGCTCCTAACTAATAACCTTCCTTTGATAGAGTTATTTATGTGAACAGGTACTTATCTGACCAATGGGTAGTCCCCTGCCCCGTTTTATGCCTTAGGAACTGATATTTGCAGAGGGAAATGAAACAAAAAAAAGTTTTTTATTTAGGTGATAGAATGTCAAAGTTTGATTTGACAAGAAAGGAGGCATGGAAAATCTGAGGCCATCCTGTGCAATTTGGTAATGGGAGTTTCAGGAGATATTATACTGAAAGACATGCCTCCCTGTGAGATCCCAAAGGCCACACCTATGGCTCAGGCTTTGGCCCTAAAATTTCTAAGATTGCTCCTTCCCAGACTTTCAGTCGCCATCCCATGTAGTCCTGAGGGGCAAAATTAAAAAAGTCACTTGAATCCCAAGGTGTGATACTAGGCAGTTCCATTATCAACTGGCTCACTTGATGGCCAGCATTTAATTGTCTGTGTTCCTTCTGTTGTGATGTGGACGAGCGTGCCTGCTGACAGAGGGAACAAGAGACCATCTGCCGGCCACAGCCCACTGGTTGAGAGGCAGTGGAACTGTGGTCGGGCCCCTGTTGGATGCCAGCTCTTTCTCAAGGGAGCTGGCTCAGCCTTCCCCTGTGCCGGCAGGATCAGGCCCTGCTGCTCCCGGCTGCCTCATCCCCTACCAACACCGGCCACCTGGCCCAGGGGGAGAGAAAGGTTTTAACCGGAGCTTCCTTTGGGACCTGACCGGACGAGCGTGCCTGCTGACAGAGGGAACAAGAGACCATCTGCCGGCCACAGCCCACTGGGTGAGAGGCAGTGGAACTGTGGTCGGGCCCCTGTTGGATGCCAGCTCTTTCTCAAGGGAGCTGGCTCAGCCTTCCCCTGTGCCGGCAGGATCAGGCCCTGCTGCTCCCGGCTGCCTCATCCCCTACCAACACCGGCCACCTGGCCCAGGGGGAGAGAAAGGTTTTAACCGGAGCTTCCTTTGGGACCTGACCGGACGAGCGTGCCTGCTGACAGAGGGAACAAGAGACCTTCTGCCGGCCACAGCCCACTGGGTGAGAGGCAGTGGAACTGTGGTCGGGCCCCTGTTGGATGCCAGCTCTTTCTCAAGGGAGCTGGCTCAGCCTTCCCCTGTGCCTGCAGGATCAGGCCCTGCTGCTCCCGGCTGCCTCATCCCCTACCAACACCGGCCACCTGGCCCAGGGGGAGAGAAAGGTTTTAACCGGAGCTTCCTTTGGGACCTGACCGGACGAGCGTGCCTGCTGACAGAGGGAACAAGAGACCATCTGCCGGCCACAGCCCACTGGGTGAGAGGCAGTGGAACTGTGGTCGGGCCCCTGTTGGATGCCAGCTCTTTCTCAAGGGAGCTGGCTCAACCTTCCCCTGTGCCTGCAGGATCAGGCCCTGCTGCTCCTGGCTGCCTCATCCCCCTCTCAACATGAGCTACATGGCTGGGAGGGAGAGAAGGGGCTTTAGAAAAGTTTTATTTTATATATGTTTTAAATGTTTTTAAATTGTTATTAATTGCCATCAATGAAGAAGAGACCCACAGTGGATCTAATGGAACAGGAAGAGGGGAGGGTGTTGGAGGGGGCAGCCATTGAGGTGGTGCTGGGTAGGGGAAGGAATGGCGGTGGGGGTAGGACATGCCCGCGTAGGAGAAGAGAGGTTAGATATCTTACATCTATCCCCTCTTCTAGTTCTACCCCCAACCAGATGGTATCAGGCGACCATATCAGCAAACCCTCGAGCCACACGGTGCTGTTGATGAACGCCAGGTCAGTACAAAATAAAACTGCCCTCATCCATGATGTAATTCTGAATGAGGGGTCTGACCTGGCATGCATTACTGAAACCTGGGTGGGAGAGGAGGGTGGTGTTCCCCTCTCCCAGCTATGTCCGCCTGGGTACTCAGTCCAGCACCAGGGTCGCTCGGAGGGTCGGGGAGGGGGAGTTGCTATAGTCTATAGGAGTTCTATCTCCTTGACCAGGCTTCCTGTCCCTTTGAGAGGAGGTCTCGAGGGCCTGTATTGTGTGTTGGGCTCGCGAGACAGGTTAGGGATTCTGTTGGTGTACCGCCCACCCTGCTGCGTACCAACAGTCTCCCTGCCTGAGCTGACAGAGGTAGTCTCGGACCTGATGTTGAGGACTCCCAGGCTGTTGGTGCTGGGGGACTTCAACATCCATGCCGAGGCTGCCTTGACTGGGGCGGCTCAGGACTTCATGGCCACCATGACAACCATGGGGCTGTCTCAATGTGTCATCGGTCCGACGCATGAGAAGGGCCACACCTTGGACCTGGTTTTCTCAACGGGACTGGAAGATGGTGGTTTGGATGTGGAGGGGCTGGTTGTGACCCCATTGTCATGGTCAGACCACTTCCTGGTCAAGTTCAGTCTATTAGCGTCTTCTTCCCTCTGCAAGGGTGGGGGATCTATTAAGATGATCCGCCCTCGGAGACTAATGGATCCAGATGGATTCCTGAATGCTCTGGGGGATTATCCGTCTGATATGGTTGGCGCTCCTGTCGAAGCTCAGGTCACCCTATGGAATAGGGAGATGACCCGGGCGGTTGACACGATTGCGCCTAAGCGTCCTCTCCCTGCTCGCCGAGCCCAGACAGCTCCTTGGTATACTTCTGAACTGCGGGCGATGAAGCGAGAGGGGAGACGGCTGGAGCGCAGGTGGAGGAAATCCCGCTGGGAGTCCGATCGAACACGACTTAGAGCCCATTATCGGGCCTATTTCGTGGCAATATGGCTGGCGAAACGGCAATATTTCTCCAGCCGTATTGCTTCCTCAGAATGTCGTCCAGCAGAGCTGTTTCGGGTGGTCCGGGATCTTCTTCAACTGGGAAATCCGGTGGAGGTCCCGGACTGCTCATCAGCTCGCTGTGATGAGTTTGCCATACATTTTGAGGGAAAAATCGCTCAGATTCGCAGTGGGTTGGACTCCACAGTTATTGCAGAATCAGAGGATGTGCCCAGTGCGCCGTGCTTAGGTCCAGTATTAATGGATGAGTTTCAATTGTTGAGACCTGATGATGTGGACAGGGTGCTTGGATCTGTCCGTTCTACCACCACTCCGCTCGACCCTTGCCCATCCTGGCTAATTGGAAGATCAGCCAGGGGGGTTCGCACCTGGGTCCAGGAGGCCGTGAATGCCTCTCTGAGAGAGGGAGTGGTCCCTACCGCCTTGAAAGAGGCAGTAATTCGACCACTCCTTAAAAAGCCTAACCTGGACCCAAGGCTGGTGGTCAACTACCGACCAGTGGCGAACCTCCCTTATTTGGGCAAGGTGTTGGAGCGGGTTGTGGCCGGGCAACTCCAGGCGCTGCTGGATGAAGCGGATTTTCTGGATCCATTTCAATTGGGTTTCAGGCTGGGTTTTGGTACAGAGACTGCCTTGGTCGCCCTGTACGATGACCTTTGCCGGGAGAGAGACAGGGGGAGTGTGACCCCGTTGATACTCCTGGACCTCTCAGCGACTTTCGACACCATCGACCATGGTGTCCTTCTGGATAGGCTGGCTGGGTTGGGAGTTGGGGGCACTGTTTTACAGTGGTTCCGCTCCTTCCTGGCTGACCGTGTCCAGAGGGTGGTGCTGGGGGACAGTTGCTCTGCCCCATGGCAGTTATGTCATGGGGTTCCTCAGGGCTCAATACTGTCCCCCATGCTGTTCAACATCTACATGAAACCGCTGGGAGAGGTCATCAGGAGGTTTGGGCTGAGGAGTCAGCAATATGCTGACGATACTCAGCTCTACCTCTCGTTTTCCACCAATCCAGGTGAGGCAGTTTCTGTGCTGAACTCGTGTCTGGACCTGATAATGGACTGGATGAGGGTTAATAAATTGAAACTCAATCCAGACAAGACGGAAGTGCTGTTAGTGGGTGCTTCACCGGACAGGCTGGAGGGCCATTTCCCCACCCTGAATGGGGTTACACTCCCCCTAAGGGACAGGGTCCGCAGCTTGGGGGTGCTCCTGGACCCCAGTCTAACACTGGAAGCCCAGGTGGACTCGGTGGCCAGGGGCGCCTTCCTTCAGCTGCGGAAATTATACCAGCTACGGCCCTACCTGGACGAGCGGAATCTCATGACAGTCACACATGCACTGGTAACATCCCGCATAGATTACTGCAATGCTCTTTACGTGGGGGTTCCTTTGAAGACGGTCCGGCGATTGCAACTGGTCCAGAATCGAGCTGCGCGGCTGGTGAGTGGTGCAGCTGCCACGGAACATATCAAGCCGATTCTGTATAAGTTACATTGGCTACCAGTTGCTGCCCGGGCCCAATTCAAAGTGCTTGTTTTGACATATAAAGCCCTAAACGGCTTGGGCCCTGGATACCTGAAGGACCGCCTCCTTCCATATGAACCTACCCGGCTGTTAAGATCTAGCCAGGGTGCCCTTTTGAAAGAGCTGTCCCTTAAGGAGGTAAGAGGGACGGCTTGTAGACAAAGGGCCTTTTCGGCAGCTGCCCCCAGACTATGGAATGCCCTCCCGACTGAGATTCGTCTGGCGCCGACGCTGATGACATTTCGGCGCCAGGTCAAAACCTTCCTGTTCCAGAAGGCTTTTAATTGAAATAATATTAGCTGTGAGTCTGATGGCAATTTTAATTGTATTTTAATTGTATTTTAATTATTTTATCTTTTGCTGTATTGAATATAAATTGAATAAATAAATAAATAAATAAATAAATAAATAAATAAATAAATAAATAAATAATCCTGCTGTTATTTCATATTAAAGGCCTCTTTGTGAAGGACTAGTTATCTGTTGAAACAGGTAATTCTGGATTGTCAAAATATGTTTTGTATTCTGAAGCTTAACTATGTGAAGTAAATAATTCAGAATCTCTAGGAAGAATGTTCTGTATCATCTAGGAGACAGATGTATGAATCAAGAATGAAACCATAACCTTCTGTCCCTTCATTCAAGTTATTGCAGTCATTAAATGCATCCCACTCTTGCCATTTCCCTGGGAAAACAGGTTCTTGTACAGCGGCTGCCGTTCTACTTTTAAACATTTTGGCAGCAGTCTTCACGGAACTGAAAATATTTTCTTTGTGCTTGATTGTGAGGACAGAAGGTGCTTTATATGCACCCACAAACTGAGCACACAAAGAACTTCTCAAACCTCTTGATAGTACTGCTGGGACTGTCGGTTCCTGATCTGAGAATATGTAATGATTTGGTCCTCTGTTCTATAATATGACATGTTTCTCTAATAAAATTTTTCTAGCTTTGCATTTCCTTTGCTAATAGTAGCCAGAGCTACTATTAGCAAAGGTAAGTACATGGTATGTTGTACTTGAGGTAAGTACATGGTATGTTGCACTGTTAAAGGGCAAGTCTGAGCTGTTCACAGATCAAATTAGAAACTTTGTGGGTTGATGTGGCTGCTGGTGACCCAGTATCATCCAATGAAATAAGAACCATGAGGCAGTGCCACTTGTACTCACTGCTTCACATGGCTTCCCAAATAAATGAAGAGGGAATTGTGAAATACTCAGTGCGGCAACATTTTCCTACTAGAGAATGAATAAAAGTCATTGCTTAATATTTTCCTTGCTTTCCTGTAAGGCTCATGTGGCCAGCCCTACACGGCTACTCACCTCTCAACCTGCCTTCCCTTCTCTCATGGGCTATCCTTAATCATTCCTTGCCAAAGTTTATCATCATCCTAAAATCATACATTTGTCTCTAAAGATTTACTGCCAAGGGTAAATGACACAGCTATTGAAGTCATTCAAAGATTGGATCATGCCAGCGTGAATATGGAAATGTTGCTTAAATGTGATTATAAGGAGGCAATAAGGTGGGAAATTGATACGAATATCTTTCAGTATCCAAACCTGATTGAAACATTCAAAAAAAAAAAAACTTAGAAGAAACATGGGAAATAAATGAGAAGAGAGGAGGTCAGCCAAAGATAATCTGGGACATTATGAAGTCTGCTGAAAGAGGGTATGCATCTAAAGCATCTTATATACTTGAAAACAGTGGGGGAAAGAATGCAAGATTTAGAAGATAATATAAGGGAATTAAAAAAAATAGTTATAAGAACTAGAGATAAGAAAGCTATAATAGAATTACAAGCAAAGAGGAAGGAATTGGAAGGGATTCATCTGGAAACAGTGCAAAGAAACGTAATTTACTTATAAAGAGAATTTTTTGAATTTAGTAATAAGAACTCCAAGTTATTAGCTAAGGTGTCTTCTATAAAAAAGAATAAAAGTAATATAGGTGTAATTCAAGATTTGAATGGGAAAAGATGTAATAAAATGAAGGAGAAATTGGAAGCATTTCAAATATTTTATAAAGTCTTCTCCTTTTATTTGACCTTGCAATATCAAATATCTGACTTGAGTATCCTTTCCCATTTTTTCAATTTTCAATTCACATTTTTATATTAATATTGCTACTCCCTGAGATTTTGATGTCCCAAATGCTTTTTCATAAATTTGAATCCATTTGCCTTTCTTTTCATTAAAACCCTCCTTTTTTGATGAATTTGTTGCAAGAATACAATATCCATATTACTTTTATTCAGCACATTTTGTATCCTAGTCCTTTTCTGGTTAGAACCCAGACCTTTCACATTCCATGTTAAAAACCGTGTTTAACCATTCTCTAGTTTGTTTGTTTTTTAAATGAATACTAGTCCTGATTTGTTATTACCAAGTGTAGTGTTGCCCAAATTAAAAATAAAATAAAATAAAAAAACCTTTGAATTCCTATTGAATTCTTCAAACATCCCCTTCATCACTGCTACTTTTCCTCCCCACATCTTCTATCAGATTCTTCTGGTCTCTTCTACAGACCCGGGGGGGGGGGAGGATGGGATGTGTCTGGTCCTATTGGCCACCACTCTCTCCCTGTCTCACTCTATTATATTTTATGAACCCCTTTTTACCACAAGCATAATTAAAGCTACCTTTTTCATGTATCTGTGTTTAGGTATTAATATATAAATTTCTTCATACCAGGTATATAGGTATATATAATTTTTTTTCTTCCCAGCATTCTCCCATTTTTAAAAACTTCAATAATAATATTTATTCTTCTGTTACTGGTCTCCCCATTTTATAATCCTTTTATTTCATTTTCTTTCTGAATTTTCCTCCTATTTTTATATTTCTCCTACAAATGTATAATTAATCATCACTGGGTACCTCCTTACATATCTTCTTCCAATATTACTATACCAATTCCACCTTTTTCTGGATTCACTCCTTATTATTTTATCCCATTATATTTTATAATACAATTACCAGAACATCACCCTTTAAAATCAAATAAAATTTTACATTAAAGCTTTTATCTCTTATTCTCTTGATTTTCCATCAAGGTCCAGGACACATCCCCTACATTATAGATCTTTTACATCACATTGAATTACATTTCAGGCATTACATCATATAATATGCATTATATTACGTTTCATCATCTTAGTTGTCCTCTTCCAGTCATCTCGATAAGGTATCAGCTACTACGTTGTCTTTTCTTCTTATATTTTTCCTTCTTTAAATAAAATTGTTTTATATCAATATAATGTAGCTATTTAAATTCCAATCCTTTAACAAGACCTTATTAGTAATAATATTTAATTATATTACTTTTTATTACCATTAGCCATTCCTAAATTTGTTTCTGTATAAAACAATATCAACTCAATGTCCATCTCTTTTGGAGGCAGGGTTTCATCATGGTGAGACTGGTCAAGTTTCAGGAGAGCTCCTGAAACTGACCAGGGCCCCTTAGTTTTGAGGCCTACAATGGATGGTCCACTAGGAAAAGTGGCATCTGAAGCAGCAGAGGTGACAGAAAGGGGAGAGAAGTTGGCAGAAGCTACTTTCCCCCCCTGAAGTCTTTTCTGAGCGCATGGGCTGAGGAGGAAGCCATGTTGGTCAAAGAGCTGAGAACACCACTTGCAGAGAATGGAGGAGTAGAGAAGGATTTTGGAAAATATCCTGACCAGGACTCTAAGTAAATCAAGATATGTGTTTTATATAAAGAAACCTTTATGAACCTAAAACAATGACACAGAAGAAAGTTGGGCTTAATGAGTTTGTGAAACTGGATTGGATCCTATGACTCTTCAAGCCACAGTAGCCTTTGTTCTCTTTGACACCACGCTGGAGGTGACCTTAAATCTGGTAGCCTGGAACAGCTTTGATTGGAGGGGGAGAGGGAAGGAGGGAAGGAGAAGGACATTAAATGAAAGAAGCTATTTTTCAAGAAGACAGAGGCCTACTCCCCAGTTACCTACCCCTAATTACTGAGGCTGGAGAGCAAGATTGAATTGCTAATGTTACTTACCTTAAGGCATTGTCTGTTATTTTAAACACTCATTATTTTGACTGGTGGCTGCAAGAATATTTTAATGAGATAGACATAGTAATCTATGTTTTGAATGGGCTATGTAAACAGTGTTGTTTGAATGAAAAGTAAGGCAACAGAAACACCTGCTGGGAAAAGACCCAAGATGGCAGTGAAGGGAGGGACAAAAAAAACCTCAAGAGGTTCACCTGCACAAAGTCTGAAATTATTGGGGCAAGAGACACTTAAGGATTGGCAACAGAACATTCAAAATATGTTATCCACAGGATTACAGCAGATACAAGGAGGAATGGCTCAGCTATCTGAACAAATCAAAGATTTAGGGATGCAAATGACTGATATTAAACACCAAATTATAGAAAATTTAAAAAAATTGAAATAGAAAAAAGCCTTTAAAAACAAAAGAAAATGGAGACTATGAATGCAGAGCTGGTAGTGATGCAACATGAAAGAAAACAAGATGAAATCAACTTGCTAAAGTTACAAGTAGAGGGACATACTTAGATTCCAGAGTCTACTAGAACAAAAAGGTGAAGACACAGTGCAATTGGTGACTAATTTTTTAGCCCCACTCATGGAGATGAGACCAGAAGTAGTACAGCAAAATACAAAGAATTAATATAGCATACAGTAGGAATAAATAAACTCCCCAGAGAAATTCATGTTAAATTTATAAGACTGTTATTTTGAGAAAAAATTCTAAGAAACATGCAAGATAAAGGATCCACTATAAAAGGAAAATAAATTAAGATTTTCAAACATATCCTGTGGCAAATAAGATAGAAAAGGAAACAATATGCGGAGTTGACATATCTCTTGAGAACAAACTCAATTACATATAAGTGATTGATACCTAAAGGTATCTCTTTCCAATTCCAGAGGCAGAAATATTCTATTAATTCAAAAATGAAGGCAGAAAACTTTATGGGGAAAAAAAGAGGAGGAAATGGCTGGGTAGGGAAGAAGAAAAAAAGACAGATGAGAAACAGGAAGAGGAAAAATCAAGTGGACCATCAGGACCAAATTCAAATGGAAGTTCAAAACTTGAGATAGAAGACCAAATGGGAAGTGTCAAAGGAAAGTCCACCATGGAAACAAGAGGATCTAAGAAGAGGAAAGAAAACATTAATAATAAAGATGGATAAAATGAACCCCAAGAAACTCATATGAAAAGAACAGATCAACATCTATTAGGAAAAAAAGAGAAACAACTCAGAATGTTTTTAGCTGACGTAAACAGTTTAAACTCAACCCAAAGACATAAAAGAATTTACGAACAAATAAGAAATTCAAATTGGACACTATCTGCCTTCAGGCCTTATGGTATGAAAATCAAGAACTGCTTTAGGAAATATTTTTAAATAACTGTTGGAAATGTAAAATTCCAGAGGGTACTTTCAACCATGTTGGGTGGAAAGGTAAGGAAGCAGAAAACTATTGGAGATTATAGAAGATTAGTATATGAAATGTTGAATCCCCCCCAATTTTGTGAGACTTCATTTAAGCTGAAATTGTGTTAATTGAGCATTATGTCTGAGACTGTAGATAAAGAAATGAAACATTTGATAATACACGTAATTACTGTAGCTATAATATGGGAAAGATTGGAAGAAAACAGAAACATGGTTATCTTAAAAAGCATGTAATAATTCGGAATGATTTTATAGCTGGACTTGAAATATGGACTGGAAAGCAGAGATAAAAGAAGAATGTGAAGGTCCAACTAGAGAATGGAGAAATTAGTAACTATAGTAACTCTGGTAAAACCTGTTAAATTGTTATTTTTTAATATATTTTTATTCTAGTAGAATTGTATAAGTGGGTGTAAAAGTACTCTTTCGCTCTCTGGAAATTTACCCTTCCCCTACTCATGTCCATCCCCCCCAGCCCCCTGTCCCCAATCCTATCCCTATTGAAAATGAATAATTGTTTTTAAAAGTATGTCCATCGCTTCTTCTGAAGAATCTTTCATCATCATTAATGTCCTTTTTCTAACTAGCCACTGAACTCTAGGTTGTGGAAACCTGGAGTTTGTTATATACACAGCTCTTTTGTCCCTCCAATGTGGTTTCCTTTGGAATGAAACTCTTTCAGGGTAAAGCAGATGATCAGGATTTTGAGCCTTCCATTTCCTATGCTGAGATGAATCTTCCACCTTCTCTGAACTCACATTCTCATCTATCTCTTCCTGGGATATCACTAACATTCTATTTGTAGCTGGACCAGTTTTCCAAGATATCAGTAGATTTTCAGGATCCTTAGTCATTGAATCTACTGACTACACTATTCTGAACATCACACGTAGTTTACTTATTGGTTTTCCCTGAAGTTTTCTCCTCTGCTTTTGCTCTAACCACTGTTTCTCCTTCCTTCCCATTTCTATCACAGTACTGCTTCTGTTTTGCATTAATTTTGAAGAAAAGTTAAAACCCGTAAAAAACTCAGCCTGAAATCCTAATTTACCGTTGGTGTTTACTAAGGCAATAACCACTATATTGGATTCCATATTACTGTCCACTCCTCAGTTTGACTCTGACTCTGAATAAACTGGTGCTTTTATATCTATGAGTGGTGTTTTGTACTGATTCTATCCATCAGCATTCTTCATTAACATTTGTCCTTTATCTGTTTTCATGATCATCAATTACAGGTTCACTACTAATTTCTCTACATTTTATTTTTCTTGCTTTGCAGTCTTCATTGTTCTATTCATGAGGGTAAACATCTGTTTCCCTTTGTAATACTCCTTACTCTTTATCACAATGTTAATTTTCTGTGAATTAGATTCACCACTACTCTCTATTGATTTTGCCTTTGGTTTTCTCTCAAATCTGTTATTTATCACTGCCACAGACTTCTTAAACATCTTGGAAGCCTAGCTTTTGTCTTTTAATTTTTTTAAAATATCTAATCTTTCCTTTATTTGTCCAGGTTTAAAATGTTTATTTTTAAATGTAACTTACACTTATGAACACACCAGTTTTTCAACTTAGAAGTCCTTTTTCTAAAGCAGAAACTCCCCCTTAACTTTTTTTGGGTTCTGTTTTTTATACAGTGGTGCCTCGCTTGACAACGTTAATTCGTTCCAGCGAAATCACTGTAGAGCGAAAACATCATCAAGCAAAATAAAAAAGCCCATTGAAATGCAATGAAAACCATTCAATGCGTTCCAATGGGCTGAATACCTGCTCTTCCAGCGAAGATCCTCCATACGGTGGCCATTTTTGGGTGCCTGTTAAGCAAAAAATGCCTCCTAAAAACAGCGGGAAGCCATTTTGAGCAGCCGGCAGCCATTTTGAAAACCCGACAATCAGCTGTTTTGATCATCGTAATGCAAAGAATTGGTTCCTGAAGCAGGAAACCGATTGTCGCAAAGCGAAAAACCCCATTAAAACATCATTTTGCAATCGCAATTGCAATCGCAAAAACATCATTGTGAAGTGGATTCGTCGTTATACAGGGTAATCGTTAAGCAGGGTACAACTGTATATTAGGTTTTCTGGTGTCAGTTCTTCTGGATGTGACCAGATTAATTCAAACAGAGACCTAAGACTTTTATCTGATTTCTACTCCTTTGCAATTACTATTGGTTTTTTATTTTATAGGCTTACAACTTGCTTTCTCTTACTACCTGAGTTGACAATGACTCAGCATTCTCTAGAGTGATCTCCCTACACTGCTGTGTTTCAGCTTCCTCTTCCGAAAATATAAAGGTCTCATCTGAGATCTGAGTTCAAGTAGTGACATAAATGTTTTAAACATGTTAGCTAAGTCATTTCCTATCAAACATGGGGATGGAATATCTGATACCACAGCTACTTTCCAAGGCCTTTCCCAATTCTTGTACTGAACATGGACCTAAGCTAAAGTCACTTAAATTGGAGGTGCTCCCAAACCTTTCACTTACTATAGTTTTCTGTGTATAAGACTATACTTTTGTCTAACATTTTTAAACTAAAAATTGAGGGTCGTCTTATAGCTGAGGAGAGTACAAAAACAAGTGGAGGGGGAAGCAGGGATCAAATTGTTCCCGTAGCACTTTGATTCCTTTCCCCTTACACTTGCTAAGCACCACTTAGATTTCTTAATTTTAGGTTAGAAAAGTGGGGGGACATTGTCATGAGTGCATGACAATCTGAAACCTGAAGGGTTAACTGTAGCCGAGGAGAATGCTGAGCAATTAGAAATATAAACACCTGAATCACCTCCAGATTCTCCTCCCCCAGTAGACAGGCTGAGGGCCAAGCTTCGGGGAAGACTTATGAGAAAAAGGTCAGAGGATCTCTTGAAGGCTGCTTGCAGAAACATCCACTCAACTAACCCTGAGTTCTGACAGGATGAAAAGGCTTCCAGCAGTTCAAGGGGCTGTTTTTACTATATAAAAAGCTCTCAGTCGGCTGAAGATCTGTGGAAGCAACAAGTCAAACCTCTGGCTTGCATCCACGCTCCTGACAACCTTGAACCTTGTTCCCTGGACCCTTGGCTTTGGACTCTGACCCTGACCCTTGTGTGAGTTGGCTTTGATATTTGGATATCGGCTCTGCATTCCCTGAATTCCTGACATAGGACTGGCTTATCGGACTCTGCTGTTGTAACCCCTGGGAACGTGACAGGCATCTTATACATGGGGGTGTCTTATACACAGAAAAATATGGTACAGTGGTGCCTCGCTTGATGATGTTAATTCGTTCCAGCAAAATCGCTGTAAAGCGAAAACATCATCAAACAAAACGAAAAAAAAACGTTGGTTTTCAATGCATTCCAATGGGCTGAACACCTGCTCATCCAGTGAAGATCCTCCATACGGTGGCCATTTTCCGTCCCTGTAAAGTGAGGAATCTGTCCTAGAAAACAACAGGGGGACATTTTCTTCAGCCGGCAGCCATTTTGAAACCTTACAATCAGCTCTTTGCTGATCGTCGTAAAGCAAAAAGCGGTTCCCGAAGCAGGGAATCGATCATCACTAAGCAAAATTCCCCCATTTAAACCATTGTTTTGTGATCGCAAAAGCGATCGCAAAAACGTCAACATAATGCGGATTCGTCATAGAGCGGGGTAATCGTCCAGCGGGGCACGACTGTATATACTTTCCTTAGGCAGCATGTCCTGTTGGGAAATTATGTCAGGATGACATACACAAACATATGAACACATATCCCTTAAACCCCATATAACTTTGTCCCCAACCTTAATCCTTTGACCCACTCCTTGTTAATTCTGGATCTACAGTAATGAATAAGCAAAGTTTTGCCTCTGGGTTCTGCTTGAATTCAATCTCCTCCACCAGTCCTGTTTCTATGGCAACTACCTTAACTGACTCACTACTTTATCTTAAACGACCTTCTTTCACCAATTTTGACACAGAATAGACAGCTTTTTCTGGATAAGGTTTCCCTTTTTCTTTTTTACAGACAGTATAACTAATGTGCCCAGATTTTTGACAGAAAAAGCAATTTTTTACTTTCCCCCCATTTTTTTACCCAACAGTTTCTCTCTTTTTCCTCCCTCGCTATGCTGAGGTGATTTGTTTCTATATCCAACATTTCCCCCTTCAGAGGTTTCCCTGTTCCTGTCTTCTGACCTATTTTTCCTAATTTTCCTCTCACTGAACAAGGGAGCCTTAATTTCCCTTAGAAATAGTAGCTTGTTGGTCATTTCTGCAGCTTCAGTGACGTTCTTGGGTTGTTCATCTTGAATATACCATCTATATTCATGAGGAATTGTTTTATACAAATTTCCAACCCTATTAATTAATTAGGTCTTATTTGGTTTTCACTCCTGAGTCTTCTATCTAATTGAAAGTCTTCCCCCAGCTTTCCACCAATCTTCTACTATTTCCATTAAATGGTTGCCTCAGAGATTGGTGTTAATTGACAGGGCAACTGACATTTGCAAATAATTTTTAACTCTTTCTCATAATTTCTAGCCACCAGGTCTATAAATCCATTTAAGATTTGCCTGAGATCACTTCAGGAGCTCCAAAATCCTCCCCAAATCTTTGGATCTTGCTCTCCTCCCCAGTCTCTAACTCCTCTACTTTGGATTTTCCACAGACCTCTCCTGGCATTTCAAAAAAATATATGTGTGGAGACTTCTGGCCCTTTAAAAAAAAAGTCTCCACTGGATTTTTCATGTCCCACAATGCTGCCACCAATTATATGTCCAGCCCTATCTGGCTAATCTCCTCTCAACCTGCCTTCCCTTCCCTCATGGGCTATTCTTAAGACCAAACCATGAGAATCAAGCAGGTTTAAAGTGAAACATAAAATAAAATTCTTTATTTAGTAAGCATAATGGTTACAAGGCACTCTCATCAGCTTGAAGTTTCATATTGTCACATACAGCACTGATGGTACCTGTCTGTCATGGGTTTGGAGGGAAAGTTCCATCCTATGGGGAGTGGAAGGCGGGACATCAGGGGGGAGGAGCTGTACTGTATATATATTTGGAGCTTGTGTGGAGAAGAGGAGTTGGAGTCTGTGTGTCAGACTGAGTACAACTGTTTGTCAGTTAGTACATACCTGATAGGTTCAGGTTTCTATTTAGGTAGCCAGAACTGATAGGTTCAGGGTCTGTGCGTTACCTTGAAGGGTTCTGTGGGAACCAATCTGTTGTATGTATATGATTAGGACTATGCCACGTTACATTATCCTATTTACCTGATTCTTTTATTTATCCTGTTTGTTATTTCAATAAACCTTGTTCTTTTATTTATTAAAATCCATTCCTGGTCTGTGTGACTCCTTACAGGGAATGGTTGGTGGCAGCATAATTATAGGGTGGCATACTCCAGTAGGTACTCCAGTAGGTGGCATACTCCCCTCTTTATAAGTTGTTTTGCAGGGGAAAACTAAAGTGCTTTTCTCCAAAAAAACAACCAGGATCAAAACACATAAACAGTTATACAATATCATACAATCCCATACTTACTCACTCTAGGTCAAACATATCATTTATGCATTTAAACATTAATATTTGCAATACATCAAGTTACCTTTATTAATACAAATCAAGCCTGTTCAACAAACAGGTACATTTAACTTTTGGTTACCAAAATATACATAGTCCATGGTTTCTTCGCCGTCTTCACTCGTCGGGTCTTCTTGACAAGGCGTCAGCAACACGGTTCATTGACCCTCTGACCACCTTCACTTCAAAGTCAAAATCTTGCAGGTTTAAAGCCCACCTCATAAGTTTACTATTATGGGTTTTCATTGTCTTTAACCACTGCAGTGGTGAGTGGTCAGTGCATAGAACAAAATGTCTTCCCCAGATGTAAGGTTTGGCCTTCTGAATCGCGTATACTATGGCCAGGCACTCCTTTTCCACGGTTGCCAAATGTCTCTCACCTTTCTGGAGTTTCCTACTCAGGTAGGACACTGGATGCTGGTCACCATTTTCATCCTCCTGGCAAAGAACTGCTCCTACCCCGCTGTTAGACGCATCGGTGTAGATGATGAACTCCCGGTCGAAGTCGGGAGCACGCAGCACTGGATAATGGACGAGCGCCTCCTTCAACCTCTGGAACGCCTCCTCACAGTCGCTGGTCCACTGGATGCGGTCATCAGTCTTCTTCCGCGTCAGATCGGTCAGCGGAGTCGCCATCTCGCTAAACCTCGGGATGAACTTTCTGTAGTAGCCCACCAACCCAAGAAATGATGTGACTTTTTTCTTGGTGTTGGGTCTGGGCCAATCACGAACGGCTTCTATCTTGGCCTCTAGGGGTTTGATCACTCCTCTCACTATCCCCGGCTTAATTGAAAAACCCTTATGATATTTAGTGAGCAGCACTTTTAGTTCTTGCTGCTGGTCTTGGGTGAGTGCAGGACTGATCTTCACCTCATCTGGGTTGTATTTCACTTCCCCTCTACCCTCCCAGAAGGGTAATTCAGCTTCCTCACTCTCAGCTGCTTTTATGGCAAATAAAACCCTCTGTTCCCCTCTGTAGTAGGGTTTCAGGGCATTCACATGTACCACCCTTCGTGTTTGGTGTTCCTCCTGTTCTATAAGGTAGTTCAGATCTGACATCTTGGAAATGACCCTGTATGGTCCTGCCCATTTGAGCTGCAGTTTGTTCTCTTTGCAGGGCCTAAGCCAAAGCACTTCCTCCCCTGGGTTAAAGTGCCTCTCCCTGGCTTTCTGGTCATACCAGGTTTTCTGTCTGACCTTCTGAGCTTGCAGGTTTTCTGCTGCTAGCTCTAGGTTTCTCTTCAGGTCATTCATTAACTTGTCTATATACGTCACAACATCTTGTGGGTCATCCTGGGTGATCTGCTCCCAATTTTGTTTGATTAAATCAAGTGGACCTCTTATTTTTCTCCCAAACAAAAGTTCAAACGGACTGAACCCGGTACTGGCTTGTGGCACTGATCGATAAGCAAACAAAAGGGATTGCAGCTTCTGGTCCCAATTGTTTGGATTCTCTGCCAAGTAAGCCCTAATCATGCACATCAGAGTCCCATTGAACTTCTCCGTTAACCCATTACTTTCAGGGTGATAGGCAGTGGTTTCCTTGTGCTTAATTCCACAGATTTGCCATAACCGTTTCATGAGCTTTGATGTAAACGATGTGCCCAAATCTGTGATTATTTCTGAGGCAAATCCCATCCTGGACATATACCCCACCAAGGCATCTGCCACTGTGTTAGTTTCGATGTTAGTCAAGGGTATGGCTTCGGGGTACCTCGTGGCATGGTCCACAATGGTGAGAATGAACCGGTTCCCCCTCTTTGTGGCCTTGGGCAAAGGTCCCACAATATCCACTCCTATACATTTGAACGGGGTGTCAATCACAGGCAAAGGGCACAACTTCGCTTTGGTCCTGTCACGGTTATTCCCCTGCCTCTGACACACATCACATTGTTTACAGAACTCCTTGATCTGCTTCCCTATTTCAGGCCAGTAAAAATTTTGTGTGATTCTCTGCTGTGTTTTGTTCACCCCTAAGTGCGCAGCAAACATGTCAGAGTGCCCCCTTTGTAAGATCATGGGGCGATACTTTTCAGGTACAACTAGCTGACTTCTGATCCCATCTCCCCCTTTTGAGATATTCATCAGGGTCTCTCTATACAAAATTCCCTTTTTCTCGCGAAATCTCGCTGGGGTTTCAGGTGTTAGCTGGGTGTCTGTCACCTTTTCAAAACACTTTCGGAGAGTGGCGTCTGCCTTTTGCTCTTGGCCAAATTTGCTGTCCGTGGCTAAGGTTTCTGCCACGGCTTCGGGACTACCCTCACCTGCTTCAACCTCGGGCTCTTCAGTACCCCCCTGAACTGTCCCCGTGGTAGCTTGTGAGCGTGTAATCACTAGCACCCGTTTCACATGTTCAGCCAGGTCATTTCCCACGAGCACGGCTGCTGGCAGAGTCGATGAAATCGCTAGCCGCCAAACTCCCCTCCAGCCTTGAAAGCTCACAGGTACCTCAGCTACTGGCAGTGAGATCACCTGCCCCTCAATCCCTGCCACCTTCAGGCTCTCATTTGGGATTATATACTTCCTAGGAATAATGTCTGGATGGCACAGGGTCACCTGGGAACAAGTATCCCTTAGCCCCCTATACTGATGGTCAAGTATTCCTACGTCCACCCCTGCGGTCTCAAACAATTGTGAATCTGTCCTAACTAGTAAGCAGCGCTTGACCTCCACAAGAGGACCATTTTCCCCAGCCTGATCAGCAGATGTAACTGGTCCAGATTGAGTAGCCATGGCAACAGGCTCCCTCAGTGGCAAGGAGCTTTGTTCTGTCTGGACACAGAACACAGCTTTTGGCTTGGTTCCACTCAAATCATGAGGTAAATTTCCCTTTAGCTGCTTTAATTTATCACACTCTGAGATCAGATGGCCCTTTCCTTGACAGAAATAACATTTTCTGCTGTACTTGGAGTCTTTCTCATCTGGTTTTGGTTTTCCCTCCAAAATCTGAGGTCTTGGTGGTTTCATGTCTGAGGGCTTCCCTTCAACATGGGCCCCTCCCCCTTGCTGGTTTTTCCCTGGTCCCTGAGAGTACCTGCTGTAGGTTTCTTTGGGCTTGCCCACAGATTTCCCCTCAGCACCTAAGGGCTTCCTTATTTGGTAAATGAAATCTGCGATCTCTGCCGCTTCTGTCACCGATTTAGGTTTCCTCTCCCTCACATGGAACTGTAGTTCCCCATGCAGGACTGAATAAAACTGTTCCAGCGCTATCAGGTCTTTGAGCTGCTGGAAGGTCTCTGTCCCCTCCTGAGACAGCCATTTCTCTAGCAACCTCACCAGTTGGGCCCCCACTTGGGTAAAAGTCTGCTCTGGTTTTTTTGTGAGTGACCTGAATCTTTGCCTCAGCTGTTCCGCATTTATCCCATGTCGGGCAAACACCAGTTTTTTAAACTCAGCGAAGTCCTTCAGCAGTTCCACTGGCATCTCTGCATAGACTTCTGCCAGGCTGCCACTGATTAAAGATCGCATAATGGTCATCTTCTCAGTTTCCCTTACTGAGAAGTCCACAAACGCTCTTTCCACCAGGGAAAAGAACACCTCATGGCAATCTCCCTTGTGGTACACAGGGAATTTCTTCAGGTCAGTTTTAGACAGGCTGCCTTCCCCATTCCCTGGGTTCCCCTCATTATTATTGTTATTCCTATTTCTACTCATTATTTCCAGCTTCTTCAGCTCAAACGCCATTTTCTCTCTCTCCAATTCCATTTCAAATTGTCTCTGTTTCTCTCTTTCCCTTTCCTCCATTTCCCTCACCCTAAGCTCATGCTGTTGGGCTAGGAGCATTCTTCTGAGTTCTGAGGTCAGTTCTCCCGTGCTCTCCTCCTGCACTGAGCCAAATTCCTCCTCAGAACCTTGGTCTCCCTGCGGTTCTCTCACTTCCCCCATTTCTGCCATCTGGCTTCGAGTCAAGGGCATAATCCCCCCCCCCCAGAACAGGCTGCTTTCAAAAGTCAAGCCTCAAAATAAAACGACAACTTTTTTTCTTTTGCCTCAGAAACAGCCTTCTATAGACTGCTGCTGTTCCTTCAGCACCAACTTGCAACTGTTGCCAGGTAGAATCCACCCCCTCTGCTAGGCCTCTCAGCAGACAGGCTAGATCACTGTTACTTCACACAGCTTTGCCTCAGCCCTTTCCCGCCAAAACAGGTTGCCTCAGAGCTCCCTAATCTAGTCCCCCCCAATCTGAGTGTGCACGTTCTTCCACTAGCCTACCTCCCCGTGAGGTAAGCCTAGAAGATTACCTACGCGCCCTCAGATTGTCCCTGACTAGACCCCCCTTGCTCTGGGCACACTTGCCAAGGCTTTGCTGGACCACTGGACAACTGGACTAGTCGTATCCCACACGCTGGACACCAATCAATGTGGCAACCCCAGACCTACTGGAGTATGCCACCCTATAATTATGCTGCCACCAACCATTCCCTGTAAGGAGTCACACAGACCAGGAATGGATTTTAATAAATAAAAGAACAAGGTTTATTGAAATAACAAACAGGATAAATAAAAGAATCAGGTAAATAGGATAATGTAACGTGGCATAGTCCTAATCATATACATACAACAGATTGGTTCCCACAGAACCCTTCAAGGTAACGCACAGACCCTGAACCTATCAGTTCTGGCTACCTAAATAGAAACCTGAACCTATCAGGTATGTACTAACTGACAAACAGTTGTACTCAGTCTGACACACAGACTCCAACTCCTCTTCTCCACACAAGCTCCAAATATATATACAGTACAGCTCCTCCCCCCTGATGTCCCGCCTTCCACTCCCCATAGGATGGAACTTTCCCTCCAAACCCATGACAGACAGGTACCATCAGTGCTGTATGTGACACATATGTTAATAGTATCAATTTTTCATTTTAGAACAAATTCACTTATATACAAAGTAACTATAATCTCTCTCTCAACATCAATTCAGCACACTTCCAATAGTCAGTGCAAGGTAGCAAGTTCTTTCTATTTGTAGTAGAAAGTATTATCTTCAGTGATTGTATAGAATTTTCCTTAGTGAGTTTCAAAGAACTGTCTTTGATTTCTAGGCTGTTAAAATCAGCTTCTGTCTTAATAGTTGACCAAACAGAGTCCATGAATTGAATAAAATCGGTGTTTTCGAGACCTGATGTTGCACCAAACAATTATTTGTGAACTGAACTCAGGATTCTTTCAAATATGTGATGCCGACAGGCCATAAACAACTTCTTTTCAACGTGGTTTTCCAGCCGAAAACAAACTCCAGTTTTCCATCCTGAGTTTGAAGCTGAAGTGTCAAAAACAAGGGATCTCACATTATCTGAAATCTCCCACTCATTTGCGAGGGCAAGCGTAGTTCTTGCTTTTTCTCCCCCTGTTATTTTTGTAATTACTGGGATACCAAGAACTTTGCCTTCTTCAAAGTCTGGCATACCAGATACCAGAATCCCTACTTTTTCTTTGTTTTCTTTTTTGAAGTCTGGAACCAGTTTTTACCAGACTTGTAGTGTTGAGTGCTTCGGTGTAGTGTTGAGTGCTTCAGTGCTGTGAATGTAGCCTTAATTGCTTGCACTGATGATTTCCTAACTTCTTTACCTGCTGTCCATGTGCTTTTAGTTGAACAAATTGCTTTTTTCACCTTCTGTAAGAATTGCTCCCATGAATGCTATTTGTTGACCAGCTGATAGATTAAGCCTGTCTCCCATGGTTGATGTGCTTTTGTTTGTAAATGGATTTCTGGGTCGTGTTAAAGCAATTGATGAACTTTTTCTATGAAGTGTTGTATCTATACCTGTTGCACCACTGCTAGTTGAAGGAAATACAAACTTTGGATCTTCAATTGAATCAGGTTTAGCAGCCAGGCCATCTGAATCACTTGAATCAAGGTAACCAACTAAACCAAATTTATCAAGTTCTAGGCTACTACTTGTGTTTATCTTGGTTGAAGCTTCTTCTTGGTGATGCTTCTCCCTCATAGCACGCTCAATTTCTTTTTCACTGGGATAATGTCCTCATAACTTTTGCAAAGTGTGTCTTATCAAGACCACCTAACTCCATTTTTCAACATAATCTTTGATCTTCTAAGAATTGCAGTTCTTCCAGAATCATTTCTATAGTCCTACATCTGTCATGTTCCATAATAGCAATGGCATTGTCATGTGCTCTGTCAAAGAGCAGGAGAAGAGATTTGAGAAAGCTTTCACTCTCAGCTGAGAAGTTCTTCCTTGTTTTATGTTTCCAAAGATTTTCATATTGCACAATTAATTTATTGAGTTTTGCTTTGGAATGTCCCGCCCTGATAGATGTCACAGGAATGCCAGATTGCTCCCAAAACTGTTCTGCCTTCAGGATAACAAATTTTATACAGTGGGGTCTTGACTTAAGAACGGCTTGAGTTAAGAACATTTTGACTTAAGAACCGCTCTCATAGGAAAATATTGACTTGACTTAAGTACTTAGATTTGAGTTAAGTACTAAAAAAAAACCACGTGGGAGGCAGGGAAAGTGCAAAATTTGAACTTTCAGTTAACTGTTGGCCAGTGAAAAGAGTGCCTGTCTGCTTCCTCACTCCTCCCAGCGTTTAGAGAGTGGATTGGGAGACAGTCTTCGGACTGCCTGGTACTGTACTGCCTGGACTGTATTTTCCCTGCCTTCCCTTAACCTTTCTTGACCCAAGAAAAAAAGAAACAAAATATCCCCCTCTAGTGGTCGAAGGCGGAATAGCAGCTTCCCATTAGTTTCTATGGACGGAAAAGAGCAGATACGGATCAAATGGTTTTCAATGCATTCCTATGGGAAATGCAGATTTGACTTGAGAACTTTTTGACTTGAGAACCGCCTTCCAATACGGATTAAGTTCTCAAGTCAAGACCCCACTGTAACATCATCCCTCTTATCTTTCTACGTGGGTCCATGACTGAGAAAAACAAAGTAGCGAAGCACATCCGCATTGGTGGGCAGTTGAGATCCTTATTTTCGGGGTCAAATCTTGCAGTAAATTACCTATGAGCCATGCTTCAGACACATCTCTATCATCCTTTCTAAGTACCGGGTGATTTGGTGTGGATGAAATTAGAGGAACTACTTCCTGAGGTGGTTCTTTTTCCTTTTTTTCACTCATTGCTACCTTGGTTACAACATATAATAGATAAAGCAAAAAGTTTACAACTTGCTATCATGTTGTCAATATCTGTTTTGAACAGAAAAGTATTTTTGAGGTGGGTGGGGGTCAAAACATGGCCTACAGGCCTGAAAATTTGCAGCCAATTATGTTTCAGTAATGGTAACAATATGGCAGGGGTACAGAATGAACATTTGGAAAAAAATAATTTTTTTGCAATGGCCCAGTGCTGCCCACTGGGTCTTGTTCTGAGGACCTCTTCAGACACCCTGTCCAGAAAGATGGTGCAGAGCTGTGGAAGCACCATTATCCATGTTTTCACTTTTGTTTCCAGCAGCAGTATGTAGAAGTATTGCCCCTTGAATCCACTCTATGCTATTCCACTGCCTCCACCACTCTTCCACCATGGGCCCTCTGCTGCTACCACCACCGTCTCCATCTCCAGTTGGATAGGTCTGATGGGGGATTGGCAAGAAGAATGGAAGGGGAGTAGGAGGAGGATGAGAGGGAAAGGCGCAAGGGGTGGGCAAAGGCAGGCAAAGGGGTGAACAAGTCACTATCTTCAGTAGCAACAGTACATAGGCTGGCTGGACAGCTCAGCAGTTTAGGTATCTGGCTGTTGAGCCAGGGGTTGGGAGTTTGATTCCCCACTAAGAGATCCCCTGGGAGAAGAGCCAATCTGGGTAGACCTGGGCAAGCTGCACAGTCCTAGGATGCCCACAGAAGAAGGGAACACTAAACTATTTCTGAGTATTTTCTACCTGGAAAAGGGTTGCCATATGATTATTGGTATTGTTGTTGTTGTTGTTGTTTTATGATGATGGTAGTGGTGGTGGTGGTAGTTCAAAAACACCAGGCACAGTCAAAATTATAAAAACATTGACAATTATTATATAACAGACAAAAGTTTTAACCAAAATCCTAAGTATCTGTTAAATATTGGTGCAATATGTATGCTGTTCCTAATATTGCCATTTTTTGTAGCTCTAATGATGTGAGTTCTGAGATCTGCAATTGCTTAGAGTACTTGGTTAGTTTTTCCAATTCTTTATTTTCAACTCCAGCATCCCTTGGAATTGCAATGTCAATGATCTGGACATTTCTTCGTTCTGTTACTATTGTGTTATTTCAAGGTGTCTATCTGTTTGGATCTGGAAATCCCACAAGGTCTTGATTTCCTCATTTTCTGACACCTTCTCTACCTGATGTTCCCATGGGTTTTTGGACAAAGGACGGTGTGTGTGTGGGAGTGAATATCCCACTTCTCCACCCTTTTTTCATGGGTCTTTAAAGATTGTTAACTGTGGTCTTTCAGGTGTGCGTGGTCCTGATTTCTGGGGAAGCTACTTGGATGAGTAGCAAAACGTTTCAGCCTAATAAGAAAGAAATCCAGTTGCCATGACTCAACTTCCAGATAATTTGAGGTCTGTGGTATGAGAAGTAGCACCTAGGTGTAATGAAGAATGAACAAATTCATTTTTACATGGAAGTTGATTTGTATCTTTTCTATTGAACATGGGGGCATAAAACATGTTCAGAAATGGCCATTGTATTCATGGCTGATCTGCTTAATGACTATCTCTCCCCAGACCTAAAGGCAATTCATTCCTATAGGATGCCTTTGATTAAGCACTATCAGCATGCTGTATCTTCCACAACATTCCCCATATATATTTGTTGGTGCCATCAGCTGTGAAATGGTCTCCTTTGAACTGTATCTTGTCCCATTATCTCTGAGCAATATTCTCATACTAAAAGTTGTTCCTTTATTGTTTTAAGAGTTTTTTTTTATTTTTGTTATTTCAAAACACTCCAAGACCAATGAAGCTGCAGGAGAACTCAAAAATCTTCCCTCTAACTTAGTTTGACAGCAAAGCTATGTACTGCCAGCAGGATTTTTTTTATTTATGATGACATTTGGAATATGAGAAGAAAATACTTTGTTTTTAAGATGCTTGTAGGAGGGAAAGGGTACATTAGGTGGTGCAGGTAGTTAGAAATGCTGCAATTTTGCTTAGACGCGCATTAAAATTTGTGTCATAATTATTGCTCACACATAAGTAGTAGAATATAATAGTAAATTCTTGACACTACCTATTTTCTCTGAAGTTTGTTTTCCCTGCCTCACTATAGGAGTGTTTAATTCTTCATTTCTCAAAGGAATTGGAACAACAGAGTAACCACTAGGTTGTTTTTTTTTTAAACTTAATCTGTGGTGGAAGTTTATTTTTTTCAAAGCCTGTTTGATTACTTACCATTAAGCCATTTATTGATAAAATTAAACATAATAATTATATTGCTGGTAAATAAGTGAAATAAGTCACAAATAAAAGGTAGAAACCAAAATTGTACCAGTTTCCCTTGTATAGCATAAAATTATGCAAGCATTACATTGTCGTGTGTTATGCCGGGTGATAACTGAGACTCCTCCAGTTATCTCTGATCACTTATGGATTGGAGATAACACAGATCTCCAGGTGTGCCAGCCTCACTTCCAGTCAGGAGGAAAGTGGCATGCAAACCTGGCAGCTTTCAGCCAGCTTTGCAGATAGTAGCTCAGATCCAATCAGATCTTAGATCTCATGTTGAACCCAAATTGAGGATGTTGCATTCTTCCTGCCCTCTTCCCCCTAGTGGGGTGGGTGGAGGAGAAGGTTGAGAGGATCTAAGTAACACCTTGCCCCTACCCTGATGCCATTGATGTACTAAGAGGGTCTTGATGTCTTCTTATACACAGTTTATTCAGGAAGGACAGCACATAACAGTGTACAGCTGCACACTTTTTAGAGAAGGATTCAGCTGGTTAAGAGGAATGGAATGGTAAAACACCTTCTCAGTAGTCTGTTATCTAGAAAACCCTGGAAAAGGTCACCATGTGTCAAAATCAATGTTATGGCATGGTGGTATTATTAAAGTGACAAAAGTCCCTGCTGTTCTCCTAGCCACTGCCAGACCATCCTCTGAGGAAGCAAAACACAAACATCGTTCAATTTAATTTTGAGTGTATTAGGAAATTAAGACAAGGGGGGGGGGATGAAAAGAACTTGATGGAGCTGAAGTTTTACACTCACACCAGATACAAACTATTCCAGATCCCAAAGATATTTGCTTCCACATTTCTGTTTCCAAACTGAACTCATCTTACCACACCTGCTCCATTTTAACACTGCCTTCTGATCATCAGATGTCATGTGAATGAAAGAGAATGTCTTATAAAACTGAAGAAGCTTGGCTCAAGGTATTAGAAGTGTTATGTTTCAAATTATAGATGAATGGACACCTATAAACTTTTCCCCCTCTCTGTGTCATTTGCTTACTTTTTCATACATCTTTTATTTTCGAGCAGTTGTGAGTCACAGCAACTTACTCCTGGACATTCTTTATCTCTGACACTTGAAACTTTTTTTGGCAACAATGAGTGGAATGGAGCACTCCTTTTAAAAATCATACATTTCCATAATTGGTGGGCAAGGGAGGCTTATATGCAAAGAACACGAGGGTGAATACTCTTGCCCTTGACTCTAGTAGCTTACCAAAAATGCTACATCTTGAGAGATGACAGGGGCCAGGATTGGTCAATAAGGATCTTTAAATATCCTGTCTCCTCTACTCAAATTCTTGAGTATCACCTGAAATGGAACGTGGCTACCTATGCTCATTCCTTCACCAGCCTCTCTCTCTCAGCCACTTCCCATATTCCAGTTGCTCTGCCTTCTTCTTAGACAATATTTATCTGTCAAGTGGAGCAGAGTCATTGTCATGCTGTTCCTGTACCACATATGGTCAAGGGAGCATGCTCTTGGTTCCAAAGAGAGCAGTATTTCCAAAATGTTTATAACAGCTGGAAAAGTACCATCTTGCACGCCTCTCATTCAACACTGTCTGTGGGAAGCATGCTCTGTATTTGCCATTAAATTTACAAGGTTCCCTTCTTCAAAGTCTTTGAGATCACTTCTTCCTTCCTGTTGCTTCTTTTGTTAGACACCTTTCCTCGCTCCTCCATTTTCTTCCCTCCAAAGAAAGATGAGTAAAGACATAGGTATATATATATAAAAACACACACACATGCACACACACACACACACACACCATGCACACCACGCACACCACACACACACATAACAAAAGAAGGCCATGAATTGTAAGTAAACATTTTCTTTTAATTTCATTTAACCAAGAATCATCCAGATTGATCAGTTTTCCTTTTTCATCGTAAGAGCTGATCTCACCATGCTTTTCCCTGCACTCAAGAAAAATCACCAAATCCTAAATCCTTGCAACAAGAATCATTCAAGCCAACCAATCTTGTTAGCAGCGTTGGAGCAACCATTCATGTCAAGTATTGGCAAGGGCTTAAGTCCTTGCCAATTAGGGCTTTAGTCCTTCCTCCCTGGCTCCAGATATAATCTCTTCACAAACATAACTCACTTCAAGTTACTTTCTTAAATATAGTCATATTTTGAATGAAAGCCCCTGACAAACACTGGCTCTTTTCCCATTTCACCAGCCCTTGTTTTATTGTTGTACGTATCGGACTCCTATTTACATTTGTCTCTTGGGGGTCAGCTGAATATGAGCCTGCATCTGCCTCTTTCCCTTGGTCCCAACACAGCCATAGTCATCTGTCGTATTTCTGTCTAAAGGGAACTCCAGTGTGGCATTAAATCAGTTCCGAAATATCAAAAGCACAGAACTTAGAAAAATATGGTTAATGATGTTTTGCATATCTCTGTTCTGAAATGGGAAACATCCCTTGATAGACAAGAAAATGAAATACCTGTATGTGTATATCCACAGCCTCTCACCAATTAGAAACAAATTTGTAATTCAGACTAGTAAAAAAGAAGAAGTTTGCATTCATTTTCCATGTTGATTTCTGGATTAGAGCAACTGGTTTTCAAGTCTCCTGGGAGAAGTACTGAAGTTATTAAGAAAGACATATACATTTGGTTGATTCTCTTTATCCCCAATACATGATATATGCAATTTAGCAACCCTAACACTGAATCCAAAGTCCTAGGTATGCTATCTGTAAACAATCTCTCAGCTGACTCCTTCTGTTCAGAGATATCATTCTAATCAAACCACCCTTCAGTTCTTGCATGGGTCAATAAGATATTGGTTCCTGAACTATGCCCTCCACCTTAATAGCAGAACTTCTGGAGAGTCTAAGCTTCCAGTGACAACAATAACTACAAACCCCTTTTAATCAGCTAAAACTTTCTTTAAAATGTTCCTATTTGTTTTGCTTCTGCAATTTCTTAAGGCAAATTACCATTTTATTGACCTTCGCAAGAAGAAAAACTATTTGTGGTTATGCTTAGTTTGAAACAAATGTCAACTCAGTTTTGTTATTGTTTATTTCAGACTTTTAGAATTGCATTTTTGGTTAAAAGAGGGCTAGGTGATGGTGAGGGAGAGGTGGAGAAGATAGAGTGCTAATCAAAAAGTGAAAAAGATAGAAGGGACAAAGCTTTGAAAATGCTGCTCTAAGAATGATTCCCCTTTCTTTTGGAAATCCTTCATGATCCAAGAGATCCCAAGAGAACACTATTGACTCAGTATCGTCTAGGCCTTCAGCAGTTGATTAAATGAATCTACCACAGTTGACCATGCCAACTTGATTTTGTGGGCACTGTGGTAGTAAGAGATGCTCGACCAGTGAGCACAGACATTATAGCTGCTCAATAGTTCATTGTAGCTGTAGGATAGTACATTTACGTTATTGTGCAGAGAACAGTATGAGGACAGCCCAAACAAAAACTTAAAACTTTGAAACTGGACTTTGGATCAGCACTAAATGTGGCACAGGTGTGCCAGATTGTTTGTACCAAATTTGGGGAAGTTTTAGCAAACAATTTTCAAGTGATAATTTTTTAAAAGTAAAACTTCCCCCATGCATAAACAAGAAACCCTAAACATTCCCAGATTTAAAATAGCTCATATAAATTGAAAAGATCAATCTAGTTTAACTTGGAAGAGAATGGTTGGCCCACCCATTTTTTAAAAAGCATCCAGGCTGCAGGGGCTGAAATACTGATCCTCAAAAAAGGCTGTTCAAAAGGGGAAATCTATGACTTTGTTTTAAACTGACCATCTGTGGAACAGATTTACCAGCAAGAGCTTTGCAAAGTACATACAGTACATTATTGCAACTTCATGGCCTGGGAAGGAAGATGTTTGGAGGACAATGAACGGTCAATATTTTCCTTAAAGACAGATTTTCTTTAAAGAGTCAAAACAATAGGCTTCCTTTAAGATCCAGCCAGATGGCCTCAACATTAGATTTAAAGTAGGCTGCACCTGATCACCGGTAAGATCCTCAGGATGAGGCCATTGCTGACCAGGATTGGTGAGGTCATCAACCATCCAGAGAAGTCCTACTTTATGGTTCACAACCTCAGCTTGATGTTAAAATCCCTTTTAGCCAATTTTAAGGCCTTGACATAACCTCCTGGCCAGGGTCTTAACAGCAGCCAAATTTTGGTCCAACCGGTCTTTCCTCCACCAACTTTCCAGCTGTTTCCTAGATAACTTCATGGCACAAATAAAATAATACTTTTAAAAAATGTCCTGGGACAACCAGTAAAGAAGTGGGCTGCACTCCACATAAGCTTACACAAAATAAAACTAATAATAATGATGTGCCATCAAGTTGATGCAAACTTGTGGTGATCCTTTCCAGGGGTTTCTAGATCTACCCAGAAGTGATTTACTGTAACCTTCTTCTGGGATGCCCCCTGGGGCTGTGCAGCTTGCCCAAGACCACACAAGATGGCTCTACTCCCAGCAGACACAGAGCTCCCAACATTTTGTTCTGCAGTCCTAAAGACCAGTTAGTATTAAAGGCACCACAAGACTTGTAGTAGTTTCAAACTGGCATACATCTTGAACTGTGTGGAATCCCAAACTTTTTAGAAATCAGAAAAAAAAATTGAACTTGTACGTATACACAAGCAAGAATAGAACCCTAATAATACTCATAGTAATGATGATGATGATGATGATGATGATGATGATGATGATGATGATAAACTCTTTCTGTAGTTGTATTTACTTGCTCTTCCAATGTGTTCTGATCTTGAAGCACAGAGGCACTGGACACAGCCCTCTGTTCCCTGAAGCAGAAGCTTCTGCTTTACACAAACTTCATTGCATAAGCCCCATATGGTCAAGAGGGCATACAGATTGTGTTGACAGGCTGCATATTTATCACTTCTGTTCCTGAACCAAGTACTCTGTGGATGAGAGAATGTGCAAATACGGGAAAATCAATGCTTTAATATTTTATAAAACATGGAAGCTTATTCTAGTTCATTAAGGGAATGGAGAGGAATGGAGGTCCAGGGTTAATAAGGGCATGGTAGTGCATCTCTGAGAATATAAACCAAATTACTCATATGTTCTGATTTACAGTTAAAACGAGAGAGAGAGGGGGAGTGTGCTTGTGATTCATGAATGTCTGGCTGAAAATGTCAGTTCAGTGAGCTGTGGCAATGTGTGCATGAAGCACAGAGATTAAAGAAAATACTGAAAGCAGAACAGCAAACATTGTAATGCTTTTTATACACATTTCCGGAATGTGAACATTTGGAAGATGAATGCAATGCTGGTACACTTCAGGAAGGATAGAGAAGAGTTGAAATGCCTACAAAAATGAAAAGGTATAATGTTCTCCCTTACAAAGAAAGCCTTATATCTTGCTGGAAGGCAATTGGCTGTCATCCGTCGATAGCCAAAGATGTCACTCAGGCCACAGACTGGACATCATCTGCCACCCCTTGCCTTGAATCAGATCACATGCTAAGATGTATTTCCTCCATTTACCACCACATATCCTTCCAGACTCTCACATATTTCAGAGCTATGTGCTTGAAAAATCAGAGATGCAAACAAAGGCAGAATCAGAAATGCAGACAAAGCTGAACTTAACCGTATTTTCGAAGGCTTTCATGGCTGGGATCCGATGGTTATTGTAGGTTTTTCAGGCTGTTTGGCCATGTTCTGGAATAGCTCGTGTCCAGAACGTGGCCAAACAGCTGGAAAAACCTACAAAAACTGAACTTAACTCCGGAAATAAAAACAAAAGCAGGTCAAATGCAGATTGAGTAAAGACTGTGTCCTCAACTAGAATACTTCATTCTCCCAAGCATTTGGTGTCAGGCCTATACTTGCTTACAGACAATCCCACAATCTCAAGAACTATTGACATGCAATGAGTTACACAACAATGATACAATGATGGAGACTATATCCTGCTACAAACCCAGGTGCCAGCTCTGCCCTCACATTTAATCTGGCAACAGTATCACAGAATCCAACAATGTCATACACAACATCAAGGGCACCTTTAGTTCCTCAACTAACATGATCTATGCCATCTTCCCACTCAATGGGAAGGGCATGTTGAGAATTTTGATTATAACGTTTATTCTCATAACATTAGCAGAGTAAGGAGATATTGGTTAGCAGGGACACTATGACACTATGACAGTAAAAGTCAACTTAGTCTATTTACATATATCCATAGAGAATAGACATTCATCTGGCAGCATAACGTGACATGAAACAACACACAACATAGGAAAAAGTGATCTGACTTACAGCAGATAAAATGTTCCTATTACACACGACTTATGTATAGTTCTGGGACCAATCAGAAAATAAATTACTTTATTTTCTGTTACACAAAATTTTATCATGTACCACAGCTGTACAACATTAAGTCTCAATCCTTGATATCCACACCTGAATACAATCAGTACAATGACTCAGGTAAAATCAGCCATTTTACATTTAACTATACAATATTTATATTTCATATATATTCATATCAGAATCTCAACAGGGCAATTTCTATACCAAAATATTAATGGATATAAATCAGACATCAGAAATCACAATACACAGCAACCTGTCTCAAATCACTTCAATTTATCAGGACACTCTTTACAATATGTGAAAGTTTTTGTTCTGGAAAAGAAAAGCTACAGAACAAGAATCCAGGGTAAATAGCTAAGATGAAATATTACACATGTTGGACACCCATATCAATGGATTAAATACAAATCAAGGTTTCTTAAGTCATTTTTTTCATAACAGGGCTCAAAGATAAAGTCTGCTATTCTCTATATTACCACATGTTGTTCCTCTGTTGTTTCCTTTAATCATGTTACTGCTAACAGTTAGTTTTTTATGTGACATAACATCTTTTCTGCTTTTGTTTTGTTTTGTGTTTCTTGTTGGAATGTTTGCTGAATCAGACTTTGAAAGACCTGATTATCAAACAGGAATCATAAATCATTACAAGGTATAAAACACTACCAAATACCACAGTCTCTTAGAGCCTTACTTGAAGTCTCTACTCTAACACATATGTCTGAAGAGGTGAAGGAAGTTCCATGAAACATTAAAATGTAACAGTCTTTAAGGTGCCACAACGTCTTTTTTTAATTTTCTTTTGTGTTTTTTGTTCAAATGCTTAAACAGGATAGGCCAGTCTTTTCCTCTTAAGGCAGCTCTGCTTCTAATGATGTGTTAACTGTATCATCTAGCTCAGGCTTCATGGAAAGACATTGCCATACAGTAGAGTGGGGCTGTAGACTTGTAGACAGCATTCAGTCAGACGGTGAGGATGATGTCATGTGCTGGTGACCTTCTAACAAAGTCCACTGCATAACTGCAAACAAATAGCATTGTGGAAAAATATTACAGTTTCCCCCTTACTAGTTCTTTCATTCCAGAGAGTTAACAAATCAAAAAGCTGCAGGGCATGGAAAATGTGAACTCTCGCTTCTGCATGCTGGTGTAATACGCAGGCTGCTCTGCCAATGTTTTCTGCAGTGTGCACAGATGAGACTGATAAGTTTGTGCTTCTTGGCAACCACCACAGGCAGTGGTGAGACTCAACAAACTTTATTTCCCTGGAGGAAACAAGAGTTGGCATTTTGTTTGCCTTCGTGATTTAGCTCTCTGCCTCCATCAGTCGCCCATACAGGAGGCAGAAGTGGGGGATTAACTTCATGTTCTTTTTGTCTAAAAAAAGATTAGCACATTGATTGGCCCATGGGGGAATACTTTATGGCTTTTCCCTATGGCTTCATGAATGATATGAAAGTAGTAAAGAGGGAGAATTTGTTTCCTATACAAACTGATAAGCTGTACGTTTTTGGTAAGAAAAGGGAAATTATTCCATCACCATATATTCCACCTGTGGGGTCCGTTGCCATAAGCTTAGAGTACGATGTGTCGAGAGGACAAATAAAAAGTCCTGTCTTTCAAGGGCGTTACTCTTCCGCCTGGCAAATGCTGTAGATTAACTGTTAATGCTGTATCTGGCCGTCTGGTTCCTGAAGACAGAATGTGGTACTAGATGAAAATCAATCTGGTTCGCCAAGGCAAACCTTGGGGACTCAACAAGGAAATGTATACTAAATGTTCAAGAAAGACAAAATATGTTTCTCTTAATTAGTAGCAAGAGCCGAGGAAAGAAACAAAAGCTTTACTAAGCATCTGTTGCTGGTGAAACTTTTATTCATCTGAGGTTCATTCTGTGGTGAAGAGAGAGGCATGAAAGTGGAGTGGGAGAGTGGGAGAGGTAGTTTGTTTTTACCAGTAAAAAAGGTACTACAAAGGAGTACAATTGTATTGAGCTTCTGCATCCCTTTTATCCTGGTTTTTTATTAATTAGACAAACATCACCAAAACCTAAGCAGGATTAAACCCAATGAGGGCAAAGGAAACCATGCATATATTAACAAGGCCAAGGAACTACAATGGACCCTCAATTTACGCAGGGCTCCACTTATGAACTTTTTGATCTACAGACTTCTCTGGCTGCGAAATTTCGCTTTGACTTCTGGCCGGAGAATCGACCTACGGACTGGAAGGGGGAGGCATTCAAATTCAAATTCAAATTTGGCACTTTCCCCGTCTCCCCCTTCCAGTCCGTAGGCTGCTGATTGTGCCTCCTGATACCTTCCAGGACTTCTCTGCTGCCATGGGAGGCATGCGAGAGGTTTCCCCTGCCGCCAATTGTTCTTTGGAGGCATGATTGGCAGTGGCAGGGGGGCTTCCAATATTTATTTATTTATTTATTTATTTATTTATTTATTTATTTATTTATTTATTTATTTATTTACTTACTTACTTACTTACTTACTTACTTACTTATTGCATTAATACCGCATCCATCTAGTCAACCGACTACTCTGGGCAGCTTCCAACATGCATAATAAAACATTAAAAAATACCTTATAAACATCAATAATCAAATTATTCAAGATGTGAAGAATTAGAAAAAATAAATCAAATACAGTGGTGCCTCGCTTGACAATGATAATCCGTTCCAGCAAAATCGCTGTAGAACGAAATCGTCATCAAGTGAAAGTAAAAAACCCATTGAAATGCATTGAAAACCGGTTCAATGCATTCCAATGGGCAAAAACCTCATCGTGCAGCGAAGATCCTCTATAGGGTGGCCATTTTCCAGTGCCTGTTAAGCGAGGAATCCATCCTAAACACAACGGGGAGCCATTTTGCACAGCAGGTGGCCATTTTGAGAGCCACCGATCAGCTGTTGTAAAATTGTTGTTTAGTGAATAATCGGTTCCCGAAGCAGGGAACTGATTGTCGTAAAGTGAATTTTCCCCATTTAAAAAGCGTTTTGTGATCGCAAAAGCCTCATCGTAAAGTGGATTCATCGTGGAGTGGGGTAATCGTGAAGCGGGGCACCACTGTAGTAACTGGAGGGAAGGCCTGCCTAAACAACCAGGTTTTCAATTGGCTTTTAAAAATGCCCAGCGAGGGGGCTGCATGAATCTCAGGAGGAAGATTATTCCAGAGGCGAGGAGCAACTGCCAAGAAGGCCTGGTTTCTTGTTTTTTCCTTCTGGATCTCCCTCGGCGTCAGGCTCCTCAGCCTCACCTCCTGACTAAATCAGGTGATACGGGTAGATTTTGGTCGGAGTAGGCGTTCTGCCAAATATCGAGGCCCTAAACCGGAGAAGCTTGGAAGGCATCCAGAGGTCCCCCTCGCCGCCGATTGTGCCTCCAGAGAAGCTCCAGAGGCACGATCAGCAGTGAGTGGGACCTCCGGAGGCCTTCCCCGCCGCCATGGGAGGCATCTTGGTGGTTTTCCCCGCCACCGCTGCTGGCTTTCCCAGGGTTAGGAAGAACAACCTTCAGAACACAGCCAAACAGCCCGAAAAACCTACAACAACCAAAACTTATAATAATTACCTGCAATCAAATCAATTTTGTCTTATGGTGGCTCTTTCCAGAGTTTCCCCTTCTTCTTGAGGTCACACAAGACCATGTCTTTTTCCCAAGAGGCACAATGGCCTTATAGACAGACCCCTTCCAAGTCCATTATTCTATGATTTTGTAAGGACTGATATTAATATAATCTGTTATATTACATGTTTGTAATTGTTAATTGATATCCAGTGTCATCAGTGGATAGAGTGTGGGACTAGGATTAAAGAGAGTGGGTTTGAATCTCTTGTCAGCCATGGAAACTTATTGTGAAGGCAGTGGAACTAGTAAAGCCACTCCTTCAGTGTCTCCCATTCCTTGAACTGGGATAGAAAATAAAGAAAAAATTAAAACTCCCCATAACATAATACTTAGGAATGCATTGCGAATGCACAAATAATACTCTGCGGGCAATCTAATCGTCCCTATGTGGGGTTTCAGACATTCTGTGCTGAAAACTGTAGCTTTCTGAGTCAGTTCTCTTTGAGTATGTTTTTTTCTCTATGAGTAACTCCTTGGGCGCCAAAGGCCAGAAAATTAGGAAGGCATTTCCAGTTCATGAATAGGCAATTGAAATGGGCTGACAGCCTCCCGATGGTATAGCTCACTGGTTCTTAACCTTGTCTTACTCAGGAGTTTTGGACTGCAACTCCCAGAAGCCTTCACCACCAACTGTGCTGGCTGGGGTTTCTGGGAGTTGCAGTTCAAAAACATCCGAGTAACAAAGGTTAAGAACCATCATAGGCATCCTTCAGTCTCGAGAGACTATGGTAACATGCTCTGAATCGAGGAGTGTCCTCTCCAGAGCATGTAGCCCGGGTAAGGTAATATGGAGGATAGGCTGTTACCCAAGCAGCAGATCCCCCCTCTCCACATTGCTGAAATGGTCCAATGGAAAGGCAAGAGCCAATACGACTGGTTCCAGCAACGTCGCAGGAGTTGGCAGAATGACACGAGCTGCCTTCGGGACTCCAGCTCCGGATTTTGCCTCAAGGTTAACTCCTGAAGCCTTTTCCATTGGTGGATATAGCCACAAGGCAATGGAGGTTTGAAATCGGAGTTTTCCTTCTCCTAGATGGGCTGCCTTCCATGGCTGACGAGCCCCACCTACCCGGCGGTTAAGAACCACTGGTATAGCTAAAAGACTGTGAGTGCAGATGTCCCATGACGGCTCCTTTTTCCAATGGAAGGAATGCAGAAGTTATCTTTAATTGTTACAACATGCCATAATACTGAAATACCGGCTAGCTTCTCTTGCCCAGGGTTCAGCAGAGGGAAACTGCTCTAACAACACTCCTGCAAACCGCCATTTCAATCGGGATAGGCAATCACAGATGTCAAAAGACAGAAAAGGGATGCCAGCCAAACTGGACTGCAATAAACCACCTGGCTTAACAAAAAGAGACAATTTCCCCATGAAGAAGACCGGGCTTCCCTGTGCTCAGCTTTACTTCATGTAGTCACCAGTTTTTCTTCGATTTTAACTGTGCCAAGTGCAATGCAAACCACTCATTGCTCATGTAGTCACATTCTAAGGCAAAATGTTGCAAATGATCAGGATTGTAAAAGTGGTAAAATATTTGTTATATCTCTCCAATGGAGCTTCCCACAGATCTCCAGAGGTTGTCCACCACTGGTTCTTGGGTAGCTCTAATGATTGGTTTGGTAAATTTACCACTGCCATTCAGCTGAAAAAAGCTCCACTGTCTCATTTTTAATGCCTTTGGCCGATAATTTATATTTACTTCATTCAGGATTAGCAATTTATGCACCTCCTTTACCAGTGTTTGTAGTGGATCCCATGTGATTGTCAATGAAGCATGTTGTCCATTGATAAATAGTTCAATATTTACTTAATTCGCCTGATTCAATAAATTAGAAGAAGCAAACAATCTATATTCTGCTATTCTTTTTCCAACTGATGACAGTATCTCCAGACATCCAACACCAAGGTATATGGTACATTTTAACAGGGGTTTTGGTAAGTATGACATGTACTGAAATATTACCTGTTTCCTGTCCTTTTTGGGGTTCATAATACTGTTAAAGTCATCTTCCCGTACCATCTCATTCTCAGTAAATCCATCTACAGTGGTGCCTCGCTTAACGGGTGCCCCGTTTAACGAATAATCCGCATACCGATGCGGATTTTGCGATCGCAAAAGCGATCGTATTACGATGTTACCTATGGGGAAAAATCGCTTTGCGATTTTTCCCCATAGGCACCATTTTCCCCCAGCTGACCGGCGGGGGCATCAGAAGGACCGCGGGAGAAGGCTCCCCCGCGGTTCTTCTCAAGCTCCCGCCGGTCAGCTGGGGGAAAATGCAGGTGGGAGCTTGAGCGGGAAGACCTCTTCCTCAGAGGAGGCGGCAGCGGCCGCTCATCCGAAGGCTGGGCTCGCTCCTCCTGGGCCGTGGAGGGGGAAGGGGGAAGAAAAAGAGACCCGGCGCGGCCGGGCGCTTGGCTCCTCCTCCCCCTTCACCTCCTCCTCTTCCAGCCGGCAGCCGGCTGCCTTGTCACTTCCCGGGCTGTGGAGGGGGAAGGGGGAAGAAAAAGACCCAGCGCTGCCGGGTGCTTGGCTCCTCCTCTCCCTTCACCTCCTCCTCTTCCAGCCGGCAGCCGGCTGCCTTGTTGCTTCCTGGGCTGTGGAGGGAGAAGGGGGAAGAAAAAGACCCAGCGCTGCCGGGTGCTTGGCTCCTCCTCCCCCTTCACCTCCTCCTCTTCCTCTTCAAGCCGGCAACCGGCCGGCTTGTTCCTCCCAGGGCGGCAGCGGCGGCGGCAGGGAAAGGGAAAGGGCCTGGCGCTTGGCTCCCCCTCTCCTGCTTCTGGCTACTTTTGAAACACCCGCCGGCCAGCTGGGGGGAAATGCCAGCTGATCGGCGGTTCCAAAATGGCGGCCCACTATTTTCTGGAGATTCCTCGCTTACCGAGGCGACGAAAATGGCCGCCCCTATGGAGGATCCTCGCTGAACGGTGAGTTTTTGCCCCATAGGAACGAATTAAACAGGGTTTGATTCGTTCCTATGGGGTTTTTCTTTCCGTTTAGCGATGTTTTCGTACAGCGACGTTAATCCTGGAACGGATTAACATCGCTGTGCGGGGCACCACTGTATTATCTTCATTAATTTTTTTAAAGAATGCCTTTTGATTTGGATGTGATGCATAAATATTACCAAATGTCAGTTTGATATTACATCATCATCATCATCATCATCATCATCATCATCATCATCATGTGCCACCAAATAAATTGTGATCTCTGGAGAATCTTTCCAAGTTTTTCTACGTATAAAATACTGAGAAGAAGTTTACTACTAGAAACGTAATATGGAGGGAACAGAAGATTTTAATAGACTGGAAAATATCCTCTTTAAAGAAAAAACTGCAGAAGAAGTAAAAAGAATAACTACAGTAAACTATTTTTGAAGAATATGCTAGAATGCTGGAAAGAATACATATTCCACTTACCTCACCACTACAAGAAGTATTGGAGGCTCGGAACTTCCCCCAAATCCTTAAAACTAAACTTAAAGAAAAGGGATGTGGTGGCGCTGCAGGTTAAACCGCAGAAGCTTCTGTGCTGTAAGGTCTGCAGATCTTCAGCTATAAGATCGAATTCACATGACGGAGTGAGCATCTGTTGCTTGTCCCAGCTCCCGCCAACCTAGTGGTTCGAAAGCATGCAAATGTGAGTTGATAAATAGGGACCACGTCGGTGGGAAGGTACCGTGTCTAGTCGCACTGGCCACGTGACCACAGAAGATTGTCTTCGGACAAACGCTGGCTCTATGGCTTAGAAACGGGGATGAACACTGCCCCCTAGAATCGGACATGACTGGACAAAAATTGTCAAGGGGAACCTTTACCTTTGCCTAAACTTAAAGAAGTATCATTAAAGAAAGGGTTAAATACAATAAGGGCTTGAATAAAAAAGATGAAAGATAAAAATACTATAAAGGAAATTTTGAGGGAAGAAGAGGGGATATACTGGATAAATAAACTCCAAAAGGAAAAAGGAAGTTATTTACATATGTGGTGGACTTGTGAAATAAGGAAGAAAGAATGGGCACTGAAATAAGAAAGAAAGAATGGGCACTGTTTTTTAAAGAAATCAGGGAAATTATTGGAAATAATATTCAAATATCACCAACTATTGCCCTTTTAAATATAATCAAGAATAACCATCTTTAAAAAAAATAGAACAGAAAAAGTTAATTGTTATGATGGTCATAGCAGCAAAATTAATATTTGCAAAACACTGAAAAAAGGACAAGTCAACCTTCCAGATTGGTACAGTGTAAAGAAATGTGGAGTTTAGCCATAAATGATATCGCTAGACTCCACATTTAAAAGATCGCTACTGATAATTGCAAGCAAATAATGAAATGGTTATTAGGTTGCCCCTGAGGTACTATCAATCATTCCTTGGCCATTTACTACCAAATAGCAAACCATTGAGGACGTGATTCCTCTTAAGTTTCAGTCTGTAGCTCTGTTACATTACCACTTGACTTCACATAGCATTTTCGATTTATGATTATGTTACCTGCCTTGCCTGCCTTGTAATCTGGGTTTCAAAACAGAAGCATTTGCTGAAGTAAATCAAACCCTGCCCCCTCTTTTTGGGTGGCTGGTTATCTATTGTAGAGAGGCAGTTAATCCTCTTATGTGTGTGTCATGTTTCCCCCTCTATATCATTTCAGACCCCACTCAAGAAATGACACTGGAGGACCATGTGTACCTAGGTTCAACATTCTACCTAATAAACAGTACACCCTAACTCAGGAAGAGTCGGGGGGGGGGGGGGAAGACACAGGATTTGTACTTGTGTGGATTTGCATCTGTGAGATGATGACCATCATACTCTTGATTTCTTACTTTCAAGTAAATTTCTTTAAGAACGGATAAGGAATCTTGTGAAGTATGGCAGCCATTTCTATGAAGCATCAAATAAATACTGCACAGGATTTTGGAGAGAGAAACCGAGGGGAATTTGCTGCCTGGGGAATTCTGGGGAAGGAAGAAAACGGGCAGAAAATCCCATAGAAAGCTGTAGTTTTTCACAACACTAACATTTTATATTATGTACATTCTAATTTGAGTTAGTTCAGCTAATCATTCATCACAGAAAACTTTAAAAAATTCTGACATAAATCAGTCAGAATCTGGAACTGTATGATTATGGTGATGATTATTTTAGTGATCTAATTGTCAGAGTCACTTCTAATGTTTAATCAGATTCAAGACTTTAAATATCTTCTTGTGCAAATTTAGTTATAGGAAGACATCCTAAGAAGAGACTTTCCCCCCAGTTGTTGATTTATCTGAGCATACAGTGGTGCCTCGCAAGACGAAAACAATTCATTCTGCGAGTCCTTTTGTACCGCAAAAACGATTGTCTTGTGAAGCGTGGTTTCCCATAGGAATGCATTGAAATTGCCTTCAATGAATTCCTATGAGATGCCTCACAAGACGATTGCCATTTTTTTCGTCTTGTGAAAATGACTGCAAGACAAAAATTTTTTTGGAAAAGCTGTCTTGCGAGTCACGGAAAAATTGCAAGACACTTTCGTCTTGCAAGTTTTTCATGGTACGAGGCATTAATCTTGCGAGATACCACTGTATTTTGCAAAATATAATATTTTTAAGAAGCTCAGAATCATTTTTCTAGACATACTAGCCATTATCCTGATCAGTACCGTGCACATGGAACTCCCGCTGTGGAAGTTGCCATGAAGATCTGTTGAGATGCCATTTGTGTGTCCTCTGCAGTTGAAGCTCTGTCTGTATGCAGATGCTGAGCATCTCCCTGGCCACTGGTTTGGTGCACGTTCATTTATGTCCATACATGATACCGTGTTCTGTGGGCACCTGTGGGTAGAGTTGCCAGACATCCGGCAAAAGGAGGACATGCCCTACTTTTGAGGAGCATGTCCTCCGTCCAGCAGGCAAAACTAAAAAACTTCAAAATGTCCGGCTTTTGTATCTTCACCACCACCCCACCCCTCCCCCACCACCTGCAGGTGCCCTCCAGCCCCCTCACGTTTGGCTCTAAAAGTCCATCTTGCTCTGCAGGGAGTATGGGGAAAATGTTGAGGGCCTTCTAGCCAGATCCTACCAGATTTTTTGGGGGGGGCGGACTAGCAGAGCCATTTGGCGCAGACCTTGTCTCGTTGGGGGGGGGGTTAACTTGACATTAAAGATAATTTTATAAAATAAAATAAGCTGCCTGATTCATTGCCTTTACTAAAGCAGATAAACATCGTATCAACCAATTTTTCTATTCAAATCAAGATTTCAAAATACAAACAATTGTTCTCAGCTCTCAAGATCCTCAGAGGACACCCTTATCTTGGATTATGCTGAGAATCCTTCTAAATCTGCAGTATTATCAATTGCTTCCTTTTGGAGAAAAACTCATCTTCTCTTTCATTAGTTTTTTTTTAAAGAATCTGGAAGGGAATGATGACATTTACTTACCATATGCAACATAAGGATAATGATATAATTGAAAATAAATTTATAGAACAATGGAGCCTCTTTACTATGGAATAACAAACTTCTTGAAAACATGTGTCCTTGATCTTTATTTTCATTTATCTGAATTTGTACTCAGCGGTAGGAAGACAAAGTTTAAGATCCTGTGCCATGTAATCATTTGGTACTTGCTATTTACTTACTGGAAAATGAATAACACAATGAGATAAGCCCTTTAAAATTGAAAGAAACACATGGATTTGTGGCATCAGGGCTTCCTATTCTGAGGCCGTTTATTTTTCCATAGTACTTTTCAGTTATTTGGACAAGCAAACAAAACTTGTGTTTCCTTGAGGTTAGGGTGCCCATATCAAAAGAAGGACAGGGCACTTGCATCTTTAATAATGGGACTGGGTAAAATCCAGAATGGATTTTAGTCTAGTAAATGTATCATCCACCTTTGCCTTTGGATTGTGTACAAGGACTACACAGTTATTTTCGTCTTCCTTCCCGCCCCTCTTTTATTAAAATATCTAACCTGCCATCTCTTATTAGCTTTACTACTCCTGTGAAAACATCAGGTTCAAGAGCTCTGCCCTTTATTTGTTGGCTGTATTGCTGTTCAGATTTTGGATTTCTGCTGTAGTATTGAAAATTTGCCTGTTATCTTCAAACCACTCTCCCCACACTATCATTTTACACTGGTTGCCAAGGTTCAGAGAACCTTTACTACGCAACAGCAGTGTGCAATGTTTTCCAAAATATGCTTGGTACTTCTCTTTATTAGAGAAGTTGGGGATCTTCTCTAGATTTTCTGTTTCTGCATGTTGTTCAAACCACAATTTTTCTTTCGCTTCCCTCATTTCCTCATTTTGTTTCTAATATTCCTGTATAATTTCTCATATCTGATGTCATTTTCATTTCTCAATTTTCATCTCTCTTCCATTAGCTCTATTATGCCTTTGGTCACTCATTTCTTTTCACCCCCTTACATTTTTACATTTGAGGTTGTTGCTAGTTATATCTATTTATAGCTTTGTCAGCTATAATACAAAGTAACATTTCTATGTGAGCTGTTTCACTGTACCATCTCAATGGTGTCTTCGAACAAGTTGTTTACTTCATATCTGTCTGTTTTGCCTTTAAAAATGTGTGTGTGTGTGTGTGTGTGTGTGTGTGTGTGTGTGTGTGTGTGAACAGCTGGAATGCTGTTGGGGATTTACACCATTGTAAGTGTAATTGCATAAATCGCAATGGCTTCTAATTCATAAGTTGGTGCTCATATTTCTGGTTGCATTCTAGTCATGTGAACCGACATGTAACAAAGATGCAAGCGATAACTTGCTTATTTAGAAGCAAGTCATTATCATGATTTACATTGGTTGGATAATTACCCTAATAGAAGTGGCCTGCTAGCTGGAAGTATTCTAACCTAGCTTCAGCTATATGTTTGCCTTCATTTCCATGGTAGTGATTCCTTTACAAGAGGGACTGTACAAATTATCCCAGCTTCATATTTTACAGAGGCAGATGGATTTTGCTCCAATAATATTCTGTTCCAAGTACGACCAATGGAAGTATGAAATCAGGAATTGCTTGCTGTGATCTCAGTAGCTGCATTGAATAGCACAGAAGGGGTCAGAGCCAGCTTCCACTAAGGCAGTGGTCCCCAACCTTGGGCCTCCAGATGTTCTTGGACTTCAACTCCCAGAAATCCTGGCCAGCAGAGGTGGTGGTGAAGGCTTCTGGGAGTTGTAGTCCAAGAACGTCTGGAGGCCCAAGGTTGGGGACCACTGCACTAAGGAATATGCTTCCATAAATACGTTCTAACTGGAAGCAATTGTCTGTTTATGAAGCAATGGTCACCAACCTTGTGGCTTGTAATTGTCTTGGACTATAAGTCTCTGTAGCCTTTTTCCTGTCTAATCAGCCAGAGAAAGCTATTTGGATAAACTCTGGGAAGCTTAGAGAAATACCAGAGGCTCTTGGCTGAGTTAAATAATGCTTCCAGGTGTATAACCCAAATAGGCCTGTTTTCCCTTTGTATGGGGTGCACATGGAACGTTACCTGCCTTCTACAGAGATGGTCAACAAGGACAGTTAGGAAAATCCCCAATAATGTTATTTATGAAACATTGTATTTTTTCAGAACTATATATTGCTAGCATTGATCCAAAAAAATAACCATTCAATGTTAACCCATTATTTTCAAGCTAATCATGTTGGCGTATAATCATGTGAGCAGCCCTAGCAGGGAAGAACTAGGGAGAGGCATTTCTTTAAATATCCAGCTTCTTCAGATTCATGTGCTGTTACAAAACAAAATATGTGAAAAGAATGAGGTAGGGGCTTTCAACCCACCTGCCTGACTTGGCTTTGGCTTTCTTCCATCTGTTCCCCACACATCCTTCCCTCCTGTCAGGATCTGCCTCCCCCCCCCCAGACCCCATCAACCCTTCCCCATGGCTAGTTCAGGAAAAGTAGAACAAACCTGCTCAAGCAAGATCCATTTGAAAAGCCCATTCAGTGCTGTCAGTTTAAAGTAGTGGTTCTTAACCTTTGTTACTCAGATGCTTTTGAACTGCAACTCCCAGAAACCCCAGTCAGCACAGTTGGTGGTGAAGGCTTCTGGGAGTTGCAGTCCAAAACTCCTGAGTAACCCAAGGTTAAGAACCAGTGGTTTAAAGCTCCCCTCCAGCTGGTTACTTCCTATAACTAAATGTTTTGGGGAACAAAAACTGACACACTTCTCTTATGAAGCTTTACCGAAATGGAGCCTGGCTGCAGTCAGGCTCAGTCTGTAAAGCAACCGTCTCACTTCAGTGTTCTGTAGTGTGCCCAACAGGCAGTTTAAGATACTGAACCATCCAGAGGCTATAACAAAATGACAAGGAAAAGGATCTGTTTTAAATTTGAATAAAGCTCTTAATGCATTTTTCTTTCAGGAAACAAACCACTCTTTTGGCCACCCTATCTCTTCATCCTTCACTCTTTATATTAAAAAAGAAAAGAAAGAAAGAGTATCACAGAAAGAGACTTATTTACATGAGCCTGTTACTGAATCACTCAAAAGGAATAACACAATCACTGTTAAAATGCACCCTACAGAGTCCTTAGTTCAGATTTAGCTTCAGTCACTAAATCTTGGCAGAGTGTGAAATTTTGGCTAAAAACCTCTAGCTACACAGCAGATAGTGGGGACCTACAGAACAGAATTAGCTTCAAGTCTCTGCAGAATAGACCACCCTTTATTGTCTCATCAGTTGTTACACAAAAATAGCTTAATTGACTCATAGTCTGCCACCTGGCTAACTACATTACTGACTCCAACTGTCCCCAGACTAACCTGAGTGAAAAAGAGTGGGAAAAGAAAAACTTCAAGAGAGACGTCCATGCTCTCTGAAAACTCTGAGGCAGAGAAGGAACAATTGGTTGCTGCTGGATTGATTGACATTCCTTGCTTTTTTAGAAAAAGGCCCTCCCAGCCAAAAACTTTTAAGGGCATTATATGAAGGTTGCTAAATCCCAACACCAATTTCATAGGCTTGGAGCAAGCCACAGTCCCTCAGCCTTAGCCCAAACATCTTGTATTGTGGGGATACCAATACTTATGAGGTAATATGGCTGATTGTATATTTGGTTTTGACTCCCCCCCCCCATAATATCAGAAACAAATAAACTAGATAAACCTTCCTAACAACTGTAGGCAGTTTTGATTAACATACTTAGTTGACTTATTTCAGAAGTAGTCCCAGAAAACCTGGCCACCTTCCGCCCACAAGGGTGGGAAACGGCTGTTTCGCTCAAGCTCACTTCCTAAACAGCATTGCCAACCAACACCACAGTGAACTCCTAACTCTGCAGAGCTCACTTCCCTCTCTCCAAAATATACTTGTGTAGGGGGCAAGCTCCCACTGGGAGACTGAGTGGGAAGCCTTCTTCATCAGAGCATTACAACAGCAGGAGTTGGAGGCAACAGGGAACCCAGGAAATAAAATTAGGACTATACATTCAGGATTTCTAGAATATTTTTGGAGGGGAAAAAAGCCCTCACTGCTACCATGTCACCAGGACCTGAACGTGGCAGGAGGGTGTAGACTTTACTGGTGCCTACAGGAGGGAGAGCCAGCATGATATAATGGATAGAATGTCAAACCAGAACTCAGGAAATCTGGGTTCAAATCGCCACTCAGGCATGGAAACTCACTGGGAGGTGGTGCCAATGGTAAACCACTCGCTGAACATCTCACATACCTTGAAAATTTTGTTAGAATTTTGTTTGTTTGTTTGTTTGTTTGTTTGTTTGTTTGTTTGTTTGTTTGTTCGTTCGTTCGTTCGTTCGTTCGTTCGTTCGTTTAATTTAATTTAATTTAATTTAATTTAATTTAATTTAATTTAATTTAATTTAATTTAATTTAATTTAATTTATATGCCGCCCACACTACCCAAAGGTCTCTGGTCTCTTTATGTATTTAAAGTATTTTTAATCTGTCTTTCTTCTTAAAAAGGACCCAAGGCAGCTGACAACAACAACAACAATCTTAGAACTGCAGAGCTGGAAGGGGCCCTATGGATCAGAGTCCAGACTCTGTTGAGGAGGCATAGTGGTGAATCGAATGCCCAAGCTCTATCCAGTAGTTCCTAAAATATAAGAATTGAGACAGTTATTTTCATTACTGCAAGTAATCAAAGAGGGAGAATTTAAATGTCTACTCTGGGCATATCTCACCTGCTAGACCCAATATTCTATTGCATGTTGACAGAAAAGCAGGAAGTGGGTGATGTTCTGCCCCTCCACTTATATACCCCAATGGTGCATTGTCAGTTTGCTGTATCACTCTGATGGTAGGTGACATTGAAAAAAATGTTTGGTGTATATTTTGGTTTTGAAAAATGTAGCCTTGGGTTTCTGGCATATATTTTATTCCTCAGTGAAATCTGAAAAGCAAGATCTGTTCCTTGCACTTTGTACTCTTGGTTGCCCCTGATCTTTTCTGTGATGCTCAGTTATTTCAGAGTATGTTGGTTTTAATTTGAACTTTCTAACAACCAAACTGGGCAAAAGGTGTGAAGGCTTAAGCCCCAAACTCTCATTAACTACTAGTTACAAAATTTTATCTGAGCAAAGGAAATCAACCCCGAGTGCTCACTGGAAGGACAGATCCTGAAGCTGAGGCTCCAATACTTTGGCCATCTCATGAGAAGAGAAGACTCCCTGGAAAAGACCCTGATGTTGGGAAAGTGTGAAGGCAAGAGGGAAAGGGGACAACAGAGGATGAGATAGTTGGACAGTGTCATCAAAGCTACCAACATGAATTTGACCCAACTCCGGGAGGTAGTGGAAGACAGGAGGTCCTGGCATGCTCTGGTCCATGGGGTCACAAAGAGTCGGACACGGCTTGACAACTAAACAACAACAACAAAGCAAAAATTGGAGTAAGAGAATGTTTAATCTAAGGGCTAAAGAATTATTGTTAGTCATAACAACAACAACAACAACAACAACAAAACAGAAATGGCAATGCCCAATGGCAGTTGCCATGACTCTTATTTTCTAAGCACCTGCCTCAATTCCCTACATGACTTAATCCTAGATGGTTTTATTTTAGCTGGGCAAAGTATATATTTAATTTGACATTGTGCACTATCAATTTGCTTCCAGTGAAAAAACCTTTCTGCTTTTTTAAACACTTCTTGGTAGAGTTAAAATATACTAACCTTTTCTTGAATCTACCAGACAAAAACACGGAAATCAAAGTCAGATTTTAAATTGACTTGCCTTGTCACTACTTTACTAATGACTCCATATCCTTGTTAATCCAATTAATTCTGTATTGTATCACATAAAGACTTACTGCTGATTTTGTTTTCTGAGTGTCATACAAGTGGCCACTTCCTCTTCTTTTTTGGAAAGCAGAACCAGTAAGATGGGATCAAGCATTTCACTCTTGTAAAGATACTAATTGATTAGACAGAGTGGGCGTCTCTCAAGGTTTTTACATATCTTTCCATGTGAAGTAGGGATGTGCTTTTGAATTTGAAATTCACCAAAAAAATGCCATATTTGGATAGTTCCAAATATGTCTGAATCACAATTTGATAGTTCCAAATATCTGTAATTTTTTAAAATATTCACATTCCCATTTACACCAATAAAGTGGAAAGCAAAAGGCTAAGTTTCTGCATGCTGTAGGAAGAACTGAAAATGAAACCTACTTCTCAGGCAACCTAGAGCAATTTATTGAGAAATGAAGGGTAATAGAGGAAGAGAATTCAGTGTCTCCTAGCTGGGATTGCCATGGGTTTCTCAAGGAAGGGGGCTGGGGTGAGAGCAAAAGGTACAAATGATGTTTGTTCATACCAATGAAATCTAAAAGCAGGCATAGACAACAGAAGGTGATATTTTTCACATTGGTTCTTTCCAGTTGAAAGGTGGGCCTCATTGACTATCAATCCCCTGATCATTTGCTGTTTTATGCTCTGGTGCAAGCCTGCACTGCAGCAGTTTTCTCTGTGTCCTTTTCTGAAACTTCAACTTACCTTTACATCTCCATCTCATTATATACTGTCAACTTAATATAGTTAAGAATAAGATTTAGGATTAGTAAATGCATAGAGTCATATGTTATAAATCAATAGGAAATATTAGATTAGGTTTAGTCTCCTTTTGGGTATATCAGGTAGGGGAATAAGATTTTGTCTATATATAAATATACTGCTTTCTCAGATTTTCTATGGAGCCCCAGTATATTCTATGGAGTTGTTGGTTGGTGGGAACTCTCCTTCAAGTACTTATCTGATGTGAGAGGAGGAGACTGAGGAGACTCATGTGGGCACTATTTCAGAAGCATGTGATACTAAAATCACCCCTGCTCCTTTAGCTCCACTTGCTCCATCAATTGCCAGAACTAGTAGTGATGACAAGTCCATACTCACTGTTTGGAATATGCAAACAAAACTGGGAGCGCTCAAGAAATCAATAATCTGGAAGCATTTTCAACCATGTGCAACAGATACTCACATGGCTGATGCAGGCACTGCAAGAAGGTGATCAAGCATGATGAGGACTTGAGCATGTTGAACTTCCTAAAGACTCAGTACAGAGCATTGATGCTGACAAATGAAGTAGGTACCATGGGGGCAAGTGGCTTCTTTATAGTGAAGGGTAAGAGTCATCAGAGAGCAGAGAATGAGCCACCAGCTCAGGGAACAGGGAGGTAGATGGGCAAATAGCAAGAGGTGGGAGGCATTAAATGCCAAACCCACATCTCAAGAAGTTGTTCCAGGCTACTCTGGAGGAGCTTGCAGAAGTGCAAGGAAAAGGTTTTCTGCAAACATAAAAATGCCAGGATTACTCACCTCCCAGGGAAGATGATAGCTCTGGATGACCAGCCATTCTTTCTGGTAGAGAACACTAGTATCCATAGGTTTTTTGGCACGACTGGAACCCCATCACCAGCTGCCATCTCTTAGCCTCAGGATGGTGCCTGGTTTACATGGGGGTGTTGGGTAACTAGTACAGGACCAATTGGCCAGGGCACAAGTGGTATTTTTGTGCAGCCAGGGTGCAAATCGATGCCATGTTTAAAAAAAGTAGAAGTGTGAAGAGGTTTTCTGTTAACATAGCCACAGACTAATTGATGGGACCTAGTATACAAAAGACAACGAACCTCTGAGGTAGGTGATTTGGCTGGCCGAATCTGCTATTGAGAAAAAAAGAGAGAAAAGAAGGCCATCAATGCCATCATGGATCCCAAGTCATGGTATGGAAAAGAAGGATAGGCCTTCAGATGAGATGGCAGGTTTCGGAGTTTATAGTAGGTTTGCTGCAGCTGGACAGGAAACAGCCAGATATTGTAGGTTCATTAAGACAACTAAGGTTGATCCCTCTGAAAGCCCATTAATACTCAAGGTGTACTTAGGAAGCTTTCTGTTCTGCTCTTGGCAACTAAATTGAACTGTCAAGGTGGCTTAATGCAAAGTCAAGGGTTATTTGTGATAAACAGAAACCTAATTAGATTCCACTTTTAGTCTATAGTTACAAGATCCCCACCAAGCTATTTCCAAGCAACACAGAGATAAAAAGCTTCTAAAAATTATATCCACCTCCCACCAAAGAGGATTGAACAATTGTACATGAGCTGTAGGTATTATTAGGCACAACAAATAGGCAGTTTGGCCCATGGCTTCCACATTTCACATGTCATAATGATAAGCAGACAAACACTGCTTGCACATTAAAATTTATGCAGTGCATATGATAATCCTGAGGCTGTCTCAAAGAATTACAGTACAACCCCTGGATGTTCATGTGATCCATTCCATGATATACTGAGAATGCCTGAAATCACGGATAGTAGCAAACCCCACATACAACATACAAGGAGGCGGGACAAAGGGCACAAGGCCCACCCCCTTGTAAATTGTCTGTCTGTCTGTCTGTCTGTCTGTCTGTCTGTCTGTCTGTCTGTCTGTCTGTCTGTCTGTAGTAAACCATGGATAACCCAAATACCAACCCCATGAATATGAGGGTCCTACTGTAGAATAAAAAGTTTAATTATTCAGCACTGAAATGAAATATTAATTATTTAGCCCCTCACTGAGATATTCTTATGAACACTCAAGCTATGGACTCTGATATGCCACTGGTTCAGTGGTCAGAAGTGTGTGGCCCATGGGACAATTGTAGCAACTTTATATATATATATGGCACCCACGTAGACCATTATGTTCCCAGAAAGCTCCAGGGGGTAGATTTTTTCCTATTTAATGCTCTGATGTCCCCCTCCCCATCACATTTTAGCAAGTAGCTTTTAAAGAGAAACAGAGTGACCTTCTGGCCACTTCTGGTTTTGTGAATGGGGCCGTGCAGTCCGTAGCACTGGAGAAAATGATATGGACTGGGCTCTTGGACCCTTCAAATTTCCTCATTCCTGCATTCAGTGGCTGAAATCCTTTTGAGTAACTCTGAACATGTGGAGGTTGATGATACCATCAGCCACAGATATTAATCTTTAATTTGATGCCTCCTATGCTTCTTCAAGTACCAAGGCTCTCTAGGGATCGCTTTCAACCTGAGAAAGCCTTTAGGAGCCTCAAGACCCAGAGGAGGAAGATTTTAACTCCCCAAAGTTATTGCCACCAGTTCCATAATACTGTAAGAGAGCCAGGAAGCCCAAAGCATAGAGAGATTGACATTTCCAGTGCCCATGAAAAATACACGCTGCCCTACAAGAAGGGAACTTCATCCATTTTGTGGGGGAAGTGTGCTCAGAATAGAGAATGATTTGCATGGCTTTTGTTTCCAAGAAACTTTTTGTTTCAAAAAGTGCAGACTAATCCAACTGATTGATTGCCTCTATGTCTGAAATTTGTGCCATTGTGTAGAATTTAATGAGTAGTCACAGCAGTATTAAGAAAACCATTGTCTAATATGCATCAATTACAGCCAGGGAGGAGATAGAAAGGAAAGTGGTGGGTGCTTTGTTTGTATATTCAAGGAGTAGCCGATGGCATAAAGTTTCATTGTTCCACTTCTTTGTTCTCCTCAATTTCTTATTTCTTTTTCTTTTTACTATTTGGACCTATTAAAATACATGGAAATACTTTGGGGGTATTCAGATACAAGTCAAATCATGCAGGTTACAAATCAGTCAAATGGCTTTTAATGTGTATAGTAAATAATATGGGCTGAATTGAAGTGGATGGTACTTGCACACCCATACATAATGCTATTCCTGAAGATTTTTTAAATTTTCCTTTTTGCGTTTATCCATTGGTGCAAGGAAGCTATGGGTTATGAATCTCTGTGATTCCTTGAGAACCGCCTAGAGTGGTCGAAATGACCAGATGGGCGGGGTATAAATAGAAGAAATAAATAAAAAAATAAAAAACCCTGTGGTCTGCAGACACCCAGGGTGCCACAATGTCCTCATAGGGGGTCTGCGAAGGCTTCAAGAAATGTTATGATCTTTTGCAGTTAAAAAAGGAAGGGAGGAAAGAAGGGAGGGAGGGAGCGAAGGAGCGAGGAAACAGAACAAAATCTTGATTTCCCTTGCTTGCTTGTGTAAAACATGGTTTTTCTAACCTACTGCCTCTATTAAAAACAAACAAAAGTAAAAATTGGTTATTAAAATGACTGTTGAATAGCAAATAACTGTTCCATATTTCTACACACGGTGAGAGCATGCAAGTGAATGATGCTGAGTGGCTGGGAGACAGTGTGTGGCATTTCTTGTTACTACGCAGTCAGAAGCTATGGGAAGAGAGTTGGAGTCAGTCAGTGTCAATATGAGTGAGTGTTTGGATGTGTTTCTTCTTTACTTTTTGAAATATCACAGCAAATTTCATAACAATACATTTTGGCTGAACCTCAGAATGGATCGCTGGCTGAATCTGAAACATAAATGAACTGATGCTGTTGATGAGGGTGTGTCCTGTTCAAAGCAAAATGAAGCTTCTTCCAGTCATCTTAAAAAGTGTCGCCGTCATAGCAAGGAATATCTATCAATGAAATGTTTCATGGGGTACTTTTAAATATTTGATGCACTTTAGGGTTTTAAATCGTGAGTTAAGTCTTGATGGTCCGTAGCAGCAACAGGTATTTAAAGGGGGTCATGGTAAAGAAGGGGTTAAGAACCAATGCTTTAGTGAGTTCTCTGGAAGAGGCAGATTAGCCTCAGCTGTCCACTATACATGCACCCCAAATCTTGATCCAAGCTGGACAGCTTTCTCAACAAACTAATGAATGTTCTCTTGATTGTTTGCTTACCATGACTGATCAAGAGAGTGAGGGTGGGAGCTGTCACTTCCAGCGATATCCTTAGGACAGATGTAGTTTCATGTCTCATTGCATTTGAACAAGATCCTCTGGAGAGACCTACTAGAACAGAAGAAACCTCAGGAAGCTGTTCATTTTCTCCCCAAAGGGTTTACAATGAAGAGTTTGGATGGATAATAAGTCCACTAAAATCAGGTTCTTACATTCTATGTATCTATGTGTATGTGTGTGTGTGTGTGTGTGTGTGTATTTCATCTAAATTTTGTCTACATGGTTTCAGCTGTCAGAATATTCTCCAACAAGCAGAATAAGCAGCTAAATAACAGCTAAGGTAGCAAACAGTGACAGAGCATCCAGGTTATTTGTTGCCATTAGGGCTGCTTTGCAATCAATGGTGTTACGCTAGACTGCTTTTGGAGTGGACTATCCACTTACGCATTCTCCCTGAAAAGCTTTCAGAAATCAATCTGCATAATGTCTGCATACATAAAAGCAATTTCAAAAACATCTATATAATTGAAATAAAAATGCAATACATCTCTCTTCGTAATGAGGAAGGCCGTGATTAGGTGACTCAGGTCACACCAATGAAATGTTTTCCAGTTCTCCCTTTGATTTCACAATTTGATGCACAGCCATTAGCAAATCATTTACCTGGCAAGTGTGCTAACTGAGGACCATTTTTCACTCGGCAAGAGGCTTCCACTTTTTTTGTTGTTGCAGGTATTTTTTTAAAAATTGTTGCTTCTTGTGTGAACAATCTTATCGCAAAATTTTTGAACTACTTTCACTGTGCATGTCCTTTCAAAATATTTTATTTTTATTTTTTGTGTTGATTGTGTCGATGCATCGATTAAGTTCTGTCAAGCGGTCTCAACAAGAAGCTCTAGGCACTATTGAATTGGAAGGACATGATGCAGTAACCCAAAAACATATTGGGATGCACATACTGGCATAAATATGTGAGCCCAAATCACGAAAGGGACATGATTAAAAGTCTCATACTGGCAGGGGGACATTTCGCTGGTGTAACCACAGCCTTGCATTCATCTTCTCAATGTGGTTTGACAACAGCTCCCTGTGTCTTTCTGTCTACAGATATTTACTGTATACTGTATTTAAACTAAAATTGGACTTCATCTCTGTAACAGCCACCCTCAAACCTCAAAGAGTGGTTGCTACTTCACTTTAAACTCTGCTGCCACCAACTTATCCTTGAAAAGAAAATCATAAAAAGGACAAGTGTATCTTTTCAAAAGAAAAACTGGTTTATTGATTACAGAAAATAAAAATAGTACATCGCTGGTAAAGAATCAATTAATCAATCACTGTTAATAAACACTGGCACACTCAGACTCTTCTCACTGACAGACTCTCTCACTCACTATAACTAACAATCACTTTACACCCTCAGCTCAATCTCTAATCTCCCCTCACACACTCTTCACCCCCCCTTTATATACCGGCTCCTCCCCTTAAGTTCCACCCTCCATCACACCATTGGCTGATGATTCACTGCCCAGCTGTGACGGACAGGTGAGGGCAGGGCTGAACGTTACAATCTCCCTTCCACTACAGAACAGCTTCAAACAGAAAAGTGTGTTATGTTAACTTCAAACCATTCAGAAACACAGGAGATCTTTCAGGGCAACATATTATACTAAATACTCACTGGACCTTTTTTTTTTTAAAAAAATGGAAGAGAGTATTTTTATTAGGCAGTCAGAACAGTAGTCTATGTAATCTTTCAAAATAACTTTACTTTCAGAAATAATAGTTATATTATGTCTTACCAGCTAGAACAGCAGGAACGCTGTTAATTCTTTGACACAGTAGGACTTATTATTTTTCATAACACATTTTATCTGACAAACTGCTTGATCAAGTGCACACCATGGTATGCTATAATAATAATAATGAGATGTACATAACAGAGTGGACACAACAATAAGCTGAAAAATGAATTGTGTAGGCCTGGCTTCCAGCAGTTTTAAAAATAAATATTGCTAATGTCAGAAAGGTAGAGGAACAAGAACACGACCACCAAAGTTGGAGCAGTGGAAAAATGTCATCTGCTCATGACACAGTGTAGCTATAATGGCAAATTGCTCTTCGGGGTATTACAGAGGTTGGCCATTTTCTTTCACTCAGAGAATGATAAATTCATTGAACATCTGTGCTGATGTTGTGAATTAATAATCACAGACAATAGTGCTCTGGTTCAGTTTCAAACGATGAAGTGATAATGATCATGTGTTGTGCAATTTGGGTTGAAACGTTATTTCAGTTATCTGCTTGACTTTATTTAAATTCAGAAGCTCCTCCTTTCCAAAGCCTTGGGACAGGCGGCAGCAGCCACACCAAACTGAACCTACTTAAAGGCCAGTATCACAGAGCCAAACTGGCATGACTGCTGAAAGTGGAATCAGTATTAGCTTAACTCAGGCTGTGTAAAAGATTGCCAGTGTGGTGCAGAGGTGGGAGGGTTCATCTGAGGCGCTGGTGGAACAGTAACTTTGGGTGAATGCAGGTCTAGGGCCCTCCATTCAGCCATGGAATGCTCTTGGGATAACCACTCACCTTTTCTTCAAATTAAATAAATGCCCTCCCTCCATTTTCTTAATTATGGCCCCTTACCTAGTTGCCTTGGCATAGCACAAGCAGCATGGCTCTTAGAGTGGAATTGCTCCAAGTAAAAAAAATCACCACAGAGCTTATCAGTCACATGCTGAGCTGTGTGACTCAGCATGTAACCGATAACATCTAGGTTGATTTCTTCACATAACTTGGAGCAATTTGCCTCTCAAATTTCTTCTATTTGCATAGGTATGCAAAGTGTTGGGCAATGTTTAAGAAATCACATGTAAATGTTACTTATTACATCAAAAGAATAACAGTGTTAGAGATAAATAAGGCGCATCACAAAAATTGTTCTGCCTTTTGCTACATCAATACTAATATATTGGCAGGGATGGTTGTTACTTAGAGTGGCTGACATTAAGTAATGAGTTGCAACTAGAGTAGATCCACTGGATAAAGTTTAGGTGTAGATTCAGCAAATCTACACTGATTCAACTGGCCTACTCTAGTTGCAACTTACTCCTGGATTTCAACTAATGGCTGAAATTCTGTTACTTAGTCTAGTAAGTTGCCCAAGAATATGCTCATTGAATCAATGAGGATTTGGTGCTTGAACTCCTCTGTAAATCCCATTGATTCAAATAGGCCTAATATGATTGTGAATTACTGTGCTAAAGTAAGGCACAACTAGAGTAGGTCCACTGGATCAACAGAACTTATAGATGAATGGACTCACCAAATCCCTACTGATTCAAGGGGTCCACTCTTGTGCAATTTACGAAGGATTACAGCCACTGTGTTACTTCAATGCTTTGAACAGATTTATAGAATTTGGAGTTTGCCATCATATTTAGGTGCAGTCAATCACATTTATATATTCTCTGTAGAGAATTAAAATGCTCAGCATGCTTTAGAATTAACCTGTGGAGTGTTTCTGAGTGGGGGGTGTCCTGCATTCTCTTGCTATGCCATGTGGTTTTATAGCTGAAACTCTGCACTCCTCTCTTAAGCTTTTTTTTTCTACACCCCTGAGGGAGTGTTCCCTTATTTGATGTCTTTGGCTCCTCCTCCTTTCTTGTAGTCCCATATCTTCTTTCCACCCATACTTTCCAGGCACCTTTCAAGACCTATCCATGGCCATATTGTTGTGTATCTTCATGACAGTCCTCCTGTCATGGATCAGATTATGTGGTCTAAAATCATGTACTGGAGATGGGATATGTAGTTGTGAACAATGTAAAATGGATTCCATATTGGTTCTATGTATGAATGATTTTGTATGTTGAAAGTGTATTTCCAGAGGGCTGTGGGAATGTTTTTCCTTTAGGCCAGGACAAGCCAATACAAGATAAGAAGACCAGACACTTCTTGTGGCATAGAAGGCGATGGACTGAGAAAAACAACACTTGTTTCTCATGAGAAGAGAAGGAGGGGATTACTTCTATAACCTTATGCCGTGATTGGATGACAGCGTTGAGAGACAAAGGAGAAGGGCGGTTCCAAGAAGATTGAAAAAGGAACTTCTACTATGTGCAGAGTTCCACATCTTTTGTTCTATCTTTTTTCCATCATAGATTTTTCTAGGTCTTTTTGCCTGTTGCTCCGTGCAGGGAAAGGACTGGGGAAGATGTAGGGAGTCAAGGAAGAAAGAAAGGGGGGGGGGGGCTTCATTGTTTTTGCCTACCCTAAATAAAGCTTTTAGAGATTTTAGAGCTATTGTAATTAAAGGAGAACTGTTGCTTTAATTGTATTTCGTAATAAGCCTTGAAAAGACTTATTTGGTATGCTTTTGCATCAAACTGACTTTATTCTGTAAATCTATATTTTTTCAATAAAAATAATAATTACAAAATATTTTGGTCTCTTGAACAGTGAAGCTTCATAGCTATAACCTGAAGGGAAAGCAAGGCCACATTAAGCTACTGAGTCCTACCTTATTGAGCCAAGTAGATCTTAGGACTACAAAGCTCATGTGCAACAGGGACATTTCATTTGTGTTGCTTCCTGTGTACTTCAGGGTATAATACATGTTTTCCAGAAAACCCAAGCCACTACAGAGAGACCTTCTTGCCAAAGTAGGAGATAGACTGTATGAAGGATAAATATCCGGAGGATGATGCTCTCAGCTGTAGAACAAATGAAGGGGGAAAATAAAAAGCTAAATTTTAAAAGGGCACTTTGTTGTTATTGTTTTCTCTAAGCCAGGAATTGCCTCTGGTATAGTCTGATGGCTTTTGATTTGCAATTGTTACCAAATTAGCTCCCCACCACCTTTTCTTCATTGGACTAGTAGCAATTTTTTTTTTCCAAAGCAGCGCCCACTCTTTTACTTTCTTCCATTTAATATTTAGTGGTTCACTGTTATGTGAAGATGCTCGTGATGAAACTGAACCAGTCAAAGAGAGGACCGCTTTCTTTTCCTCTTCCGCTCAGTTACAGTCTTCAGGTTAAGGGGATACTGGTTTATCTTCATCCACTTTAATGGGCAAGTTCGAATAACACAGAACAGATTGGATCATGTTTGTTCTGGCAAATCTTTGTCCCTGAAATACTCATGGTTGCAAAAGAAGACGACGACGAAGAAGAAGAAACTCACCAAAAAAAGAGAGTTGGAAAGTAACCTTTGCCCCCTCATCCCGGAATAACCATGCGAGACCAGGTAAATGGGGTTAAACATGGGCCACACTTTATTAAAATCCATTTTGTTACCATGAACATTGCCAATCATTTGGCAAAGGGGGCTCCTGATGTAGTGCGGATTCAGATTTCCCTCTTGGGTTCTCACTTGACCCTTGATCAGCCAATAGGCTGAGCTCAGGCCTCAGTTATTCCCCTCTTTATTACCACGGGATAACTATTGGCCTCCAATTTTTCCCGGACCCTCTTTCCCTCTCTCTGTGCCATCCATACGTCCTGGAGCGTCCCCAGCGCATCTTTCCTTCCATGCACTGTGATCGCCTGATCGGCAGTACTGTCCATTCAGATACACTACAATTTAGTGCCTTTACCATATAATCCCAGTTCCGTTACCTTTGAATCTGCACTACCCGCCCAGTGTGACCGAATTATGCTACCACCTTTGCCAAGGCCAATGCTCCTAATCCAGTACAGGATGGGTGAAAAATCCCCGCCTCCACTGGCCAATCCGGAGATGGGTCAAAAATTCCTATCCGGCCCCCGGTTGGAGCTACTCGTGGTTGGAGGCAGACAATAGGGCTGCCTCCCTTTAAATGCCCTCTGTCTTTCCCATGCCCCTCGGCCATTCACATGAACAGCCTTGAGATGTCACGAGGTTATCCGAGAAAGCCCGCAAGGACCCACCATGATGGGGGGTATCCCTTGGTCCCATCCATCAGCGTGTTTCTTCCAAGTGTAGTGAGTGGGTTCCTAAATGCTATCATGGATTCAGGGGACTTACTGGCAGGTGGAAATGTGTGTTGATTAGAGAAGGGCACCAGTTTGTGTGTGTGTTTGTGTGTTTGTGTGTGTGTGTGTGTGTGTGTGTGTGTGTGTGTGTGTGTTTTGGCCAAACAGGTATTCGAAATTTCTCCATTCTACCAGCGGGCACCTATTGATACAAGCAGCTGGAAGAGACAAGGTAGGGAAGTGCTGAATACTACTTGGGTGAACCGGCATTTCATGCCCATGACTAGTGTGCAGAACATTTCAGCCAATGCACTTCTTAAAAAAAATGCTTCCCAGTTGTACCCCAGCCTTTTTATAGGGAAGCATATAAAACCATCATTTTTATTCTTCCTCAGAACTATGAGACAGATTTTTTTGGGGGGGGGAGGACTAGAGGTTTGAGAAAATGTAACTGAGTGATGATATAATGACATGCTTTTGTTATAGTTATCAATTTCTACTTTTTAAATGATTCCAATTCACGTTTTAGTAAGCTGTTCAGTGGCCTATTGCCGATCACCATTTTGCCCCAGCAACAAAAGAGAAGTAGCACTATTTTTATGGATTCAGTACAGTTTATTATTTTAACAAGAAATAGAGCCTAATGACTCCAGTTTCATGTGGTGGTAAATCTACTTTAGGTTTTAATCAACACTTCTAAGGAGGTTTTGAGCACATTCTGCAGGTGATATCTAACACCTTGGATACCTTCTGTAAAGTCAGGACAAAAAATAAAAGTGGATTCACGACTCTGACAAGCCTGATTCTCACATAAACACACCCAATTATTGTAGGTATCAACATGTCATAACAGCCTAAGACAGAAAATTGTATGTACTAAGCATTTATTTTTTTGCTAAAGATGACAGGTTTAAGAGAAGAACTCTTTTACATCTGAACCTTCTTACCTCAGTTCTGCTCTAACCTTTTAGATTAGAAGGGAAAGCAGGTGAGCACGGATGTCAGAGAACTCCTTGACTTAAAAACCTCAGCACCATAACATAACTTCTCACAATTGTATCATGCAGAAATCATCTTTCACATTGTTCTATAAATTAGGGCTTCCTTTGAAAAAACTGGATTTCAGATATTTTGACCATACCGCCCCCAAGATGCCTTAAAAGGAATAACAATGCACAGACAATATTACACTGCATGCCTTTGCACTATTTATTTTTGTTTAACTGTAGTCACACCATCTTAATACCTTGTCTTTCTGTGTGGAGGGTGTATTTTTACATAGCATATTCAAATATATTCTCCTTATGCATTCTGAAGTAGCAGCATGATACGTGCTTAGTGATCTGTTTCTTAACTTCTCAGTGCTATACTATATAGATAAGGAGTAGAGATGGGATATTCGTATTTGTCTCCTGGGCCCTTTGGAAACTCCCCCCCCGAACCATCCTGTTCCACTCAGCAGACTTCGGTGGCATGCGCGGCCATTGTCAGTAACATTACGGCAATCACAGAAATAGCCCTTCCAGTACTTCCCCACCTCCCTGAGGTGCTGACCACTCAGCAATGGAGTGAGGAGACTCATCATCCTACCTCCTCAGCAGAGTGGTCAGCAGTGCAGGGAGGTGGGTAAACACTGGCCCGGCTACTTCTGCGACTGGTATGATGTTGCTGGTGATGGTTATGCACACCATGCAAGGACCGGTGAGTGGACCGGGATGGTTCTGGGGGAGGGAACAGATCTCCATGGCACTGATGATGCCATGCTTCATATCTGTATTTATTTATTTACTTATTTATTTACTTATTTATTTACTTATTTATTTACTTATTTACTTATTTACTTATTTACTTATTTACTTATTTACTTATTTATTTATTTACTTATTTATTTATTTATTTATTTATTTATTTATTTATATTAGTCTTATTACCCCGCCTCTCTAGACAACGTCTACTTGGGGCGGCTTACATGAATAAAAGCACAACAATATGAACAATATAAAAATAATCTAAAAACACAGTTTTAACACTTATTTCTAAGCAGCATATTACCAAGATGGCATAACTCAAACAAGAAAGATAGGGATCAGCTAATTGACTGGAGGGAAGGCCTGCCTGAAGAGCTAAGTTTTAAAATGGCTTTTAAAAACACCCAGCGAGGGTGCCAGTCGAATTTCAGTTGGACGGGTGTTCCATAGCCGAGGGGCCACTGCCAAGAAGGCCCGGTATCCCCAGGTATACAAATACAAAGCTCATATGTCTAATAAGGAGCACTGAAAAATGGGGATGTAAAAACATGTAGCTTTATTGCAGCATTTTACTGAAATGGTCTTTCTCAATGACCTGTCAAGTTAACATTTTCAAATAATCCTTTGCATGACTGCTTGACATAGCAGTACTCTGAGGAAAATCATGAGTCATTGAACCAGCCCCTCTTGCCTGGGAAAATTGATCCTCTGTTGTACTGGAGAACTGCCCTTAATGTACACGTTGAAACTGAGAGACCCCTTTCATGACATAAGAAAAAAAAGGAAGGGAGAAAAAACATGTTATTCTTGACATTTCAAGAGAATAAGTTGGGAACTGCTGGGCTTTTATTAACAGGACTAGTGCACATTTCTGACAACAGAGATTTGTAGGAGAGGGTCTATGAGATATTACTTTTATTCATTCACTGTCACCAAATTAAATGGATGTTCCTTGCAGGTAAGGACTGCCAGCTTAAGAAAGAAAAATGAAGAAACTGGTGAACAGCACAGCATTGACTGATACGAAGCTAGACACTGTGATGGGTATCCAAAGTGATACTATAATCCTCTTATGCCTTTCAAAGTTTGTGGATTTCTTTAAAAACAAAAGATTTTGTTCAAAGGCCGCAGTAACTATTGACAAGTCTTTGGGAAAGGGAAGCATAATACTCACATTTGGTTTGCATTTCATTTTCTTTATCAAAATATGTGGTTTATAGTTGATTTTTTTTTAAGTACACAAATGAACCACAAAGGTCAAAAACCAATGTGGTTCGGTAGCAGGTAGCTGGGTGAGTGATATCTAGTTCAAGTTCCACCTCTGCCATCGACCACTTGTGTCAGTGTGAGTAAGCCCTATCAGTGAGTTACAAAGGAGTAGGAATTCCAGGCCAGCAAGTTGATACTGACTTAAGATGACCCTTCTCTGGGTTTTCTAGGTAGAGAGTACCTAGAAGAGAGTACTCATTCCCTTCTTCTGGGGGATGCCCTGGGACATGCTGAAGGCTACACAGGCTGGCTCTACTTCCAGGAAGCACCGTGGAGAACTGAACACTAGACCCCGGGCTCTGCAGCCTCATCCTGTTCTTGTAATTCACTCCAACAGCTCATGCTAGGATGATCAAACCAAGGACCATAAAATAGTCTTGAAACTGGCAAAGTTTAAACCCTGTACCTTTAAAACCCTGGGAAGGGTTATCAGAAGTCAGAATTGACTTGAGGGTATATAATTATTATTTATTACAGAAGCATTAAAAAAGGCCCTCAAGGAAATGTTCCAGCTGTGTCAGGCCTACTGCACACCCAGAAAAAAAAATCAGCTCTGCATAGTGGAACAGCTTTTGTTAAAGGGTTCTCCTAAGGTCCAGCAAAATCCATTGTTACATGGATGACACCGTTGCAGTTACATATCCCTTCACAGATAAGGATGGCATACTAAAAAAATGGAAAGCTATGGGATTAAACTCCAAAGAAGCAAAGGAGACAAAAGAGAAGCTGTTCATGGTAAACTACGGAACATGACTCAGAGCCACCAATGTTCAAAGCCCAACTGAAAACGCTAGACAACGGCAAGCAAAATAATAATAATAATAATAATAATAATAATAATAATAATAATAATAATAATAATAATAATAATAATAATAAGAATAAGAAGAAGAAGAAGAAGAAGAAGAAGAAGAAGAAGAAGAAGAAGAAGAAGAAGAGCCCCAGAAAAAAGTTTATATTCTTAAAAACATGCTCGTATCTGTCTGGATGGGAACCTGGATCCTCTGAAGTCATTGAGCTTTGCCCCTTTTTGGGCATCTGTGAAGAAGTGTCCCCAGGCTTTGCAGTTTGCAGTTTCCCTCACTTCAGAAACTTCAATCCTAATACCAGCTTAATTCGGGGGGGGGGGGGAGACTACTGTAATGCCAAAGCACAAATTTAATCATCTTTAAAAAATAAAGTTACTTTTTTTTCCATTGACTCATTTCCAACATCATGCATAATTGAAATTATTATATTATGTTATGGTTTGTAGTTCCATTTATTCAGTAAAATCATGTACCTGTAAATGTATGCATGGATTTACTGGATTATTTTTATGGGGAATTACCCTACAGTTATTGATGGCTGTCTATTAACTTAGAGAAACACAAGGAGGTCAATTGCAGTCCACTGTTCTGTGGTTGGAAGAGTGGAAAGTTTTGACACCTGCCAGGAAAATGGAGAAAATGCAGACTATTGAATAAGAACCCTTTACCCGTAACTAAACTCTGAGTGCTCTGCACAGAGACAATGGAGCAAAATCATGGTGTTTCCTCAAAATAGACTTTTGAATGTAAACGTGATCTATGGCAAGCTGTGAAAAATAACAGAAATGAGAATTCATCATTGCAACTGCACTTACAAAGGGAAAAGGGAAAACATCCTTTGCAAAAATATTGTGGGAGAGTACAGACACCAAACCCACTTTCACCAGTTTTTATTTTATGATATTTGATGACCTATTTTGAGATAATGAAAGACTAATAAAAGGTGTTTTTCTTCATTTTTTTTTTGCTGGTGATTTATCATCACAACTTTGCTAGGAAGTGTCATAATGCTCTACTTCAGGCACCACCTTCTAGAGAGGATTTCATTTCCCTGTCTGCCATTTCCATCTCTTTGTTGTGCCTTAAAATATGTAACTTTGTCTTCCTGCTTCAGAGGTACAAATACCGTAGCTGCATTTATCCCTGCTCATTAGCAACCATTTAAAAATTTTCCAGTAAGTTAGGTATCAAGCCAGAGGTCAGGAGATCAATTCCCCACTATGCTTCCCAAAATAAGAGGCAGCCTATGTAGCTTAGGGGAAGCTACATGGCCCAAGAGCACCCCAGAAGAAGGGAATGGTAAAACACCTTTGAGTACTAATTATGTGGAAATTGTGGGAAGGATGATCATAATTGACTTTGTCAGAACATAATAATTATTATTATAATAATATACTGCTGCTCATGTATTCCCACCTACATCTTTTTCCTCAGAATCTGAACACATTTTGAAGACAACTTGTGACAGGCAGGTTTCTTTGAGATTGATTCAGCTTGGTGCAAGCCATTAAATGTGGCACACATATGTCACTTTCCACACTGCTCTATTCTTCAGAGTGTCCTGTCATTTCTCCCAAAGACTCTTTTCACCTCTTTGACTCCTCATAGCAGTTCCATTCTTCACTCACTGTTTTCCTCCCAGATGAGTCCACAAGATTGTTAGGGGTGAGAGACACTTCTTTGTCCCATACATTTACTGCCACATCTGGAGACCTCCCATTGGTACACTAATTGTCTTCTCTTCTCCTTTTTTTTCTTTCCATATCTGTAGATTTTTCCCCCTCTGCTGCTGTGGCTTCTATTGTTTTAAAATGGATTTGTTCACGTTCAAACATGTGATCGCTTGCAACAAGACAGAAAAGTCACTGTGTTAGCACACACTCAAGAAAATGGTGAGCAAAGCCCTTCAATAAATTTTTCTCCCCACCTTTTAAAAAAAACAACAACAGCTAAGGAAGAGCAAATCCTCTCTATCGCTTTTTTAAATAGCAAAGCTAACAAGAGGAAGAAGCCAGCAAAATACACTGGGAGTCTTTCTTTACAGTTTATTCAGCAGTCCCTTTTAATGGAGCCACTTTCTGGGCTTTAAATAGAACTGCAAACAAGCTGCAAACAAGGCTTTCCTCTCTCCCCCAAGGTGGCCAGTTAATATTGAAAGACCTAGGGAAACCTAAATTCCCCAGGGTGACTTCACAGCAAATAAATGTGAGTGCATTTGCATTTCCTTCAATGTGTAAAGGTAAGGGTTCCCCTTGACATTTTTAGTCCAGCCGTGTCCGACTCTAGGGGGCGGTGCTCATCCCGTTTTCAAGCCATAGAGCCAGCGCTTGTCCGAAGACAGTTTCCATTGCCACGTGGCCAGCGTGACGAGGGAACGCCATTCACTGTGTAGTTGCACCCAAACAGACATGTTTTAACACTTCAGCAGGCGACATTTCTGAATGCAAGCTAAGTATTTTATCTGGTTTGACCATCAGATTCTATAGCTGTTAAGATGAAACTATAGTTTGCTGTTCCTCCTACCCTAAACTGCAGCACTTTTGGTAAGCTGAGATCAGTGGCTGGAAAGATATAGAGATGTGGAATCAACAACCCTGTATTTTTCTGTATCTTCTTGGCTCAGATTGTCTGAATATTCCCTTTGAAGTGCAAAACCACAGCTAAAAGGCCAAATTAAAAGAAGCAAACATTGTGTTTCTCTATATAGCACGTTTCAAGTTCTTTATCCATATGAGCTTCATTAGTCCTTATGATACACCTGGTCATTGTCATCATCATTATTGTTTTCATCTCAAGTTGCAAAGAGAGGTGACTGTATCTTTCCTTTCTTCCACTTTTCAGAAAAGCTTTATTAAACTATGATAGTCGTTACAGTCCATTGAATAAACTCATTAAGAGAAACAGGAGTTCACAAAGAGAACTATTATACAATATGAAGCAGAGGTAAGAAGTAACTAATTTAGATATAAGATCATACCGTAGCTCAATGAGATAAGAATTATTTACAGAAAAATACAAACAAACTCCAGAAAAAATGTGGTAAACTAGAGATTATGCTTTATCAAAAATAGAAATGAAAACATTAACGCTATTTAAGCAATTATATCCTTCCATAAACTCTGATAGAGGGAAAAAAGAAGGGAGAAATAAGTTAATTTGTTAATGCTATTATAATATTTTTACTGGAATGATTCCATCATACCACTACTATTACTACCACCACCACCACCACCAGCAACACAACCACCACCACCACCACGACTAACAACAACAACAGCAATATTGCTCATACTACTAATAATCATAATAATAATCATAATACAGTACTAATAATCCTCCTCCTCCTCTTCTGCCTTCTCCTCCCCTCCATGGATACAGACCTTGTTGAAACGGAGTGGCTTGTGTGCTTCAGTGAGGTTGAACGCTATGGTGGCGGTAGTGTTGCTATCTGAAGGGTCTCCCAAGCCAGGCAGGACTCAGCTGAAAAGTCAGACCAACTGTGTCCACCAACTATCAATTATGATGAGAAGAAATAAACAGAAATCCATACCAGATGGGTCAACACCCGGGTTAACAACGCCTGAGTTATAGCCCCTGGACAACTAGTGACAAGTGGGCTACAGGACTCAGCAGACCTTGTTGAGGGACCAGGACAGGGTGCTGCAAAGTACAACGTAAAGGAAAAACTTGGACTCCTGCCAAAAATTAAGAAAATATGAGGAGTTATTACAAAGCAAACCCAATAGCCCGTGGTTTTCAAAAAAAGAATGAAGGAATTTGGAAAAGGAAGCATCCAAATAGTGACATAACTGAACAATTAATGGACCAGAAAAAGGTTATCATCCAAACTAAGGTGTGTTTAGAACTGGAATTGCAACAAGTAGAAAAGGTGGCAAAAGAAAAAACAACACAGAACAATGACCATGGTATGGAAGACAAATGGAGGGTAGAGGTAGACACAATAGTGGAAGAAAATTTATCAATAGAGAATCAACTTATAGAACAACGCAGAAATTATGAGTTGACAGAACAGGTTGAGGTCGCTGAGTTAAAAAATAGTAACCCATATTAGCCATATCAGGCTTAGTTGCTGAAACTTGTATTCTGAGTTCTAACTCTACATTTTTCTAACTCTACATGGTTTCTGTAATTATTTTTAAGATAAATGAGACCAGAGAATTATTTTTCACACTAGTATGTTGTTATGAGTGACATTAATACTTCGAGAGCCCTATTTGATAGTTTCAGAAAAATCTTTTTGTAGATGAGCCCAGAAATTTGGAAGGAACTGTTCCTTGAACTGCCGTTTCAGAGCACTATCCATGGATATTTCTATGAGCTTGTCTTTCTCTGCTGCTGTCAGCCCCTCTAGTTCATGCACATTGGATCTCCAATCCAGTTTTTTCTTGCATCAGGAACAAGAAAATATTCATGGAAACTATGCTGCAAATCTTCCAAATGTCATGCGATAAGTGATGTGTCCTCTTCAAACAACTTTTAAGATGACTGGAAGACGCTTCATTTTGATTTGAAGAGGATGCATCCTCATCAACAGCATCAGTATTTTTACGTTTCAGATTCAGCCAGCGATCCATTCTCAGGCTCAGCCAAAATATATTGTTATGAAATTCACTGCGATAATATTGAAAAGTCACTTTACTCAACAATAATCAAATAGCTTTATTAGCAGAAATCAAAGAAGAAACATGATCACAAAATCCATCCAAACACTTATTCACACTGACATTGACTGACTCTGACATTGACTGACTCTGACTCTGCAGCTTCTGACTCTCTGATAGTAGCAAGAAATGTCATGTACTGTCTCTCAGCCACTCAGCATCATTCACTTGCATGTATGCACCATGTGCAGAAATACCAGTTATTTGCTATTAAACAATTTTTTCATAACCAATTTTTTTTACTTTTGTTTGTTTTTAATGGAGGTGGCAGGTTAGAAAAACCATCTTTTACAAAAACAAGCAAGGGAAATTAAGATTTTGTTCTATATTTCCTCTTCTTTCTGTGACTTGTTATGTTAAATTGCAATTAGAGTGACTGATTTAATCTCTGTAACATACAGAGGTGGTGACTCACTAAATCCCCATTGACTCAATGAAGCTACTTTAATGCAATTTACTACAAAAAGCAATGAGATTTTGGCCAAAGAATTATTAATCTGACTAAATTATCTGGATTGAGGCACCATCAGTTGGATAAGCTTAATACAGTACTTATTTGTCTTGAAAGATATAGTATAAAAAGTGAATACAAGAATAGGTGAGTAATAGGCCACTAATAAAAAATAAATTAAAAAATCACCCACTATGGGAGCTTTCATGGGTGAATTCCACTTCTTTAAAGCAAGTACCAAAAGTCCTAACGTTCGTAGCAAGATGGGGTTTGCCAGGAGGTTACACTTAAATGTAAAGTTCTTGGCAAGATGAATTTTGCCATTCATGTTAGTCTTAGATGAGGATGGAAGCAGTTCTTCAAACAAAAGACATAGGTATATATATATAAACACACACACATGCACACACACACACACACACACACACACACACACACACACACACACACACACACACACACACACACACACACTCTCCATTTGGCTCTTCTTCAAAACAGACATGTTTCTGCTTGGCCAGGGAAGCACGGGTAATGCAGAAAATCCACATCCTCCATCTGAGAATTGGGGTATAATTTAGTACACCCACTAGGTTTAGCCAATTGGGGATCAGATTAAAGTAAAAGGAATATTACCTAGTGGTTTCAGTCCTGCTCCACGAGTATTGAGAATCCATGTGCTTTCTTGTTGAAACGTGGGGAGGGCAGCTCTTTCTTGGTACCCTCATAGTTCCATTGAAATAAAAGTGGGGAGTCATGTGGCCATTAGAAAATACAAATGTAAGAATAGGCGATACCTTTGTAGGCCACTAATAATTTTTTTAAAAAATCAGACAAATGCCGGCTTTTGTGGGTAAATTCCATTACTTCAAAGCAAGTGGCAAAAGCAGATTTTCCCCCCTATGGAGAATTCTGAATTTTATCAGGCAGCCCCACCTGCAGGTCCTTTTCCCAAACAATTTTCTGACTTTTTCAGTTCTGAACATTGAGTCTATAAGAATTCCGTCCATTTCAGAAGCTAAATCTCATATATTATCCTTAGAATTAATTTTTAGTATTTCAAAAGCTGAAAGTTTTCTAGTACCTTTCGGTTGTACCTAAGATAATGCAGTAAAATGAATAAATGGATAAGAAAACAATTTTCTTATAAATGAGGAATACAGTTCAATCCCAGATTTTGGATGCGTATTGTGGAATAGAACACCTAAGTCAAATAATCGTACTTCCTTCTAGTGCTAAAGTTGGGACCATTTATCATCATTCACAAATACAGTAGAGAGTGAGAAAGGAAAGAAATCAATAGCTATATGGAGGAAAAGAAATGAGACTGATGTCCTTTCAATCATGTATGGCATTGTATAAAAAGACATTATCTATAAAAAAATAGGGATTTGAACTCATTCTAGAGGAAGTCAGATAGGAAAGTTATTACTATAAAATAACCTAGTTAACTGCATAACTTGAAAGGCCATATAACGTTGCAAATAAGGCACACTCAGTCCCTGATTGTTCTTTCTGTGATAATTGATGGAATTGGCTACTCTAGATCATTTAGCATTGGTTCAGAGTTGTTACACAGTGTTTGTATTAATTTAACAGTTGAATGAGAAATGGCAGTGGGAAGGGTTTGAAATAAGTAGGTATTTTTTTAAGCAAAACTGTTTTTGGAACGTAATACGCTCTAATAAAGATAATTTTACTTTTCCCCACTGTAATACTTTGAGCTTTAGTTGACAGGAAAATGCCTCGTAGTTCAATTATTGAGATCCTGTTGATGCAGCTTTGTGTGTGCAAGGATGATGATGTCATCAACCACAGTCTTTTATCATTAATTAAACATTTCTGATTCCACACACACCCATTCTGAGGCTCCCTGGTGGAAGGCTTTGGGAAAAAAAAAATTTCGACATTAAAGACTTCACTTGACCCTGAGGCCCGCAAAAGCTTCACCAGGACAAAAAGGAGTCTCAGAACATGAGGGAAGATCAAAACCTTTTAATTAGCAATGAAAGGCCATATCTAATAATATGTTATTAGCCTTACACACACTTACGTACCTGTGTCAACGGGATGTCAGCCAGTAAAATGATTTTACTGTATGTATTGAGGATAATAATGTTATATGGTCAACATAGCACAGAACTATCTGTGATCAAAACTGTTGTCTTCATACACTCGTGAGATAAGTTAAGCAACATAATTTTAGTCTTAGAAACATTAAAAATCAAGCTTGATCCTGTTCCAAACTCACATATTTCTATCACTCGTGAAACCATTGGAACAAATTCTGAAAGAGTGATGGTGATAGTGTCTACAAATGGGTTCACCAGACAGGGCTATCCTCTAACATCAACACCTTCAGTTCCCAGAAATCCCGGGTAGCATAGTTGGTGGTAAAGGATCATGAAGCTGAGGTTCCAATACTTTGACCATCTCGTGAGAAAAGAAGGCTCCCTGAAAAAGACCCTGATGTTGGGAAAGTGTGAAGGCAAGAGGCGAAGGGGATGACAGAGAACGAGATGGTTGGACAGTGTCACCGAAGTGACCAACATGAATTTGACCCAACTCCGGGAGGCAGTGGAAGACAGGAGGGCCTGGTGTGCTCTGGTCCATGGGGTCACGAAGAGTCGGACACGACTTAACGACTAAACAACAACAAAAACTCTATCACAGTTTTAGGCCAATTCAGGAAATCCCTATAAATCCTGATAATTTTTTAACTGACTTGTCTAAAACGAGACTAATTACTAGTTAATTTAGATTTTTGATGCATACAATATATTTTAAAGCACTGCAACATTCTGTTAATATTAAGAATAATGTATGATATTCACCATTTTTAGATCTGATTGCTGGAATTCCCTTTCAAGTATGCTTTTCATCATATAATATGTTAATAATGTAAAATTATTATTATTAAATTCATGGTAACATTGATTAAAATATTGAAGTTTACAAGTAAATTTTAATAGTCCACAAAACTTATAGTGTAGTTTACCTCCTCAACAGTTCTGAAAAAGTGGTAGATTGACCATCATGTTGATGTTTAAATTCCCAGGTTTTAATTTCTGGAAGGAGCCAGTGAAAATGTTTTGACTTATGGCATTTCCTTAATATACACTTTACATACAAGTATCCTCAAAGATTCCAACATATTAGCAAAATAAACCTTATTAGTGCAATTTTCTTTTAAGTAGTTCTTATGCATTCTTTCATCATTCTTCTGAGATGTTTTTGGAGGCCACAAATTGATTAAGCTCCAAGAGGCTGATTCAAGAAGTTCATTTGAGAAATGTAGGCATGGTCAGACACAATGACAGACCCAAACTTTGTAGATAAAATATGTGAACTGTAGCCAAAGGAAACCAAGATATAGTCTAGTCACCAATGATGGTGGTGAGAGTAGAATGAATAGTTCCTTTCTCCAGGGTTAGCATCTCTTCAATCATCTATTAAATCCAGCTCTCACATTAGGTGTGGAATGCTAGACCAGGAGGTGTGATTAGAGGAGCTATTGTCTAGATGAGTTGTGATAAGAATACTGTAGCAAACCCAGACCTACTGGGATATGCCACAGTTTCACTAAGCTGCCACCAACCATTCCCTGTAAGGAGTCACACAGACCAGGAATGGATTTTTAACAAATAAAGGAATAAGGTTTATTTAAACAACACACAGGGAAAATAAAATGATCAAGTGGATAAGATACAGTAACGTGGCTTAGTCTCAATCATACATACACACAGTTTGGTTCACTCAGAACATTTTTAAATAAAGCACAGACCCTGAACCTATCAGTTCTGGCTAACCCTACAGACACCTGAACCTATCAGGTTGGTACTGACTGACACACAGTAGTACCCTGTCTGACACACAGACTCCCACTCCAGCTTCTTCTTCCCAGCTGCTGCTTCTTCTAACCTCTCCACACAGGCTTCACATATATATACAGTACAGCCCCTCCTCCTGATGTCCAGCCTTCCACTCCCCATAGGCTGGAACTTTCCCTCCAAACCCATGACAGACAGGTAACATCAGTGCTGTATGTAACACCTCCCCTCTTTATAAGTTGTTTTGTAGGGGGAAAGCTAAGGTGCTTTTCTCAAAAAAACAACCTGGTTAAAACACACAAAAACAGTTATACATACAATATCATACTTACTTATACTTACACTCTAAGTTAAACATTTACCATTTTCAATACATCAAGTTACCTTTATTCATACAAACCAAGTTCAAAAAACAGGTACATTTAACCTTTAGTCATCAAAATATATACATAGTCCATGTTTCTTTCGCCGTCTTCATTCTTCAGGTCTTCTTGACAAGTCGTCAGCAACACAGTTCACTGACCCTCTGACCACCTTCACTTCAAAGTCATAGTCTTGCAGGTTTAAAGCCCACCTCATAAGTTTGCTATTGTGGGTTTTCATTGTCTTTAACCATTGCAGTGGTGAATGGTCAGTGCACAGAACAAAATGTCTTCCCCAGATGTAAGGCTTGGCCTTCTGGATCGCGTAGACTATGGCCAGGCACTCCTTTTCCACGGTTGCCAAATGTCTCTCACCTTTCTGGAGTTTCCTACTCAGGTAGGACACTGGATGCTGGTCACCATTTTCATCCTCCTGGCAAAGAACTGCTCCTACCCCGCTGTTAGACGCATCGGTGTAGATGATGAACTCCCGGTTGAAGTCTGGAGCACGCAGCACTGGATAGTTGATGAGCACCTCCTTCAACCTCCGGAACGCCTCCTCACAGTCGCTGGTCCACGGGATGCGGTCATCAGTCTTCTTCCGCGTCAGATCGGTCAGCGGAGTCGCAATCTCGCTAAACCTCGGGATGAACTTTCTGTAGTAGCCCACCAACCCAAGAAATGATTTGACTTTTTTCTTGGTGTTGGGTCTGGGCCAATCACGAACTGCTTCTATCTTGGCCTCTAGGGGTTTTATCACTCCTCCCCCTACTATGTGACCCAAGTATTTTATTTCTGGGCTACCCAGCTGACACTTGCTCTCTTTGCAGGGCCTAGGCCACAGCACTCCCTCCCCTGGGTTAAAGTGCCTCTCCCTGCCTTCCTGGTCATCCCAAGCTTTCTTTCTGACCTTTTGAGCTTGCAGGGTCTCTGCTGCTAGCTCTAGGTTTCTCTTTAGGTCATTCCTTAAAGAGTCTATATATGTCACAACGTCTTGTGGGTCATCCTGGGTGATCTGCTCCCAATTTTGTTTGATCAAATCAAGGGGCCCTTTCACCCTTCTCCCAAATAAAAGTTCAAACGGACTGAACCCGGTACTGGCTTGTGGCACTGATCGATAAGCAAACAAAAGGGATTGCAGCTTCTGGTCCCAATTGTTCGGATTCTCTGCCAAGTAAGCCCTAATCATGCGCATCAGAGTCCCATTGAACTTCTCAGTTAACCCATTACTTTCAGGGTGATAGGCAGTGGTTTCCTTGTGCTTAATTCCACAGATTTGCCATAAGCGTTTCATGAGCTTCGATGTGAACGATGCACCCAAATCTGTGATTATTTCTGAGGCAAATCCCATCCTGGACATATACCCCACCAAGGCATCTGCCACTGTGTTAGTTTCAATGTTAGTCAAGGGTATGGCTTCAGGGTACCTCGTGGCATGGTCCACAATGGTGAGAATGAACCTGTTCCCCCTCTTTGTGGCCTTGGGCAAAGGTCCCACAATATCCACCCCTATGCATTTGAACGGAGTGTCAATCACAGGCAAAGGGCACAACTTTGCTTTGGTCCTGTCACGGTTATTCCCCTGCCTTTGACACACATCACATTTTTTACAGAACTCCCTGATCTGCTTCCCTATGTCAGGCCAGTAAAAATTCTGTGTGATTCTCTGCTGTGTCTTGTTCACCCCTAAGTGCGCAGCAAACATGTCAGAGTGCCCCCTTTGTAAGATCATGGGGCGATACTTTTCAGGTACCACTAGCTGACTTCTGATCCCATCTCCCCCTTTTGAGATATTCCTCAGGGTCTCGGTATATAAAATCCCCTTTTTCTCTAGAAATCTCACTGGGGTTTCAGGTGTTAGCTGGGCGTCTGTCACCTGTTCAAAACACTTTCGGAGAGTGGCGTCTGCCTTTTGCTCTTGGCCAAATTTGCTGTCTGTGGTTAAGGTTTCCACCACAGCTTCGGAACTCCCCTCTGCTTCCGTCTCGGGCTCATCAGTACCCCCTTGAACTGTCCCCGTGGTAGCTTGTGAACGTGTAATCACTAGCACCCGTTTCACATGTTCAGCCAGGTCATTTCCCACGAGCACGGCTGCTGGCAGAGTCGATGAAATCGCTAGCCGCCAAACTCCCCTCCAGCCTTGAAAGTTCACAGGTATCTCCGCTACTGGCAGTGAGATCACCTGCCCCTCAATCCCTGCCACCTTTATGCTCTCATTTGGGATTATATACTCCCTAGGAATAATATCTGGATGGCACAGGGTCACCTGGGAACAAGTATCCCTTAACCCCCGATACTGATGGTCAAGTATTCCTACGTCCACCCCTGCTGTTTCAAACAACTGAGAATCTGTTCTCACAAGTAAGCAGCGCCTGACCTCCACAAGAGGACCATTTTCCTCAGCCTGATCAGCAGATGTAACTGTTCCAGATTGAGTCGCCATGGCAACAGGCTCCCTCAGTGACAAGGAGCTTTGCTCTGTCTGGACACAGAACACAGCTTTTGGCTTGGTTCCACTCGAATCATGAGGCACATTTCCTTTTAGCTGCTTTAATTTCTCACACTCTGAGATTAGATGGCCCTTTCCCTGACAGAAATAGCATTTTCTGCTGTACTTGGAGTCTTTCTCCTCTGTTTTTGGTTTTCCCTCCAAAATCTGAGGTCTTGGTTTCATGTCTGAGGGCTTCCCTTCACCATGGGTCCCTCCCCCTTGCTGGTTTCTTCCTGGTCCCTGAGAGTACTTGCTGTAGGTTTCTTTTGGTTTACCTATCAATTTCCCCTCATCACCTAAGGGTTTTCTTATTTGATAAATAAAATCTGCGATCTCTGCTGCTTCGGCCACAGATTTCGGTTTCCTTTCCCTCACCTGGAACTTCAGTTCCCCATGCAGGACTGAATAGAACTGTTCCAGCGCTATCAAGTCTTTGAGCTGCTGGAAGGTCTCTGTTCCCTCCTGAGATAGCCATTTCTCTAGCAGCCTCACCAGCTGGGCCCCCACTTGGGTAAAAGTCTGCTCTGGTTTCTTGGTGAGTGACCTGAATCTCTGCCTCAGCTGTTCCGCATTTATCCCATGTCTGGCAAACACCAGTTTTTTAAACTCTGCAAAATCTTTTAACAGCTCCTCTGGCATCTCTGCATAGACTTCTGCCAGGCTGCCACTGATTAAAGATCGCATAATGGTCATCTTCTCAGTTTCCCTTACTGAGAAGTCCACAAACGCTCTTTCCACGAGGGAAAAGAACACCTCAGGGCAATCTCCCTTGTGGTATACAGGGAATTTCTTCAGGTCAGTTTTAGACAATTGGCCCACCTCAGAATCCCTATTGTTATTATTATTCTGGTTCATCATTTCCAGTTTTCTTAACTCATACGCCATCCTTTCTTTTTCCAGAGCAATTTTCTCTCTCTCTCTCTCCATTTCCATTCTCTCTCTCTCTAATCTTTCTTCTATTTCCCTCATCCTCAGTTCATGCTGTTGGGCTATGAGCATTTTCCTGAGTTCTGGGTTCTGTTCTCCCGTGCTGTCCTCCTGCACTGAGCCAAATTCATCCTCAGAACCTTGGTCCACCTGGGGTTCCCTCGCTTCACCCATTTCTGCCATTCGGCTTCGAGTCAAGGGCATAATCCCCCCCCAGAACAGGCTGCTTTCAAAAGTCAAGCCTCAGAATAAAGCGACCACTTTTTTTTTCTTTTGCCTCAGAACCAGCTTTCTATAGATTGCTGCTGTTCTTCAGCACTAACTTGCAACTGTTGCCAGCCGGAGTCTACCCCCCTCTGCTAGGCCTCTCAGCAGACAAGCTAGATCACTGCTACTTTACACAGTTTTGCCTCAGCTTTTTTCCCGCCAAAACAGGTTGCCTCAGAGCTCCCTAATCTAGTCTCCCCAGTTGGCACGTTCTTCCACTAGCGCACCTCCCCATGAGGTACGCCTAGAAGATTACCTACGCGCCCTCAGATTGTCCCTGACTAGACCCCCCTTGCTCTGGGCACACTTGCCAAGGCTTTGCTGGACCACTGGACAACTGGACCAGTCGTATCCCACACGCTGCACACCAATCAATGTAGCAAACCCAGACCTACTGGGATATGCCACAGTTTCACTAAGCTGCCACCAACCATTCCCTGTAAGGAGTCACACAGACCAGGAATGGATTTTTAACAAATAAAGGAATAAGGTTTATTTAAACAACACACAGGGAAAATAAAATGATCAAGTGGATAAGATACAGTAACGTGGCTTAGTCTCAATCATACATACACACAGTTTGGTTCACTCAGAACACTTTTAAATAAAGCACAGACCCTGAACCTATCAGTTCTGGCTAACCCTACAGACACCTGAACCTATCAGGTTGGTACTGACTGACACACAGTAGTACCCTGTCTGACACACAGACTCCCACTCCAGCTTCTTCTTCCCAGCTGCTGCTTCTTCTAACTTCTCCACACAGGCTTCACATATATATACAGTACAGCCCCTCCTCCTGATGTCCAGCCTTCCACTCCCCATAGGCTGGAACTTTCCCTCCAAACCCATGACAGACAGGTAACATCAGTGCTGTATGTAACAAATACATCCCATTCAAATGTAGCTAGCTTCAAAGAGTTGTCTCAAAGCAACTGTTCTTAGAGTGGATTTGAAGAATATATGGAAGTGACTGTCCCCCTACTTTTTACATACTGTCCTTTAGGGTCTGCCCATTTATGTAAGAATTGGAAGTTCAGGTGAGGAAATAATGCAACCAGTACCTCCTGAGACTTAGGTGAGATTGAAGTTGCATGCAGATTTGTGAGGTGAGCATTAGAGA